>NC_141696.1:884233510-884930431 GCF_964263255.1 Lissotriton vulgaris | reverse complement strand
TGGGATTTGTGGGAGCTGTCCAAAATGCAGCATCTAACAAAACCACACTTGGCGATGGAGTTACACTCTACCCTTGGAGACTAGAGGCCTTTGGGGTTCCAGGACCCGGGGCAGCAGCTGCAATTCTTATACCTTGCTCAGCAGCTCCAGGTGCAGCGGTAGCTGGCAGCTGTAAATCACCGGTGCAGGTTGCGGCAAGGATGCTTTCCATACCCTAAACTCCACTGCCTTCAGGATGCAGGGACAAGGCAGCAGGGTCATTACCCATGTTCGTCACTGTTGCCATGAGGTGCTCTCAGGCTGAAGATGTTGATTACAAGATCTATCCCCCGACTACCAATCACCAAGCCTTAGCTGCGGCAAATGTAGTCCTTGCTTACTTCAGCAGCTGGAGGTCAACAGGAGTAGACTAGGGGCTTGAAATTTAAAGTTAGCTTAGCTACAGCATTGGGCTGGTAGGACACCACTTCTCTTTTACCTCACTCACAACAGGCCCAGCAGGTCACAATTCTTGTGATGCAGCACATCGATTCTTCTTCAGGTTGAAGGAGACTCCTTCCACCAGTCAGGGAGTCTGTTTTGTATTCTAGCATCCACTGGAGTCCTTCTTGCTAGGAGCAATGACCTTTTGCCACAGACATATGTCGAACACCCAGTTACAGTATGCGGTCTCTTCCGGGCACTGAATTGTCCTATTAATGCACTGCGGCAGAGATCAAAGTCCTGTTGTTGGTCATGGCATCTTCTCTGTGTATCTTCTTGGATTCCAAGTTAGAACTGAGTTTCTGGTTTGAAGGGAGCCCCTTAAATCCTAATTTAAGAGTCTTGAAGGGTGTGAGCGACAGTGGCCAATTGGCTACTGGTCCCTGTGGCTAATCAGCCCCTGAGGTGATGACTTTCTGTGGGAGTACATCGCCTTTCTAACCAGAATGCATTATTTCAGGGTCTGAAAAAATGGCAGAATCCTTCCTTGGCTGTATAGACATCCTATTCCACTCTAAAGGTATGGCTAGGCTTTCGGGATGGCACACCTCCTGAATAACTAATTTTCCTGCCTTCCTGAGCTGCAGGACTGGGAAGGGCTTTGTCCTCGAGTGGGGGACGAGGTAATTACACATCAATGGCAGTGAAAGCCTTTTAGGCTCACTACCTTGATGGCAGTAAACAGTAGCCATCCTGGCAGGAAGAAAGACTGACCTCCTTCTTGACCAGGCCTTCATGTCTGTCTTGGGGAAATGCTTGCACAACCCACCAGGAGGGCTGACTCTTGTCTGGTGGCAAGCCCAGGGAAGGTCGCCAAGGCATTAGAGCTTTGTATCCCAGGGGTGCACCCACACAGGGCCCAAAGCAGAGAAGAGCAAGATCTGGCTGCGAATCAAGGAGAGGGTAAATGCGGTAGGAGTCACGCACCGCAGCATAGACGGTCTTAAAAAGAGGTGGTATGACCCTGAAAATGGGTGAAGGAGCGAATAGCTAAAAGGTTGAAGGATGCAGCTGCCACAGGAGGAGGGACATCCAGAGACATTTAGAGTAACTGCCAACACAGACCTGGAGGACCTTGTCGAGGGGACCATTGAGCCCAAGGCAGTCGTGGGGGTCACCCAAATGAACACTTCCTGCGCAGCGACCATAGAACATGGTAAGATACATGCTTGTGCTGATACGCTGCATGTTGTATACCCATGCCCATCCCCCCAGGCTAATCACAGTGTTCAGGAAGAAGTGCATAACACATATACCCTTACAGAAGTGTGTGTCTTGTCATCCAAGTGTGCATGTATGATCCCAATGTGCAAGAAATGAGATCAGCAGCACAGGTCTAACACTCTGTCTAAATATGTAATTTATTATGTTCAAAGTATGCGAAATGAAAAACAGATACAGTTAGAAATCAAAATAACAATGCACTGTTTCACACACAGAAGCATCTCCCGTGGACTCTGATGACAGCGAATGCCTCATCATATACGAAACACCAGCAGAGACCGATGGAGAGACTCCGCAGGGACGTCAGTCTACACAACCACCACCACCGCCACCACCAACATCAACAGCATCACCACCACTACTGACAACACCACCAAGACGCAGGGCACATATCCCCTCCCTGCGGGTAATGGAGACGGAGCAGAGCCCAGCACCAGCAAGTGTTCCCCGCTAGTCATGTGTCACTCCGCCAGCGCCAACACTAGCCCGTGTCCGAGTCAGACAGTGGCGCAGGCCCCTGAGAACAGCCTACACACGTCTACGGTGGGGTAGAGTCCCAGATGCTGCGTGTTCAGCGCCTGCAGGGAAGACCATCACCAAACGCTGCAGAAAGACCTGGGTCATTACTGCGGTGATGTGGCCAAGACCTTAGGCCAGCTGACCACTACAATAGAATATCTGCAGTCTGGCACATTTAGTGCCAGCCACTTGGGAGTGGAGGAGGGAAGTGAGGCATCATCGTGCGTCAGCAGCTTCTCTGTGCCGGAGAGCAGTAACAGGAGGCGCTGTTCGCGCAGCTCTACAGCCACCAACACTCATTGTGGTGATGTAGAGGAGCCACGCGACAAGAGGCTGGGGGTACGTGGAAAGCGCAAATAGACATGTACTACCGGCTATTTGGCCATGATGATGTAACCATGGGCCACTTACATATCATGATCGTACTCCTGTGATGCCAACGGATATGTATCTTTCACAATGTGTTGAGTCACCATCATGTTGATGTATTAATCATATTCACTTGACAAGTGCTCATGTGTATTAAACATTTGCACACCAGAAAATACAGTGATGGGTCATTCTTACCTGCCTCTGAAGTGATGTTGTGTGATGTATGTCCGCCTCTTTGACCTTCAGCTGTGATTAGCTTGTGTGCCTGTCGGTGTTGTGCGGGGGTTGTTCATCACAAAAGTTGTCATCTCAGCTCACCTCTATTGGTATCCCCCCTCTTGTAGCAATGTTGTGCAGCATGGCACACACTGCTATTATCCTGCAGCAGGTTACAGGGTCATACTGCAATGCACCTCCCATCTTGTGTAGGATCATGAAGCGACTTTTAAGGATACCAAAGGTTCGCTCTACCACATTCCTGGTACTGATATGTGCTGCATTGTAGCGCTGCTCCTGAGGTGTTGCTGGGTTGAGGTAGGGAGTGAGGAGATATTCACGCAAGGCATAGGCGCTGTCACCTAGAGGGTGGGGAGCAAAGGTTTAGCAGCATAAATACAATTACATATGTGATGATGGTGTAACAAATAGGTATATGTATGTACCTAGTAGGTATCCCTCTCCGAATTCACTGTTGAACAGACGCCTGTGGATGCCACTGTGTCTGAATATGTAGGCGTCGTGTGTGCTCCCAGAAAATTGCGCTACAATGTCCGTAAAGATGTGCTTGGCATTGCAGATGACCTGCACGTTTATAGAGTGATAGAACTTCCGGTTACGGAATATGTACTCGTTGTCTGAGGGGGGACAGATGGGGATATGCGTGCAGTCAACGCATCCTATGACATGGGGAAATTGTGCCACCTGGTAGAAGTCCTGTTTGGTCCCGTTCAACTGCTGTACGGTTGTGGGGAAGGTGAAGTGGGTATGTATCATTGTCAGCATGGCATCAAGGAATTTGCTGAAGAAGCGTGAAAGTGCGCTTTGCGAAACGCCTCCGGCAACCACTACGACCCTCTGGAAGCTTCCAGACGCCAGCAGGCGCAGGATGCATAGGACCTGGACGTGCGCAGGGATGGCATTGGTTCTACGGGTCTGGTGCTGTCGTAGTGGTTCCAGGTCAGCAATTAGGCGCAGATCATGGCACTATTCAGTCTGTACTTGTCATAAATGTTGTCCTCATTGTGGCCCTGCAATGTGATGCCCACCCTGAATACCCTCTCCTGGATCCTCCTCCTGCGCTGTGCTGCTGCATTAATTCTCATCCTCCTTACAAGCACGTAGAGGGCAGCCATTTTGGATAACATACGGGGTCTCCAGTGGCATTTTTGAAGGGTTTCATATTGTATCCACCTGTTAGAATTTTTTTTTCCTTTCACCAACTTTACCTCCTGGTTGAGATTCCTCTTATTCTGCTCATGCTAAATAGCGAATTTGGGGATTTTCGGTATTTGCGAAGTTTGATGCATTCCATTGCGATTATTTAATTGCGAACCGCTATTTCCGGGAGCAATTGCATTTCTCGGTATTAACAAATCGCTATTTTGCGATTCGGTAATTTAGCACGTGGGTTAAATTGCGATTCTTTAATTTTTTCAGGATTGGGGTTGATGCATTAGGAAATCATGTTTTGAGTTTGGTAACGGCCTGTTTTTACCGATTCGCTATTTTACCGAGGGCAATTTTGGTTGATACATGTGCCAGTTAGTGCCTTGAGACATCTTAGCCTAGATGTGACTGATTTTCCCTTTTTGGATGCAAAGAAGCTTCCAGTGCAAGATGGTGAATTGTAGCATTTCATATTGGGGCTGATAGTGAGTGAATTAGATCTGTTAATTATTAAAGACATTTCATTGACTTTGTAGGGAATAAAGAAGGGTACAGAGGTTCAAGGGAACTGAAGGAGCCTAAGGTTGTTTTTTAGAAGAACACAGAGTAGGGCTAAGGAAGACTCCAGTATATATTTTGTTGCATATAATTTGGAAATTGGTTTTGCTGTTTGCACAGGTGGAAATCAACAGAGAAGTCTCTGCAGCTGCTACGTTTTACCCAAGGTTTAGATTCCAATGAAGTAATGGAAGCCAATCTTACTTCCAGTAGGCGTAGATACATCATAATAGGCACACTGATGACTTTAGTTGTAATATTAGTTATAGTGCTTATAGGGATACATTCACTGCATATAGCTTAGTGGCATATAAAGCTACTGTTGCCCCCACCACACCACATTCTTCTGATAGTAATAGGCAGTTGTGGGAGGCTTAAGAAATTACACACAGATGTATCAAGAGGGGAATTATACCTCAAATGTTTCTTTTAGATTGCTTTATGAGTATAAAACACGATAAATGCTAGAGGTTGTTATGTTTGTACTCAGTTACCCACTTCTGCTCAAAGGGAATTACTTACCATCATCTACCGCTGACATATGGTATTTCTTGTAGTCTCCTATTAAACATATTTTATAGAAAAGGCAGTTTTCATTATTTTTTTGAATTATGATGTAGTTCTCCCACAAGTTCCCCTTATCAAACACTTAAATAAGAATCCTTATTTTAAAGGTGCAGAGATTGAAGGCAAATATTTTGTAGTCCTTAAGTAACTAGATAGTACATATGCACATAGGCATAATTTGATTTATTTGATGTCAGATGTGGAAAGGAAATGTTTAATTTCGATGGAGGATAGATGAAGGAATCACTGACAGATTATCGATTTCTAAAAAATCGACCTACTATAACATCGAGTCTCTAATATCGATAGCACTAATATCGACACCCTATACTTAACATGAAAACTACAATAATATCGAGCAAACTATATCGATGCACAAAAATATTGTCTACAGAAATATCGTTAGCATTATTTTCGAATACCATAATATCGACACTCAATACTACATATACCACACTACAATAATATCGAATACAAAAATTTCGATAGCACTATTTTCGTCAATATCAAAATATCGATAGCTAAATTATACTCCATTTTTTATATATAACACCAATAAATCTATTCTCTAAGTAATACACACATTTCTAATGACTTCACTAATGTATTTTCAAATTATTAAGTAACATTTAGTGTACAATATTGTGTTTTCGCAAACTGACGAAATTTGTATATAAACTCTTTGTAAACATACTTATTTAATACTTAGTACTCATTTTACATAATCTTTATTTATTACAAGACTTTTTTTTTACATAAATATATCATTTCAATTCCTCAACATAAACTATATAAGAAGATATATCTTAAATGTTTTACTTAAAAAAAATTCAAACTAACCAATAGTAACTCGTCTTTACATATCTGACCAATCAGATGGCAAACTTAATTACACATAGACTATATAAACCAATCACAAACAGCCATACAAGTTGCAGGAAATATTCTTCGTGACCACATACTGCCAATTTTGGGAGCACCATCTATATTCTTCTCTTCAAGAAAATTCGTCCTGAAACTACAAGTAAGTAATCATATAGCTCTGTTAATAAATTCTAATTTTTTTGTCTATTAATTATAGACCAAGATTTGTAACCTAATTTGTTATTTTTTTATGTACTTTACCTTTAAACAGACTCTACAAACAAATCAAGTTATACTTCAACTTCAAGATACAGGACACTTTAAATTTAAAAAAGGTATCTACATATGTTTAACATTTACTTAACGTTCTTTGCCAATTATTGGCCTAATTTAAAACTCTATACTTTGTTTCTTAGCCTGTAAATCTTAATACATAGTGTGAAGCCAGAATTTTGTGAGGAAAAAACGTTACAATGCTGTGTAAAAAATATTTTCTTCCTGTTCTTAAATATGTTTTTATGTGCTTTTACTCATAATACATGTGTCATCCTCGGTTCTTTTTAGCAATTAAGTAACAATGCTTTATAACAAATGTGTATTATTTATATAACATATAAACGCATTAGTAATTTTCATCAACTTTCTCTCTAAACAGAACTCAAAGGTACAGAAAAGAGATAATTCACATCAAAGAACAAACATTCTGCTAATACTATAATTCTCTTGGTAAGATCATAAATAAAACATAACTAGTCTTTATAAACTCTATGGAATGTACTAGAAATAAAATGCCTCTTGTTATGCATCTGTTAGTATAATCTTCCTGTTCTTAAATATGTTTTTTTGTGCTTTTACTCATAATACATGTATCATCCCCGGTTCTTTTTAGCAATTAAGTAACAATGCTTTATAACAAATGTGTATTATTTATATTGCATATAAACGCATTAGTAATTTTCATCAACTTTCTCTCTAAACAGAACTCAAAGGTACAGAAAACAGATAATTCACATCAAAGAACAAACATTCTGCTACTACTATAATTCTCTTGGTAAGTTCATAAATAAAACATAACTAGTCTTTATAAACTCTATAGAATGTACTAGAAATAAAAATGACTCTTTTTATGCATCTGTTAGTATAATCTTGGAAATTTCTCTTTTTAAATTTAAATAAACAAAACTATTTTTAGAGACGTTATAACGTAAAACAAAAGTTACCAAGAAACAAATTGTAACTTTTCCTATAACATACTTAATTATTTCTCAACAGACCGTGGCAATAGAAGAACAACATCTAACTGAACAAGCATCTACTTTCGATAAATAGAACATTACTGGTGGTAAGTAAATTACTAGAAGAATACTAGCTTTATTTAAAATCTTTTATACATTTCAGATTGTATTAATATTTGTATATTAACTTTTCTAGATACCAGAAGTCAAGAATGACTGATGATGCAAGATTTATTACATCTCAGAAAGGGAAATTTTTGTTATGCTATATGGGCTACATTTATACTCAGGAGAAACAAAAAGACCTTAAAGTGAATTGGAAGTGTACAAAATATTACTCCAATAAATGCTATGGCCGTGCTACAACAAGGGAAACTAGTGTTATAAATACCACTGAACATAATCACCCACCAAACATCTCGGAAATAGAAGTGAGATCCACTCTTGAAAATATCAAGGAATTAAGTACCAGATCAGAACTACCTACCAACGTAATTCTGAAAGAATTACTACCTAAAGTTCCCAAAGAAGCAAGAGGTCAGCTACCATCTATTGCTACCATTAAAAGAACAATAGCAAGAACAAAAAAAGCAAGTAGACCCAATATACCAACTCCTAAAACTTTTGAAGAAGTCATAATTCCGCCAGAGCTTGTAATTACTCATAATGACGAGCCATTTATATTTTATGATAATCATAGCAAGGACAAAAGAATAATCATGTTTGCAACTAATAACAATATAAAAAAATTAACTGAAAGTACTACTTGGATGATGGATGGTACTTTTTCTATATGCCCAAAACCTTTCTACCAGTTATACACAATTCATGGGCAATATCATAATACATGTATCCCCTTCATATATTGTTTATTACCAAACAAACAAGCCACAACTTACTCAGAAATCTTACAAAAAATAAAGGAACAAAGTTCTGACTACTTCCCAATGAAAATCATCATAGACTTCGAGCAAGCTATGATTAATTCTATTTTGAAAACTTACCCACACACATCCATTCAAGGATGTTATTTTCATTTCAATCAATGTCTCTGGAGACATTTACAAAAATCTGCCCTTAGTGTTGAGTATGCAACAAATATAAGTTTTGCATACCAAATCAAACATCTCATTGCTCTGGCATATGTACCAGTAACTGATGTGGCCGAACATTACAATTTGTTAATTGAAAGTCCTTTCTACACCCAAAATGAGCAAAGACTCGCCCCACTTTTAGATTACTTTGAGGACAACTGGGTAGGAAGACTACATAGGTCAGGCCACAGACGCCAGCCAAAATTTGCAATTCCCTGGTGGAATGTCTATCTACCAACACTCAACCAAGAGGCAAAAACGAACAATGCTGTTGAAGGTTGGCACAATGCCTTCCTCTCTTCTACTGAACGTACAACACCCACATTACACAAGCTAGTCACAGCTATACAAAAAGAGCAAAGCTTTCAGGAACTACGTATGCAGCAATCAGTCATACAACTGAAACCAAAACTCTCTAGACAAACTGCTCAAATGTATTTATATCTTCAACAGCAAGTCCAACTATATCCTACAACAAGAGGACTGGAATATTTAAAAATGATAGCCAAAACATTGAACTAATTGCTATAACTAAATTAATTGATAGAGATCAAACAATATCCTTAATGTAAAAAAACACATATTTTAATATAATAAAAAAATATTTATTTAGTCTAATTTATTTTTTAACACTATTCTAAAAAGACTAAATAAATATATTATTATATCACAATATTTGTTTTTAAAAACTGCTTCCATCCAAATAAAATAACATACATTTCTAACTTACCTTTAAATAGAACATCATAAAGATAATCCTTTACCGACAATACAATGTGTAAATATCAAAGACTTAATCCAACAAATCATTAATTATGTTTTCTTTAACTCTGCAAAAACTATCCATCATCCAAATTAAACGACTATTTAAATGCCATTTAAAATAACGACTGTTATCTTAAAGTGTGAAAAATATTTCACAGAACTCAAAATATAAAGGAAGAATGTAAATCATCTCTGTTCTAACAACTGAAACACACTTCCTTTCCCTTAAATTTTTTTTATCGGAAACGGAAATAGCTGTTTCAAAATACGAGAAAAAAAAACAGCTAAACAATCCCACCGACATAACACTAACGAGTATCCCAGAATATATAAACATAACATTCCTATTTATTTTTAATTTATTTAAATTATACCACATACTCATTAACTCCAACTATTTTAAATGGCTCAAAAATTCGTGAACGAAAATACGTATTGATTCCACTCCATTATATGTAAATAGTCATACTTTAATTACCAACTCCAAAATAACAAAATATAACCTTTAATTTTAATTTACAATACTTTAACAATATAAAAGTAGATTCGTACCTACTCAAAAGTGAACCTGCTTCCAACCGCGACTTTCCCTTTACCAAAATAACGCAAAAAGACAAAGAGTGGTTACAAAATAAACGATCCAAATTATATGTAACTGTGAAAAGTACTACTATAAATGTCCATTATTGTTATATATATGGCTCGAAAGTATGTGTAATGTTAAAAAAATTGTATAGTATATTGTGAATAGAAAATGTTTTTGCCTGTATTTTAATTACTGATATAACATACTTTTAATATTTATTACATTAAGTATGAAAATATAAAAATATTTAATGTAATATTTATTAAAACTATTATATAACTAAATGTGTAATATTGTATTTGTTTATCAGATTTAATTGTTTACAATATGACTAATATGTGAAAATTGTTATTATTAAAACGTATTTATTAATAATAATAATCATACATAAGAATATTGTAATGTTAAAAGAATCATTGATGATGATGATGTACATGTTCTAATTAGTATATTTATATTATATTATAAATGTAAAAGTGTTCATATGTTAATATCATCATCAGTATATCACTATATGTATTAAAAATGTGTGACTTATGTTTTTCATTGCACATGTTGATGTTTTATTAAGAAACAATAATAGTATTATGTATGTATAATATCATACATTGGATTATGTGAACTAACCATTTTTTCTCGACAAATTAAAAGTACTTGTCAAGAAAATTACTGTAAAATGTGATTATTAAAAGAACATTGTCCTCCATTTTTGTTTATATGTATACCAAAGATAGCTTAATAAAATGTATATATGTTCGTATATTTCAAGTGTTGAATAAAAAAATTTACAGGAAAGAAAACTGGTGTCATTATTTTGTATTACCTATAACAAAATCATTTTTATGTATTTTTGCAAATGTATTATAACTGTAATGTTCTATCTATTTCTATATACCACATGTAAATAAATAACATACTATACACTGAAGTTATAACAATTATTATTCATACACCCATATACATATAATATCAATATTTGAAAGACACATAATTAAATTTTTAAATATTCCGACTCCAATAACCATTTACTTTAGGTAATTGCTTCTCAAAAACCGTGATTAATTTACAATTCGAAATGCAATCACCATTTAATTAGAGTAAGTGCAGGACACAGAACATATTGAATTTACTCTTCCAACTCCAATTAACAATTAATTTAAGTAACTGCAGGACATTATATAATAATTAATTACTATAAAAAATCAAATGTAAAAAAATGAATAATGTAATATCATTAAATTTAATTTAATATAATAAATTTAATTTAAATAGAATCTTAATTTATGTTTTCCCTGTACCCCTATAATAAAAAACTGACCCTGAAACCTAAAAATACCCCTTCACCCACAAACTAAAAACTGACCCTGAAACCTGACAAAACCCCTTCACCAACAAACTAAAAACTGACCCAGAAACCTAAAAATACCCCTTTACCCACAAACTGAAAACTGACTCTGAAACCTCACAAAACTCCTTTACCCACAAACTAAAAACTGACCCAGAAACCTAAAAATACCCCTTTACCCACAAACTGAAAACTGACTCTGAAACCTCACAAAACCCCTTTACCCACAAACTAAAAACTGACCCTGAAACCTTACAAAACACCTTTACCCACAAACTAAAAACTGACCCTGAAACCTAAAAATACCCCTTTACCCACAAACTAAAAACTGACCCTGAAACCTGACAAAACCCCTTCACCAACAAACTAAAAACTGACCCTGAAACCTAAAAATACCCCTTTACCCACAAACTAAAAACTGACCCTGAAACCAGACAAAACCCCTTCACCAACAAACTAAAAACTGACCCAGAAACCAAAAAATACCCCTTTAACCACAAACTGAAAACTGACTCTGAAACCTCACAAAACTCCTTTACCCACAAACTAAAAACTGACCCTGAAACCTAAAAATACCCCTTTACCCACAAACTGAAAACTGACTCTGAAACCTCACAAAACCCCTTTACCCACAAACTAAAAACTGACCCTGAAACCTTACAAAACACCTTTACCCACAAACTAAAAACTGACCCTGAAACCTAAAAATACCCCTTTACCCACAAACTAAAAACTGACCCTGAAACCTGACAAAACCCCTTCACCAACAAACTAAAAACTGACCCAGAAACCTAAAAATACCCCTTTACCCACAAACTGAAAACTGACTCTGAAACCTCACAAAACTCCTTTACCCACAAACTAAAAACTGACCCAGAAACCTAAAAATACCCCTTTACCCACAAACTGAAAACTGACCCAGAAACCTAAAAATACCCCTTTACCCACAAACTGAAAACTGACTCTGAAACCTCACAAAACCCCTTTACCCACAAACTAAAAACTGACCCTGAAACCTGACAAAACACCTTTACCCACAAACTAAAAACTGAGCCTGAAACCTAAAAATACCCCTTTACACACAAACCAAAAACTGACCCTGAAACCTAAAAATACCCCTTTACCCACAAACTAAAAACTGACCCAGAAACCTAAAAATACCCATTTACCCACAAACCAAAAACTGACCCTGAACACTTAAAATACCCCTTCGCACATACACAAAAAACAGACCCTAAACGCACAAAATGTACCTTTGATAAAACTACCCACCCTGATCTACTATAAACTCTACATCCCACTCCTAAAAATATGATACATTTATTTATTTAATATCTACTACATTATATATTTTTGATTCTTTTTACTACATACACAAAATACCTCAATTTAGAACAACAACATAATAGTGTTCATAATTTCGTATTTAAATAATATTTATATAAAATTTCGAATCGAAACTAAAATGAAATACAAGGCGAAATTTTTACTTCTATGATTAGAGTATACTTTGTTTATACACTACCCACCCTTATCCCCTTGAAAATATACATCCCACTCATAACATAATTAGACAAATATTTTTAGAAAATATATAAAAATAGTATAATTACAAATATATTTTAGTACATACACAACAGCAAACTTAAAAAATAAGCACTATATTCGAATAAAATCGATATCATTTCGCAAAAATCGAAATATTAATTTCAATTTTAGAAATTTCGCAAATTTATATGAAATTGCGAAATTTTAATTTATATAATTACCCTATATATTTTTAAAACACTACCCACCCTTATCCCCTATAAACTCTACATCCCGCTCCTAAATTTATTGTACAAATATTATAAAAATTTAATGTAAGATTTTAAAATGTATAATTCTTTTTTGTACATACACAAAAATTAATCATAATGTTTAATGTACTCCCTAAATTTCGATCAAATTTCGACTACTCCCAAAATTTTTTTTTAAATATCGAAATTTTGAAATCTAAAGGAAATGCGAAATTTAATATTTTACAATTTCACTATACTTTTTTAAAACTCTACCCACCCTTATCCCCTATAAACTCTACATCCCGCTCCTAACATTAATATACAATTATTTAGTAAAAAAAGAAATATTTAGATATATTTACACAATTTAATAATATATATCCAAAAGCAAAGAACAAATAATTTAACAATACTCAATAATTTTATATAAAATTTCGCTTTTTTAAATATTTTGATAAATATTTCGCAAATTTATAAATTTACTTCAAATGCGAAATTTATTATTCCATATTTACACTATACTTTTTTAATACACTACCCACCCTTATCCCCTATAAACTCTACATCCCGCTCCTAGACTTCTAACAAAAAATAATAAAATTAAATGTAAAAATTATCTTATATATAAACAACATTTAAGTAGATCATTACTTAACATACTTTAAAACATCACTTTTACATATCGATATTTTTGACAATCGATATTTTCAGCATCGATATTACTGATTTCGAAATTCATGTCTTCGATATTTTTGACACACACATAAATCGATATTTTCTACGACGATATTTTTGTTTTCGAAATTTCTTACCATCGATATTTTGGACTCGATAATATGGTACATCGACATTAACAACTCGATATTTTGACTGTCTACCAGATGAAGAGACCTAAATTCTCAAACTGAAAGTGATAGGGATCTTAAATATCACAAGAGGAGTAGCAAAGAAATTGAAGACCAGTAAAAAGGTCATTTACCAGCCTTTTAGATTGGAAACACAAAGGAAAGTTGTGTATACATGTTAATCAGAGTTATATAGATCTGTTGTGTCTAGGGGAGAGCAAGTGTGAGCATGCTTTTGAAGCGAGAGGGATACATTTTCATTTCCTGGGGGACATGTAATTTCTGGAGTCTGTTTTATTTATTGCCAAAATGCATGCTTCAAATCAACAGATGGATGGCATTGTACCTGTTATTTTGGCATATTTTTCCTGAACATTTGTCATATGGAACAGTTTCATGATTCTATATGGGAAAAGAAATTCGGAACAAAATGAGGTGTTAGTGCCCCAGAAGTAGTGGGATATATTTTAGTTGCTGTAATCTCGTCTATAGGTGTGATTCTATATGCCTTTAAATTTAGAAAGCTGTCTACGATAATGGATAAATTGACTACTAGTACTACAAATTCCATATTGCTTGTAAATACTGAGATGATTGCAAGAATGTCTATGGTTTGACAGAACCGTCTTGCCTTAGACCTTTTGCTCACATAAGTGGGTGGAGTCTGTCGGATGTCGAAAGTTCAGCCATGCTGTACTTATATTCCAGACGAAAGTAAGGACCTGAAGAAATATAATAAGACGAAATCTGGGTTCACAAAGGATTAGAACGAGTTGGAAGCAGCAGGTACTTGGGAAGCTATTGGAAATCGGTTTGCTTGTGAAGTAACATTTCTGGCCCCACTTTAAAACCTCTTTTGATAATCACCCTCTGTATGATATTCCTGTACATGATCTTTAAGGGATATCAACATGCACAATCTAGACAGAGAGCAAACAGAAAGAGGGTAGATGTGGAGTTAGAAGAATGTCAGAGCAGATATTATGATGCTATTAGGCGTCGAGAGGAGTCTAGACGAAAGATTTTCAAGACCACTAGGTTTTAATTTGTCTAATCTGATAATGATCTGATTGTAATCTGTGATGACTTGATCACCATCAGAGGGGAAAGTGGAGTAGCATAATTTTGGCTCCACTTCTTTAGGTTTGACTAGGGCATATATATATATTTTCCTTTGGATTATGTACTTGTCTGATGCAATATTATCAATGAGATATGGTACACTAAAAGTATGTATAGAAGGTGAACTTATTGTGTGTTTTTGATACATATGTGTATGCATATTTAAAAAAAAATCAGAGACATCTGGATTGCTGATACTCTTCTATAGGATCGGATTGTAAGGTGGTGTGCTAAAATATATTTAATGCAGTGCATTCACCAGGGATTAGTGAGAATGAATCATATATGTGTTCAGTGCTTTCTTTATAAATTGTGACCAGTTGTCACTTTTGATTAATAATACATGTATTAGTTTATTGTGCCACATACAAGAGTACAATTTAATTTATTTGAAGATATGTAGGTTGTAGAATTAATATACATTTAAAGAAAACTGTTAAGCTAGCATGATTGTAGGCCTTAAACTTACAGATGAAACATTTAATACTAATGTAAAAGTTTTTGTTATGCATGTTTTTCTCCTCAGCAAGTGCAGACCAAAGACATTCATTAGCTAGTAAAAAAGAACCTTGTATTTCAGAGATAGTGAGGCGAGGAAGAACTGGCAACATCAAATAATATGAATGAATAGGAAAGGGAGTGTTATCAATTTGTACTATCAGACGAAGGGAGGAATCCAAGGATACTTTGGAAATGAAGACTGGAATATGGAAGTAGTGTTCAATGCGTCAAGTTCTTTCTTGGGAATTGGAAAATGACTATGATATGTTTGAGGTCATTTACTTAAATGTTCTGTGTATTTTAATTAGTGATCCTGGGTTTGGTCAGATTCCCTTTATACTTAGATAGGTACAGCCCTCTCTTGTCATCTCTGATGGTGTGGCTTCAACCTATACATGAATCCTCACCTAGGGAACTTCTATAAAGGTTCTGATGCTGACACATTTCTTGCTTCCTTGAATCAATAGGGTTTCCCCCATTCTTAGTTTAGTGTAGGGTTTAGTAGATATTGTCAATCTTTTCTATGTATGGGGGAAGGAACAAAACCATTTGTCTAGTCATCAAGTCCTATTCTTCATCTTTTGCACTACTGCCACTGAAATTCTTATATGCTCCTTGTTGTTGAGAACCAATATTGTACAACGCTTTGATCTTCCTTTAATGATCCTGTACTTTAATAATATGTTCTTGAGACTGATTTATATTTGTCCAGCTTTTAGTTTGTAATAATCCTTCTGACTTCAAGTTACTAACTCATACTTTTATTGTGTGGTCCCAATGGTGGTCACACTGTAACCTAAAATGTAAATTTATTTCTGACCCATTTTCATCTTAGGCTACTAAAAAGATCTATTGACGAGCGTAAATTAGAAGAAATGGCCAAAGCGTTCTCAACCTAATATGATAATCTCAAGTTCAGATGAAAAAAGAGTTCCCATGTAGCTTCCCACACCCAGGAAACCTTCTGCCTCACAACCAGCTTCCTCCAAACATTCCTTATTCATCAGGTAGGTTTGGCATACAGAAGGAAAATCAATACTAATGCTATGACCCCATGCCTGTCACTATCCTACTTCCAAGTGCCCCCAGTTTGGTCCAGCCATTTCCTGAAATGAAAGGAGCACATTACATGGTCACTGCCTGGAGGGATCAAATGGCATTTGGTCTTAGATCAATTTCCAGGGTTCCACCTCTCAATGTGCACCTACCTCCCCTTCTTGAAGTTGAAGTTGCTTTTGTTCCTAATGGGCTGACTAGGTATTGATTTGAAATGTCTGATCATCGAGGTTCAGAGGTTGATGTGGTGGACAGTGCTTCACTTGCACGTAATGCTTGGTGCTGGAGGGTTAAAGCTTGGTGTCTCAAGAAGGATGAGGTGTACATTGTTTTCTTTTTCCACTACTTCTTCATGTAAAAATGTTGTGGGGGATAGTTCTGCTGGACCTGGTAGCTGTGATCACACTGCCTTTTCTTACAGAGACAGTTAAGTGTTAAGGCTTATGGATTTGTCAGATTTCTTGTGAGGTTTTCAGACTAGCAACTAGTCACCCTAACCTACGTACTCTATTTTGGTTAGTCTCCTGATGTCAGCATATGATTTTATTTTATTTTTATTGCTGGTGTCTTTGACTCAAAGTTGAGAGGCATTTAGGGAAGAGTACCCTGTGGATGCTTGGTGTA
Organism: Lissotriton vulgaris; assembly: GCF_964263255.1. Lineage (NCBI taxonomy): Eukaryota > Metazoa > Chordata > Amphibia > Caudata > Salamandridae > Lissotriton > Lissotriton vulgaris. Next base: position 884,913,504 of record NC_141696.1, on the reverse strand, counting down.
TTCTGGTCAACAAAACTCAAGAGTGGAGGGACATTATCCTGTGGTCAAGTGAAGAGTTTTTCTACATGCCCATAGCATTTGCAAAGTGCCATTCTTTCAGCATCCACTCTTTGAACAGCATTTTTTAAAGTGTCCTTGAGCGTCTCAATTCACGAGAGGCCATAGTAATGCTTTATTTCTGTAATGTAACACTGGTTTGTTAATGAAGTTACAGAAGTCATGGCTTGGGAATGGTGGTCCATTATCTGACTTTAGGATTCTTGTAATGCTTTAAACCACTAATATGCCATCCAGGTACTTACCTGACAACATGCAACAAAATATGTCAAGTCACATCAGGTCCCACACTTCACCAGACAGTTTAGATATCTGCATCAGTACTGATTTGACTGGCAGATATGGTATTTGAGGAGTGCTATCATGACCATTTCAGCCATAGGCAGAAACCACATTTTGCTTCACAGCACTTTTTCAATTGCAAAAATTCTGTGCCCTATGTGTGCCAGTTCTATAATTTGTTTTCTTAAACATCTGGACAAGACCAAGGTAGTGCCTTAAAAGACTGTCTTTCTGGTGTAATCGTCAGCTTCATGGGGGTGTGATTTCTTTTACATCAATGTCCTAAGATTTTGTTTTTAATTCTTTCTACTGACTTCTTTTATGGTACAACGGCATCTGCTTGACTCTGGATAGATGACCAGATTCATTAGTGGTATCAATGACTTCTTGCAGTGAGTGTGCTTGAAGCATGTTAACTTGTGCCTGAAAATGTAGTTCTTCCAGCTATTGATGCATCCAATTTTATGGGTTTCGGTGAAATCAGTGCTTTGGGATTCCCATAAATGGTTAGTAAGGCTTGGTGATCCATACCATTGGTGAATTTGTTGCTCTATACAAAGATGTGGAAGAGTTCACTTGCTCATCCGACGGCGTCAAATGTATTTCAGCAGTTTGAAATAGACTCTTTCAGGTTCTAGGAGGCTCATGTTAGCATACTTTACCACTTGTCATAGTGTATCTTATGCTCCCTCCTGGTAAACTGGGTTTCAGCCAAAATGTTGTTTAAAAATGTGTTGAGCATACTGTGTTGACAAAAATATCATGGGACAGAATATCATTGGTAAGTATATTATTTTTTTTGCTATTTTTTAATATCGTTGTTAAAAATACGCCTTGGTTAAATTACATTGCAATATATATAATTGTTTTATGTGTATTTGGTATATGATTTTACTGGTTTAAAATATTGTTAATTTTTGTAATGTATGTTATGTTTTGTAATATAATTTGAAGAGTGGGCCTTGGGTTTATAAGGAAAGGGTTGAAAAGTAACTTTTAATATTTGTAAAACAAAATATTTATTTTTGTGAGGTCATTATTTTTTGTAACTTTTAAAACTTTTAATATTTAAAAAGAAAATGTATATCTTTATGTAATAAATATAGTGACATATTTTATTATAGTTGAAAAATATACTTATGTTAAATATGTTATTACACTGCGTTCTACACACAGTTTTTCATAAAAGGTTGGAGGTAGGCACATTATATTCCTCATGGAAGCAGACAATCTGGTGGTGAGGTGATGAACATTACACCTATAGGGCTGCAACAGAAACTAAGGAGCATATTATCAAGGGGGTTTATCTCCGCTTTTTTGGCTTTAAAAGCCAGGAAAGCGGAGATAGAATTATCTCCCTATTACCTAGCTGTCGCTAACACCAGTTAGCGACAGCTAGTAGGAGATAGCGACCATCTTGGGCCCCACTTTGCATGTCAGTGATATTTATCACTAATGACATGCAAAGTGGGCGTGCCAAGATGATAGCGACTGAAAACAGTCACTAACATCGCTATCTCCTAATACCAACTTTTGGAGATATTCACGCTAAGCGCGAATATCTCCAAAAGCTAACACCTACCCTGAGCAGTTCTTAGCCATGTTATCCAATGGGAGGTGGATAACATGGCTAAGAGCATTAGCTCGGTAATGCATGAATATCGCTGACTTTTCAGTGATATTCATGCATTGCGGCGATTTTTATCGCATTTGCGATAAACCTTGGTAATACCAAGGTTTATTTGCGTTAAAAATCGCCGCAGCTCAGCGGTAAATTTTTGTCTCTAACCAAGCGATAGCGATAATTATCGCTATTGCTTGGTAATATACCCCTAAATGCCCTAAATGCTTACTGCCCTGAAAATAAGCTAACAATAAATGTTGATAAGATAAAAACAATGTTTTCTGGCGGGAGGAAAAGGACATTTGTGTGGTTCCTTGGTATTGTAAAATTTGAGCAGGTTAGAGAGTATACATTTTAGGACTAACCTTTTCAGATGATTTGAGGTGAAATAAACAAATGGCTATTCAGTTCAGTTCATACGTCTTTATTTCAAAATGTTCCATCATAAAAGACATTCATAAAACACTCTACTCTAACTAATTACATCATGTACCCTACAAGATAAAAAGCATTAAGACTTAGTTAAAAAAAATAATTTCTGAACACAGTTCTCACCAAGAGATGGAGGAGAGCTATCATGCAGTGTAATTAAATAAAATACATAAAACATGATTAAATATACAATTAAAGACGTGCCAGGAGTATATTACAATTTAAAACAATCAATAGATCAATCAACAGGTGTCATGCAGGTGCCTCGCTCTAATAATCCATGTCCAACCCAAATATTTTGCTATAGCTATGGCCACAGGATCAGATGTATTTTTCCTCAGGAGCCATAAAGCCTCCTGGCTCACCCGTGTTCTCAGATTGTTACAAATAGGTTTTAACCGTTTTCTCTGGGGGGCTAGGTAAGCAGGGCAGACAAAGAAAACATGGCCAAGTAACTCTTTCTGGTCCCTACACCAGGGACAGGACTCTTTAGACTGGCCCGCCATTTGTTAGTAAAAGATCTCAGTGGTAAGGACCCGACCCTAAACTGGTGATACAGCTTCCTATTGTTACTCTTAGTGATAATATCCCAGTAATCCTCTAACGAGGCGTGGAGCTTATAATCCAAAAACCTGCCGGTCAGAGAGGAATAGTCAGACTGGACGATAAGCTGGTTTCCTTGGGCCGCCCAATAGAGTGCCTTAGTTCCTTTTTAGAAGGAAAGGAGTTATTTCCAGGGGTCAACCATTGCTGACTAAGAGCCATGTTATCCAATGTAGATTTTACAATTCTGAACCAGGGAAGATTACCTGATCCCACTATGGATCTAAGTTCTAAAACTTCATTAGCAAAAGGTGCAAGTTACAAAGTTGACCAAATCCTCCTCCACAAAGCAAAAGTCCTGAACCGGGCAACTTCATCAATAGAATGACAGCCCAGGTCCAGTAACAGGTGCTTCATGGGGGTAGATTGGGGGAGGCCAATCAAGTTACGAAGGAATTTGTTTTGTACTTTAACCAGCGAGGATAGGTCCAAATAGCCCCAAAGCTCCGCACCGTACAAAATTGCAGAACTTATTTTAGCATTATATATTTTAAGTGCGAGACCAATCCTTTTTGTTGGTGAGGTTCTCTGTTTCTTGATAAGACACGTCAATTGGGTGAATTTCAAGAAAGTACATCAAGGTGCGATTTCCATCTAAGCCTATTTTCTAAAACAACCCCTAAGTAAGTCATCACTTGCACCTGTTCTAGCCCAATGCCGTTCATACTAACATGACCCACCAGCTGCCTGTTTTTGGTTAGCACCATAAATTTGGTTTTACTCACATTAACCTGGAGGTCATTGTGCTTGTAGAATTCCTCGAACTTATTTAATGCAGTTTGGAGCAGCTTTTGTGTTTTAGATAGGATGTGAGTGTCATCTGCAAAGATGAGGAGTGGGAACTTAGTACCACCTAAGACAGGGGCATCTGTCGGTGTATCTGTAAAATACTGCACAACCCTGTTGATAAATAGTAAAAACAGAGTCCGTGCAATGACACACCCCTGTCGGACTCCACGAGCAACAGGAAATCTCTCTGTGACCTGTCTCTACTTGCCCTATATAACCTGCGCAAAGTTTGCCTCGTGCAATCTTATTACTAAGTCCAAAGGATCGCGCGCATACCCATATTCCCTAAAACTTCCCATAACTTAGCTTTTGGACAATTTCGAAGGCAGTCTTTAAGTCTACGAACACTGCATAAAGAGTTCCTCCACCCAAGGTCACCACTTTCCAATAGATAAGAATAAATCTAAACACCTGGTCGATCGTACTGACACAGGATCTAAAACCAGCCCGCATGGGAGAAAAAATATTCTCAAGATCCATCCAAACCTGAATTTTAGCCAACACCATCCTAGCTATGATTTTCTGAATTGCATCAATTAAGCTAATGGGGCGATAGTTCCCTGGGGCCGAATGATCCCCCTATTTGAATATGGGTAATATTTCGGCCCCCCGCCAAGAGTCTGGGATCGGAGCCCCGTTCGCGATGGCATTGACTAGTAGGGTGATGTACGGCACCCAATTCAACAAATCATATTTAAATAAGTCTTCCGGAATGCAGTCCATACCTGGAGCCTTTCCAGCTTGTACCAAACCCAGTGCAGTCTCTCAATCCTTATTCTTAAACATTAGGGGAGGGCACGGCGTCCAAGTCAATGGGGCACACACATCGGAAACACAAACTGTTTCAATTTCGGGACCCCTAAACTGGGACTTGAAATAATCAACTCAGTCATCCGCGGATACATGATTCGCTGGGACGTGTGATTCCACAGTGTTTCCCCATTTAACGAACTGCCAAAACTTGGTCAGATTTCTAGACCTGCTTGCCTCATATAGGTCCTGCCAGTGTTGGTCATCCCATTCACTCTTGGCCACCCTTTGGGTCTTTTTATACTCTAATCTTGCCATCCTAATATCTGCAATATTGCGGGATTTTAACGCTTTAACAAAAAGAACTATGTGCCTGTCTGCACGATTTATTATACCATTTATTCCCTGATTTTAAAGCCGGAATTTTCCCAGGGTTAGAGCTTTTAGAAAAAAGAGCTTTCAGAGTACTGAAATGCTGCTCATGGAGTGAACTTATATGCGCCAGATTATCCAGGGGATCAACCAATGCCTCAATGGCATGCAGGGTAGATGAAACTTCATGGGAGATCCTGTCTAGGACTACGGGATCCTCCACTATCCTACCCCACCGAAACCTACGCCTGTCATTTGTTAAGATGGCCTCTGCCGTGACACACTTGGTGGCTCTAATACACACTGGGCTACTTTCAAGTTTTAAACTGAGCACCAACAGATTAGGATCGCTCTCGGAACGGGAGGAAACTAACATGTCCTCCAGTAGCGACCAATACTCTGCTTTAATTAAGATATAATCAATTCGACTTGTTCTAATGCCATTGTCGAATGTAACCCTACCTATTTTGTCAGAATGTGATCGGCCATTGACTGTTCTCAGCCCCCACTCAAGGCAAAATCCCAGCCAATGTAGTGCTGCCTCTGTACCTTTTTTAATTGGTTTTTCAGTTCAAGGGGAGGGACGTTCCATAACATGTCTTCTTCTGCATAGAAATCCTCACCTTCCCCTAGTAGGGGCTCAATGGTACAGTTGAGGTCCCCGGCCACAACTACAAACTTGTCCCGCCCCAGGGAGTTGAGAAAGAAATATAGCTCATTAATAATCACTGGACTCCGCCCTCCAGGAAGGCCACTGGCATAGACATTACCGATAAAAATCTCCCGATGGTTAGGCCTGGTAAGCTTTATCCCAAGAATATCTCGGTTAAATACTGTCACTTCTGTAGGCCTGTAACTAAGAGACTGCCTTACCCAAATAGTTAAACCACCTGACTCTCTACCCATTCTAGCACTGGTTGCAGGTTTGTAGAAATTGAGATACCCTAGGCGGTGGATAGGGTCAGGGGCCCAACTTTCTTGAAATATTAAGATGTCATGGTAATCCACAAAGTCGTCCCACTCTCCTATAGCTAATTTTCTTTTTCAGCCCTGCAATATTCCACTAAACTATTTTAGGAAGAGCGTCCTGTGTGGTTAGCTGTCTTTGTTCTGGCGCCCTCAGGATGGACCCTGGTGGCCACCCACCCTCTATCGGGGGTTCTTTAACTGGGGACTCCCTGGCTAGGGAGGCAGGCGAAGACCTTCCCACGCCAATACTGACCTCCTGATCCACCCTCACCTCCCCTATAGTTCTGCAAGGTACAGTGTCGCTACCAACGGCGACTCCATCCACCAGTGAGAGCCATTCTCCATGGGAAACCCTCCAGATTCCCTGGGCACAGTATTACCACCAGGTGAATTCAAGAGTCAGTCTACCCCCTCTAAATCAGTAAAAGGCTCAACCCTATTTGACAAGGAAGGATATTGCAACACCCGATCAAAAGGGTTTTCTCCATAGGGTCTTCCGCAACGGGATTTCGGTTGGGGGTGGAATGGTCCACAGTTTGTACAGGGATAAAAATAATCAAGGCCCAATGATTGAACATCACCCACTCTCCCAAACTTTGGTTCTCTACGAATGAAGTCGACCACCCAGGGATCTCTAAAGTTCACGATAACACAATCTCCCTCCAGATCCTTTGGGCTATGTCCCACCCAGCTCACCCTTCTAACGCCCAAAATCTTGGTGTTAGAGGAGGGAGGAAGAGTTCTGTTCCTATTGAGCCAGTAAATGACTTTATTTTTCAGCTCCCTATGTGATTCTGATTTCTCCTCCCCAATTGCTGGTATTCCCCCCAATATGATCGTGTAGGGTGCGGACTCTGGGGGAAGATTTACACAGGGGAGTCTCTGTTTGATGACCTCCTTCTCCAGTGAGGAATACCAATTAGTCTTACTACCTGTATCTAATACACACAATGCAGTCTGTGTTCTAGGCACCGCGCCTACCACCGAGCCCCTGTCCCTGGTGGTACCTACGGGGTTTTTACCTACAGGGCGCTTCTACATACATAGGTGTCCAGACTGGATGTTAGGCTTGTTGATAGTAGCTTGTTGAACCACCCTTGAACCATTACCAGTCCCCACGCCTTGGGGAACAGTGACTTGGTCCTTAGTGTTATCCATACCTCTTACAAGATTATCCAGGGTGCTGGAGTTTGCTAAAACTAGCTTTTCTATCTGATCTAATTTGGAGTTGATCATCCTGGTTCTCTCCAGTAGGGGTAACATCAAGGATTTGACTAGAACTTCCATTTTACCCAGGAACCCAGCGTCATCCACACCACAATTGGGGGATTGTAGGATAAAATCTGCTGGGGCCCTAGGCGGACTGGGGAGCTGGGCAGGAACATGTGGAACCAGGATTTTGCTGTTTGTCTTTTTGAATTTTGGCCAACCCACCCTTCTGAGTACCACCTCCTCTTTTCCTATTGCTGCGTTTGCTATAAGCTGATGGGCCCTGGTTCTGAACTATTGGGGGGAACTATGTGACGAGAGAGGTTAAAACTCTGCAATTGGAACTGCTGGAGACCGTACTAGATGTAGTTATGTTTAGGATAGGACAACCCATTACATTATCAGGGGCTGCCGGCATAAGTCTAGAGCTGGAGCCCTGAGCAACTGAGGGATCTAAAGGTCTTGGTGGTTCGGGGGATACCAATGATCCAATTAGGCCTAGAGACGAACGCTTCCCCGTTAAGAGATCCAGGGACAAGCGTTTCTCAGTGAGGGCTATTTCTTTTTCTAAAATTACTGTTGCCCGTTTAAAAAATTGGTCCAGAGTTCCAGTAACCACCCCGCCCGTGGAAGATAGGGTTACATTTATATCCTTCCCAGACCGTAGTGACATAATGATTGGTTCCTAGAGGCTTTAACACAGGAAAGAAAACACAACAATATTAAAGAGCTTGTAGGATGATATGAAATCATAAGAACTCAACACCAAAACACAATTTTAAGGGGGGGGGAGGCCCAGCCCGGGCTCGAACGACCTTGTATGGCCCGCACTTTTCCGGGGCTTCGTCCGGCTTGCCCGCGCGCGTCCCGCGTTTCGCGGTTGTGGGCATGGTTAAGTAGAAGAAGCTGGAGTGGGAAGAGTCACCAGCTGCGCTAGATGGTGAGATGCAGTGTTCACTGGTCCTCGCAGTCCCGCTCCTTTAGGGGAAAGCTGTTGTGCCCAAGTCAATGGTCAAAACAAAATGCAGGGTTGTTCCTCAGAGGCCTCAGAGACACTATGGCAATGAAAATGGCTCCCAAAGCACTCACAGGCAAAACGGCTGCGAGCCGTAATGTAGTGGAGGTCGGCTGGGAGCGGGCAGAGTCACAAGCTGCGCTAGATGATGAGACGCAGTGTTCGCTGGTCCTCGCAGTCTGGGTCCTTTAGGGGAAAGCTGTTGTGCTCCAGTCGATGGTCAAAACGAAATCCAGGGTTGTTCCTCAGAGTCCTCAGAGACACTATGGCAATGAAAACAGCTCCCAAAGCACTCACAAGCAAAACGGCTGCGAGCAGCTATTCAGAGGCTAGCCCTGTGTCCTGCAGTGAATGGGGTAAAACGGTTTGACTACAAATGTGGCAGTCATACCTTGGAGCAGCTAAGCAAAGTTATTCAGGAAAAGCTTATTCAGCAGACATTATATGTAGCAGAGGTGCTGGCTTTAGACAGGCGAGTCATGTGGGAAGGGCCAGGAGGTAATTCCTTAAAATTGCTTCTAAATCTCCCTAAAAATGCTATAATCCAAGCTGTAAGAACAGATTGGGAACTGTAACCTGGAGTGTGCTGGCTGATAATAGAACCTTGTACTTTTATCTGTCTCTTAAAGTTGGGTCCCCATGCAGCAAACTGTCAGAGGACATCTTACCAGAGTTGAAGGCAACCCTCTCAGGGAAAAAGGAATCCAGTGACAATAATCCAAAAGCTTCAGAATGTTCTAGAGAGGTATATAAAAGGAGGGAAGTGGTTTCTATTAAACAGATAAAGAATTCACTCAGGCAAAGTGCAATGCAAACTAGTTGGACAAAAGATCTGTATTATCTAAAAATTAATAGCTCAGCCATTCCTTTCTTAGTTTCACAGGAGAGCATAGACTTGCTCCCATGCCAATATGATATTCCACACGAGCGCTTGTGAAATGACGTTTTGCACTTGAGGGTGGGAATTAACCCAGGATTAAAAACAGAGGTTGTTAAGAACAATAGCCAGTACCCCTGTAAAAGAGGGAGGAAATATTCAGTGAGCCATTTATAGTTGGATTGTACATTCTTCATTGAGGCGAGGCAAAAGATTCTTCTGACTGTGTTTAAAAAATACAGGATTCAAACTAGTGATGCGGGGCTAGAGCTGAATCATGGTCTTAGATTCTGAGATGTAGCTATTGCAATTGGTCAATATCTGTAAAATATTAACATCTCAACTGGCATTGTCTTCACCATAGGGTTCAAGATCTAGGTCAGTATGGATGTAATCACACTCAGCAAGGTAATGTTAAGTAAATTAGAGGATCTCCCAAAAGGAAAGTTGTGAAAAGCTGCTATGTATATTTCACTTTAGAATCCTAATTAGGTAAAACGTACAGGTTTAATATTGATTAAACTCACATTGCACTTTTAAATGCTATTCAGGCTGAATGAATTGTTCTTATATTGATCATTAAGTCGAGCCTGGTCAGCACATGCACTGCTCTGCAAGGCATGCTGTATTGGAGTATGGACTTGGAAGCCCTATTCACTCTCCGTCCATATTTGTCATTGGCTTTTGTCATTGTCCTTTGTAAACGCTGGCTTCTGATTTGTTAATATGCTTTTTAATCCCTCTTTGGCACTGCCTAGTCTTCATTTGTAACCTCCCATGAGGTTTGGCCCTTTTACTTCGGTTGTTATACAGTACGTCTTATTTATCTGTTAGTCCTATTTTCTTTAATGAGTTTTTCCTACTACAGGCACAACATGCTTTCCTGCAACATTCAGTACACAATGCATGCTTTCAATTTCCAAGCAGCCCGGGACAATGGTGGCAGCTTCTTTGAAATGCAATAGGTCTCACATTTACAAGAGTTTGATCTATTGGCATTGTAATTGACTATGACTTTTATTTATGTGTTAATTATCAAAACAGATAAAGAAAAGGCATTGTCATTTACAATCCCAATAGTTTAAAATCTTGCAAATGCGAGACCTATTGCATTGCAAATGCTTGTTTTTCCTATTATTTCTAATGAAAGCTTTTAAATATATGTGAGACTTGCACTGTAGATTGTATTAGTTTATAGTAGGGAACATGTTAATGTTTATTTAGTTGAAGTTGCATGATCTACAAGTAGTTGTGTAGAAGTATACAATCATGCACTGTTGTTTTAGATTACTATATATATATATATTTTTTTTACGCTTTTCTTCTTTCATGAATTAGAAATGTGTGTAATATTTCTATAAGAATATATTTCTTGGAAATAAAGTATTTTTGACTTGATTTGAAAAATATTATTTTTTTGCTATTTTTTAATATCGTTGTTAAAAATACGCCTTGGTTAAATTACATTGCAATATATATAATTGTTTTATGTGTATTTGGTATATGATTTTACTGGTTTAAAATATTGTTAATTTTTGTAATGTATGTTATGTTTTGTAATATAATTTGAAGAGTGGGCCTTGGGTTTATAAGGAAAGGGTTAAAAAGTAACTTTTAATTTTTGTAAAACAAAATATTTATTTTTGTGAGGTCATTACTTATGTTAAATATGTTATTACACTGCGTTCTACACACAGTTTTTCATAAAAGGTTGGAGGTAGGCACATTATATTCCTCATGGAAGCAGACAATCTGGTGGTGAGGTGATGGACCTTACACCTATTGGGCTGCAACAGAAACTAAGGGGCATATTATCAAGGGGGTTTATCTCCGCTTTTTTGGCTTTAAAAGCCAAGAAAGCGGAGATTAAATTATCTCCCTATTACCTAGCTGTCGCTAACACCAGTTAGCGACAGCTAGTAGGAGATAGTGACCATCTTGGGCCCCACTTTGCATGTCAGTGATATGTATCACTAATGACATGCAAAGTGGGCGTGCCAAGATGATAGCGACTGAAAACAGTCACTAACATCGCTATCTCCTATTACCAACTTTTGGAGATATTCACGCTAAGCGCGAATATCTCCAAAAGCTAATACCTACCCTGAGCAGTTCTTAGCCATGTTATCCAATGGGAGGTGGATAACATGGCTAAGAGCATTAGCTCGGTAATGCATGAATATCGCTGACTTTTCAGTGATATTCATGCATTGCGGCGATTTTTATCGCATTTGCGATAAATTTGCGTTAAAAATCGCCGCAGCTCAGCGGTAAATCTTTGTCTCTAACCAAGCGATAGCGATAATTATCGCTATTGCTTGGTAATATGCCCCTAAATGCCCTAAATGCTTACTGCCCTGAAAATAAGCTAACAATAAATGTTGATAAGATAAAAACAATGTTTTCTGGCAGGAGGAAAAGGACATTTGTGTGGTTCCTTGGTATTGTAAAATTTGAGCAGGTTAGAGAGTATACATTTTAGGACTAACCTTTTCAGATGATTTGAGGTGAAATAAACAAATGGCTATTCAGTTCATTTCATACGTCTTTATTTCAAAATGTTCCATCATAAAAGACATTCATAAAACACTCTACTCTAACTAATTACATCATGTACCCTACAAGATAAAAAGCATTAAGACTTAGTTAAAAAAAATAATTTCTGAACACAGTTCTCACCAAGAGATGGAGGGGAGCTATCATGCAGTGTAATTAAATAAAATACATAAAACATGATTAAATATACAATTAAAGACGTGCCAGGAGCATATTACAATTTAAAACAATCAATAGATCAATCAACAGGTGTCATGCAGGTGCCTTGCTCTAATAATCCATGTCCAACCCAAATATTTTGCTACAGCTATGGCCACAGGATCAGATGTATTTTTCCTCAGGAGCCATAAAGCCTCCTGGCTCACCCGTGTTCTCAGATTGTTACAAATAGGTTTTAACCGTTTTATCTGGGGGGCTAGGTAAGCAGGGCAGACAAAGAAAACATGGCCAAGTAACTCTTTCTGGTCCCTACACCAGGGACAGGACTCTTTAGACTGGCCCGCCATTTGTTAGTAAAAGATCTCAGTGGTAAGGACCCGACCCTAAACTGGTGATATAGCTTCCTATCGTTACTCTTAGTGATAATATCCCAGTAATCCTCTAACGAAGGGTGGAGCTTATAATCCAAAAACCTGCCGGTCAGAGAGGAGTAGTCAGACTGGACGATAAGCTGGTTTCCTTGGGCCGCCCAATAGAGTGCCTTAAATTCCTTTTTAAAAGGAAAGGAGTTATTTCCAGGGGCCAACCATTGCTGACTAAGAGCCATGTTATCCAATGTAGATTTTACAATTCTGAACCAAGGAAGATTACCTGATCCCACTATGGATCTAAGTTCTAAAACTTCATTAGCAAAAGGTGCAAGTTACAAAGTTGACCAAATCCTCCTCCACAAAGCAACAGTCCTGAACCGGGCAACTTCATCAATAGAATGACAGCCCAGGTCCAGTAACAGGTGCTTCATGGGGGTAGATTGGGGGAGGCCAATCAAGTTACGAAGGAATTTGTTTTGTACTTTAACCAGAGAGGATAGGTCCGAATAGCCCCAAAGCTCCGCACCGTACAAAATTGCAGAACTTATTTTAGCATTATATATTTTAAGTGCGGGACCAATCCTTTTTGTTGGTGAGGTTCTCTGTTTCTTGATAAGAAACGTCAATTGGGTGAATTTCAAGAAAGTACATCAAGCTGCGATTTCCATCTAAGCCTATTTTCTAAAACAACCCCTAAGTAAGTCATCACTTGCACCTGCTCTAGCCCAATGCCGTTCATACTAACATGACCCACCAGCTGCCTGTTTTTGGTTAGCACCATAAATTTGGGTTTACTCACAATAACCTGGAGGTCATCGTGCTTGTAGAATTCCTCGAACTTATTTAATGCAGTTTGGAGCCGCTTTTGTGTTTTAGATAGGATGTGAGTGTCATCTGCAAAGATGAGGAGTGGGAACTTAGTACCACCTAAGACAGGGGCATCTGTCGGTGTATCTGTAAAATACTGCACGACCCTGTTGATAAATAGTAAAAACAGAGTCGGTGCAATGACACACCCCTGTCGGACTCCACGAGCAACAGGAAATCTCTCTGTGACCTGTCCCTACTTGCCCTATATAACCTGCACAAAGTTTGCCTCGTGCAATCTTATTACTAAGTCCAAAGGATCGCGCGGCATACCCATAATCCCTAAAACTTCCCATAACTTAGCTCTTGGGACAAGTTCGAAGGCAGACTTTAAGTCTACGAACACTGCATAAAGAGTTCCTCCACCCAAGGTCACCACTTTCCAATAGATAAGAATAAATCCAAACACCTGGTCGATCGTACTGACACAGGATCTAAAACCAGCCAGCATGGGAGAAAAAATATTCTCAAGATCCATCCAAACCTGAATTTTAGCCAACACCATCCTAGCTATGATTTTCTGAATTGCATCAATTAAGCTAATGGGGCGATAGTTCCCTGGGGCCGAATGATCCCCCTATTTGAATATGGGTAATATTTCGGCCCCCCGCCAAGAGTCTGGGATCGGAGCCCCGTTCGCGATGGCATTGACTAGTAGGGTGATGTACGGCACCCAATTCAACAAATCATATTTAAATAAGTCTGCCGGAATGCAGTCCATACCTGGAGCCTTTCCAGCTTGTACCAAACCCAGTGCAGTCTCTCAATCATTATTCTTAAACATTAGGGGAGGGCACGGCGTCCAAATCAATGGGGCACACATGGCGGAAACACAAACAGTTTCAATTTCGGGACCCCTAAACTGGGACTTAAAATAATCAACCCAGTCATCCGCGGATACATGATTCGCTGGCACATGTGATTCCACAGTGTTTCCCCATTTAACGAACTGCCAAAACTTGGTCAGATTTCTAAACCTGCTTGCCTCATATAGGTCCTGCCAGTGTTGGTCATCCCATTCACCCTTGGCCACCCTTTGGGTCTTTTTATACTCTACCTCTTGCTATCCTAATATCTGCAATATTGCGGGATTTTAACGCTTTAACAAAAAGAACTATGTGCCTGTCTGCACGATTTATTATACCATTTATTCCCTGATTTTAAAGCCGGAATTTGCCCAGGGTTAGAGCTTTTAGAAAAAAAGAGCTTTCAGAGTACTGAAAACTGCTCATGGAGTGCACTTATATGCGCCAGATTATCCAGGGGATCAACCAATGCCTCAATGGCATGCAGGGTAGATTAAACTTCATGGGAGATCCTGTCTAGGACTACGGGATCCTCCACTATCCTACCCCACCGAAACCTACGCCTGTCATTTGTTAAGATGGCCTCTGCCGTGACACACTTGGTGGCTCTAATACACACTGGGCTACTTTCAAGTTTTAAACTGAGCACCAACAGATTAGGATCGCTCTCGGGACGGGCGGAAACTAACATGTCCTCCAGTAGCAACCAATACTCAGCTTTAATTAGGATATAATCAATTCGACTTGTTCTAATGCCATTGTCGAATGTAACCCTACCTATTTTGTCAGAATGTGATCGGCCATTGACTGTTCTCAGCCCCCACTCAAGGCAAAATCCCAGCCAATGTAGTGCTGCCTCTGTACCTTTTTTAATTGGTTTTTCAGTTCAAGGGGAGGGACGTTCCATAACATGTCTTCTTCTGCATAGAAATCCTCACCTTCCCCTAGTAGGGGCTCAATGGTACAGTTGAGGTCCCCGGCCACAACTACAAACTTGTCCCGCCCCAGGGAGTTGAGAAAGAAATATAGCTCATTAATAATCACTGGACTCCGCCCTCCAGGAAGGCCACTGGCATAGACATTAACGATAAAAATCTCCCGATGGTTAGGCCTGGTAAGCTTTATCCCAAGAATATCTCGGTTAAATACTGTCACTTCTGTAGGCCTGTAACTAAGAGACTGCCTTACCCAAATAGTTAAACCACCTGACTCTCTACCCATTCTAGCACTGGTTGCAGGTTTGTAGAAATTGAGATACCCTAGGCGGTGGATAGGGTCAGGGGCCCAACTTTCTTGAAATATTAAGATGTCATGGTAATCCACAAAGTCGGCCCACTCTCCTATAGCTAATTTTCTTTTTCAGCCCTGCAATATTCCACTAAACTATTTTAGGAAGAGCGTCCTGTGTGGTTAGCCTTTGTTCTGGCGCCCTCAGGATGGACCCTGGTGGCCACCCACCCTCTATCGGGGGTTCTTTAACTGGGGACTCCCTGGCTAGGGAGGCCGGCGAAGACCTTCCCACGCCAATACTGACCTCCTGATCCACCCACACCTCCCCTATAGTTCTGCAAGGTACAGTGTCGCTACCAACGGCGACTCCATCCACCAGTGAGAGCCATTCTCCATGGGAAACCCTCCAGATTCCCTGGGCACAGTATTACCACCAGGTGAATTCAAGAGTCAGTCTACCCCCTCTAAATCAGTAAAAGGCTCAACCCTATTTGACAAGGAAGGATATTGCAACACCCGATCAAAAGGGTTTTCTCCATAGGGTCTTCCGCGACGGGATTTCGGTTGGGGGTGGAATGGTCCACAGTTTGTACAGGGATAAAAATAATCAAGGCCCAATGATTAAACATCACCCACTCTCCCAAACTTTGGTTCTCTACGAATGAACTCGACCACCCAGGGATCTCTAAAGTTCACAATAACACAATCTCCCTCCAGATCCTTTGGGCTATGTCCCACCCAGCTCACCCTTCTAACGCCCAAAATCTTGGTGTTAGAGGAGGATTCTTATTGAGCCAGTAAATGACTTTATTTTTCAGCTCCCTATGTGATTCTGATTTCTCCTCCCCAATTGCTGGTATTCCCCCCAATATGATCGTGTAGGGTGCGGACTCTGGGGGAAGATTTACACAGGGGAGTCTCTGTTTGATGACCTCCTTCTCCAGTGAGGAATACCAATTAGTCTTACTACCTGTATCTAATACACACAATGCAGTCTGTGTTCTAGGCACCGCGCCTACCACTGAGCCCCTGTCCCTGGTGGTACCTACGGGATTTTTACCTACAGGGCGCTTCTACATACATAGGTGTCCAGACTGGATGTTAGGCTTGTTGATAGTAGCTTGTTGAACCACCCTTGAACCATTACCAGTCCCCACGCCTTGGGGAACAGTGACTTGGTCCTTAGTGTTATCCATACCTCTTACAAGATTACCCAGGGTGCTGGCGTTTGCTAAAACTAGCTTTTCTATCTGATCTAATTTGGAGTTGATCATCCTGGTTCTCTCCAGTAGGGGTAACATCAAGGATTTGACTAGAACTTCCATTTTACCCAGGAACCCAGCGTCAACCACACCACAATTGGGGGATTGTAGGATAAAATCTGCTGGGGCCCTAGGCGGACTGGGGGGCTGGGCAGGAACATGTGGAACCAGGATTTTGCTGTTTGTCTTTTTGAATTTTGGCCAACCCACCCTTCTGAGTACCACCTCCTCTTTTCCTATTGCTGCGTTTGCTATTAGCTGATGGGCTCTGGTTCTGAACTATTGGGGGGAACTATGTGGCGAGAGAGGTTAAAACTCTGCAATTGGAACTGCTGGAGACCATACTAGATGTAGTTATGTTTAGGATAGGACAACCCGTTACATTATCAGGGGCTGCCGGCATAAGTCTAGAGCTGGAGCCCTGAGCAACTGAGGGATCTAAAGGTCTTGGTGGTTCGGGGGATACCAATGATCCAATTAGGCGTAGAGACTAACGCTTCCCCGTTAAGAGATCCAGGGACAAGCGTTTCTCAGTAAGGGCTATTTCTTTTTCTAAAATTACTGTTGCCCATTTAAAAAATTGGTCCAGAGTTCCAGTAACCACCCCGCCCGTGGAAGATAGGGTTACATTTATATCCTTCCCAGACCGTAGTGACATAATGATTGGTTCCTAGAGGCTTTAACACAGGAAAGAAAACACAACAATATTAAAGAGCTTGTAGGATGATATGAAATCATAAGAACTCAACACCACAACACAATTTTAAGGGGGGTGAGGCCCAGCCCGGGCTCGAACGACCTTGTATGGCCCGCACTTTTCCCGGGCTTTGCCCGGCTTGCCCGCGTGCGTCCCGCGTTTCGCGGGTGTGGGCATGGTTAAGTAGAAGAAGCTGGAGTGGGAAGAGTCACCAGCTGCGCTAGATGGTGAGATGCAGTGTTCACTGGTCCTCGCAGTCCCGCTCCTTTAGGGGAAAGCTGTTGTGCCCAAGTCGATGGTCAAAACAAAATGCAGGGTTGTTCCTCAGAGGCCTCAGAGACACTATGGCAATGAAAACGGCTCCCAAAGCACTCACAGGCAAAACGGCTGCGAGCCGTAATGTAGTGGAGGTCGGCTGGGAGCGGGCAGAGTCACAAGCTGCGCTAGATGATGAGACGCAGTGTTCGCTGGTCCTCGCAGTCCGGCTCCTTTAGGGGAAAGCTGTTGTGCTCCAGTCGATGGTCAAAACGAAATCCAGGGTTGTTCCTCAGAGTCCTCAGAGACACTATGGCAATGAAAACAGCTCCCAAAGCACTCACAAGCAAAACGGCTGCGAGCAGCTATTCAGAGGCTAGCCCTGTGTCCTGCAGTGAATGGGGTAAAATGGTTTGACTACAAATTTGGCAGTCATACCTTGGAGCAGCTAAGCAAAGTTATTCAGGAAAAGCTTATTCCGCAGACATTATATGTAGCAGAGGTGCTGGCTTTAGACAGGCGAGTCATGTGGGAAGGGCCAGGAGGTAATTCCTTAAAATTGCTTCTGAATCTCCCTAAAAATGCTATAATCCAAGCTGTAAGAACAGATTGAGAACTGTAACCTGGAGTGTGCTGGCTGATACTAGAACCTTGTACTTTTATCTGTCTCTTAAAGTTGGGTCCCCATGCAGCAAACTGTCAGAGGACATCTTACCAGAGTTGAAGACAACCCTCTCAGGGAAAAAGGAATCCAGTGACAATAATCCAAAAGCTTCAGAATGTTCTAGAGAGGTATATAAAAGGAGGGAAGTGGTTTCTATTAAACAGATAAAGAATTCACTCAGGCAAAGTGCAATGGAAACTAGTTGGACAAAAGATCTGTATTATCTAAAAATTAATAGCTCAGCCATTCCTTTCTTAGTTTCACAGGAGAGCATAGACTTGCTCCCATGCCAATATGATATTCCACACGAGCGCTTGTGAAATGACGTTTTGCACTTGAGGGTGGGAATTAACCCAGGATTAAAAACAGAGGTTGTTAAGAATAATAGCCAGTACCCCTGTAAAAGAGGGAGAAAATATTCAGTGAGCCATTTATAGTTGGATTGTACATTCTTCATTGAGGCGAGGCAAAAGATTCTTCTGACTGTGTATAAAAAATACAGGATTCAAACTAGTGATGCGGGGCTAGAGCTGAATCATGGTCTTAGATTCTGAGATGTAGCTATTGCAATTGGTCAATATCTGTGTAAAATATTAACATCTCAACTGGCATTGTCTTCCCCATAGGGTTTAAGATGTAGGTCAGTATGGATGTAATCACACTCAGCAAGGTAATGTTAAGTAAATTAGAGGATCTCCCAAAAGGAAAGTTGTGAAAAGCTGCTATGTATATTGCACTTTAGAATCCTAATTAGGTAAAACGTACAGGTTTAATATTGATTAAACTCACATTGCACTTTTAAATGCTATTCAGGCTGAATGAATTGTTCTTATATTGATCATTAAGTCGAGCCTGGGCAGCACATGCGCTGCTCTGCAAGGCATGCTGTATTGGAGTATGGACTTGGAAGCCCAATTCACTCTCCGTCCATATTTGTCATTGGCTTCTGTCATTGTCCTTTGTAAACGCTGGCTTCTGATTTGTTAATATGCTTTTTAATCCCTCTTTGGCACTGCCTAGTCTTCATTTGTAACCTCCCATGAGGATTGGCCCTTTTACTTCGGTTGTTATACAGTACGTCTTATTTATCTGTAAGTCCTATTTTCTTTAATGAGTTTTTCCTACTACAGGCACAACATGCTTGCCTGCAACATTCAGTACACAATGCACGCTTTCAATTTCCAAGCAGCCCGGGACAATGGTGGCAGCTTCTTTGAAATGCAATAGGTCTCACATTTACAAGAGTTTGAGCTATTGGCATTGTAATTGACTATGCCTTTTATTTACGTGTTAATTATCAAAACAGATAAAGAAAAGGCATTGTCATTTACAATCCCAATAGTTTAAAATCTTGCAAATGCGAGACCTATTGCATTGCAAATGCTTGTTTTTCCTATTATTTCTAATGAAAGCTTTTAAATATATGTGAGACTTGCACTGTAGATTGTATTAGTTTATAGTAGGGAACATGTTAATGTTTATTTAGTTGAAGTTGCATGATCTACAAGTAGTTGTGTAGAAGTATACAATCATGCACTGTTGTTTTAGATTACTATATATTTTTTTTTTACGCTTTTCTTCTTTCATGAATTAGAAATGTGCGTAATATTTCTATAAGAATATATTTCTTGGAAATAAAGTATTTTTGACTTGATTTGAAAAAGAAAATTGATATATTTGAGGAATAAACTTATTGATGCATTTTATGCAATTTTAAAATATTTATTTATGATAGATATGCTATTATTATGTATTTTTCTATTTTGTTTCCAAGTAAAATCTTTATGCTTTTCAGAATCTTTTTTTTTCCTTTTGAGTTTTTTTGGCAGTAAATAGTTATTAATGCACTAAAATTATAATTGTTTTGTTAAATGTTAAACAAAAGGTCATATTCTGTTTTTATACTTTATATTGCTAATGTATTTTTATTTCTGAGATATTTCAAAATTGATTTATGATTTTTATTATTTTTTAAATTGTTTATATATTGTTTGTTAATAGTACATTTGTGGTCCATATTTTGTTAATGTGCTTTTTTCAATATTTGGAAACTGTTTTGGTTTAAAAATTGTATTTGCTAAATTAAATTTGTTATTCTGTATTTTTTATTCTTAAATAGATTATTATGCATATTTGTATTCTAAATTATCTTGTGTGGTTTTCATATATGCGTTGTACTTTTTATTTTTGGGTTTAAGTTTTTATTTTATTATTATTATTGCTATTTTGTATTTGCTTTTGTCTTCGTGGTGTAATAGGTTGTTGGAATAGTTGTTCTGGTTTTGGCCCCAAACAGTAATGCTTTGCCCTTTTTAGACATACTAAATGTGACCATTCCAAAGTCCAGCACTTTCCTCAATGTAGTTAAGTTTGGAATGGGAATGGTAAATACACTCCCGAAACACCTCATTGGCTAACACTTCCTCTAATGTGGTTAAGTTTGGAGGGTGAATAGCAGATCTTAACCTCATGAATTCAACTTGTTCCTCAATGTGGTGAAGGTTGGAGTGAAAATAGCAAATCTGACCTCCCATCCCCCAAGTCTAACACTTTCCCCACTGTGGTTAAGGTTCTCATGTTATTTCGCGGGGGTGTAAATTACACGCAACTCAATCCAAAAGTTCAAGTTGTTCCCTTATATGGCCAGATTTGGAATGAGAATATTAAATATAACCCCTCCAAGTCCAACACTTGATCTAATGTAGAAACTTTGGAGTTGGATTTATAAATCCGACCCTCAAAGTCCAAACCATTTCCACAAATTCTTCAGTTTTGAGTAGGAACTATTAATCTGTTTAATATATTTATTTTTCATTTTCTACATATTTTTTTAACAAGCAGATAAATTGTGATATTTGTTACCACGTTCTTTTTATTTTACAAACATTAATGAGAAATTGCATTTTTTAAATTATCATGGTATGCAGGCCTTTTTTGTTTGTCCATTGTGCGTTTTATTTACAGTTTCCTTGATTCTGTAGTCTTTAAACACAGTTTTGGGTTGTTTGTGGACTTTGCTGTTGCATTCCTGCGCTCTAATCAGGTAGGACTAATTTAAAGTTGCATTGAAAAGGTTTAGGGTCTCATTTATGAGAAATGACGCATCGCTGCGTGAAAGCAGCGATGCTTCACTTCTCAGTGCGCACGACCTTGAGACATACCAGATGCGTCATATTTAATGTATGACGCATCATGTAGCAAGGAGTGTGTCACAAAAGTGACGCAACTCAAGGAATGCATCCTTTCACATGGGGCAAGCCCCATGTGAAAGGGCCTGCATCAGTCTTACACCTGCTGTGAGGCAGGCACAAGATTTTTACGCAACAGCGTCCTAGAAGTGACGCAGTGAAATCTCATAGATTTCACTGCGTCACTTCTACAAGGCTTTTTGCGGGGAAAGCCCCCCCCTGCATACATTATACCTGACCAGGTATAATGTAGCGCAGGGATTTACAAAGCGACGCATCTGCTTAGATGCGTCACTTTGTAAATAGTGCACAACAGGGAGCATGTTTTACGCCACCGATGCATCACAAAAAAGTGATGCATCTGAAGCGCAAAACTGACGCAAGGCCTCATAAATGAGGCCCTTAGTGTGGGGGAAGGAGTAGCCCTAGCTCAGCCGGCCCCCCAGGGAAACCTATCAAATCAGTACATGTTTGAAAACTAGATACCTGGGAGATTCCAGGATGGTTTGGCTTATGTGGCTCCCACCAGGTAATAATACCCAGAATCCCTTGCAAACCTCAAACTTTGTTTTAAAAAAACATGGCAGGAAATGGCCCAAAACCCAACATGGACCCATCAAATTTATCCACAGAAAACAGACCGTTTTTTTACAAGGGGTCTGGCTGTCAATTTTAGGCCCTAGCTCAGCGGCACCTAGGAAAAACTAGCAAACCTGTACATTTTTTTTTAAATCTAAACACCCAGGGGATTCTAGGACGGGATGACTTGTGTGGCTCTCACCAGGCAGTGATTGAAAAATCTGGAATCTTTAGGGAGTCTCCAACTTCTACCCACCCAGCAATTCCCCAAACCTCCCGATAAAAATGGTACCCCACTTGTGTGGGTTGGCCTAGTGCCCGTGACAGGAAACAGTTGAAAACGCAATGTGGACCAATCACATTTTTCCATGTGCCTGGCTGTGGATTTTGGGTCCAAACACAGCAGGCACCCAGGGAAACCTAGCACACCTGTACATTTTTGAAATCTAGAATTCCAGGATGGGGTAACTTGTGCGGCTCACACCAGGTTATGCTACCCAGAATCCCTTGCAAACCTCAAAATGTGTAAAAAGAAAACAAATTTTCCTCACATTTCTGTGATGGAATGTTCTGGAATCTCTGGGGAGCCATAAAATTCCATTCACCCAACATTCCCCGAAGTATCTCAATAACAATTGTACCTCACTTGTGTGGCTAGCACACACAACAGGAAACATCCCAAAACACAATGTGGACATACAAAACTGACCCTTATTTTGCAATGTGCCTAGATGTGGATTCTGGGCATTTTTTTTATTTACTGGGTAACCCATTGCCCACCCAAGGCCATGATTCTTTTCTTGTAGTTAACTTGCTCCATCGCCATGCACAATGTTCCTCAATGGAGTAATTTCAAATATTGCAGTAAGGTTATCAATAAAGACATAGAACATATCATGAGTAATGGAATATGTGAGCTAATTAGCAGTGCATGGTGAGGGTGCGAGTTATATTACTTTGCAGCACAAGTTATAGCTACTTCATGTGACTATTACGGGTAAATGTAAGTGGTTTTGTTCATTTAAAATGGCAATGTTTACCTGACATTGTAGCCTAACCATAATGTATTGTTCTCTTTTTTTCCTCATTTGTCAAATTAGTATGTATTTAGAGATAAAGGAGGATTCCAACTTTCTCACTTACAAGCAGTGTGGGGGGATACCCGACCACTCTGGGAAGGAGGAGATTGATTGCATCTCAGGTTCCCCAAGCCTTGTTGTCCTTCCTTTTACTCCAAGTATACAGGTACTTTCAGATTTGTCCACCAGGAATGCCGATCTGTCTTGGTCACTCCAGTGTAATCTCAAACTCCCTGTATTTCTGATTAATAATCATTGGACTAAATGTAAACCATAATAAAATACAGCAAAGAGAAAAAGAAAAGAAAAGAAAAAAAGAATGGAAGCAAATATCTTGTTTAGGAATATACTATCTTGAACCAGTTATCCCACAAGCTCCAAGTGTATAATTCTCTTAATGTAAAGTAGCGCATTATTACAATTTCTAACTATAACTTCACTTTAACCTTTGTTTTTTAGTGAATTTATATGCTTTTGTAACACAAAGAAAGTTGGCCATCTCCACATGCTGCATTGGGTTGGAAATAGTGCCTGGCCTCCAGTCAGGTCCTGTGCCCAATCTGCCATAGGCACCCAGCCCCACGCCATGCACTGTGCGCAGTGTAGGGCTTGCTGCAGGGTCTGGTCTGCAACCACACCCTGCTTACAACTCCCAAGGAAGCACACAGCTTTGTTATGTAAGAATATAAACTTTAATTTTAAGTAAGGCAGACCTGCTGGCTTTGTCAAACAGACACAACCCCAAAATATAAAAAGCAAGAGGCGTATTGGCTTTTTCAAGTGATAAGCACATCAACATATGTATATATTTATATAGGAAGATCTCCTGGTTTGCTTGCCTCTGATATATTTATATATTTGAAAAGTTTTAAATAGTGCTGTCTAGACCCGGAGGTATCGGAGCACTTTACATGAAGAAAAACATTGTTTCAGAACATAGTTACACAGTTACATCAGTTGCTGGCGCGTAGTTACATGATATACATGACTTACAAAAGCATAGCATAGGCATAAGGATAAACAAAGCAGGCAGGGGAGAGAAACTCAGGGGAGACAGGAAAGGAATAGGGGAGGTGGACAAAGAATGAAGGAGGGAAGAGGTAGGAGACACAGCATGGAGAGGAGGAAGTAACAGCGTCTGACTTGCGGCTGGGTAGGTGACGGCTCCCTGCGGTAAAGGGATCATTCCCAGTCCTCCGTTATGTGTGATTCCTTTGTCGCAGTGGTCTCTCTCAGTTGGGTCTCTGAGACTCCAGGGCATAAATGCTGGATCCCTTCCCAACAAGGGGAGAGGAGTGCTTTGGCCAAGGGCACACTCTGAAGAATGAAGGAGGGAAGAGGTGGGGAAGGGGGTAGGAAACCCAGCGTAAATGCAGTGTCAGACATCCGGATGGCTTAGGAGCGGTAAGGGGATCTTTACCAGTCCTCTACTATGTGTGACTCTGAGACTCCAGGCATGAATTCTGGATCCATCCCCAACAAGGGGAGTAGGAGTACTTTGGACAAGGGCACAATTATGGAGGCCGTTTTAGGGACAGTCGGGCTGGTAGAGAAAGACCCTCACAGTAGAAGGGGAAATGTGTGTTGGGTCATTGGTTAAGTATTTCTGTGTTATAGCTGCCAGGGGGAGAGACAGCTGCCATGATAGGATCAGGCGGGTCGCCTCTAGTATCCCTCTTGGTTGCTTGTGACCCGAAATGAGGACTTCTTTTAAGGCCTGAGCTGTTGCTCCTATTTCAAACAAATATGCGGCCTTTAGGCTGTAGATGCTAAAGGGGCCTCCCTTAAGGTGATTGTTTTTGTGCCCTGGCGACGATCTTTTGCAGACGCAATTTTGGGGTCAGGCGTGTTTCACAAAAAAGGCTCACAGAGAGTATTGATTTCAATTGCCCTGAGAGTTTAAAGGATTACACAGTGCACTATCCCACAGTCCTCCACGAGAGAATATGGCCAAAAAATTAAGGTCAGAGGCACCTTAATTGGACCCAGATATAACTGGGGTCAGTGAGAAGTAGTGTTGTCGATACCTAATCTAACAGAGCAAAAAATGAAAATAAACACACAGGGACAGTCAAAAACAAACAAAAAGTGAAAACAAAGTTAAAAAAGATAAGAGGTGCACCCGAATCAAAAAGAAGGAGGTGGATGAACACTAAGGATTTTGAAATATAAGGACTTGGCTGGAGCAGGCTGGAATAAAGCTAAATGGCCACTCACTTCGTAATGCGGACTGCTGTTGGGATCTTTTTTGGAAGTGGAATGAGTCTCTGTGTCAGTTTTTTAGAGAGAAGTATTCCACATCAGATTAATCTAAATTGAATACCTTACCTAGTCAATGGCTATCATAAAACTCTGGGGGCAGATTTTCCAAAGGTTCTGCATCACCTTTCTGACAAGCAAGGGGACTCAGGGGGACACATAACCTAGAATGAGATTTCCCAACTCTTGCAAGACCACCTTGCATGGCCCTTTGTGGCTTGGTAAATCTGGAGTAACACAAGGCAGCGGAGGTCATTGCCTTGCATTACTCTGCCCCAGGGAGGCGTTCCATGGTTGGAGCATGGGTGTTCCTATGCATCCACCCTTGAATTTTGGCGCATTCCCAGATTTACTATTAGTGGTAGACTTGAGAATGCATCACAATGCTACATCTTTCCAGGAGAGATGTAATGAGGAGAAATCAATTTATTTAATCTTGTGTTTTTTCTTTCTACATGTGCTACATTCTGTTTCACACATAGAGGAAAAAGCCTCAGAGGATCTTTTTTGTGCTGGAAGGTGTCTCTCCCTGCACAAAAACAATCCTGCCAGCAAAGCAGGCACCCTTGCCCGATGGTGAGCCATATAATGTTAAATATAGTACATTCGTTCCCTCTCCGTCATGCAACACAGCACAGCAAGGTGTCCTGCTGAGCTGCATCGCATTGTATTTTGGTAAATCGGACCCCTCGCATGAATTTGATGCTCCTGGATCTATGTTGGGTACCCCTGTCTTAACACATGTGAACTCAACATAGTTTCCAAGAGAAAACTTGGAAATCAGTTCCATTGGATAGTCATTTCTCATTCATACAGTTTTTTGGAGGAATTCTTCGACAATTCTAGAGGTACGTTTTGTGAGAATAATACGGTAGGTATTTTGATATTTACAGTTTAAGGGATAATTTAATTGCTTAGGAGTCCTTAAGTGTCCTGTGATTAAACAAGAGATGATGGGGCATATTTATCATTATTTTACACAACGCAAGGTAGCAAGCACCTTGCTGCGCTGCGTGAAAGGGAGAGAGCAGGAATGAACCATATCTGTCAAGATATGACACATTCCTTGTGTCTGCCTGTGCTGGTGCACAAACTAGCGCCAGATCAGGCACCCTTGCACCATGGTGCAAGGGTGCTTGCATTTTAGACAGGCTTGTTTTTGTGACACCTTCCTGTACAGAAACAATCTTCTGAGGCGTTTTCCTCCTGCAACTTGAACTACAGAATCCAGAGAAAAAGATTAGCAGAAATAAAGATACTTTTACTAATTATGCCTCCCCTGGGAAGGTGTAGCATTTTGACGCATTGCCAAGTTTTACAGTCTCAGTAAATCTGGGAATGCCCTGAAATCCAATCGGTGGATGTGTGGGAGCATCCATGCTCCACTCATGGAATGTCTTTCTGGGGCAGAGTACTTCAGATTTACCAACCCATGCAGGGCCTTGCAATGGAAAGGGGGGCCGTTCGGCCCCCCAAACGTATGGCGGGGCACCGGCCCCTCACCCCGGCAACCTCCGTGGTGGGGCTGTACCCCTCCGCCGCGCCGTGATGACACGGCGGGTGCGCCACCATCACTGATTAGTGTTGGCTCCCGCTTTGACCCAGAAGCAGATCTAATTGCTTCCGGGTCGGGGAGGGGGAGCCAGAAGGGTTAAAAGGCCACGGGAGGCGCCCTCATCACAAAGCAGCGGGTGCGCCCCCATCACTGATTGGTGTTGGCTCCCGCTTCGACACGGAAGCAGATCTAATTGCTTCTAGGTCGGGGAGGGGGAGTCAGAGTGGTTAAAAGACCGGGGGAGCGCGGGAGGCACCCTCTTGTTCTGGCGTTCCCACCAGGATTGCCCCTTCGCCCATTGGGGCGCAAGCAAATTTATTTACGCTCCTCAGCGAGGAGACTACTAATTTGTTTTTATATTTTGCAGGCAGCGTCGGGGACCTCTCGCACCGTGTGGACGATTGATTTGTTGGAGCGTTATTGCGGCTGCTTTGTTTATTATTCTTTTAGGTCAGCGTCGGCAGCGCTAATTTCGACGGAACGGCAGCATCAGGGACCTGTGCACCGCCTAGACGATTGCCAGCACTAGGTGCAGCGAACGGTAGCGCAGAGTGCGGGCAGCACTCCTTAATTGAAGCAGGGCCTGAGGTGGGAGAATTTTGGTGCACACGCGAGTTTTGTTAAAGAGCACGCTGGGGGAGTGTGTTTTGAACGCACGCAGGGGACCAGCGTTATTCTGCAAGCATCTCTTGCTTGGGAGCAGTAACAGTATTTGGCGGGAAGTGCGTGTGGCTTGATTGAGAGGCTACCAGAAACCACATGGTAAAAGCAATTTGTTGGAAGCGAAGCAGGATCTAGCCTGGTTAGTAGTTGGATGAGAGACCGTAAGGGAGGTCATTGATCATACCCTGGTTTCTCTTCAAACCAAATGCATCTTTCGCCTGTTTTACTGAAGATTTCAGTGGGGAGGAACGTTTAAGAGTTTTATCTAAATTTTTAAAGTCTTGATGATGCTAAGGAGGTTGCTTGTAAGAACCTGTTTCAGGGCATAGGATAGTAGCAAGCTTGCTTTAGTTACTGTAAATTATTATTGGTGTGAATTCTGTCTCTGAGCATAAGCTTGGTTCATAAAATAGTAGGTGCACGACAGTACTCTCCAGGCGTGTTTTTGCTGGCATAGCGAACAACTGCCATCACTACAGGGTCCTGTGTTCATTTGCATTAGTTATAACTTGACCAGAAAAGGGTGCTGGGATACACTGCACGGTGGCAATTTCTTGCGAAGTGTGACAATACTGTATGCTAACTTTCTTCTCATCGTAGGCTAACACTGAGGGGCACTGCGGGCTGAACCAACAGAGGGTGGTGCAGTGAACAGCGACATCAGAGGACACAGGCAGGCCTGCATTTCACAGCTTCTGTCGGGCCACATCAGAGGGCGCTCGCCCAACACCCAGGCTAGCTGGTGTGTCGCGGTCACAGTTGCGTGGTGCTTATGGCCAGTCTGTGTACCTCCAACTAAGTAAAGGTAAAAGCCAGGCAGGCCCCAGTGGGTGCAGGAACATAGCGTACTCTGAGGTTGGGCATTAGTGTAGGTTGTGTTTTTAACGGTTGCAGGGCAAAGAGAGGATGGCTAGTGGTCGAGGCGCTAAGCGTTCCGGCATGGAGCATATGCTACAGGGAATGATGCGCACGATGACTGCAAGGGACAGGTGATGGGGGAAAGTAGACCAGATAGGTAGGAGCATGGCAGAGCTCAGGCAGAGGCTTGATGATCAGAATGGTCCAGCTGGAGACCCGAATGGGTAATAGTGCCCCTGCAGCCCAGAGGGGATATGGATGCGTTGCCCAAGCGGTTCGGAGCCAAGAGGGGTAGCGTTCGGGTACCCAAGTCACAGGGAAAGGGGGGCTTCTGGGGGTGGTCCCTGAGGGAGGGCTTACGCCACCGGTGGCTTCCATGCCTACTCCCATAATCCCGACTGGGGTGCCGGTAACAACGGCACCGGCCTTGCCGGCACCAGCACCAAGCAAAGTGCCCCAGGTAGTTCCAGCGGTAGTCCCGATAGTACCCGTGTTTACCCCGGCACCTATTCTGTTGCACGGCACGGGAACCCCCATACCAGTTTCAGCACTGTGGTTGGTCAGGTATCTCCAGAGCTGGCAGTGCAGATAGCGGCGGTACTCCCTTGGCTAGGGATTGGTGGGATGTTACCTCCTTCAGTGGGCACCAAAGAAGTAACAGAGGACCCAGCTGCAGAGGCCCAAAGATTGGTAACAAGAATCAGGAGTGCCCAGGGTGGCTTGGGGGGCCAAGCACACCTGTGACACCATAGTGAGTATGTCCATCAAGCGACTCTGCGAAAGACAAGACTGTTGGATCAACGCCAGTTGCAGAAAGTGGTAAGGAGGTGGCATTACCAGTACTGGGGGAAGACACAATATGCTCCAGGAGGGAAAGTCTTGCCCAACACGTAGCACAAGAAGTGAAGGATATGATCTGGGCGGGAAAATATATCAATATTTTTTCTCTGTTAGTGGATAACAGGGAAATGGAGTATGCTAGGAAGCAGAAGGATTGGATGTTGCCATGCGAATGGCGGGGACAATTGGCAAGGTTCAAGGTCGAGGAGACATTGATCAATTGGATTAGAGCCTTCTCTGTGTTTATGGTGGTTACGACTGAGCGTTTCCCAAATTTGCAGGCAGAAATGGCATGTTATCAGAGTAGGATTACTACTTTCAGTAAAAAATATGGGGGGAGGGGTAAAAGGAGTACAACATCACCTTTAGGAAGGCAAAAGAGTTTGACCAAAATCTATCCTGGGATTAGGGTGGATTCCATTTCATGGTATGGGCAGTTCACGGCCGGGCAGCCAGGGAGTGCGGGCCCAAGTTGGAACAAAAACTACCCCTCTAAACCCCAACAGCCCCAACAACCCTTCTTTCGGCCAGCACAGGGGGATGACACGGCCACCAGGACGGGGAGCAGTGGTGGGCAAAAAGGGGTGTGCTGGGATTTTAACAAGCGTTCATGCACCAGAACGCAAGGCACTTGTACGTTCAAACACGCATGTTCCATATGTGGCCACCCTTCCCACCCCGAAACAGCCTGCCACTCTAAAGGTAACTCCTCTGGGAACAGGGGAAGAAGGAAACAAGATTAAGGGGGGAGGACGGCTGGTAGCTCATTCACCCATTGACGTTCTGGCTATGACTCCTTGGCTGAACAGGTACCCAGACCATGCCTCTGCGTGGATGCTGAAAGAAGGTTTTTTGCAGGGCTTTAGGATCCCAGTGGTGGGATATACCAGGACTCCAGAATGTAGGAATCAACTCTCAGTAAGGCACAACCCAGAGGTAGTGGCGACAAAAATTGCTAAAGAGCTGCGCTTGGGTAGGATAGCGAGTCCTTTTAATGACATCCCTGTACCTAATTTTGTGTGCTCGCCCCTCGGCGTGGTCTCAAAAAAGGAGGAGGGCGAGTACAGGCTCATTCATACCTTATCTGCACCTAGGGGCACCTCTTTAAATGATGCTAAAAATGAAGACAGTTTTTAGTGTTAAGTATGCATCTTTTGACCAGGCAGTGAAAATGTTGAGGACTCTTGGACCGGCGATCTTGCTGGCCAAGTCAGACATTGAATCTGCTTTTCGGCTACTGCCAGTCCATCCCCTAGATCAGCACCAGCTAGGTTTTGCTTTTTAAGGAAAATTCTATATGGACATGTGTATGCCCATGGGTTGCTCTGTTTCATGCGCCTACTTTGAGAAAAGTAGTTCCTTTCTGGAATGGGCTTTCAGGCAAACAACGGGACACCACCATGTCATGCATTACCTGGATGACTTTCTCTTTCTGGGCTCGGCGGGCTCACAGGAGTGTGCGTGGGCATTGCAGGAATTTTGCGTGCTCATGTAGGCTTTTGGGGTCCCGCTGGCACCTGGAAAAACAGTGGGTCCGGCTACTAACTTGGAATTTTTAGGCATAGAATTGGACTCAGTGGAGGGTTGCTTCAGGCTACCAAAAGACAAAATCACGAAATTTAGAGCAGCTCTCCAGCAATGTTTGGTTAAGGAAAAGGTGACCCTCCAGCAATTACAGCAGACCATGGGCCAGCTGAATTTCGCGCTAAGAGTAATACCTATGGCACGCCCCTTCTCACGCTCAATCTCCCAGGCCATGACGGGCCTGCGGGAGAAATACCATCCCACTAGATTGTCAGCCGAGGTTCGCCAGGACATGCGTATATGGATTGCATTTCTGGAGGATTTCAACGGCAGAGTAGTGTGATGCGGTCCCCTCACTACGTCTGCTGAGTTAGGCCTATGGATTGACGCTGCGGGCAGTGTGGGGCTTGGCGCCATCCTTGGAAACAAGTGGGTGGCCCAACAGTGGCTGGTTTGGTGGAAGGAGAGCGGCTTGACAGCTAACATCGGCTTCTTGGAGCTATTTCCAATCTGGGTGGCATTAACAGTTTGGCCTGATCTGTTGTGTAATCATTCTGTGATCTTCTGGTCAGATAACATGTCTGTAGTGGAATATATCAACCAGCAGGTGGCACGTTGTAAGTTTATACTCTGCCTATTGAAAGAGATTGTGCTGGTTTGCATGAAACGTAATGTACAGTTTAGGGCCAAACACGTCCCAGGGGTGTTGAATAACGCAGCTGACGCACTTTCTCGCTTTAAGATGCAGGTATTCAGGGAACATCTACGACGCCTGCACACTTCCCAACAACAGTCTGGGGCATTTTTGTTTTATTGCTCCTTTTTGGGACAGGACTGGGCAGAGAAATGGGATCAGGAGGGGAATTTCACTCAGTACATAGATGCATTGCATAAAGAGGGTGCTCAGCAGCGACAGCTAGCAGACACATGGCGGCCATATCTTTCTTTGTGCAGCTTAAGGGGGCAAAAGATCCCACGAACAGTTTCCTCGTGCGGAAGGCACTGAGGGGGTGGCGGCGCCTGCAAGCAACTGCCACAGATTCAAGGCAACCGATAGGTCTAGAGCGTCTGGCATCCTTATTGAAGGCCTTGTCGGACACCTGTAGATTACCAGGGGAGGTACTCTTATTCAGAGCCGCCTTTTCATTAGCCTTTTATGAGGCATTACGGGTCAGTGAGCTGGTGGCTTGCAGCAAGCAGGACATGCTAGGGGGTCTTCGGCTGGAACACACAAAGATACTGGGCGATACCCTGTTGGTGACCATAAGTAAATCCAAAACTGATCAGGAGGCCCGGGGGGATAGTCCGGTACTACATCATGCACGGACTAATCCCTACTGCCCAGTTTTCCATGTAGAGGCCTTTATCAAACAACGTGCTGGCGCAGCGGCGGGAGCATTGTTAATGCATGCAGACGGTACCCCATTGACCAGGTTTCAGTTCCAAAGAGTGGTGGCAATGACTATTGGCAAGGCTGGTTTAAATACAAAAGATTTTGGGACACATTAATTCAGGATAGGGGCAGCCACTGAAGCGACGGCTAGAGGGCAGCATGTGAACAGTGTCAAAAGGATTGGGAGATGGTCTTCCAATTGTTACAAGCGTTATGTACGGCTGCACATGCTGTGAGGTACCAAGTATGTTACGCTGACGCCTGTCGTTTGCTTGTATTTCAGTTTCTCGAGCCTGTCACGCAGGGCGGAAACTATTACCGGATCACCGACACCAAGCATCTGCATCACGGCGGACCCAGGAACATAGGAAGGAGACACAAGTCGTATGGGTGGTTGGTCACTCATATGTAAAATGCACTAAATCTGTTTTTTCAGGCAAGTATAGACAGAGGGTGGAACAGGGAGGTTTCAAGATTTCCTTTCATGGGAGGGGTGGTCTTTCCCTCAGTCAGTTTAGTTTTTTTTTAAGGAATTGCTCGAGAAACACACACCACCGCCCTCGGTGGTTATTTTACATCTGGGTGGCAATGATTTGGTAAGTCTTGGCAGGAGGCTCCTGATGGAAGAGATAATCTCACTAGTGAACTGGTTAGCCAAGATGCGCCGGGGCTGCACCATAGTGTGGTCTCTGATAATCCCTAGGCTGAGTTGGAGAGGGGGGGAATCTGTCAGGGCATTGAATCACTCGGTAAAGAGGACCAACAACAAGATAAAGAAATTATTCCGGTCACCTCGATTGCAGAATATACCACTCGGATGCATCTGGGGGGAACATCTCTTCTTAAAAGACGGGGTCCACCTGACTAGGGCAGGCAACGAGCTGTTTATGGAAAATATTTTGGCATGGCTGAGAGGGTTCTAAGTATGCATGACCTTTCAGGGGAGGAGAATTGGGGGGGGCAGATAGTCGGTCAACCATGCTGGCCTGTGGTGGTAAGGTCATGATCGGTGAGCAGTCAATTTAAGGCCCTTAGGTGGCGTCACCATTCTTGAATGGGGTCACCCAGGGGGAGGGGCAAGTGGTCTCTCCCAGAACTCCAGGGGCGGTACATCCGCTTGGTTGGTTGGGTGGGGGGGTAGGGGGGAGTCATGCTTTCTTTGGGCTGGTTAGCCACCCCGCAAGTACACTATGACGTCATTAAACGACGCAGAGTGCCAGGGCCCTCCCTTTTGGGTAATGGAGTTCACGGAGCGTACAGGGGTAACCAGGAGGGGGGAAAGTACCCTCTCAGTAAACGGGCCCTCTGTGCATGCGCACTCAGACATGAGGGCGTAGCTGGTTAATAAGGATCTGACACCGGTTAGCGACCTTGCCGTAGGCCCAAAAGATAGGATATGCAGAAAAAGTTTTTAAGTATGATGTTAGATCGGTTAGGAACACGCTGTATTAGACATTTGTTAAGGTTAGCCCTTTGATACCTGTCTACATTGATTGTAATCTAATGTCAACATGTTTCTGCATAAATGCTTGTGTGTAAATATTGTTTATTTCAATTTTTTATTTGTTTTCATATTTTAATAAATACGGCTGGGGGGTCGTGAGACCCCCAGCCTTCCAAAGAAACTCCTCTCATGTCCAATTGCTTTAATTGTAATTTAATTCAATTTGTCGCTCTACATCTCTTCAATTAGTCTTTGTGGTTTTCTGCATGTTCTTCTTGGTCTTTCGTCTCCGTCAATTCCTAGTTCTCTGTCTTCCGCCTTCCGTGGTGCTGCTGTTGCTGATTCTTCTTCTTCCGTCTTTACCCCTTGAAGTGAGAACTGTTTCTCGTTATTCTTTGTTGGTCGGAACCTGCCGTTACCATTGATCCTTTCACTTTTGTCACTATCAGTGGATCTTTGGAGAACGTGCTGTTGGATTTCCGTTGTTGTCTCTCTGTCTCTCGAGAGCTTGCGCTCCTATTTTCAAAGTTTGCGCTTCACTTTGCGCTTACCGCACTTGTCTTGATATTTCTTCAGAGGCGGTCGGGTGTGCTCCGATCTCGCTTGTTTCTTCTTTGTTTCTTCGTTGCCAGTACATCTATGGTGGGCACCTGGTTTCTCCTGATGGCGCGCTCGACGGACACCCGCCGATTTACGCGTCGGTTCGTTTCCCCTCGTTGCCAGTTATAGTGTTTACACTGGTAGCCAGGCGGTACATCAAACACGGGACGCAGGTCAGTTGGCAATGCTTCTTTATTTACTTCTCTTGCAGCTGGTCACATGTATGTCTATCCTACTTCGCGTCCTGGTCATTCTGCCCTCTTCCTGTCCCTAAACCGGATGTGGTGTCCGGTGACCTGGTCACTGCCCTCATGACCCGCAGGGTCCTAGTGCCCTCCTGTCAGGTCGCCCTATCTGTCAGGTCAACACAGGGGGGAGGAGGATGGTCGGTAGTCCCTGACCATATGTGCCCTTGCATGGCTTGGTAAATATCATTCTAGATTTTGTGTCACCCATTCACTGCCTTGCAAGGGCGATACAAAACTTTGATAAGTATGACCTGGCCTTCTTCTTCAGCACTATGGCCAGGAGGGTCCCCTGTCTTCAGTTCGTCCTGCATCTCGATTCCAAGCTATTTAATCATACATATACAGCAAGTAGCTTATCATTACATTAAATGTTGCTAATGTGCATGTTTCCTAATACTTTAAATGCCACTGTTGTTTTATGGAATCTAAAGACAAGAATACGCAGGGAATTTCTTTACATACGTCACACATATCACTCTCTTGACTGTCCCTCACTTCTATTTGAATTCTGTCTTCTTTCCTTTTTTAAATCTCAATAGAAATGAATTCAACTAAAATATATTAAACTAAAATATATGCTCACGTGCATCTTTCAAAGCACAACATCAATTAAAAGCAACCCTTTCAATTTGACAGGAATGGGATAAGCCAATGAGCTGTGCAAACTGCTCTAATGTATGTGCAGGCATACATACAGTAAATGAAATGATAAGTAGGGCACGCATGAACTCTCTTTCATCGCAGGCACATTCCTGTATCGAAGCAGATTCCTCTCGAGTACAATCATGCTGTGGCGCGGTTTACCTACTTTCTTTCCTTCTCGAGAGTTCCATCTCACAAACTTTCAGTGTCATGGCTAATAGCAGGAGCATGCCACGGATTACTTTCTTCAAACGGCTGCTCCGGTTCTCTGATTTGTAGCATACTTCTTATTACAGGCTGCATTATGCAGAAACCCTTCGCTATGTGATGGGACATGGCAACCCCGCTGTGAGAATGCCTATCAGAGCTTCTTTTAAGAACCGCTCTGAATTGGCATCAAAGTCTTTTTTAAGGTTAAAAGGTGTAAAATTATTCTGAAATGCTTTTCTGACCTGTCGCCTATCAGGGCAAAAAGCTACAGCTCATTTTTGTTAAACTTGGTTTTTTTTGTTTTTTTAAAGGTGATTGTGCGGTAAGTTTATTAAGAGAAAAAACAGCTTTTCGCTCGCAGCACTGTTCAGGGTTAGTCTGGCTTCTTAATAAATCGTCATCTAGCTGCACGTTTTAAATGTTAAAGTCTTCACAAAAAAGACAAATTACGAGAAATTATTACCGAGCTGTCAGTTGTGCCTTTCTTTGATAATCTGTTGACGGTTTAGAAGCAAAGCATGCGTCAGACGCCATAGAGCAGAACAGGATCTGTCACCGGCGCGCGGCGTAATCATGGTATTCAAAGGCACATAGCTGAGGTGATTTGTCAATTTGTAAGTGCTACTCTGATTGAAGCAATGATAATCATAAGGCGAGGCACAAAATGGCTCCCAATCCTCAACGTTTGGCCTTTCCTTTCCACGTGATTTTGAACGCTAAAATTCGGCACAAGATATTTAGAAATAATAATGTTATTATGTATTATTCCTGAACTCAAGAACCCCGCGGGCGCGGGCCTCTACTTAGCGCCTAAATTGCCGTTGCAGCGGACTCCTTCGTGGGTTATAATTTCAATATGATCAAGAAATCGTACGTCACTTTGATTCTTTTGTTTATAATGTATATTACTAGAGTCCTGCGTAAAAAGCGTTCTGGAAGGCAAGCTAGGATAGTTGAACTTTATACTAGTATTCATTGCCTACTACACTAACAATATATGTTAGAAAAGTGTATTAAACTTAACTGTCATCGGTATGCACAGTACAAAAACCTTATATAACTATAAGCTTTATTTGCAGAGCCTAGCATGGCATATCCTTACTTGGCCCAAACGTATTTTAATCAAAGCACACATATTGGATTGCAGTTAACCTTTTCATCCAGCCGGCCACAAAAGTGACACAAACTAGCACAATATTGTGTAGTGTTTTTTGCTATTTACTTTCCAGGGCAAACCTCCTGGAAAGTTGCCTAAAAGTGACACAAACTGAGCATCACGGGGGCATGACATGGGTGCTACATGAGCATTCTCATGCAACCACCCATGCTTTTTGAAACAAAACCCTGTCTACCAAAAAACGGAGACGGGTTTTGCATGAAAAATTACCGCCACTTGAAAACAGTTGTTAACAGGAGAAATGTTTTCATTTCTCCTTTCTTTTCAGAATTTTCATGTGTGATGTACTGTGCAGTAAAGATTAAAAGTTGTCTAGCCATAGTATTTTGTACTGGAAGGAAACCCTTCAAGTACAAAACCTATGATAGACTCTCACACATACATACCCTTACACAATAGCGCAAAATTCTGCTGGGGAGAGGGGATGAGAGAGCGAGCTCTGTATATGACACTCTCTTGCTCTCTCCTTCTCACGCAATGTAATGCTGTATTTTTGGCTGCTGCACTGAGTTGTGTGACAATTTTGTAAATCTGGACTTTTGTGTCGGTTTGCTTTACTTACAGGGAAAGGGTTGTTTTGGTATTTATAATCCTGTAACCAAAAGTAACACAAAGTTATACAATGTGCTGCTTTGCATAACTTTGCACCAAAGAGGCATTCCATGGGGGGGTGCATTGGTGATCCCTTGCAACCATGTATGAGTTTACTTTACTTTTATTATTTTCAAGTTAGAAATGTTCAATACAAACATTTCATGGAAGCTAATTCATATAAAATATATTCCATATTATATATGTAGCATAATATGATCTAGAGCTTGGAAATCACCAAAACAAGCACATTCATTTAAACTATTAACAATCATCTAAGGAAAAACCCAATCAATAGCATCATTCCACATGATAGTTACAATTTTTTTTTATAAATTCCAGCTAAATCCTACCCAGATTTGATCAAATTTCTTCAAAAAAAGAGAGCGGCCTCTAGAGTCCTATAGAGTCCTGAAACACTGATGGGAAGGCAGGATTGTCCCATAGCGGTGTTTCGTTATTTAGTAAAGCTAATGAGAATTAGTTGCAAATTTCCCGCCAAATATGAATGGCATCCTTCACAATTTTAGACTGCACTCTCTTTAATTAACTAGGACCCCCCAAGCCGGTAGAAGAAAAGCCTAAACTCAGCCCCAATCACTAGCTGAAAGAAAAAGCTGATTTATCTTAGACAGCCAGGATTAATAAACTACGGAAGCGCCCTACAAAAGCCGCCCAAAAATATAACATCAATTGGGGGAGTTGGAGCCGGCTCCCTGTTTAAATCGAAGC
Organism: Lissotriton vulgaris; assembly: GCF_964263255.1. Classification (NCBI taxonomy): domain Eukaryota; kingdom Metazoa; phylum Chordata; class Amphibia; order Caudata; family Salamandridae; genus Lissotriton; species Lissotriton vulgaris. The sequence continues at coordinate 884,876,076 of NC_141696.1, read as the reverse complement.
TTCATAAATGAAATTGCTCATCTTGGCCACTTATACCCCCAAATAAAACTTCAGAAAGTTCCTTCCAAACATCTAAAAAAGCAATCAGGGACCTGTATTAGAATCACCCAAAATAAATAAAGAAGTGTTTGCAGAATATCCATCTTAATTATATTACGTCATCCAATAAGACTGAGTAGGAGTTTATTCCATGGTTTCATCTTAGTAGTAATTAATAATAGTAAAGGCTTATAATTCAATTTGATTACATACCTAACTTCAGAGCATAGTTTAACCCCAAGATATATAGCAGTCAGTCAGTCAAATTCACTTGATTTGGTGAATTAAAACCATAAAAGCATACTACAAAAAATACATAAAACATTACAATTACACAACATCAACAAGGTACAAAAAAGATATGGTGTGATCATATACAAAACGTATCATGATAAAAAAAGTTAAAAATTCTCAAGGTTAAAAATGATCTAATTCATAATAATCCTTTTTTTCTTTATTCTAACCACAGCTGTCAGAAAACTAGCAATGTTAAACATTTCCCACACATTTGTCAGCATCTGTAAATACATAAAAGAAGGTATAGCCTGTAAAAATCCTTTGCCCTTTAAAATAGGTAAAAATGAACTGCCTCCGAATATTGACAAAAATGTTCACAAAATAAAGTAAAATGCATTGAGTCCTGGGTCGAAAAACTATCACATGAACAAACACCCAGGTCCTCAATCTTTTTCCATCCCTTCATTTTGGCCAGGAGTAAATGTAGTTGATTGAATCTAAATCTTACTAAAAGGAAATGCTGATGCTGATTTGTAACTAAATTTAAATAGGGTTCCATGGTACTTGAAGTGGACAATAATTGATGTGTCCGCACCAACTGTTTTTTAATCTCTCTGGCCTATCTATCCATCTGTGCAACCTGCAAAACGCTTATTTTTAGCCCAGATCAAATCTGCTTTAATCAAGTTTTCTGGGGAATTAAACATTTCTGGCCTTCCTAGGTTGGGAGCGAGCTTTTTTACTCAGCCAAGGGATACTGCTTGCATAATCAAGTGCTAAACAATCACAAATAATTTCACGATTCATCCCTAGCTCTGGGTTTGTCCAAATGCCTATCCACTTTAATGCCTCAGCAGTCAAGGTTACCCCAGAGATTGGAATATCTGGCTTATGATTCAATAGGACCTGTGTTTTTAAGATGTTATATTTGCACCCTGAGAATCTCCCAAAATCGGCAGTCTTGTTAACAACGTGTCCTAGTGCTAGTTCCAGATTTAATACAAAAGCCTCAACATCGTCCACATATGCCCTAAGTTCAAGTTCATGCCCACCAAACACCAGTGGCTAGACACCTATATTCTTATGTAATGATCGTATACATGGCTCAACATATAGCACAAACAAGATGGGAGACAGTAGAGGCTCCTGTCAGGTCCCGCAATATATCTGAAATGAGTTTGAATACCTCCCTGAATGCGCCACCCTAGGCTGTGGAGTCTTATATAGTATTTTGACCGGCTGAATAAATGTATCCCCAATTACAAAAGCGAGTAGCGAAGCCCATATACACTCCCAGACCAAGCAGTCAAAGGCCTACGCCGCGTCTCATAAAATCATGCACATTCTGCTCTTAGATTTTGATGTGACATTAAATGCAGCAATTGCTGTTAGTGTGACTAGTAGTGTCCCATCCTAGTATGAACCAGTGCTGCTTTTGGGAAACTAGCACCGAAAGTACAGGAGTAATTCGCATAGCTGAAGTCTTGGCGTACCAATTGGGGTCCGAATTTATCAGGGAAGATGAGGTGATAAGACCCCATGTCCTCTGAGGGCTTGCCTTTCTTCTGGAGTACTATACCCTGGCCTTGTCTTCTCCCAAATGGGGCAGCCTGCACCACTGAGCATACTCGATAAACCAAGATTGATTGAATACTTGGGGCTGATGGTATAGCTTTTGGTAAAACAAAGCAAACTGCTCCATAATAGTTTCAGGGTTCACGTTAACCCTACCATCCAAGCCTTTAATAGAATTATTAACACATTTGATTGCCTATCAGATATTTGATGGACTAGTACACAACGACCAACCCTATCCCCGTATTCATATTGCAGATTTTTGTTCTTAATATATTTAGATGCTTCTTCAGTCCTCGCCCAAGTAAAGATCGCTTTTTAGTCAGTTGGAAAAAGATGGCCTGTTCACCCTCCTTACCTTGAAGAATTTTTGGGCCATGTAATATTTCAAGCTTAAGAATATCTTGTCTTAGTAAACGTCACCCTCCAGAGCAGTTCTATTGTGTTTAAAAATATATTGCGATGTAAAACCCTAGACATAGGCCTTCTTTGCATCCCAAACTACTGGGGGTGCTACTGTACCTGTATTAGTGAGTAAGAATTCTCTTTATAGACCTGTAACATACCTTCCACATTCGCCATTGGACAGAAGATGACGGGGTTATGAAAACACAGAGCAGCTATCTTTAGCCTTCGCAAGACAGAATGTAAAAAAAATTGGATTGTGATCAGATACAAACTTGGGACAAACCTCTATTTCTGCACCTACTAAAAGAGGCCTACAGACAAGAAACTTATCAATCCTGGAATAGTGTTTGTGTGAGCATCAACAGAATGTATACCAAGGATTGGTAGGGCAAACAGTCCTCCATGCATCACAGAGGCCACGTAGCCGGAGCAAACTGTATATTGAAGTCCTGGTTCTGAGCATACGTTCAGTAGTATTACAGTTAGTAGAGTCAATACAGTAGTTCAATACACACTTAAAATCACCCATTTCACCCAGGTCACCTTCCCAATCCAGCAACTCCAAAGAAAGCATATCCAATATCTCCAGGCCATCAACAATTTGCCCATAAACTTCACAAATAACAAATTCCAAAGGTGCTAGTGCCCATCTCCCCCTGTAGTCCGCTGCAGTTTTCAAAACCTTGTATTTGGAATTCTTCGTAGATAAGATAGCCACCCGAAGAATAGAAAGAAATTGTGAGGTACAAATAATTGTATCATAACCCAGTTTCCAAAAAAGTAAACAATCCTTATATGCCACATGAGACACTGTTAATACTAAAACTTGGGGTCTACACATCTTAATTTCCTCCTGCACCAACTGTCACTTACTTCATGAATTTAAGCCAGAAACATTTCAGTTCATACATTTGATCCTAGCCAAGCTCCTAAAATATTAAACCAGGCAACCCTCATACTTTGGACCATATTTTCGGAAAGATGTAAAGAAAGAATACCACCAATACCTCTGAAGAAAATAACATTCTTTCTTATTTTTCTCACCCATCAGGTCCACCCTCCACCCCAGAAAATGATTTCTGCTTAATGAAACAGTCTTTTGTGGCTACACTTCCAGACCCCCAACCAAATCCTCGTGTCCTTGGGAAGGAATTATCCCACCCCACTAAGCTGTTGATGAATTGACAGCCCTGATGAGAGTGCAACCCTCGACTCCATGTCCTGACTCCCCATCGCCGATCACCCAAACCACCAAGCATATAAACAGGCAAGCAAACAGTACTACTAAAAATGAACAAGAAAGAAATGAACATCCCAAAAATAGATAAAAACAAATGGATCGCAGTAAAGGGAAATAGTAGAAGAGAAGTTCTAAGAGCTACATCACAAACATCTGAAGGCTATAGGTCTGCCGTAAATCCCCTCATAAGGCTCAGAGTCTGTGAAGTATCTGTCTCTAAATAGCACATCTGGATCTGCCGAGCCTAAATAAGCATAAGCTGGACTGGTTCCAGTAAGAAAACATAAGCCCCAGCATCTTTTAAGGGATCAATAAATTGCTGCAGTTCCATTGACGATCCATAGTAGACTTGCAGAGATCTAAGCGAGCTATAATCAACATTGCATCCACCGAGATGGGTGCATTAGGGCCTGCATTAAGAGAGATTGCCTTACTAAGGAAAAAAGTTCCCAACATATAAATAAGGACTCGGCAGACCTGTGCTGGCTTAGAGTTACCCAGATGGAAGATGGTGGGAACGTTGAATTTGTGAGACCCAGTCCCAATTTATCAGATCTGGAAAACCTTTTTCAAACAGTTGCACAATGTATTGAGAGGATCCACCCCGTCCTTCCCCTCCAGAATTCCAAATATCCTGAGATTGTTTCTCCTTGGGCAATGCTCCATATCAGTTCAGTTCAGTTCCGTTAGTCTTTATTCGATAATTTTAATGATAAAAGACAGAGTACAGAGATAAAAGTGTCATAAAAACCGATAAAAGCAAAAAAAAAGAAAATTAATATGAAAACATACACCATTTAGTTAACAAATAGAATATCAATTATAAAATAAAGATGTGTATTTCCTTGTCATGCCCTAAAATCAACAATTCATTACAAAATGTAATAACATCTTTTTAGAAATTTCCTCACGGAACATTTTTCTAGAATTCTAAACTGAAGGCAGTCCGCTTGGCCGAATGCACATAATTAAGTCGAAGGTGGGATTACTGAAGCAGCCTCCAAATTCATTATTCGCAGTGCCCAGGTCCAGCTAAGGAATCTTGCCATGGCAATAACTGTATCTTCGCAGGTGTTTGTTATCAAATTGCGCCATGCTGTCTTACATAGTCTGGTGCCAAGATTAGAGCACACCGGCTTAAGCCACCTGTGACGCGGACCCTTATATGCTGGGCACACAAGCAGTACATGGGCTATTGACTCTACCAAGGTTGGGCACGTAGGGCAGTTAGTATTTAAAGTGGTATTCCACTTTGCCGTAAAGGATCTTAACGGGAGGGTGCCCACTCTAAATTGGTGATATAATTTCCTATCACCAGGTCCCGTGATAAAGTTCCAGTAGGCTTCCGCTCTCATTATGAGCTTATGCTCCATAAAAATACCAGTTAGAGAGCTGCTACTCACCATTAAAAAGGATTCCCTATAGGGTCTTCCCACAGGTGGCGCAGCCCCATTTCAGACAAAGTGCCCTTAATCTTTTGCAACCAGTTTATCTTTGAAGACAAATCAGCTTTTCTAATGTGCATTACTTAGTAAGCATGAGATGTTAGCTCTGGAGTCGTCCAAAGCCTCCTCCATTAGGCTAAGGGTCTAAATCCCACAGCCTCATCAAATGTAATACATCCTAGATCTAACAGCAGAGGCTTAATAGGGGTTGATTGGGGCAGGGCAGTTTCTAGATCTCAGAAACTTGTTTTGTGCAAGGACTAATGGGGATATGTTTTCGAATCCCCAGAGCTCTGCTCCATAGATTATAGATGCTCTGATTTTCCCATTATAAATCGTTAGTGTATGAAAGTCGATATTCTTTTAGTAGGGCTCCTGCTAACTGATTGTGCCTTAAAACTAAAAGATCTAACTGGGAATTCCAGTTCATCCTCCTACCCATAGTTACTCCCAGGTATGTAAAGGCATCTGTTTGTTCCAACGGTATACTATTCATTACTACTCTGCCTTTTACAGATTTATGTTTGTGCAACATCATGAACTTGGTCTTATCAACTTTGATTACAAGTTCATGGTTGTTGCAGAAATCAGTAAATCTGTCAAGGGCTTGTTGCAGACCAGTCAGTCAGTCAAAAACAAAGTTTATTTAGACCATGGTCTTTAAACAATAGCAATGCCCATTACAATTATTAAAACAGCACAGATTATACATTCTCAGCACACCAAGGAAATTGATACATTATCAGCAGAGAATTCAAATACACAATTTTCAGGCAAAAGCAGTCCAACTCCTTATAGAATTTTTATCTAGCCTAATACATTCTCCAAAAACACAATCAATTTGTGTGTCTAAAATTCATAAAACCTGACATAAACATCAAAACAGATTATAAAACTCTTAAAAAAGCTAACTTAACCTCCCTGGGAAAGCTTTTAATTGCTTTCATGTAATTACCCAGTGCAATTGCTATCTCAAGATTGGGCAATTCTCAAAGTAAAGCTGCTGCTTGAGACCGTAGCCTTGTATCATATTTTAAAAATATTGGGCGAAGGTATTGTTTGCACTGGTCTAATAATGTTTGGCAGTCTAACAAAATGTGCATTATGTCACCTTTAGTGCCCAGGGTACATTTACATGATCCATCACGAAGTAACATTTCAGCATTTACTTCTTCGTTGATCAGCAAATGGTTAATGCCAATTCTTAATCTTAAAAAATACTGTCTAAACCTAAGATTAGATAGAATATCCAAATAAGGGAACCAGTTTTCTTTTAACCATGATTCTCTCATGAATTGTACAGATTTTTTCTTATTCAGGTATTCTATATCAGCTCTTTTGGACGCTTCTTGTCCTTGGTTTCTAAGATCACTCTTGGTAAAATCCACATGTAATGATAACTGACAGATTGACACCTTTATATTCTCACTAACCAATAGAACTTTCTTCCTTACCTCCCTAGCCCACTTTAGGCTTCTAGATTCTAGCTCCTTTCTGCACCATTGAGATACCTTCTAGACTGATTCTGTATCTAGCCGCTTCCAAAATCTAATGAAAAGCATTTGAGTCTGTATGCCACAGGCAGTTGAACCTATCTCAGTTCTTATTGCCTGGATCATCGATGAGCATGGTAGGGACAGCAATGTTTTCAAACACTTCCCTTCCTCTAGATCCCAGTCTCGTTTACCACTTAGGAAAATAATTTCTGCTCCATAGAGGACTTGTGGAGGTATCATCACGCTAAAAGCTTTTATTAACGGTTTATGGGACATGTCTCCATAGTCTCGGTTAAATGTTTTCAGCCCACAGATTCAAGATGAGTGTGCCACTTGAGTGTTCTATCAAACCACAGTCCAAGGTATCGATATTCCTTGACTGTTTTTGATTGTAAGTCTCCTAAAGACCAAGTAAAACTGGTATCCTTTTTCCCAAAACATAACATTGTTGTTTTGTCCATATTTATGGTTAAACATTTCCCTTCACAGTACTCTCTGAAGGCATCTAGCTTCCTTTGGAGGCCAATTTCGGTCTGGTCCAGTATCACCAGATCGTCTGCATACAAACGCAAAGACACTTTCTTACCGTCCATTCTCGGGCTAGCGTTTCTATCAACTTCTAGGGTTGCAGGTAAATCCGCCAAAAAGATTGCAAAGAGCAATGGGGCCAGTACACTACACAGCCCTGCCTGATACCATTCTCAATTGCTATTTTTGGCGTCAAAGCTCCTCCTGTATCTCTAATTACCTGTGCCCAGTTTCCGCTATGTAATTCTTTTATAATGGACAACAAATTTTCTGGGATGTTTTTATTTACTAATGTCTGCCAGAGACAGTTCCTGTCGACTGAATTGAACGCGGCTTGAAAGTCAATGAAGCAGCAGCACAGTTTACCGTTTTGTTCAACTGACTTACGGGCCACTGCCCAGAGGGCAAAGCAGTGATCGATCGTAGAGTGGCCTTCTTTAAAGCCCCCTTGTTCCACTGGTACGATTGAAAACTGCTCCACCCAGTCCTCCAGTCTATGCAATATTATTTTCGCAAAAACTTTTTCCCCTATATCCAATAGATTGATTAACCTATAATTTTGTGGTGCGTTCATATTTCCCTTTTTATGCACAGCTCTTATTACTGCCCCTTTCCAGTTCTTAGGTATTTTGCCTAAATCAAGTATAGCCAAAAACAAGTGGGAGAAAAAACTCGCCCACCAATTCAACTATCTTTTTATTATAATAGCTGGGAGGTTATCTGGACCTGCTGCTCTAGTTAAATTTAATTTTGCTATTGTTTTTTTTACGTCTGTTTCAGTGAAGTCTCCTTTTAATTCTTCCATTAACCCTTGCCAGGGCTGAGGCCCTCCTTCATCAAGTTCTCTACGAGGGCCATAGAGTTCCTTCAGTATTTCTCCCATGCAGTTTCCTCTACTAGACAATTCATTGCCCCCACCATGTGGTCAGCACCAACTTGAACCAGCTTCCAGAACTGTTGTGCATTCTTCATTTCAATAGCTTCCAGAAGATATTCCCAGCATTTATCCTTATACATTATTTTTGCCTTGGTAATTAGCTTTTTATATTCTCTTTTCAGTTTTTTAAGATATGATTGTCTCGTCCCAGTTTTGCTTTAATGCTTCTAGTCACTTTCCTTATCTCTCTTTTTTTCTTTAGGCATTCCATAGAAAAACATTTATGTTGTCTTACTGTTGATGGCTGTTTATTTATTGTATCTTTTGTTAGTTCAATTCTAAGGCTTTGCACCACTTGATCTATTTTTTCCTCATACCATTCTAGATTTCTCCCCCCTATGGCTCCCAAAACTACCCTCTGCTGTAGCTTCCCTAATTTTTCTATATATTCAGCCGTTAATCTGGTGGTCACTCTTTAAGGGTACTCAATTTGCTGTGGGATTACTTTATCTCGGGGAAGCCGTGAGCCCCCATACAACTCCAACTGCAGGGGGTTATGGTTACTACCTTCCCTTTGGAGTATCTCAAACCCTTTTAAGAGAGAAAAATTCCATGCAAACATAAACATATAATCTATTGGACAATTTTGATTGCCTAATTTGAAGGTTTTCTGTGCGGTAATATCCGTTTCGAATCTTCCGTTCAGGCAGAACAAACTCTTTGTCCCTAGATAATTTCCTAATGCGTTGTCCTGGCTTGAAGGTTCACAGGCTAGAAAGCGTGCTTGTTTTATTTCATATGCCCCCAAAATTTCACTATGCCAGAGATCTACCTTCTTTGGGTACAATTTGTGATTAAAATCCCCCATGATTTCTGTGCGGTAATATCCGTTTCTAATCTTCCGTTCAGGCAGAACAAACTCTTTGACCCTAGATAATTTCCTAATGCGTTGTCCTGGCTTGAAGGTTCACAGGCTAGAAAGCGTGCTTGTTTTATTTCATATGCCTTCAAAATTTCACTATGCCAGAGATCTTCCTTCTTTGGGTACAATTTGTGATTAAAATCCCCCATGATAAAAAATGTATCCGACCCATAACTTTCAGATAAAAAGTCTAGGTGTTCTTTAAAGTACTCCAGCTCAGTTCCATATTCCTTGGTGTCCCCCCATTGCATATACACATTTATGACAATTACATTTTCATATGTTTTGTTTAAAATCAACAAGGATACCCTACATGCAAGTAGCCATTTACATTTTACATTTAATAATATCACATTCTGTGCAACTTTTGTAGACAGGCGGATCATAATTCCTCCTGCCGGGCGCCCAAACCTTTTTTTATTGGCTGGCCGGTTGAGCTGGATGAAACCATCAAAAGTTGGGGTTTCGTCGCATAGCCAGGTTTCTTGCAGACATAAAATTCCAAGTTCTTTGCTAACTGGTTTATAATTTCTTGTTTTGTTATCTCTCCAAGGCCATTTATACTCCACGATATGAAATTAAGGCTATGTGACACCACATCATCCTATTCTACCTCACTTAAACCACCATCTTCTTCCATGCATTCCTTATTCTGAGGTTCGGTAAGAATCCGAACGACGTTTTGGGCTTGTTCGTAGATGGATGAGTTTGGTATCTACGTACCGTAAATGACGAGATTAGTAGATGTCGGTGTTTTCGCCACACTACTTGGAAGGGTTCGTCTTATTTACGGGTTTTTCATCTGAACCTTCGGGTTCCATTTTAGATATGGCATCCATTTTGTTTCTTGCCCTCACGTAGCCGGCGAACGGACAATGTCCGCCTGATGACCCTGGGATTCCCAAGCTCTTGAGGAAGATGCATATTCCTTTGAGTGTGCCTTTATGACTAGGGGAATGACACGGCAGAAGCAGATGGCTCCTCTCGAGGCTCATCTTGCCGTGCCGGTCTATTGTTTCAGCCTTGCATACGTTAGGCTCGGATCCTTTGATCCTGTGATCACGCTTCCGATATTGCCCCCACACTCTTTTCAAACTGTTGTCTGTCTTTGTTTTTCTGCACCTGTTTCTGTCCCTTCTCTTAGGTCATTTACAACTAGAATGGAATGTGCCTAATGGTGGGATAGCGTACTTTTACAGTTGGGAACCGACATGTTACTGTAATTATGTTCCGGGCTTCTGAAAACATGAATGCGATCCTTTTGAAGTTTACTGTGGGAACTGAGTTGTAACCTTTTGTTCGTTATGTTGTGCAATGGCGAAAATGTGTATAATAGGAGCGATCCACTTTTGCAATTCGAAGCAGACTCTCTGAACCTACACTAAATTGTACTTCTAGCGATTTCTTTGTCACTGCAGTAAATAAACGCTGATCTTTGACGCGGAAGGAAGTGTCCCGTGTCTCTGTAATTTGTACGCCGGAACAGGTATCCCCATGAAGGTTTCAGGTGTTGTTCCCTGGCACCGCTGGGCCTTAAATTAGCCCAGTCCTTCAGTTGGCACCCTTCGTGGGGCGACATCATGCGGTACTGGTCCAAAGCCTGACGATCGTGAGGAACTTCGTGTGAAATCTCTGAGGGAAGGTGCACCCCGCTTCATCAATCCTGTTGTCGAAATAAGTGGTCCGAAGATTTTTCCCACGAAGATTCCCGCTTCCAGACGGCTGCGACGGACTGATGCCCTGACTGTCGACCTGTTTTGGCGCCTGGCGTAGTCCTTTGTACGGCGAGACGATAGACGGACCTTCCTGGTGACGCCATTGTTCTTTCAGTTAAGTATTTGTGGGTCGCTCCCAGTTAGCTCTTTGGTTCCTTTTTAGGAACATTTGTTTCAAATTTGAAAACTTTGCATTTGCTTGACATTTGCTTTGTGCTTTGAAACTTGGTTGTTGTTGTTGAAACTTGGTTGATTGCATGGTTCCATTGCATTTTTGATTCTTAGTTGTTGGGTTTTTCTTTGACAATTGCAATTGCCAAAAGCCGAGGGTCTCGTATTTTTGCGAGGATATCGTAATTCGATAACCCTTGAAGTTTGAAACTCGGTTAGTGTGCATGATGCCTGGCCGTAGTATTTCGTTTGGTTTTCTTAGATGTTGCAGCACGGATTCCCGGTTGGAGGAATCGTGTCCGATACCTACGGTTGGAACTCCGATTTATGAGCTCTAAAGCCGACATGGAATGGGCCCCATTGTATATAATGAATTTTGGATCCGTTATACGAGAAAAGATGGTGTCCTTAGTTGGCCACCCATGGTAGCTTTGAAACTGAGATTTTAGATAATCTCGAAGCAAAATTGTTTAAAAAGAAAGCTAGGCCAGCAATGTTTGATTCCTTTCGGTTATGGCGCAAAGAGGCCAGACAGAAAGAAATCAAGCTGACTAAGAAAAATAAGAGAGAGGGTATCATTTCGATAATGCAAGGTGCAGAACAGCATCAGCGAGACAAGGCAGAGAGGGAAAAGGAAGTTTCTATCAGACAGCATAGCATGGCGGTGGATAAATGTTATCCGGTTTTGCCGTCGAGTTCTGAAAAGAAGAGAGAAGAATCGAAAGAGGATCCTTTGTTATCCTATTTACTAAAATCACCACCCCCTTATGTACAGGGTGTTATAGCCCCTATAGTTCCTCCTGTTCTTCCGCCTGTCGTTCCGGCGGTTGCTGGTCAGCCCGTAGTTGGTTCTGTTCCTTCAAATCCCCTTCTTCCTCAAGTGGGCCCTGCTCCTTTGCCACCTCTTTTTCCTACTGCTCCTTTGCCCGTAACTTCTCAGTCTATTGTTACTACTACTCCTGTTATCTTGGCTACTCCCACTGCTCCTACGTTTAGTCCTAATATTGTTGCTCCTGTTCTTCTCTCCTCTTCTCCTTCTGTTCGTAAACGTATACCTAATTCTGTTGCTACTCTCTATTCTCCACTTTTCGGATCGTTATTTGAATCTGATGTCTCTGAAATCTCTCAGAGACGAAGTCAAATGCCTGGTGTAAGGAAGAGTGAAACGTTAGTAACTATGGCGCGTAGGTGGATTAGACACCCTGCTAAGTACACTTCACACATAGTTTTCGATACGTTCTCTCAGTTTAATGAGCCCACACAGAGATTCAAGTTCGAAGAGATGTGCAAATCATTGAGAGAAGAGTGGGATAATGATGAGTTAGATATTGTACCGCCCGATATGGCTGAACTTCAGAGTCAGTTTTCGAACGGTATGATTGTAGGTGGTGATGTACGGCGCGCATTAGCGCGATTGTTAGCTTTTAGGTCTACAGTGCCTTCGCGAGTGTCGTTTGACGACGACTCCGATGATCCAAAAACAAAATCAGGTCAGTATCCCATGCGAGAGGTTCCCCCAGTGTGGATGCCAGGTAATGCTGCTGCCGTTCCCCCAATTTTGCCACACTACCAGAGAGTTTGGATACACCTCCCATGGAAGCGATCAGAAGTCTTGCAGGTGAAACAATCCTTGCCTGACCCACGGAAGAATCCGGCAGGTTATTACAAGGAGTTATCCCAATTAGTGGATGCTTCTATTATGAACCTTGCTGATATCGACAGGTTGTTTGGTAATGTCGTACCGCAACCAGTCTGGGCGAAGATTCGTCACGAGAATCATGCAGCTGAGTTAGGTGGTGATTGGGCTGCAATTGTAACAGCCGATGGACAGCAAGCTGGTGGGGCCAAGCCTGAACAGTTAATTACGGATCTGCCCCAAAGAATCATTACGCTCATGAAAACACTCATGCCAGCGATGAGGGTGAATTGGGATAAATTGTCTGCTTGCAAACAAAAGAAAGACGAGAGTGTCTCCGATTTCTTTTCTAGGTTTGAGGAGGCATTTATTGATCATAGTGGTCAGGACATGAGCACTGAAGGAGGTCAGCGATTGTTTGTCGATAAGTTTGTGCTCAATCTGCTGCCTGAATTATGCAATAAATTGAAAAATTCTGAAAGTGCTTGGGCTGTTTCAACAACAGCTCAAATATTAGCAATGGCTCAATATTATTAGAATAGGGAAAAAGAGGAGAATGATCGTGCAGAAAAGAAAACGAAGGAGCTAAAAACTAAGGTCTTGTTGTAGCAAGCGTGTCCTCTGCGCTCGAAACAGAATGATTTGCAACGGCAGCATGTGCAGTATCGACCACAGGTACAGTCTTCTAGGATGCAGTCGCGTTCTGAATACTCTGCATCCAGATCTATAGTTGGGAATAATCAGTGTGCATATTGTAAGGGTGAGGGCCATTATAAATTTCATTGCCCTGTTTTACGTGACCGAACGAATGGTGTCTCGGTTCGAGGAGGTCGTGGTGGTCCTCAGCAAGCCTCTCGGGGTAGAGGTGGTGGCACCTCTCAAAATCAAAATGAGCGTTCTGCTCCTCCATCGGACACGAACAATTGTTATGATCAGCGAAATACATCGTCTGGTAGATCTGCACAGTATCATGTGGATGACTATTATGTTGAGCATGAGATTGGTGCAGACAATGATTATTAGGACAGCCATGGACAAAGAGAGGGAGTAGTATCAGTTCCGGTTGATCAGAGAGGGCCTTACGTCACAGTTGCCACATTGGGCGTAGTTGAGCCTTTTCTGTTGGACACTGGTGCAGCAAAAAGTTCCATCATACATTCGAAACTCCCTGGCGCACCTTTGTCTGGCTTAACGAACGTTTCTGTTGGATTCTCTGGCGCCCCGGTTAGCAATCCAGTTTCTAGTCCTTTGTCCCTTACGATCGGGACACGTGAGCTAGAGGCTCCTTTGATTTTAACTACTGGTTGTGGTGAGAATCTCTTGGGTCTGGATTTGTTAAAGCGGTTATATGCGACTTTGTATTGCTCTCCTACGGGAGTGGAGCTTACATTAGGTCAGAGAGTGATCTCTCCTATGTACTTGTCAACTGATAAGTTCCCACCGGAATTGAGTTCCTTTCCTGAGTCTTTATGGGCAACAGGTCCCAATGATGTCGGCCTACTTGACATACCACCTTATGTAGTCCAATTGAAATCACATGTGAGATTATCGCGTATCCCCCAGTATCGTATCTCTCTTGATGGCGAGCAAGCGCTATTAGCGATCATTTATGACTTGATCGAAAAGGATGTTATTGAAGAAACTCGGGGAAATGTGTGTAATAGTCCGGTATTACCTATTTTGAAACGAACTGACCCATCCAAGCCTTCTGTGTACCGTTTTGTGATTGATTTGAGAGAAGTGAATAAAATTGTGATTCCACAGTTTCCAGTGGTTCCTGACATCACGGCTTTGCTGACCCTGATTCCAGCCTCTGCCTCCTGGTTTTCGGTGATAGATATAAAGAATGCTTTCTATAGTATTCCGATTGCTGAGGAAAGCAGAGATCTATTCGGCTTCTCATTAGGTGGTCGCAGCTTTAAGTTTAAACGCGCACCACAGGGCTACTGTGAGAGTCCATTGATCTACAGTCAGGCCCTTAAGAGTCAACTTGATGCATTCGTGGTCCCTGCTGGTGCGGCCTTGATTCAGTATGTCGATGATCTGTTAGTGGCTGCCGACACTTAGCAAATTTGTAAAACTGCTACGGTATCGTTGTTAAAGCATTTATGTGACTTACATCACAAGGTGTCACCTTCTAAGCTACAGTATTGCTGTCAAGAAGTAACCTATTTAGGTCACTTATTGTCAAAGGTGGGAAGAAGGTTGACCCCAGAGAGAATTGCAGCGATTGCTCGAATGACTGTGCCAACAACTCAAAGAGACGTACGTGCCTTTCTAGGTATCACGTCATACTGCAGGCAATGGATTCCAAACTTTTCATTGTTAGCGAAGCCATTGTTAGCTCTCACGTGCAAGGATGTTCCGACTCCTTTGCCATGGACTGATGATTGTCAGAAAAGTTTTTCTGAATTGCGTGATGCGTTGTGTTCGGCTCCTGTGTTAGGTACTCCTGATTACAGTAAGCCGTTTACACTATACGTTCACGAGAGAGACGGTTGTGCGTTAAGTGTTTTGACGCATAAATTTGGTGGCAAACAGCGTCCATGTGCATATTTTTCTTCGACTTTAGACCCAGTAGCTAGAGCATTGCCGAGTTGTCTAAGGGCGACAGCGGCAGCTGCGGTGTCCATTCGACAGTCCGCAGGTCTGGTCATGGATAATATGCTTACAGTGATGGTTCCGCATGCAGTTGACACTCTTTTGAATCGAACGAAGACTCAACACTTGACGAGTGCAAGGTTGTCCGGCTATGAGTTGACACTTTTGGCAAGTCATATACAGATAAAACGTTGTAATGTGTTGAATCCAGCGACATTGTTGCCAATTCATACGGAATCAGGTGATGTAGCACCACATGACTGTTACTTAAGAACTGAAGAAGAGACGAAGGGTCGTATTGACCTGAAAAACACTCCATTGGTAGATCCCGATGGTACTTTGTATGTTGATGGTTCATGCTTCAAGTTGCCGAATGGTGATGTGACGACTGCGTATGCTGTAGTGACGTTGAGTACGGTTGTGGAAACTGCGAGATTGAGTCAGAATTCGGCGCAAGCGGCAGAGTTGATTGCTTTAACAAGAGCGTGTGTTTTGTCTAAAGGAAAGCGAGTGAATGTGTTTACTGACAGCCAGTATGCGTTTGGCGTAGCGTATAGTTTTGGTCGATTGTGGAGAGAGAGAGGATTCATGACGTCTCATGGCATGAAGATTCAACACGGACAGCTCGTGAACGATCTTCTAGATGCACTTACATTGCCTAAGCAAGTGGCAATCATTAAATGCAGCGCACATCGAAAGGTTACAGATGATGTTGGTCGTGGTAACGCGTTTGCAGATGAGATTGCTAAGGAAACGGCCAAGAATCTGACAAATCGAATGTATGTTACGAGTTCAGTAAGATGGCTGGCGGAAACTGGTATGTGTGAGGACACAGTTGAGAGTGTGAAAGCGATTCAGAATGAGGCCACCGAAACTGAAAAGGCTAAGTGGAAAGAAAGTACGGGGAAGTTAGACATGAATGGATGTTGGGTTGATTTGTCAGAGAATCAGAGATGGATGTTACCGGATGCGTATGTGCTTGCCGTTGTGACTATGGCCCTTGGCATGTCACATATTAGCGCGAAAGGTGTATGTAAATTGTTGTCTCCTGTATGGAAGAATGATGGGATTGCTAAGTGTGCTGAGAGAGTGGTTAAGAACTGTATGGTATGTTTGATGCATAATCCTGGCAAGGGCACTCCCACTCCACCTGGTCATTTTGCTCCTCCTACATGCCCCTTTGAAGTTATCCAATTGGACTTCATCCATATGGAGAGATGCAATAATCTGAAATATGTATTGGTTGTGGTTTGTGCGTTCTCCAGATGGATTGAGGCCTACCCTCTTAAGGATAATACTGCCCTGTCCACAGCAAAAGTTCTACTCAAGGAATATTTCCCTAGGTATGGAATGCCACGGATCGTATGGTCGGATAATGGTAGTGAGTTTGTGGGAAGTGTGATGAAGAGTGTGTGTGCGGGTTTGGGTATTCGCCAAAAATTTCATAGCGCTAACCATCCTCAATCGGCGGGTTTGGTGGAAGGGTACAATGGTACTCTGAAACTGAAACTTGCCAAAATCCAAGCAACGACTGGGTTATCATGGCCTGATGCATTGCCTCTAGCTCTCCTGTTGACCAGGGCGACTGTGCACTCTCGAGTAGGGCTTAGCCCATATGAGATTGTGTTCGGCCGTCCTGCGAACATTTGGGGAGTTCCAAGGCCTAAGGAATTTAGCAGAATTGAATATCCAATGTTGATTGACTATCTTTACGATGTGACTGCTAAATTGAGTTTGATTCATCAACAGGTTTTTGAAGCTCTACCGGCACAAACAGAGGGACCTGGACATCGGCTCCAACCTGGAGAGTGGGTCCTAATGCGCAATTTTGGGAGAACACGAAATCTTGAGCCAAGGTTCGTGGGACCCTACCAAGTCTTGTTGGCAACGAGGACTGCAGTTCGGTTGGACGGCAGGAAGCATTGGGTGCACGCCACCCACACGAAGAAAGTACCGCTTCCATTGCCAGCAAATAATTGGATAAGGAAAGGATTTGCCCCGACTGAAACAGATGTCATACCAAAGTATGTACCATTTAGTGATGCTCAACCTGTAGAGATCGATCTAGCTCAGCCAGATACGTCTGTTGAATCATCTGTAACTTTACCTTTGTCTTTAGCATTGGAGAATTCAAGTTCTGAACAGTCACCTGAACAATCGAACTCTGTCTTGCAACCTGAATCATTGTTTGAAGAACAAACTCGACCTGGAAAATGTCGATATTTCCTTCGATCGCCTGATTAAGGACAAATAAAAAATTCCCTTTTATTTTTGAACTTACATTACCCCTTTTCGGTTGCTATGAACATTGAAAATATTTACATTTTTCCTGATCTTGAGTTCTTTCATTTTGTCTGACATATCACGTGTGTTCCTTTTCTGTGCAGCTAGGAGACATATGAAATTGAATGCTTCATTAATTAAACCTACCATCTGGGTTGGCCGTAGGGCCGTACGGGTACCTACTTCTGTTTGGCAGGTTTCTGACACTAGGTCGGTTACTTTTGTCGGTTTCTGGGAACTCCAGGGAATTGACAATTGCTACTCAGAATCAGGTGCGTCAAGAACGTTACGGACGGTCTTTAGAGGATGGAGTTCTCTAAGCTGTCAGAAAGAGTGATGATGTTGGCGCAAAGATCTAAGTTGCGTAAGATTTTTCAAACAAAGTGTTGTCTGTTTCAGATTTTCATGTTGTTCCTAACTGTGTCTATGTTATTGGTGGGTGGAGTGTATTTTGGGATTCAGTCACTGTTGCCTTCCACTTCATCTACTCCCCCTTCTCATGATCTGAATTCTGTTCTTGTTCCCACTGTTTCTCCACATTCTTTTCATCCTCTGCCCCAACATGAAGAGGTCAGACGTACGGAATTCATGAACAATTCCTTTGTCCAACTTTTGCATCAGCATCAGATGGTGATGAACACTACCAACTGTTGGGTGTGTGGGTTAATGCCACATACCATGGATAAGGGTATTCCGTATTTAGTTCTTCCCTACAGCTCCCAGGGGTCAGCTCGAGCGTTCCAAACCATGTTCCGTAGTGCACTAGATTCCTACCCCCGTCGAGAGCCACATTCTACAGACCCTGGTTCTGGCCCGTACCACAAGTCTTTGGCGATAGCGATTGCTGATCTGGATAGAGATATTTTTGATGCATCGCTTATTCCAGAGGAAGAGGTACGAGCTTACAAGGATCTGAGTGAGGCTGAGTACAGTATTTCAGTAGGTGATAGACAGCTTAAGAGCTCGTCTCCAATCTGGATTGTACCCCACCTAGGCCATTTTTGTCTACAAGGTCTTGGTCGTAATCCGAGAGCTCAGCTCGGGAAGAGTGCTTGTACTGAGACATACGTTTTACCGATGCTCTCTTTCCCTGTATTTCTGACTGCCAAGGGTACCTATTTTGTGTGCTATGATCGTGCTTATACGTGGTTGCCCCGTGACTTCTCGGGCACCTGTTATATCGCGAATCTCTTGCCACCGACTTTCACAGTTGCCTCAGACTATCACAAGACAAGAGTTGTGAGAGGCGTTATTAGCAAAGAGGACACTGCGGGTCAAGAAGCAGGAGACTTCTTTAAGGGCTTCCTACCGTTTTGGGGACCTATGGTCAATAGTAGGAACCTGAGACAGTTGACTCGTGTGGTAGAATCAACTGCTAATATAACTGCAAGTGCTCTTGGTAACCTGACAGCAGAGCTTCAAGCGGATAGACTGATGACGTTACAGAACCGTATGGTTCTAGATGTTGTACTCGCAGACAGAGGTGGCGTGTGCAAGGTGATCCATTCGAGCTGCTGTATTTTCATACCTGATAATGCTCCAACTGTTTATCAAGCCATCTCGAAGTTGCATAAAATCTCCGAGTCCATACACGTGGACGAAGGTGATTGGACGCTTCTAGGATGGTTTTGGGGTCTGATGTCGACTTGGGGTTGGAAGATTCTGATGATTGTAGGGGTTGTTGTGACGTTTCTGTTCACGTGATGTCTTTGTGTACAGTGTGGTCCTACCTTATGTAGCCTTTGTGCTACAACGTGTATAAGAAGGCCATCTGTTACCAGAGAGGCATTGATGGATAGAATAATGTTCCAGCAACATCTAAACGATCTGATGAATATCGATATTGATTCTGATATCGACTAGTGCTTGCCTACATGAGGGCAAAAGGAGCGTCTGAGGTTCGGTAAGAATCGGAACGACGTTTTGGGCTTGTTCGTAGATGGATGAGTTTGGTATCTACGTACCGTAAATGACGAGATTAGTAGATGTAGGTGTTTTCGCCACACTACTTGGAAGGGTTCGTCTTATTTATGGGTTTTTCATCTGAACCTTCGGTTCCATTTTAGATATGGCATCCATTTTGTTTCTTGCCCTCACGTAGCCGGCGAACGGACAATGTCCGCCTGATGACCCTGGGATTCCCAAGCTCTTGCGGAAGATGCATATTCCTTTGAGTGTGCCTTTATGACTAGGGCAATGACATGGCAGAAGCAGATGGCTCCGCTCGAGGCTCATCTTGCCGTGCCGGTCTATTGTTTCAGCCTTGCATACGTTAGGCTCGGATCCTTTGATCCTGTGATCACGCTTCCGATATTGCCCCCACACTCTTTTCAAACTGTTGTCTGTCTTTGTTTTTCTGCACCTGTTTCTGTCCCTTCTCTTAGGTCATTTGCAACTAGAATGGAATGTGCCTAATGGTGGGATAGCGTACTTTTACAGTTGGGAACCGACATGTTACTGTAATTATGTTCCGGGCTTCTGAAAACATGAATGCGATCCTTTTGAAGTTTACTGTGGGAACTCAGTTGTAACCTTTTGTTCGTTATGTTGTGCAATGGCGAAAATGTGTATAAAAGGAGCAATCCACTTTTGCAATTCGAAGCAGACTCTCTGAACCTACACTAAGTTGTACTTTTAGCGATTTCTGAGTCCCTGCAGTAAATAAACGCTGATCTTTGACGCCGAAGGAAGTGTCCTGTGTCTCTGTAATTTGTACGCCGGAACAGGTATCCCCACGAAGGTTTCAGGTGTTGTTTCCTGGCACCGCTGGGCCTTAAATTAGCCCAGTCCTTCAATACCACTGAGAAGGGCCTGCAGGGCTACTTCTTTGACACCAGTTACCCAAAGAGTTACCAAGTGCTGAGTTATTCACTACTATATTTAGATTACCTGCACCCCCTTCATTCTCCTCCCATAACCTCACCTGTCTCTTACCGAGCCTTGCATGGCAGTTTAAAAAAGCCACTGCCTGGATTGGTATTTTTCTCTAGTTCTTTCTCAGGTATTAACCGTATGCCTTCCTGCAGTATCTCCCTCTCTGCTTTCCAGATTGCCAATCTTACTAGATCTGAGTAAACTAGCACACTTGAGATTTCCTTTCCCTATATATTTTCTATAAATCCCACCTGTCTCAGGTCTTTTGTTCCGATGCCCCTCAGGCTTGGACATTTTGAGAATGAGTATAAGAGTTGGGATCTATTTAAAGGTACAACCTTTCTTGTTTTTTCCCACTTTTTTTCTGGTTGGGAGGGTTCGACGTACAGCCACCTATTACATCCTGTTTCCGTTTCTATCTTAGGGGATTCTATACCTGACCACACAGTGTTCTTCCATTCTATCCCCCCTTGTTTGCTTTTTACTTCTATTTCCCTTGCCACTGGGCTGCTTTATCTTGATTTTGGTTCTTCTGATTTTGTATATTATAACCCGATTTAGTTGGTTTTGAAACAGATTTTAAATTTAGTAGCTTCTTACTTGGTCCCTTGCTAACGCTTTCCTTTACTTGTGTATTTAGGCCCTTTCCCTTACTCACTTCTCTCGCGTTCTTAGGAGGTGACGTTTTTCGTGGGGTTATTATTAAGTTAGATTCTTCCACCTTTTCCCTTTTACTTTCACTTTTACCTACTTTTCTTTTCCTCTTTCTATATAACTTTCTTTTTTGTAGACCCCTCAGCCTCAAGAGACTGTAGCTCAAATTGTGTCCTCTTCTTTTTATCAGCATTGGGCATTTGGATACATATACACTGTGTGGAGTTTCTATTATTTTTGTACCCTCATTCTTTTCTGTCGACTGTGGTTCCAAAAAAGGCCTATTCATAGATGGCATTTGCCCTCTGATTCCTTGCAATTAAGCTTCAATCTTTTGTAAATATGCCTTTTGTGTTTTCAACAACCCATTATTTAACATTGTGACTTCTAATATCCCCTGAAGGGTTTTTTGAAGCATCAAAAGTAAGTCCATCCTTGAAGAAGGGGGAGTTGCAGAGATATCAAGGTCCTGTAAACTCTTCCTCTCGGAAGTGTCTCTTCTCTCAGTTCTCGATGTCTGCTGGTGCATTTGGATTATGTTCGTTTGTGGCCATAGCGCTTTTGGGACCGATACATCCCCCCAATCAGATCTCGGCCCTTCACTGTCAATCATCGTTAAGCCAGATACTTCCAAATCCTGCACCTGCAGCTAGAACAACTTGGGTGACGAAGACAGCAGCGGTCCTGTTGTTAATTCATTTTGACTGAAAAGGGAATTATTTATCAAATGTGATGCCTCCAATAATTCTTCGCAGAGTTCTACAGAAACGTTCTCTCTGCTTCCTCTTCCATACGCTTAGTAGATGAAACTACTTTTTTGTAGTGTTTGCCTAAAAAGTCCTTTAATGATTTGGAGGCTGATGTACTTCCTTTATTATCTTGCATAGCTTCTTTTGTGACTTTAATAACTTTTTTGTATTTTCTCTTTTGAGCTATTTCTTTTGCCCCTTCTTTGGGGCTTTCCAGACTCTCCTGGCTCTCTTCTATGGTTCTACTCTCCATAGAGGGCTCTCTCCTTTTTGGTGCCATTAGTCCGTTGTAAGAGGTGTATCAAACATATAAACAGTAGACTTGCTCGCTGGAAAGCTCCAATTTATGGGATCTTACTCAGTCTTAATTAGTATTACTTGGTATTTAAAAAAAAAATATTAAAACTCTACAAACATACACACACTTACCTATGCTGTGCCTTTGGCCTGCCGCGCCTACCCTGCCGGCCACTTTGTGCTTACTTCCAGTGTACTATTTCATGATTAGTATGCTGGGGGCCACCTCAACTTCCTTTCTGGCTTCTGGGGTGGAGGCAATTCGGCAATGCAGCACCTTATTCGAAGGTTCCTTTGCTGTCTTTACTTCCTCCTTCCTTCCAGCAGCCTGGGACTTCCCGGGGCTGTCTGCCCCTTCTTCTCCTGCTCCTCCACGTTTTTTTGGTGTTTTTTTTTTTAAATGGGCGATTACCAGCAGACTCTAATTAGCACTCCAGGGATCCCGAGTGCATGCCAAATCCACCGGTTCGTTATGGCCCGTGCGCTTTGCGTTTTGCGCTTCTGCTACGGCACGTGCGGCAGACTGCTCGTATCCATGTCCTTGCCCGAAAGCTCCAGGGGGCGGTGCTTTGCTGGGCATAACGGCGTTGTGGCATGGCAAGGCATTCTCGGCAGTGTTCTCGGCAGCGTAGCCAGCGGGGCATTCTCGACAACAGCAGAAGGGCATGTAGTGTCAACTGAAACCATCAGTGAGCATTCCAGATGTTGCAGACCAGATTGAGTTTTAGACAGAATTAGAGTGTCGTCTGCGAACATTAAAAGAAGAACCTTTGATCCGGCAGGATTTGGAGCATCAGTTGGAAAATTATTTTAGTATAAGATAACCTTATTTATAAACAGGGAGAAAAGGGTAGGTTCAAGAACACACCCTTGCCGCACTCCCCAATTAACTGGGAAGCGATCTGTTAGTTCGCCCTGTAATCCCCACCTTACCTGGGAGTAGTTTGCCTCATGCAACTTAATAATAAAACTTAGGAGCTCTGTTGGCATCCCAGCCTCCTTTGAAGAGTCCCATAGCTTATGGTGGGGCACTAAATCAAATGCCTGATTTTAAATCAACAAATGTCGCTAGGATCACTGTGCTCCAATAAATCATCCTAAACCTAAAAACTTGGTCAGTGGTGCTGACATGCGGTCGGAAACCTGCTTGGTAGGTAGATAACACGTCCTGATTGATTACCCATTCGTTGACTCTACCTAACACTAGTCTAGCCACAGTTTTTTGCAGGGTATCATTTAGGCTTATAGGCCTATACCTGCTTGAACTGGCCCGATCCCCTTTTTTGTATATTGGGATCATTTCAGCCCCACGTCATGTATCGGCTATTGGGGCACCTCTAGCCAATGCATTTACGATGATGTAGATATATTTGATCCAATTCTTCCCATCTAGTTTGTATATATCGGCCGGGATACAATCCGGTCCAGGAGCCCTTCCTGATGGGACACCGCACAGAACTCTTTCTATTTCCCCTATACGAAATGTTAAAACAACCTGAGAAGTAAACTCAGGATATTCAGTTAGAGTACTTGGCGATGTAGCAAATTGTGCTTGTTAATGCGTGACCCAAAGTTCGGCTGGCACATTAGTAACTGGTATCGGCTTTGTTTCTCCGCTGCCCCATTTGACTAATTGCCAGAATTTTGTCCAATTCTTACCATTGCTAGCATTAGTAAATTCTTTCCATCTGCTCTCATCAAAGTTCTTCTTAGCCATGAATTGGGCTTTTTTATAATTTACCCTTGCACTTTTGACCTCTTGTGGGACACCTATCTTGATTGCTTGGGAGAGGTGTCTAAATGCAGTCCCACATGCATCATCATACGATTTGGCTGATTTTTTTATTATATTCCTAGGTGCTCTCCTACTTTCAGTAAATAAGGTCTTCAATTTTGTAAAAAGGTCCTTGTGTACCTTCATGAGACCTAAAAAGGACTCATCATGGGTATCTATTGAGGAAAGTAATACTAATGTTTCTTCAATGGTTAACTTAATCTGGCATAGGGGGCTTTCATCTTATGACACCACTGTCCATTTCAGCCATCGCCAGTCTTGCAACATGATTACATCTCCTGTAGCTATATCCCCGCGAGCCCTCGGGGGCATCCAGTCCCTTCCTTATCAAGGTTAGTAATAAGGGGTTATGGTCACTCTCCCGTCTTTGCTGGACCAGCATGTCAACAAATCTTGGACAAAGCTCTAAGCTAATGAGAAAGTAGTCTATTCTGCTACTTCTTAATCCATTGTTGAAAGTGTTGGTACCTTCCATATCTGAAGGAGATCTACCATTAACTGCCCTGAGCCCCCTCCTAAGAGATAACATTTTTAACTGTAACGCCGCCTCTGTCCATTTATTAATGCGTGGCAGCGACAGATATGGCGTCCCCCAGTTCGAGTCTTCCTCCATACTAAGACTATGGTCATCAGGACCCAGGGGCTCAAATGTGCAGTTTAGATTGCCTGCAATCACCAGTACATTTAGGCCAACTAAGTCGTTTATAAGGGTGTCCAGGAAGGAGATGGTTGTTGATACTTTCCCACCCGCAATCCCTCTCGCATACACATTGAGTATTATAAAATCTAACTGACTCCCTGAGTTAACCTTAATGGCAAGGATGTCTGGGCTATCTATTGGTAGCTCTTCTATTTGAAAAAATGTCTGTTGCCTAACCCATGTTATCAATCCCCCACTAGGTCTCCCCTTGCTATTTGAAATCGCTGCCTTACCAAAAGCCAGATAGCCTGGATGATAAATCATGTTCACAGACCATGTCTCCTGAAAGGCAATAAAGTCATGCCCCTCAATATAGTTCGATCAGTCGGATGACAGTCTGACCCTGTGCCTCATGGGAACAGTCCAGCCCGAACTGCCAAGCCATGTCTACCCTAGACCGGAAACAAGCTTCCGAGGACCGGTTTCTGGCATTCCAGCCGTCTTCAGCCCGGATAGCTTGAATCCAGTTGAATGGCAGTTCGGGCTGGACTGTTCCCATGAGGCACAGGGCCAGACTGATTTGCATATAGCCATGTCTGAACTGGGGTGGCAGAGTGGGCTAAACAACGGTGATGGATTAAACCCAGATCTTTTGACTGGCTGTGAGTGTTTGATTGATTCAGATGCTCTGTCCATCACCACCCCCTTTTGTACCGCTTTTGGCCGCCATAAGTGTGGCAGGGTATGCTCAGACGTGAGTCCCTTGCTCACTTTGCCACTGAATTCAAGCAAGCTGGGCTGAAGACGGCTGGAATGCCAGAAACCCGTCCCCGGAAGCTTGTTTACGGTCCAGGGAAGACATGGCTTGGCAGTTCGGGCTGGACTGTTCCCATGAGGCACAGGGTCAGACTAATTTGCATATAGCCATGTCTGAACTGGGTCGCAGAGTGGGCTAAAGAACGGTGATGGATTAGACCCAGATCTTTTGACTGGGTGTGACTGTTTGATTGATTCAGATGCTCCGTCCATCACCACCCCCTTTTGTACCGCTTTTGGCCGCCATAAGTGTGGCAGGGTATGCTCAGATGTGAGTCCCTTGCTCACTTTGCCACTGGATTCAAGCAAGCCGGACTGAAGACGGCTGGAATGCCAGAAACCGGTCCCCGGAAGCTTGTTTCCGATCTTTTGACTGGGTGTGAGTGTTTGATTGATTCAGATGCTCCGTCCATCACCACCCCCTTTTGTACCGCAGACTGGGCAGGGCTGGGTTTCTGGCCGCCCTTTGCTGGCACCTCTTTCTCTTTCCCTAATCGACGCATCTGCATGATAACAGCAGCTAGACAGATGCTAGAACTGGCGTGAGGTGTGCAGTGAGCCCTGCCCCTGCATGAATGTAAAGCAGAGAGCATCCTGCAGGGCTCACAACACAAAAGCAAGTGACCTCACCTCACGATGGGCATCGCTCACTTCCAAAGAAGGGAAAGGGAGAAGAGCAGAACATGGAGAAAAAGGTTATTATTATTATTTTATTTTTTAACAGTTCAGTGTTATTGTTTTTTTTTTCTCCAAACAAGCATGTGCATTCAAAAGTAACATAAAAACATTTAAGCATAAGTAGTAACTCCAGCTGAGTATAAGCACTTGGTGATTTTTAATTTCATGTAATTTACATGAAATGAAGGAAGAATGAACAATTTTGTATGTAGAAAAATAGAGGTGATAACATTCATATGAGGGGAGGGGCAGAGGAGTGACCCCAAATCCATCCTTACCACCAGGAGTGGAGTGGATGAACCCTCCAAGATACACTCAAGTTATAAAACCCTGCAAGCCACCCACACACCGTGCCTTGTTTTATACATCTGAAAAGGTTGCACTACTCCCCGGCATCATGTTTGTTCGCATCTGAAATCTCTAATTACCATGTTCCTGGGTGCATCTGTAGGTCTGGTGTTCTCTTTTACTTACTAGTATCAAAGGAGAGGCAAATCTAAAAGAAGTAAGATAAATTAAAGAAGGGAAGAGGTGGGGGAGATGATAGAATACACCAGAGAGGGGAGAACTGAACATAAGGGGCAAAACAGCTATAAAGAACAAGACGCTTAAGGAAAGGGAGATGGGAAAAGAGTGATGTGCTTGTAATGGCAGAATCAATGGGAGAAGGGAAGAGTTTTGGTTAGGTACACGGAATAGTATGCAAAAATGATAGGTAAGATGCTTTGGGAGAGTGGGAGGATGGCAGGGGAGAGAATGATGTAAAGTAACACGAGCAGAGGTGTAACACAAAACAATGGGGTCCTGCTCTGCAGAATGTGATAATGGGGCATTGAGATTCCCACATCTCACAGATATTCATTTGGCCCTGGGCTGAATGGGAGCCCCTTGATAGGCTGGGGGTACCCTTAAGTGTTGAGGGCCCATCTGTGCTGCAGGGGCCTGTACTGTGTCCTGGCACAAGAGGTGAAGCAAGGTAAGGAGCAGGTGAATAGTAGCGCATTTAGGGGGGAAGCTGAAGCTACAGGGGCAGAAACAGAGAATGGAGGTGAGAGAGAGATACAACATGAAGAGTAGAGCATGGAGGGGAGAGGTGGACATAAATGGGACAGAACCAGTGAACACAGTTGAGGCTGGAGAGAAAGATGAAAGGTGAAAAGGCAGTGCTTGGGTAGGAGAGGTAGATATTAGTGAACCATCAGGAGATCTTAAGTGTCATGGAGAGGGAATGGTAAGTGATGGATGTAAGAGGGTAGGACAACAAAGAGCAAGTAAGGGGCTGTGGGAGAACGGCAGGGAAGAGGTATATTATAGAGAGGTAGAACCAGGGAAAGAAGGTTAGAGGCTGTGAATAGATGAAGGGTTCCGCAGGTAGATAAGAGCTTGGTATAATAGAGGCAGAATTAGTGAGAAAGGTAAGAGACAGTACCAGAGATAAAGTGAGGTGTAGAGAATGGAAGGGAGATGCAGATGTAAGAGAGGAAGAAACAGTGAGACAATGTAAGAGGCAGGAGGTTCAAAGAGGAGAGGTGGGTGTTAAGGGGACAGACCATCAAAAAAGAATGAGGAGGGTGGAGGAAGAAATGAGAGGTGAAGGACAGTACATGTATGGGGCAGGTAGATGTAAGAAAGACGGAACAATCAAGACACCTTACACAGAGAAGAGAGAGGAAATGGTGATAAGTGGGTGTAGAATGCCTGAATCAATGAGAAAAGTAAGAGGCAGGGGGTGAAATGAGATATACAGCATGGAGGAAAAAGATGGATTTAAGAGGGACATAACGAGAGAGAGAAGCCACAAAGCTGGGGATAGCAGAGAGATTAATTTAAGAGGGGCAAAATCCTCAAAATATGGTTTGAAGAAGTGACGAGAATAAGAGTAGAGCATGAATGGAAATAGGTGGTGTAAGAGGCGCAAAATCAGTGCAAAACGATTAGTGTTCAGATGGATGAAAATAGAGAGATGTGAATGGGGCAGAACCAGTGAAAAAAGTTATGAGGCTGAGGAGTAAAGGTAGCATGTAAACCTTTGTGTTGATGCCCATGCCTGTTAAAACCAAATGCCTTAACCATGAACTTCACTGGTGCAACTGGAGTACCGGGGAGTCACCTGAAGACCCACTGAATATCTATGAGGCAATCTGTTTTACAATTTTATTCATGTACCAATCTGGAAACATCAGTTTTGGAGAGATATAGGCCTAGCTTTTCAACCCAGTTTGACCTGTTGTATTTCCACATAATAGAGCTTTAAAATATTCTCACTTGTTGTATTAGGGCTAATATTTGTATTTGTAGCCATCTCAGTGATATCCACATTAGAGAAGTAGCTGCTTTAACCCCTTCACTGCGGCGGGCGCATGCTGGTGACGGAACCGCTCCATCACCAGCCGCGGTTGCGCTGTGCTCATGACGGAGCGGTTCCGTCACGGCCCCGCCCGCTCAATAGAACGTTCAGCGCAGGTGCGTAATCCGCGCCGCGCAGGCCTTCCGAGCGGGCCGTGACGGAACCGCTCCGTCATTAGCACAGCGCGACCGCGGTTGATGACGGAGTGGTTCCGTCACCAGCAGGGGAGGGGTTAACAGTGCCAGTAAATGAATGGTCAGTTGACACCTCCGAAATGCAAATTAGAGGGGCCTCGTGTGTTCATATCCTGCCCGGGGCCCCACAATCCCTAGGACCGGCCCTGGTTCAAACCATTTCATCTAGGTATAGTGTATCCATGGTTTTGCAAGGAGAGCGCAGTGAAAAATGTTGCATCGCTATTTTACTGCAGTGATGCAACTCTTTTCATAAATGAGGCCCTGAGTATACAAAAAGTGACAAGCCGACCTTCTGGGTGACCGGTGCGTGCCGGACTCCAGCCTAAAGGCCACCTGCAGCTCTACATCAGACTGTTTGTCTAGTATAAACCGAGATGAGTCCTGGTGGGGGAATACGTTAACTCACTTTTTCCATGCTTTGTGCCATGATGCAATGGTGACTCAGCAGTGCTATGTATGCGTTTGTGGCTTCTAGGAAAACACTGCAGTAAACATTTCAACATAACTACCAAACAATGGAGAGCCACTTAAGAAGAGTAATTTCACTGCAATTACGCATCTTATGCGTAGGAATATCACGCAGTATTCAACGTGCGCCTTGTTTGTCGGGACTAGTTTACTCTATTAGGATTTCACATAAAGGCTAGGCATGCTAATATTGTTGATCTGGCTTGAAACCTCTGGCTGTTTGTGCTTGTTCTAAAATACAGAGGGCTTACATTCACTACCCAAAAGGATGTTACTGCAGCAATCAAATAAACCTTTGGCTGAAAAATGTTTTGTGTGCGCACGTTTAAAAGCACTGCCATTTGCACTACTTTGCAACACGAACACAGAACCTGTGGACCATGCGATTTAGAAAATAGGAAAACAAAACACCCAAAAGCCTGCCCTGAAGAGCTTGTGTTGAGCTTTGTAACCCCTCCTGGACTGTTGTTCTTCGGCATAACTCCTTCGTGCCAGTTTCAATTGATAATGTTGTTTAGTCAAGCTTCATAGCCAGGGCCACAGTAATTATGCAGCAGTGATGAACCAAGTTATGAGGCATGGTTCATGTAGCCAGGGAAGGCAACATATGCTGCAAGAAAATGATAAATATGCAACATATTGTCCAATGAAAACCAAACTATACAACGTAGTCTAAGGCCCTATTGCGTGGCTAGTGTGAAATTTTATAAACTACGTAAGTTTCGTATGAGCTAAACCATAGGCATTCAGTAGGTCCTATTCAAAATGTTATCCACTCACAAATCATATTTTTGCTTCAATTGTAGGACAAAAATGTTTTTTTTTGATATTGTTGTTTAGTCAAGCATCATAGCCAGGGCCACAGTAATTATGCAGCAGTGATGAACCAAGTTATGAGGCATGGTTCATGTAGCCAGGGAAGGCAACATATGCTGCAAGAAAATGATAAATATGCAACATATTGTCCAATGAAAACCAAACTATACAACGTATTCTAAGGCCCTTTTGCGTGGCTAGTGTGAAATTTTATAAACTACGTAAGTTTCGTATGAGCTAAACCATAGGCATTCAGTAGGTCCTATTCAAAATGTTATCCACTCACAAATCATATTTTTGCTTCAATTGTAGGACAAAAAAAGCAATTTTTTGATAATGTTGTTTAGTCAAGCATCATAGCCAGGGCCCCAGTAATTATGCAGCAGTGATGAACCAAGTTATGAGGCATGGTTCATGTAGCCAGGGAAGGCAACATATGCTGCAAGAAAATGATAAATATGCAACATATTGTCCAATGAAAACCAAACTATACAACGTATTCTAAGGCCCTATTGCGTGGCT
Organism: Lissotriton vulgaris; assembly: GCF_964263255.1. Classification (NCBI taxonomy): domain Eukaryota; kingdom Metazoa; phylum Chordata; class Amphibia; order Caudata; family Salamandridae; genus Lissotriton; species Lissotriton vulgaris. Next base: position 884,846,050 of record NC_141696.1, on the reverse strand, counting down.
AGTGTGAAATTTTATAAACTACGTAAGTTTCGTATGAGCTAAACCATAGGCATTCAGTAGGTCCTATTCAAAATGTTATCCACTCACAAATCATATTTCTGCTTCAATTGTAGGACAAAAAAAACAATTTTTTGATAATGTTGTTTAGTCAAGCATCATAGCCAGGGCCACAGTAATTATGCAGCAGTGATGAACCAAGTTATGAGGCATGGTTCATGTAGCCAGGGAAGGCAACATATGCTGCAAGAAAATGATAAATATGCAACATATTGTCCAATGAAAACCAAACTATACAACGTATTCTAAGGCCCTATTGCGTGGCTAGTGTGAAATTTTATAAACTACGCAAGTTTCGTATGAGCTAAACCATAGGCATTCAGTTGGTCCTATTCAAAATGTTATCCACTCACAAATCATATTTTTGCTTCAATTGTAGGACAAAAAAAACAATTTTTTTTTTAACACAGTCTGTTTTCCCCAAGGTAAAATAGTGTGCAAAACATATTCAAAATTGCACTCAACACGAAACAAGCTACGTGTACACATTCCTCTAATAAAAGACATGCTTCTTTTATTCACCGCATCCTGGTTATGTTCTAAAACTAGTCATTTACAGGTTTACCATGGATTTATACCATAAGATACATGGATTCGCCGTTTTCATTAAAATCCAGTCTGCAAAGACTAGGGCACATTTCATATACATTATCTCTATGTCACACAAGGAGAAATTTTAAAATTCACAATATCAGTCCTTCAAAAGAGCTGCAACTTGTTTGTGATTCTTCAACAGTCTTGGGGTCACTAAAAGTTTTGCGATGCAGGAAGTGGGTCAATAAGTTTTAGATATCCCCCCTATAGTATTATAAGTGCATTAATGCAAATGGCACTCTAAATTTGGCACATGGAACAACTGCTACTTTCAGGCAGCTGTCACCCACCACCAAACGCTAACTGATCCCCTGTGGCTTGATTGCAATTGGTCTGTTAAATTGTGATCCTGTGCAAACACCGGGATGCGCAGGGATTACGCTTAAAAAGTGGTGTAATACTTATGGCACCTGGTAATTGCCAGGCAATGCTTAATTTTAGCTGGTTGTTTCTGGAGCTGGGCACCGGCACTACATTTTCAACACGGAAGTTTATGACATCTGCCATATGGTGGCACTACTTGTATAATTTAAAGATGAGCAGAACAACGGTTGATTATTATTTCAATATGCATTTAAAACAACTAATACCTGCTGCCAAGTCATTCCTATTGCTTTGGGAGCATTGAACAGTCTGAATTGTCACACCTGTGGCAATGTCACCTGTGCACTTATAACTTCGAGCCTTGATTACACCAATGCCTTATACGCTGGGCTGCCCAGCTATCCACTGAACAAGCTTCAGGTAGTGCAGAATGCAGCGGCCAGAACTCTTCTCAACATTTCTAAAAAGGCCAGTGTCAGGCAATATTTGAGTTGCCTGCACTTGCTGCCAGTGAAAGAGACAGTGACTTTCAAGTCCCTGGTCTTGGTACATGCAGCTCTCTATCGGCCTGGCCCTGCTTACTTGAGAAAGCGTTTCAGGTTCTATGTCCCTTCTATGCAGCTCCGCTCAGCCACAATGCTTTTGGCCTGTCCCTAGGTTCTGCCTAAAAATGGGCTGTTGGCAGCTCCCTTGCCTATAGAGTAGCTGTGGCGTGGAACCAACTCCTGTTTGAACTACGCAGCATTCAGGACCCTAAGCTCTTTAGGAAGAGGCTTAAAACCTTCCTCTTTTTCCAGTCTGCTTATTCTCTCTTCTGCTCCGTTCTCCATTCCATACTTCACTGGCTTGCGCCGGGACTCTATTTTTGAGTAGCTGTGCATGTTACAAATCCCATTAACATAACATAACATAACAAATGTGATGGTTAGTAGTTGTGTAGGTACTGTCATTGGAAGCGCTGAATGTGGCAATGAGTGCGGCAATATGGGGTAGCCTCCTGAGGAGGGCCCTTGCACTTATGTTTTTTTACAAATTAAGTACTGTTACCAGGTGCAATAAAGTTTCATAGTTAGTTACATTTCTTTATTGGTACATATGGATTTTAGTTTGGTATGGATCAAAATATGCATGTTATTCTCCAGAAATTCGAATAGGCAAAATGATTGCACCTGATAAATTCCAGTCACATCAGTGTTGGATTTTATCAGCTGTGGTAGTCATTGGGCACTCGTAATTAGGTTATTTGTACCTTGTTGAAGTAGCTGGTAGTTTGAAAACTATGTCAGCAATAACTAAGTAGCTGGTAGTTTGAAAACAGTATCAGAACTAACTAAGTGGATTGTAGTTTGAAAACAGTGTCAGAAATAACTAAGTAGCTGGTAGTTTGAAAACAGTATCAGAAATAACTAAGTGGATTGTAGTTTGAAAACAGTGTCAGAAATAACTAAGTAGCTGGTAGTTTGAAAACAGTATCAGAACTAACTAAGTGGATTGTAGTTTGAAAACAGTGTCAGAAATAACTAAGAAGCTGGTAGTTTGAAAACAGTATCAGAAATAACTAGGTGGATTGTAGATTGAAAACAGTGTCAGAAATAACTAAGTGGCTGGTAGTTTGAAAACAGTATCAGAACTAACTAAGTGGATTGTAGTTTGAAAACAGTGTCAGAAATAACTAAGTAGCTGGTAGTTTGAAAACAGTATCAGAACTAACTAAGTGGATTGTAGTTTGAAAACAGTGTCAGAAATAACTAAGAAGCTGGTAGTTTGAAAACAGTATCAGAAATAACTAGGTGGATTGTAGATTGAAAACAGTGTCAGAAATAACTAAGTAGCTGGTAATTTGAAATCTGTGTCAGAAATCACTGCTGCCTTTACAAAAGGGTATTTGATTCGAATACATATTTGTGTGAAAATTAAACCAATACATTTTCATGACAAAGAAGAAATCATTCTTTCCACTCTACAAGAACTACATTTAAGTATTTAAGGTATTTGTTTCAAGCTGCAGGGAAAAGCCCTTCCCCCAAGTCCGTTCACGTATAATCTGATGATTACAGGGCAACATTTTCATCTCTTCCCATGCATAATATTTGGAGGAGCGTTGCTCAAAAAATGTACTAACTTTTGATGCAATTGAGCTAGAAGCTACATTTGTGGTAAACAAATCAGCAAATTTGAGAGCATGTTGTGAATTTAGATGGTCAATTATATTAACATTTTCCAGTGTCCGTTACTATAGTTTGCTTGACTGTTTCGAATCTATTGACGCTTTTCTCTTCCACCTTGTTTTAATTTAGAGGTTATCTTTTCTTTTGTTGTATTTCTTTAATACCCCACCTCCTTTGACATGATGTTTTATTGCAATACATTGCTGTGTTTATATTATATACCCAGACGCTATGAATATTTCAGTACAAGAGAATGAGTATGTTTTTTATGCGTGTTTGCAGTGCACCGTAGTACAGAATACAGATACAATTTGCAGAAAGGTTATTGTTTATAATGAGACGAGCATTTGTTTTTTATGCAGTACCTTATTCTTTGTTTGTTGCTTGTATATATTGGTAACCGAGGCTGGCAATGCTGTTCTTTAAGTAAAATTCATATATCAATATGAAGTAAATACCAGTTATTGTTCTAATCCCTTTGTAATAAGCTTTTGTTGCAGGGCTAACAGCAATAACAGAAGCAACATTTCACCTGGGTTAGGAGAATCAATTGGCCGTCAATACTGTTAGAGAGGTAGAAGGGGGCGGGGCGCTTGAGGTTTAACTTCCAGTATGTGTGCAGGAGCCATAACCATACCAAACTAAGAACATTACATCTTGTTCTATGTTCTTCATCAGTCTGATGTTTATTAGTTGATTGAAGAAAATGTTTAATGACGTCTCATGATGAAAGAAATGTCACGCCTGAAGGTATAATATCAGTACTTTTTGACAAATGAAATAAGTAAAGTGTGCAATAAAGGCACGCTAAGAGGTAGCTTCAACAACAACATATGTGTTACAATCTACTCCTAAAGTAGAATGTTTTCTAGTTTTCTATGGCTTCCTTCCTCATGAATTGTACTTTCACCTGTGTGGCTAGATAATACAACTGGGAGTAAGACTTTACAATATTTTAAGTGTTGTATGTTAACCTTGACACACATTTAGCTATACTAGATAAAGATGTTTATTTCAAATGCAAGTAATAACGGCAAATGACATATTAGAGTGAAATGTATTACCGTACTGTGTGGCGTCTTTTGTATAAAGGGAGACAGACAGCAAGCTTGACGATGGAAATAAATTCTGATTATATTCTTTAATTTTTAATGGGCTGATGAGACAATAGATTCACCCATTGACTGCTTGTCCTTGTGGTTCAATTGTTCTTACAATCCTTTTGCCATCTGAGTTTTCATGGGTAACATTTGCTAAATTGATGCAAGATGTTCCTCTTAGCTCACAAATCTGGTTGTAAAGTGGTCATTAAAGAACAACACATCTATAACAGTTTTGATGCTTTGTTGATGGATTACATGAAACAAGGCCAGAGGAATATGAAATACTCGTACCCACCCCTTGACTCTGAGCAAAATCTTGCTCTGCTCCCTTGAATTCATGAAACGTCTGCAAACTGAGCTTTTCACACTAGCGTTCAATTACATTTCCAGTTTCAACAAGGGAACTATTGAAAAGCACCAGATCGAGGTTCATTCTATGCATCAGCTGAACTCTAATTCCCTCTATCTCAGCACCACTCAATCATCCTCTTACAGCCCATCTTTTGTAAAGGGCTCTGAAGTGGCCTAAAGTACATTTGGTGCTCCATAAAACAATCAATAAATATGCTCGATATGTGGATAGTCATACATTTGAAAAACATGTATTTTTACTCCCTACAAATTAATAATATTTTTATTTCTAGAATATTGTAGGTACTTACCTTTAGCTCACAAAATACACAGATTCTGAGATTTGAAAATCGCATTGAGATAATGGCTTGATTGAAGTCTACTACTGGTTGAAGCAAAGCTTGAAAAGACCAGATAATTCTATACTTTATTTTTAATCATAGATCTTAATGATACCTCAATTTGTGAATCATACAAAGTGTTTCAGCGATTGTTAGATATTGTTGAATGGGCCTATTACCTTGCCACTGAGAGAGTATAATCAAGGGTCGTCAAGCAAAGTATTGACTAGGAAATATTGTGAGTCCAAATTGTTGAAGTCTAAATATTAGGAACCAAGTTATTGGGAACATAAGTATATATGGATGAGTAGATGTTTACAATAATTCATCTAACCTTCTATCTATCTATCTATCTATCTATCTATCTATCTATCTATCTATCTATCTATCTATCTATCTATCTATCTATCTATCTATCAATCTCTCTTTCTCTCTCTCTCTCTCTCGCTCTCTCTCTTGCTCTCTCTCTCACTCTCTCTCTCTTTCTCTCTCTCTCTCTCTCTCTCTCTCTCTCTCTCTCTCTCTCTCTCTCTCTCTCTCTCTATATATATATATATATATATATATCGTCAGCAAATTTTCGCCAATCTCCCAGCCTCACACGGCGGCGGGCTCGAGTGAGGAAGCGACCCTCACAAATTCGATCAAAACTGCTTTGACCTGGGCTCGAGTAACTTCTTTGGTGGCAAAGCAGTTTTGATCGAATATATATATATATATATATATATATATATATATATATATCATCGAACAGGTAAGCCCCAATTTGAGTGAAGCCTCAGGAAGATAAATTTCAGCACGTCTTTTATTTGAGACAACTTGCAAGCAGGTCAAAGGCCAAGCACAGGCGTCAAAGTTCATCCATTTGCCGGACTGATTTTAAATTCCAATCACCTGTCTCAGAGGGCGTGACAATTCCTATGGCCCTCTGGGCGTTGTAGTGTGCTGCGGAGTTCCTCATGTGAGGCTGCTCATACTTCCTTCGATATTTTCAAAATTAATAGTTCCCAAGTGGGTAGAAGCACTGTCCGGGCATAGAACCTGCCCCGCTTTTCAGAAGTCACAGCATGCATATGGTCAGCACCACCCTGTACTGGCGCTAGACTCCCCTTCCTTCCGTGAATGATAGCACCATCATGACGCCAGCAGGGACCTGCAGGGAGGCAGTGGGCTTCACTCCACGACCGGACTAGCAGCCGTGCACATACAACATCGAACAGGTAAGCCCCAATTTGAGTGAAGCCTCAGGAAGATAAATGTCAGCACATCTTTTATTTGAGACAACTTGTAAGCAGGTCAAAGGCCAAGCACAGGCGTCAAAGTTCATCCATTTGCCAGACGCGTTTCAGGAATAATTCATATCCTTTCTACAGTGGCTTTATTTAGAAAGAGGCAGAACGTGATTCACTGCCCACTGCTTTTAAATTCCAATCACTGAACAAACCATAGTTTCATACCAGTTATAGTTAGGAATTAGCATTTAAAAAACCTATTAAATTCACTGAAAAAACTATAGGTTTCACACCAGTTATAGTTACCTGGAAATTTTACTGACATAAAACCATTGAAATTCCCACGTTATAGTTTGTTGGACTCACTATAACTTGCGCGTGTAATGCACTGCTGATGACATCACATATTACATCACTCATGACATGGTCAGTGACATCACTCATGACATCACTACCTATGGTTTTTTCAGTAAATTTAATAGGTTTTTTAAATGCTAATTCCTAACTATAACTGGTATGAAACCTATGGTTTTTTCAGTGAATTTCATAGGTTTTTTAAATGCTAATTCCTAACTATAACTGGTGTGAAACCTATGGTCTTTTCAGTGAATTTCATAGTTTTTTTAACTGCTAATTCCTAACTTTTTATAGGGCCTCATACCTATGTGTTTTTTAGTGAATTTCTAAGGTTATTTTTCCGCAAATATCTATAGCTTAAAAAGGTATGTTTTTAAAAAAAATTAATCCTATATTGTATATTAATATAATATTTTTTTTTAAAAAAAAGTATATTCTTTTTTTTTATATTTCACTCTGGAGCGCTCCCGGTGCGCGTACTGGAGAGCGCCCCGGTGCGCGTACCGGGGCGCGTCCCGTCAGCGCACCAACAAAAAAAAAGAAGAAAAAAGAAGGAGTGAGCATGAGGAATGGGGAAAAAAAGAGAGTGGTGTAAAGAGAAAGAGAGCTGGAGGGAGAAACGCAGAGGGACTGTGTAATAGATAGCAAAACAGTGAAAAGGTATAAGAGGAAGTAACTGAGAAAAGGAAAATGAATAACGGGGCAAAAGAAGAGAAGAAAGAGGAAGAAAACTAAAGCAGATGTTCTGGGAGAATGTGAATGGGTGATGAGAGTAAAAGGAAGGAGAGTAAAGGATGAGGAATGAAAGGTAGTGACGGAACCAGAGAAAAGGAACAGTGGTGATGGAGGGAAAGAAAATAGCAGTGAGTGTAAGTAAAGAGGAGTGAAAGAGGGTGGATAAAAGTGAATAAAGGTAAGACATGGGGAGTGACAGAAAGAAAGAACTGAGAGAGTAAAGGAAGGAGTGTCAGAAAGGGACTAAGTGAAGCAGAAAAAAAAGGAAAGAGAGGGAGTGTGGGTGGGCAGGGGCACTGAAAGAAGTTGAATGTGGTAGGAAAGTAAGGAAAAGAGAAGTAAATATGGAGGATAAGAATAAGTGAGGGAAGCAGAGTAAGAAAACAGGGGTGAGGTAGGGTGAGAGAAAAGTAGTGAGGTTCAAACAAAGGGTGATGATAAACTACATTTTGTAGTCACACTTACCATATAATTGATGAAAACTTACTTGCATCTTTAAACTACACTTTGTATCTGTGAAAGACAAAAGAAAAAACAAGTTATAATTAGTAAAATATATATTTTGAAATAGAAGAAACAAGTCAAGAGGTAAAAAATCTAAAAAAGTTTACTAAGAAATAAAGCAATAGTGAAGGATACAAAAACAGAAATAAAGTAATGTAGAAAGAGAAAAAAGAGGGAAAAAGAAATAGAAAGAGAACAAATTACTGAAGATAAGTAAGATACTAAAAGAATGCGAAATACCAAAACGAAATCAGGAAAGAGAAGAAAGTAAAAGGGAAATGAGTGAAAAGGAGAGGAGTCTAAATGAGGAACTATTAATAAGAAATAGGAATAGACGATGACTGAGAGTGAGTGAAGGGGAGTCACAGAGTGAAGGGATGAAAGGAATGAGGTTAATATAGAACGATAGAGGAAAAAGGAGTGTGAGAGTAAGTACACAGAAAGACAAAGGAAAGGACTGAGTGAACTGCAGTACAATGAGTGAGAAAGGAAAAAGAGTAAAGGAGCAAAAGAAGGAAAGAGAGGGGAAGAGAACTAAAGCAGTGGTACTGAGAGAATGTGAGAAAGATGAAAAGTGGTGGAAGGGAGAGAGGGAATGCAGACAGTTGAAATTGGATTGAGGAGTTGTGAATGAAGTGGAGTAAAGGAACAGCGATGAAACAAAGTGAAGAAAAAGGCAGTGTAAGTGAGTAAAGAGAGCTAAATAAGGGTGGAAAAAGGAAAATGAGTGTGAGACAATGGGAATACAATATAAATTACACAATGCAAACTATAGAATGACTTATACACTATGTTACATTGTTTATTTTTGCTGTTCTCAGAATATATTGAATTTCACTTAAATTAGTGAGTTCAGACTCTTCATCATATAACAGCGGGAAAAAAAACACAATCTAAAAGATTGTGTTTGAAAAAAAACATAAAAACTTACAAATTATATATGTACAGTAATCTTTGATTCACTTACATTTCCGTGAGGCCAAATAGAAGATAGTGAAGGTCCTTTTGGTGGAAAAAAAGTCTGCTGTTCTCTATAACTTCCATTTCATTGACTTCCTATGTAAAAAGATCTAAGAACATCATACCTTACACTTTCCTTACGACCAAATCGTGTCAGATATATGAGTATTTTTTACTATGAGATCCACTTACAGTACCTATATGAGATAAATAATTTTAAACATTAGATTAACTAACTAACTAACTTTTATTAACTATTCCCGTCTTCAAAGGCCAATTACCTTTACTAAAACGTTGGTTTTAAAGGTAAGAATTTTTAAAGTCATAAGGCAAACGTTTATAAGTCAAATGAGAATCATTGCAGTAACTCCAACCTTTTTGACATTTTAAGTAGCATGTATAATGTTCTGATGTTGCCGAAGAACCGTCATGATAAATAATAGCTACAGTTGTAAAGGTTCTTCCTGAAATTGATAACTGAGAAGCCACAACATTTTTGATAGAAGTTGTCAATTTAGTTCCATCAGGTCTACATCGTTGAAAAACTAAAATGATATACTGACCATAACTTTGTATAAATAATGTGGATAGCATTGGACACTTACATTGGGTACACACCATATTATGATCTGCTGCTTTAATTAGATATTTAAATGACACTGATTTACAGTCTGGTAAAGTCAAATATATACATCTTTCAGTGTCTATTCTAGTATTACTTGATGAACTACAGTTGTGGCAGTAATGCTGCCATTGATAAGAAAGGCTAAAAAGAGTATCTACATCTACACCTTCATCTTCCAAAACACCAAACATATACATTAAAAATTCCTGACAATCCTGCTGAATGTTCTGTGAAAATTTATCTTGCCCAGAACACATATCTAAAATATTTCGAATTTCTGTTACACTTTCTATTTTTGCTCTATCACTGCTACATTTCTCAAACACAGAATTCAATAAACCACACAATCTTTGATCCCAATTTTCAACAATCTGTTCTTATAAAGTTTGAAGAAAAAAAACAACATTAACCACTACATTAGCATAGCAGTTGACACCAGAACTGTTTTCAAACTGAAATCCAACAACATTTTCATCAGAATCCTTTTTCTTTCTGTTTTGAATTACAGTTTCATCTACTTTTTGTATTTTTGCTACTACCTCACTGCAATTATTCTCATTTCTTCTTTTTCGGCCTACCACACGTTTTTCAAGCAGAGGATATTGAGGCAAATGTGGAGCATACTCTTTTCTTAACCTATTGTATTCTTTAACACAATCTAGATCTGCACAAATCTTTGTCTCATCACACTCAATCAAGTACAATACTGATAAAGTTCTGACTCATGATAATGCCACGTATGCCATACCCTCTTTAAACACAGATCTTCCAATGTTCACCAAAGCACTATCTACACTTAAACCTTGAGATTTATGAATTGTCACCGCATATGCCAAACAAACAGGAAACTGTTTTCGGCGAACATATAAGTCTTTTACAAGCAAAAATCTAGCAGAACGACTGATTTTTTGTACTTGCTCAATGCCATCAAATTTTATTTTTAAAAATTCAATTCCATCTCTATTTCTATAATTTACAAAATCAACAACATAACCCATTGCTCCATTTACCAGACCTCTTTCAACATTTAAATTCCTTCTCAAAATGATACGACAATTTAAACACACATTCCGAGTCTTTTCAAAACCAGCTGTTTTAGAAATACTTTTCTCTAATGAATCCAATTTTGTTTTCAAATTTTCTGACAAAACAATTGTTGCACCCATATGCTCTATTTTATCTATTGCTTCCAGTTTCACAATCTCTTCATTTTCTAACTTTAACATTTTGTTGTTGAAGATGGAACATTCTTGCAGAGTTGGCATCAAACATATCCCAGATTTCTTCTCAGTCATTTTTAAAAAAATATTCTTTGGAAGAATGTTTTCATTTGGATACAAATTTGAAATTAATCGAGCATGTAAAGCTTCTTTCCCAAGCTCACTTACTTTTCCGATTCTTACATCTTGTAGAATATTTTTATAATCCTCATCCTTTGCCTGTCGCATATTTTGAAGCAGTTCAGCATATTTAAAATGTAACCATATATTAACGTTTCCAATGCTTCCAAGGGACTTCCTGGTATCTTCATGCGTAAGCATTTTAAACACTGGTTGTCCTTTTACTGGAGTCAACTGCAGTAGATCTCCATAAACAATAATGTGTTTTCCTCCAAATAACACATCATAATCTGTTCTAAGAATTTCTTGCGTTCTCAAATGCACAAAAGCAAGCATTAGATTTGAGACCATGCTTACTTCATCAATGATAAGAAGTTTCATTTTCTTCAAGACTCTGGAAACTTCAGAACACGCATCTCCAGATAACTTATTGTAATGCAATTTATTATCATGCTCAACTGGCAGCATCAGTAAATGATGTAGAGTAATCCCTTTAATGTTATGTGCTGCCAGTCCAGTTGGAGCGGTTACAACACAAGACAGCGGTGATTTAGTCCTTTTCTGCAAATAAGTTGCAATGGCTTTAATCAGAAAACTTTTTCCTGTTCCCGCTTCTCCACTTACGTACAGTCGAACAGGCTTAAATGATGTACATGAGCACACTTTTTCTCATGTCTGAATCCATGTTCAATCTGTTCTGTAACTTCGTCATATATCTTTTTCTGCTCAACGTTTAGTTGTTTTACCAAATCTTCTAAGTTAACTCCATCCTCTTGAGTTTATTCCATAGCTCTTTCCACCTCATCCATGGCAGTTGCAGCTTCATTTTGGATAATTGGTCCTCCTAGTTGGTCCTGACTCAATGAAGTATAACTCTGACTGTCTTGAGAACTGTCTCTAGCAATCTCTTCAGCAATTGTGCTTTCTTGCTCTATTTCTTCGTTCAACATTTGCAGATAATTTGGAAAAACAGGACATTCTATGGTATCCTTAGTTGCATTAAAAGAGTCTTCATAACAGAGAAAATCTCCAAGTAGTTCCTCTTCTGTACGCCATGGCTTAAAGAGTTGCAAAAGAGCTAAATAGTAAAATTCTCTTTTGTCTGGAGCTTCGCAACTCAATTTTTGATGATTAATCAAATGGCCTTTTCTCTGCTTCACTAGACATCCTTCATACCCAATGACAGCATATTTTCCATTATTGATATCTTCTGTGATGTTCCTCTTATAACTGTAGTTTTGCAGAACTTCATACAAACAAGTGTTCTCAAGGTGAGTACTTCTATTTGGATAGTGTGTATCCAACATATATGTCTTCAAAATATCTGTACTGTTTGGTTCTTTCTCCGCCAAATATTCAATTTCTTGTACAGATTTCAAAACTCGGTTTCGTGTTGCAGCAAGACCTAGACTCACCCAAATGATTGTTCTTGAATTGGCATAGAGACTTGCTGATGATAACCGATCAGAACATTAATATGCTCCAATTTCTCGATGCAATAACATCTTCAGACTGAAACTGTATAATTTCTTGCTTAGACTCTTTTCATGTGAAATGTCCTCCCACATTTCCTTCAGTTCTGTCTTTTCTTTTTTTGTGATGAAAGATGTCACATATCGAGCCACAGCAATAGAGTTGTCAGCAACAAACTGAATATCCATGTTAGCATTCCACATGGACAAAATCACTGGGTTGTAGTCGTTGATGTACTTGGACTCTTCGTTTCTTTTTAAATTATATGTATTTTTGGGTGATTTACTCGTCACAGTATGTCGTAGAGATGACATCAAATTATTTACTCTTCCCTTAGAAATCACTGGTCGTGGAAACGCAACACGACATTTCGTGTAGTACTTTTCCTTGTTTTTGAATTTTCGACGACAGTACTTTCCACAACGATGAGATTGAAAATGTAAAACTTGTTGCCTTAAACTGTTTTCTTCAGTAGTGTTCGGAACAGCACATGTTGAATACTCTTCAATGAAACTCATCACTGTTTCATCCGAATCTGATCCAAATTTTGGTGCATCTTTAATCCATAACAACATATGTGTATGAGGAGCACCTCTCGCTTGATATTCCTTCCTCCAAAAGAAATCCAAAACCTCTCCAAGGGGAGGATTTATTTTGTTGGCAATAAAAGACATCATAGCTTCAAATCTATGATTAAAATATCTGCAAACATTCACTGGATCCAAAGAACACAGTTCTCCAGGTGTTTTCAATTCTATATTTTGTATGTTTCCATTTGCCTCTCGTAGAAATTGAAGTAAGTCGTCCCATGCATACTCAGCACAGCTAAGAGTGAGGAACCATGTAGGAGTTCCTAAGTTTCTTAGCATACATTTCAATTCCCCATGACGACGGAACCAATACTCGTTTGTTCCACGCTGACATGCCATGAGATTGATTAGCTGAGATTCCAAAACACTGTCTTGCAGATTGACTTTCTCCATAAAGTCCCTTGCTGAAACATTTTGCAGATGAGCTCCACTTTTCAATATATGATTAACTGCATAAGAAAGCCCAGACAAATCACTTTCATACAGTAGATGAAACAAATACGGAATGCATTGACGAAACCTTGGATCTTCAGCATGTAATCTGAAAGTCCAGTATTCAGCTGCAGGAATTTGAACTGGTCGATCGTCATATCGTCCACCTCGACCTGTTGGAAATAACTGTGGAAAACAACGAGCTTCCAAACTTTCTTCCCATACACTAATAGGACTTCCTTTTGCTGCTTTCATTTGAAACAAGTCAATTGCATTCCCCATTACTTCTTTGGAATGCAAAGGATGAACAGTTGAATGTTCATATATTTCTTCACTTCTAGACACATCAACTTTTTCAATTTGGCCAACTGAACAATCACTGTCTTCTTCTGTAGCTGTTTCCTCTGCTCCAACACTTACATCTTTATAGTACTCATTGTTTTTGACCAAATACAACGTTGCCTTTTTGACTTTCCTAACATCCACTAAATCTTGCCAGATTTTCTTACTCTTTGTCGGAACCCCATTAACTAGAATAACCAGAGGATCCTCTTCTACTCTTTCTACACCAATTGTATCAATATTTTTCTTGACATCTAGAGGCAAATAAACAACTCTTCCCTTTAATCCTCTTTGTAAATCTGTAGGAGGTAATTTCCCTATCTTTGGCTCCATGCGAACAATAGCTTGAAAAGGATGGACACATTGAATCAAAATTGATTCATAAGTATTTAAATCCATCATTTCAGAAGGAATATCTATCAACTGAAGATTATTATGAGCAGCTCTAGCAGGCATTCTATTTTCATTTAATTTTTTCAAACAATAATTACAAATACGCTGATCAAAACTCAAAGCAAAAGAATTCTCTAACCAACAAATAACTTACAAAATACTTCCATTCACTATTATTTTCCAATTCACATTTTGCATATAAATCAACTAACCTAGTCTGAATCTTATAATGAGTCCGTCGACAACACACACAAGTTAAATTAGGCCTTTCACTTGATTTCACCTTAAACTTGTTAATTTCCTCGTCAAATTTTTCTGTACTTGAAATCTGTACATTGTCTTCCACATTACCATCCATTACTATATCCATTTCTACACTGTCCTCTTTGTTTCCAAAATAACAAAACTCAATTTCTTCACAAATAGTCTTCACATCTACTTTAGATCCATGCAAAAGAGCACTGTTTAACTGTTTAAGCTTAAGTGCTGGACTTTTTGCATAATACAACCTTCTCACTAATTTCCTAACTTTATTATGATGCACTGCTAACATCCTAAAATGATGAAAAACACTCTGACATACTTTTCAAGAAAGACAAACCAGTGAATGCCCATGCAAACCTGTGTTTTCTCTCACTCTGCAAGGATCTAACTCTTGCAAGATCTTCATTTTTTGTTTTAGACTTTTCTTACTATATGTACGTAAGAAATTTCGAAGCAAATCGATTGAATCCTGTCGCACACTACAAATACTACTGCACTTCCATGTGTATACTGAACCCTTAGTACGTCTCCCTAAAACTTCATCACTTAACACCTCTTCTGCATCTCTAGACATAAGTTTCTCTTTTTCCATCACACAACCATCTTTCAACTCATATGCTCGACCACTGGTGTCAACTGCATGCACCAAATCATTTTCCTGAAAGTAACTCTCCTCAATAAAAAATGGCTCAGAACTTGAACTATGCATCCATTCTCCAGAAAATACTTCACAAAAATTAGTCCGATTAATAATTTTTTTCCATCTACTGTTCGATTTGAAAATATCAATTGCCTTATTAAGTATCCTAATTCTATTGATTACTAAAATAAATAATTTTTTCTTAACTTCAAAAGCCTGATCAACAATCTTCTCTACACTTTTCTTTTTCTTGTAAAAAGCAGCTCTCTGTTTACCTTATTTTTCATTTTTTAGCAAATTTAAAACTACCCTATTGCAAAACATTTGTCTACGAATGTCCCTAAATTGATTTAACCTTCTATTGCTATCCATACTCTTCTCTCCTTCTCCAATAGAGGCATTTTTTGAGGGCCTCTCCTTCCTTTTTAGATTTGCTCTCTGCTTCTGGATCTTCACATTACCGTTAACATTTCTTTTTGATCTACATAAATTGCGAAGAAAAGACTTAATTGTCTTACCAGGAGCTTTTCTGGTGTTTTTTGAATTACTTGTTGTAGAGGATTCCTTTAGTCCTTTGATGATTTTGTTCTTTTACGTATGGTATTTTTTCTACTCCTTTGCCTTGACGGCATTTTTGCTTGCTTTTAAAATGTTGATTTCAATCTGTGGTTCTGAAAAAAATAACACATTAAAGACCACTATTAGCAAACAACAAAGTAATGACAAAAAGCAAACGATATAAACTCTAATTTGCAACATATTAAAGGTTATACCACAGCAACTCAGGGCCTTATTTATGAAGGCCTTGCGCCACCAGTGCGTCCCATGTTAAAAGAGACGCACTGGTGCCACAAGGCAATCATAAATAAGGGCCAAATGTAAATACTACTGATTTGCCCCCAAAATCGTTTTTTGAATAACATTTAAGAAACACTGCGCAGAACCTATGTACAACCACTCAATATCACTTTTGAAACCTCACTGTTTCCCAAAATACAAATCCTCTATCTTGCAAATGTTCATAGCAAGCATTATCAAAAAGCAAAAAACAAACCAACAGCAAACAAACTCGGGGCCTTATTTATGAAGGCCTTGCGCCACGAGAGCGTCACTTATTTCCCATGTTTAAAAAGATGCACCGACAGCAAAAGGCAATCATAAATAAGGGCCAAATGAAAATACCATTGATTTGCCCCCAAAATCGTTTTTTGAATACCATTTTAGAAACACAGCGAAGATCCTATGTACACGCACTCAATTTCACTACTGAACCCTCACTATTTCACAAAATACAAATCCTCTATCTTGCAAATGTTGATATCAAGCATTATCAAAAAGCAAGACACAATCCAACAACAAAAAAACTCAGGGCCTTATTTATGAAGGCCTTGCGCCACCAGTGCATCACTTTCTTCCCATGTTAAAAGTGACGTACAGGCACCACAAGGCAATCATAAATAAGGGCCAAATGTAAATACCATTGATTTGCCCCAAAATCGTTTTTTGAATGACATTTAAGAAACACTGCGCAGAACCTATGTACAACCACTCAATATCACTTTTGAAACCTCACTGTTTCCCAAAATACAAATCCTCTATCTTGCAAATGTTAATAGCAAGCATTATCATAAAGCAAAAAACAAACCAACAGCAAACAAACTCAGGGCCTTATTTATGAAGGCCTTGCGCCACCAAAGCGTCACTTATTTCCCATGTTTAAAGTGATGCACCGGCAGCACAAGGCAATCATAAATAAGGGCCAAATGAAAATACCATTTATTTGCTCCCAAAATCGTTTTTTGAATAACATTTTAGAAACACAGCGAAGATCCTATTTACAAGCACTCAATTTCACTACTGAACCCTCACTATTTCACAAAATACAAAACCTCTATCTTGCAAATGTTGATATCAAGCATTATCAAAAAGCAAGACACAAACCAACAACAAAAAATCTCAGGGCCTTAATTATGAAGGCCTTGCGCCACCAGTGCGTCCCATGTTAAAAGAGACGCACTGGTGCCACAAGGCAATCATTAATAAGGGCTAAATGTAAATACCATTGATTTGCCCCCAAAATCGTTTTTTGAATAACATTTAAGAAACACTGCGCAGAACCTATGTACAACCACTCAATATCACTTTTGAAACCTCACTGTTTCTCAAAATACAAATCCTCTATCTTGCAAATGTTCATAGCAAGCATTATCAAAAAGCAAAAAACAAACCAACAGCAAACAAACTCATGGCCTTATTTATGAAGGCCTTGCGCCACCAGAGCGTCACTTATTTCCCATGTTTAAAGTGATACACCGGCAGCACAAGGCAATCATAAATAAGGGCCAAATAAAAATACCATTGATTTGCCCCCAAAATCGTTTTTTGAATAACATTTTAGAAACACAGCGAAGATCCTATTTACAAGCACTCAATTTCACTACTAAACCTTCACTATTTCACAAAATACAAATCCTCTATCTTGCAAATGTTGATATCAAGCATTATCCAAAAGCAAGACACAAACCAACAACAAAAAAACTCAAGGCCTTATTTATGAAGGCCTTGCGCCACCAGTGCGTCCCATGTTAAAAGAGATGTACCGGTGCCACAAGGCAATCATAAATAAGGGCCAAATGTAAATACCATTGATTTGCCCCCAAAATCGTTTTTTGAATAACATTTAAAAAACACAGCGCAGATCCTATGTACAACCACTCAAAATCACTTTTGAAACCTCACTGTTTCCCAAAATACAAATCCTCTATCTTGCAAATGTTGATATCAAGCATTATCAAAAAGCAAGACACAAACCAACAACAAAAAAACTCAGGGCCTTATTTATGAAGGTCTTGCGCCACCAGTGTGTCACTTTCTTCCCATGTTAAAAGTGACATACCGGCGCCACAAGACAATCATAAATAAGGGCCAAATGTAAATACCATTGATTTGCCCCCAAAATTGTTTTTTGAATAACATTTAAGAAACACTGTGTAGAACCTATGTACAACCACTCAATATCACTTTTGAAACCTCACTGTTTCCCAAAATACAAATCCTCTATCTTGCAAATGTTCATAGCAAGCATTATCAAAAAGCAAAAAACAAACCAACAGCAAACAAACTCAGGGCCTTATTTATGAAGGCCTTGCGCCACCAGTGTGTCCCATGTTAAAAGAGACGCACCGGTGCCACAAGGCATTCATAAATAAGGACCAAATGTAAATACCATTGATTTGCCCCCAAAATCGTTTTTTGAATAACATTTAAGAAACACTGCGCAGAACCTATGTACAACCACTCAATATCACTTTTGAAACCTCACTGTTTCCCAAAATACAAATCCTCTATCTTGCAAATGTTGATATCAAGCATTATCAAAAAGCAAGACACAAACTAACAACAAAAAAACTCAGGGCCTTATTTATGAAGGCCTTGCGCCACCAGAGCGTCACTTTTTTCCCATGTTTAAAGTGATGCACCAGCAGCACAAGGCAATCATAAATAAGGGCCAAATGAAAATACCATTGATTTCCTCCCAAATCGTTTTTTGAATAACATTTTAGAAACACAGCGAAGATCCTATGTAC
This sequence comes from Lissotriton vulgaris, assembly GCF_964263255.1. Classification (NCBI taxonomy): domain Eukaryota; kingdom Metazoa; phylum Chordata; class Amphibia; order Caudata; family Salamandridae; genus Lissotriton; species Lissotriton vulgaris. Next base: position 884,827,638 of record NC_141696.1, on the reverse strand, counting down.
AAGCACTCAATTTCACTACTGAACCCTCACTATTTCACAAAATACGAATCCTCTATCTTGCAAATGTTGATATCAAGCATTATCAAAAAGCAAGACACAAACCAACAACAAAAAAACTCAGGGCCTTATTTATGAAGGCCTTGCGCCACGAGAGCGTCACTTTTTTCCCATGTTTAAAGTGATGCACCAGCAGCACAAGGCAATCATAAATAAGGGCCAAATGAAACTACCATTGATTTCCCCCAAATTCGTTTTTTGATTAACATTTTAGAAACACAGCGAAGATTCTATGTACAAGCCCTCAATTTCACTACTGAACCCTCACTATTACACAAAATACGAATCCTTTATCTTGCAAATGTTGATATCAAGCATTATCAAAAAGCAAGACACAAACCAACAACAAAAAAACTCAGGGCCTTATTTATGAAGGCCTTGCCCCACCAGAGCATCACTTTTTTCCCATGTTTAAAGTGATGTACCAGCAGCACAAGGCAATCATAAATAAGGGCCAAATGAAAATACCATTGATTTGCCCCCAAAATCGTTTTTTGAATAACATTTTAGAAACACAACACATGACCTATGTACAAGCATTCAATTTCACTACTGAAACCTCACTGTTTCACAAAATACAAATCCCCTATCTTGCAAATGTTCATAGCAAGCATTTCCAAAAAACATGCAACAAACCAATAAAAAAGAATCTCAATCTGCTTCCAAATCTGAGGTAATGCTAGTGACATTATTCTAAATGGTTCAAATATATTTATTTAATGAGGCAAACACTATTAATTACTTCTCAAAAATATAAAAGCCATTCTTTTACCCCAAAATCGTTTTTTAAATAACCTTTTACAAACACAGCACAAGTCCTATGTACAAGCAATCAATTTCACTACTGAAACTTCACTATCTGCTTCCAAATATTCTCCATAGAGCAAACAAGTATCTATCTAAATTAAATGAATCATTACTTACCTTTACAAATGCTTTAGGAGATTGAGGACAGTGTCAGACACACACACCAATTTTTCTTTAGCAGAGCAAAAGGTGTGCACTCAATACACTGAAACCAAGACTGGCATAGAAAAACTCTAATTTTACACACATATGCCTTATTTCAACCAATCAAAAGTCTTCCCTCACTATTTTCAAACTAACACCCTTCCCCCTCTCAGACCTTTCTATCTGTTACCATAGCAACTCCCTCCTACCTGAACTCTCAGGTTCAAAAGTTTATTCTACAATGTTGCGAATTAAGTCAGCAAGGATGTTTGACCTCTCAATACACCAGCTTATCCAGGGCATTATTGCTTTTAGTGACTTTTTCTTAACCATTCAAATTGCTTTCACACAACACAACCATGCACCCTAACTTTCAGTCTTCAACTATCTGAATCCACCAATCATTGCTTGTGATTCAACAGCAGGGAAACTCCACAATTTTTTTTTGTAAACTCCTACTGTTCCAACTGCCATTTCATTCCCACACTTCATCTGACTGCACCAGAACCTTCTCTCATCATGTATTCTGTATGGATTATTGGACATAACTACATCCACTGGGCTCAAAGGTATGCAGCACGCAGAAATTATCACAACCTTGATTTATCAAATGTGGAAATCAAGTGGATTGGCCAGAGAGGATTGAGATGTCACCAATTGATACCATTGGTGAAAACCTTTTTGCATCTGCCAAACCCTGACCTCTTAATAGTGCACTGTGGTGGAAATGATTTGGGCACTATGACTGGGGTTGGTCTGGAAATGCTTTTAAAGGACACCTTTGATCAATTGATGACACTTTTCCCATAAACTGCCTTGGTATATTCAAATATATGCCAAAGACAGAAATGGAACTGGTCCAACCAATTTTGTCCACAATTTGAGAAAGCACGGAAACATGTGAATAAATCTGTTTCTGCTTACATGAGAGACTATGGAATGGGTTCAATATACAACAACAACTTGCGTTAAAACATGCAAGACATCTACAGAGGAGATGGTGTGCACTTCTCAGATGAGGGGAATAGAATATTCCTCCTGAATTTAAGACTGTGCATTGGAACCTACTTGTAGGTACTTAAATCAACCACAGAACCCAAAAGCTCTTTTCAGAGCTACCCTACCTCTGATCGCTCATAATGATTTTCTTTTTCAAACTTTTTCACTATTTTTCACCAAAGTACGCTCCCCAGTACGCTCCCCGGTGCGCGTACCGGGCGCTTCCCCCGCGAAAAATGTAAAAATGTTTTTTTGGGGGGGGGACATAAATGGGTCTTCTAAATCCCCCTCAGAAAACCTATAGGGTCAGGAAGTTTCTACCGTGCCCCCTTCTACCCATTCCCAACGTTGTTTGTCCTCCATCTTGTGTCTCAATTCTACCGAAACACAAAATGGAGGACTCCCGTAACGCTGCCGGTGCGCGTACCGGGGCGCGCACCGGTAAGCGCTCCCCAAAAAAAGGTGGGAAAGTAATTTACAGAAAAACCACTGGAGACACTTACACCAAATATAGAATACACCCTGCTACATAGCAGTCCCTACCATTTACCCAAATTTGGTGGTATTCCATTGAGCCATTTGGGCTGTAGCCCTGTCTAAATATCCTGAGGTAAATAGCATGACAAAACACATATGAAACTGTTTGAATTTTCAACCAATTAAAATGTTACTTACATTTTGTACTTTTATGTGCTGACATTTGATTGATTAAGTACATGAATATATATGAAAAATGAGAGGGAAACACAGCCATTTTGACTAACACTACATTTGGAAAAACTTTTGACAGAAAACTTCAACTACTTTGAAGAAGGTAAGTTGTTAATTTGAAAGGAGAACTATGTTATGCACTTTAAGTTAATTTGGGAAAACGTTTTCAGATAGTTATATACTGTCCCTCTGTAAGAGTTAGACATTGAGAAAGGCTTGTCTATTATAATTATGGATTGAGTAAGGCTTCTCTGGTGTAAATATGAATTTACTTAGGCTTCATCACAGGCACTTTTTAATAGTTCTACTTCCTGCCTGAAACCATACACTGCCCAAAGATAACTTCACTGTTAAAAACTCACAAGTACCGGTCTGAACTTAAACCCAACAGTGCCCTATCTCTACTGATATATTTATTTTTTATGCAATTTACAGCAAGAAAATGGAAGGACAACAAAATGAAATTAATATGACAAAGATGAAATAGACTTTTTGGATCACTCTCTAGAACAAGACTTAATTAAATGTGTAGAAGAAATTGAATCATGGAATGAAAAGGAGGACATACCTGATGAATTAATGTTGCAAATTCTTTTAGATTTTGAAAAATCACAACAATAAATTTAAATTTAAAAATTAAAAATTGTTTGAGACATTATTCTTTTTTATATGTAAATTATGAAATAGTACCAAAATAGATATAATATAAAGTGAGACTTAAAATATACTGTGCAACTTTTTTGTGTTACATAGTAAGTTTGCTCATAGTTACTTCCTTTCTCCCACTATATTATCTCCAATGTGTATTTAACATGTCTTTATCATCTCCTGCCTCCATATTGTTTCTGCTTTTCTGACAGACTATGGTATGAATTCCATATACCACAATAACTTCTGTAACAACATGCAAGATATCTACAAAGGAGAAGGTGTATATTAAATTTTAGACTCTGCATTGGTACCTACATGTTGGTACTTAAATAAAAAAAACAAAAAAAAACAACATAAAGAACAATTAATAAACATACCATTTTTGAAAAGTCTGTCATTCTTTTTTCCCCATAGTACGCTCCCCGGTCCGCTCTCCGGTGCGCGTACCGGGCGCTCCCCCCGCAAAAATTGAAAAAAAAATTACTTTTTTTTTTGCCCCGCGGGGCCCTTTTAAAGCCCCCACATCAAACCTAGGGGGTCAGGGAGGGTCTACTCAGCCCCCTTATGGTCAATTCCCCCTTTGTTTTGGCCACCACTTGTGTCTCGATCCTACCGAGACACAAGATGGCGGCTGCTCCGGACTGTTTAGAATGTTTACAGACACCCGATAGCCAATCAGCTTTCCGTGTGCAAGTCGCGTGGCGCGCCCGGTATGCGCCCCGGTGCGCGTACCGGGGAGCGGCTATAGATATATATATATTTTTGAACCTAAATTACTCAAAATCCACTGAAGCACATATCTTGAGACATAGCAAAGGCACATCGGGCTACCAATCCCTACAATTTTGCCAAGTTTGGTGGAAATCCATTCAGCTGTTCGGGCTAAAAGTGAGGTCGACCGCCCTATGGAAATTAACATGGGGAAAACGCGTTTTGGGACCCCCCTTTTATCTTGGCCCCCGCTTTACAAATCCCCACCAAACTTTCAGGGAAGGACCGGGGCGCCGCGAAGCCATTTTGAGGGAAATTTTCAGGCAGATTCGTCAACCGGCGCCAAAGTTCTTCCAAATAGAATTTTGAGATTTAACATTGAAAAAAATCCTAACTATAACTACCTACTGGCGACCGCCAGTAGGTAATATGTATATATATATATATATATATATATATATATATATATATATATATATATATATATATATATATATATATATATATATATATATATATATATATATATATACTACCCAGAGTTCTCTCATTCTTTTTTGCATAATTTATGTGTCACTCTATGCCTGAAAGAGTTTTGTTTTGACTTATACTGGGTGCTCCCTTGTGTCTGGACAAAGCTATACCTCTCGGAAGAGCTCTAATCAGAGCGAAACACTGTGTCAGGGATTGCTTTTACTCATTTCAGGTTGGCTTGAGTTGGTATTTTACCAATTCAAAGCTGTAATATTGTGCCTGGAGTGATAAATGGCTTTTGTCATTTTACAGCTCGGCAAGGACAGCACTGTATTAGTCCTATGCTTGAAGACTTTGCTGTATAAATGGCAAAAGACTTTGTCCTTTTCTATCTCGGCGTGGATAGCACTGTGCTAATCCTATGCTTAAAAACTTTGATAGAAAAACAGATATTTGAGGTGAGCAGATCTAGAGTGTCGCTGGTGATGAGAGTGCTCTTACAGAAGCTGCTTTCCACCTAAACCTGGGAGCTACCCAGAGTTCTCTCCTTTTTTTGCATAATTTATGCGTCACTCTATGCCTGAAAGAGTTTTGTTTTGACTTATACTGGGTGCTCCCTTGTGTCTGGACAAAGCTCTACCTCTCTGAAGAGCTCTAATTAGAGCGAACCACTGTGTCAGGGGTTGCTTTTACTCATTCCAGGTTGGCTTGAGTAGGTATTTTACCAATTCAAAGCTGTAATATTGTGCCTGGAGTGATAAATGGCTTTTGTCATTTTACAGCTCGGCAAGGACAGCACTGTACTAGTCCTATGCTTAAAGACTTTGCTGTATAAATGGCAAAAGACTTTGTCCTTTTCTATCTCGGCGTGGATAGCACTGTGCTAATCCTATGCTTAAAAACTTTGATAGAAAAACAGACATTTGAGGTGAGCAGATCTAGAGTGTCGCTGGTGATGAGAGTGCTCTTACAGAAGCTGCTTTCCACCTAAACCTGGGAGCTACCCAGAGTTCTCTCCTTTTTTTGCATAATTTATGCGTCACTCTATGCCTGAAAGGGTTTTGTTTTGACTTATACTGGGTGCTCCCTTGTGTCTGGACAAAGCTATACCCCTCTGAAGAGCTTTAATTAGAGCAAAACACTGTGTCAGGGGTTGCTTTTACTCATTTTAGGTAGGCTTGAGTTGGTATTTTACCAATTCAAAGCTGTAATATTGTGCATGGAGTGATTAATGGCTTTTGTCATTTTACAGTTCGGCAAGGACAGCACTGTACTAGTCCTATGCTTAAAGACTTTGCTGTATGAATGGAAAAAGACTTTGTCCTTTTCTATCTCGGCGCGGATAGCACCGTGCTAATCCTATGCTTAAAAACTTTGATAGAAAAACAGACATTTGAGGTGAACAGATCTAGAGTGTCGCTGGTGTTGAGAGTGCTCTTACGGGAGCTGCTTTCCACCTAGACTTGAGAACTACCCAAAGTTCTCTCCTTATTTTTTGCATAATTTATGCATCACTCTATGCCTGAAAGGGTTTTGTTTTGACTTATACTGGGTGCTCCCTTGTGTCTGGACACAGCTATACCTCTCTGAAGAGCTCTAATTAGAGCGAAACACTGTGTCAGGGGTTGCTTTTACTCATTTCAGGTTGGCTTGAGTTGGTATTTTACCAATTCAAAGGTGTAATATTGTGCCTGGAGTGATAAATGTTTTTTGTCATTTTACAGCTCGGCAAGGACAGCACTGTACTAGTCCTATGCTTAAAGACTTTGCTGTATAAATGGCAAAAGACTTTGTCCTTTTCTATCTCGGCGTGGATAGCACTGTGCTAATCCTATGCTTAACAACTTTGATAGAAAAACAGACATTTGAGGTGAGCAGATCTAGAGTGTTGCTGGTTTTGAGAGTGCTCTTACAGGAGCTGCTTTCCACCTAAACTAGAGGCCTACCCAGAGTTCTCTCCTTCTTTTTTTCATAATTTATGCATCACTCTATGCCTGAAAGGGTTTTGTTTTGACTTATACTGGGTGCTCCCTTCTGTCTGGACAAAGCTATAACTCTCTGAAGAGCTCTAATTAGAGCGAAATACTTTGTTAGGGGTTGCTTTTACTCATTTAAGGTTGGCATGAGTTGGTATTTTACCAATTCAAAGCTGTAATACTGTCCCTGGAGTGATAAATGGTTTTTGTCATTTTACAGCTCGGCAAGAACAGCACTATACTAGTCCTATGCTTAAAGACTTTGCTGTATAAATTGGCAAAATACTTTGTCCTTTTCTATCTCGGCGTGGATAGCACAGTGCTAATCCTATGCTTAAAAACTTTGACAGAAAAACAGGCATTTGAGGTGAGCAGATCTAGAGTGTCGCTGGTGTTGAGAGTGCTTTTACAGGAGCTGCTTTCCACCTAAACTTGAGAACTACCCAGAGTTCTCTCCTTCTTTTTTGTATAATTTATGTGTCACTCCATGCCTGAAAGGGTTTTGTTTTGACTTATACTGGGTGCTCCCTTGTGTCTGGACAAAGCTATGCCTCTCTGAAGAGCTCTAATTAGAGCGAAACACTGTGTCAGGGGTTGCTTTTACTCATTTCAGGTCGGCTTGCGTTGGTATTTTACCAATTCAAAGCTGTAATATTGTGCCTGGAGTGATTAATGGCTTTTGTCATTTTACAGCTCGGCAAGGACAGCCCTTTACTATTCCTGTGCTTAAAGACCTTGCTGTATAAATGGCAAAAGACTTTGTCCTATTCTATCTCGGCGTGGATAGCACTATGCTAATCCTATGATTAAAAACTTTGATAGAAAAACAGATATTTGAGGTGAGCAGATCTAGAGTGTCGCTGGTGTTGAGAGTGCTCTTACAGGAGCTGCTTTCCACCTGAACTTGAGAACTACTCAGAGTTCTCTCCTTCTTTTTTGCATATATATATATATATTTAAAGCAAAATGTCCTTAGAGGGGGGAGCGGCTGTCAGCTGGTGCTGGTGGCGAGGTCAGGACCTCCTCGCAATATTTCCCAGCATCAAAAATCTTCAGGATGAAGACATCGCACACCTCTTGGAATTTCCTGATCACGGTAGTAAACATAAGTCCATTCTCAGTTTCTCTTATTTATACAGAGTCACCATGTTTGCAATTAATGATGCATTATGGGCTATGTAGTGAATTACATAGATCTTGCTATTTCATAGCTTTATCTATGTCACACACCACCGCTTGGGGCTAGGTGTTACTTTACCTCTATTTGGGTCATTCTTATAAGGTCACGTTGGCGCACATTTATAGTGTTAAGTGCGGAACTGAGCAAATGTGGATGATAACCATACAATATGATTAAAATTCGCCCAGCAAAGTTACACTATATTTTGTGCCGGTTGCTCAGTGAATCATAATGGACTCTGTGTCCAATGGTTATTGGCTAAGTGCCTGAAAAGTGACCTTTTCCCTTAGAGGTATTCCACATCCAACCCTAATAGTCGTGGTATACATTGGATACCAATTATTACTAGCGACAGGTTTAGTTTGGCACTATCCAACTACTCATTACCCACATTTTATCAAGTGATATCTATATATATACAGTGGTTCAAAAAGCAATAAACAGTAATGAAAATAAAAAGTTTGATGCGCAAGAACAAAAACCTAACAATCAAGTTGAGAGACGAGCAATGTAGGCGATAAATGAAAAAGGACCTAGCATAATAAACTGATTCCTACAACAATACTGAATTGAATAACAATTGTGTTACTTTTCTTAATCAAGATTTCAACCAAAGTAGCGAAGGCAATCATTTTAGTTTATAAGTTCTTCTTACATGTCATATTTATAAGTGCACATGCATCTCTTCATCTCCATTCAGTCCCCACGGGATTCTGGTCTTAAAACAAATTATTGATTTCGACTCCAAGCGTCTCAATTTTTGAATGCGATTCCCACATCTCACATGTTCAATGATGGTCGCTAGCCCTGAGTATTTTATATCCTGCCAGGTTTTATTGGTATGGATTTGTAGGTGCTTGGCTATAGCATAGCTTGGGTCATTGTTTTGAATCGCCCGAATATTCTCTTTCTTAAAGGACATATTGTTGAACCGATGTAGTGTTTTCCACAAAAGCATTCAATCAGGTAAACAACAAATTGGGAGTCGCATGTGATCTTGTCCTGTACTTCAAATGTTCGTCATCTTTGAGCTTTTGAAGATTTTTACTAACCTTGGGCTAGTACGCGTAGTCGCGCTACGCGAAGCTACGCGAAGATGTTCTTGCACTATGCAAGCTTCGCGAGCGTGCGTAGTAGCTTGCTGGACCCGTTCGCGAGCTGTTTTTCTTGCTCGGGAGCGTGTTGTGCGTGTTCGGGGCTCTGTCTGCGTGTTCGGGGGATTGTAGCGTGTGACCTTATCCATGTGGTGGGCCATGGGTGCGGCCATCTTGTTTTTTCAATTGTCCCGCCCGCTCGCGTCCCCTATTTCCTCGTCCGGGTCGCGTATAACGTGTTCGCGTGGTGCACGTCTTGTTAGGGAACACAACTACTTGTTCACGCTGACAAAGTGCATGTTCGCGTGAAATCGCACGCAAACTTACCCACGTGGTCGCGATGGGCGCAGCCATCTTGTTTTTCACACTCTATGCTATGGTTCTGGGCCTAGTTTTCTATCCACCTTTTATCTTTGCAATCTTTAGATATTTTCACAGTTTTTCTAACTTTTTTTTACTTATCATCTATCTCTCTCTGTCCCTAAGTTTATATTTTGCATTTTATTTCTACTTTTCTACCTTTTTTTAACTTTTCTACTGTTTTATTTTACTTCTTTATTTAAGCTCCTACTTCTTCCCCTTAACTTTTTTTCCTTTTGTTCTAACTTTTCTTTTCCACCTCCACCTCCACCCCAGAACCATGGCAAAGGGGAGCAGCAGAACCGGCTCGAAGGGCAAGGAGCCTGCGCCCAAGAGCCGGCTGCCTTGCAGCAGAATGCGACCTGCAGGGGTGCAGGCCCGGAATCTTTTCGCGAGGCGGAGGTGGCCGCCCTGGTTTTTTTCATCCAGCGCCACCTCCCCTTGGCCTTGGCAGCAGGCGGCAGGCCAGGCTCCTTTTAACTCCCAGAGGAGCATCACCGCCGGTGGGCGAAGGTGCGCCGAGCAGTCTACCATCGCTCGGATATCCGTCGCTCGGATACCGTCGCTCGGATATCCGGCGCACCCACCAGCAGCTGGCCCACCGGTGGGCAGACATTCTGGACAGGGAGCAGGACCTGTTGAAGCTGCTAGGTGTCGAGGTCGTGGGGCTTGGTGAGTAGCTAGTAATATTAATAATTTAATATATAATATAGTAGTATAAGTATTGTGTATAATTCTTGGACGAATAAGTAACACGATTACTGGTGCGCTTAGTTACATTGCAGATCAATTCCGTCTCAAAATCTTCTGTTATTGTATGACACAGGTGCTGCTCGCCACTTCTGTTACTGGCTTGTAACTTTGCGTTAGCTTGGGCTGCTGATTATTGATGTTAGAGTTTTTAGAGAACTGAAGTTAGTTAATACTATTGCTAGAGTTTGGTCCTTACATTCTCCTTTAGTGAAATAGTGGTGGATGGATAGTATTAGTTCATATTTTTTTAACGGTCTGCATGACGCCTCCTCTGTCACTGAATGATTAGTTAGTTCTTATTTATCCCACCCCTCCATAGAACCAGTTTGAAGTTTGTTTACTGAGTGGTAGGCTTAGCAGCAATAGCATGGTCACGTCAGTCAGTAGCAGTTTATATGACGCAAGCAACCAACAATTCCGTGTATGCACAAATTTATGCATGTGTCCTCGATCACATCTATGCATGTCTGTGGGCAAAAAAAAAATGGAAATGCTGACTTACTGAACAATTGGCCTGTCTGGATTCTGGAATTTGTGGTGTAGGTCAGGTGGTACTGGCTTTGTTAGTATATTCTGCAATCTGAATGTTTATGGAACATTTGATTAGTGTTCTATAAGTAGACGGTCTGTGAATCCTGCAAGCCAGTAGTTATTTATACTTCAAAGTCAATTTTATTGGAATTGTTGTTTCCTAAAATGTTTGAGAGGATTTTTGAATGATGTCTTTGCTTCACAGCACTTAATGTTTCTCTTTCTTTATTATTTCTTACATGATCAGCACCACCCAGGGGCAAGAAGGCGGGGTCCGAGTTGGCGGGACAACCACGAGAGGAGCGCTCCTCTACCGATGATCCTGCTGCTGGCCCCAGTAAGTCCTAGAGTGCCTATATTATTAACAATTATATTTCCCTAACTTTTTAACGCACCTTATTTTTTCCAACCTATTAAGCCTCCTTCCTAATTCAATGTTAGCAAAACCTTCTTTGGTCTTCAATTTGTTTTCCAAATTTTGGGTATCCAATGCCATCCCTGACTTTCAGTTCCTTCAAACTGCCTCTGCCCTATGACTCTCTGTGCTACTACTATTAGACTGTGTGTAGCTAAGCTTGCCCTGTTGGCCACTCTTTAGTTAAGGTATTCTTTTGAATAAAGCTGTGATAGAATATCTGTAGCCACTGGGTCCACTCCTGTCTTTTGCGTTGTCCTCTGTAATCTCTAGTCTTTGTCAATTCCCACCAACAAAATGACCAAACAGATGTTTGCCTACTAATTAATGTTCGGTTAGTATACTACTACTACTGTTGTGGTTATTATTCTCTGCACATGCACATACAGAACTATGCACAAGAAAATAGGATGTTGATGTTGGTGATAGGGAGGTTGGACCTTACTTACACCTTACACCCTAGTCACAGAACTCAGTCAGAAGAACCCACAATCCAATGACCGTCTACCTACCTAAGTGTCTCAGTCATAGTCATTTGTCCCACTCCCGACCCCCACACGAAGATAGTTAGATATATACCCAATGATTTTATTACACAACCCAGAACAGAAGAACACCCTTTTGCTCACTCACTCGTTTCAGTCCACAACACCCCAGACACTCAAAATATACCACAGAGTCTATGTGCAAGTTCAAAAACTTTCTTTTTTTAATAACAAGCTTTGTAGTGTTGTAACTTGTAAGTATTTCCATGAAAAACATCCTGCTCCTCCATGCAAAATGAAGAAGATTAAATACTATACATTTTGTACATCTAGTGCAAAATAGAGAAATGTGTGAATTGTGGGAGACCCCTCACCATTGAACGTATACTGGTTACACATGCATCTTTCGAAAGCTTTGCAAATCTCTGGTTCGTAGAAGGCAATCTTCTCATCTGCCTGTGAGAAAAATTCTGCACGTTAGACAGTGAATACAACTATGCCAGTTTTTAGCAGTCATGAAAAAAAGTGCAACATTATGGATAAGCAAAAGGGACTAACATTACTGGTTTGTCAACGTCTTTAGTTGTATGCAACACTCATGTGCCCTAAAAGGTGTCTTTCTTACTGTGCAACAAGCTGCGAGGTAACATGGGCAAAGCAGTAGACCTGGATCTAAAATGGTTATATGGCTCAGGCAAACTTTCCAAAGACTAGAGTAGGAGTAGAGATTAGATGACCCTAGTGACCATTAAATAAATTAAAGCTAAACTCTGTCTAATGTGACTGCTGTACAGTAGGACGCAATTTGGACTAGTTACAACGATTTATGTTGTACGTAACTGTTTTTTCAATCTTCCTTCCTGGTGAAAAAAGTACAACTAGTAAAATAAGGGGAGGTGTGCAGGCATCTAAAAAGGTGTGCTTGCTTTTATAGGTGCACAATCACTACCAACCACCAGTGCCGACGGGGCCAGCGGCGATGCGATTGCCATCCAGGAGGGGACAGTGGCTGCACCTGCAGGAGCATCAGTGTGGGAGGAAACTTCAGCGGTGGGCGGTGGTAAGTTATATTCATTACTTATTTGCATTACTAGGTGGAAGGGGAACATTTCCCTCACTGTGCTATGAGACTTATTAAGAAAGTATGAATTTGAAGTTGTACTCGACAATATACAATGGTTGAAGAAGACACCCTTTGCAGCATTACCAGTGTGAGTTGAGTAAACAAGGCCTCTTCTATCAGACTCCAACTCAGCTGTGAAAGTTATGGAGAAGACTTAAAGTCAGATCAGATGACCTTGAGGGATGTGTTGAACAAAAAGGGAAAGAAGTGAAGTAGGGTGGAAGGAGGAAGGACTAAAGAGATGTATTAATAAGACTACCATAGAAGGATACTTTGGAAGGTTCATGCACGTGGCTGATATGAATCCAATGCATGGGTTGTTGAAGGATGGGTAGAACTGGAAGTTGAAAGAAAATGCAGGCCTGGTTCGGCAAAACAATATGGATGCATGGATATAGTGGATAGCAAGAATCATGAGCGGAGTTTGTGTCAATGAAACCCAAAGCAAGGAAGGAGTGGACGCATGGGTGGTTGCTGGTGAAAGTGAAAGCAGCTAATGCGATAATAAAGAATAATAGACATTTACTTTTAATGGGTGGATGCCCCCTAAATGTATTGTATTCATCATAGGTGGAGACTGTTACTGGAAGCAGAGTCTTAATTTGAAAATATAAAAGGAGATACCAAAAAGACTGGTGTTCTTCTGTGTTCTCAAGTCCACCCATAGTACAAGGGCAAGTATAATGCCAGAAAAAACTTCAACAAATGCTACAGGCAGAGGAAGCAGGAGGATAGATTAGATAGATAGATACTAAAAGTTGACACCAATTGTATGTGCTGCGCTTGGTAGTGCTACTATGCCACAATGTACTGTTGAATTAATTTTGAAGAGTTTCAGTTACAATTCTGTTTCTTTTTTTATAGACACTCATACTCCTTCCCAAAAACCATCAAGGAAGGAGTTGGCAGCCAGGACCCGGCAAAGGAAACTGCAGGCCATTGTGGAGAAGTACCGCCGGCTGGTGGCTGAGGAGGAGGAGGAAGAGGCGGCGGCAGCCAGCAAGGCCCCACCTGCAGGAGTACGGCGCCGCGGCCAGGCAGCCGCTCACCGCCGGCATTTAAAATCTGCCACCCCCTCACTGCATGGATGCAAATGTAGGTGCCATGCATTTCGGCATATGCAAAAACAACAGGTGATGGATCGAATGTGGATCAATGTCACACACTCACCCCAGTCCAAAGATCTGGGCCCAAATCCATCGTTTTTTTGCACTCCAAACCACCCTGGGTTAGACAATGGTGATATGCAAATCAGCTCTGACCCTGTGCCCCATGGGAACAGTCCAGTCCGAACTACAAAAGCCATGTCCTTCCCAGAACGGAATCAAGCATCCGAGGACCGGACGGGTTTCGAGGTAACACCTCTCATCAGCCCGGCTAGCTTGACTCCAGTGGTGTGGAGTGCCTGGGACCCACGTCTGGGCATCCCCAGCGCACTTAGGGCGGAATATGCAAAAACAACAGGTGATGGATCGAATGTGGATCAATGTCACACACTCACCCCAGTCCAAAGATCTGGGCCCAAATCCATTGTTTTTTTGCACTCCACACCACCCTGGGTTAGACAATGGCGATATGCAAATCAGCTCTGACCCTGTGCCCCATGGGAACAGTCCAGTCCGAACTACAAAAGCCATGTCCTTCCCAGAACGGAATCAAGCATCCGAGGACCGGACCGGTTTCGAGGTAACACCTCTCATCAGCCCGGCTAGCTTGACTCCAGTGGTGTGGAGTGCCTGGGACCCACGTCTGGGCATCCCCAGCGCACTTAGGGCGGAATATGCAAAAACAACAGGTGATGGATCGAATGTGGATCAATGTCACACACTCACCCCAGTCCAAAGATCTGGGCCCAAATCCATCATTTTTTTGCACTCCACACCACCCTGGGTTAGACAATGGCGATATGCAAATCAGCTCTGACCCTGTGCCCCATGGGAACAGTCCAGTCCGAACTACAAAAGCCATGTCCTTCCCAGAACGGAATCAAGCATCCGAGGACCGGACCGGTTTCGAGGTAACACCTCTCATCAGCCCGGCTAGCTTGACTCCAGTGGTGTGGAGTGCCTGGGACCCACGTCTGGGCATCCCCAGCTACTTAGGGCGGAATATGCAAAAACAACAGGTGATGGATCGAATGTGGATCAATGTCACACACTCACCCCAGTCCAAAGATCTGGGCCCAAATCCATCGTTTTTTTGCACTCCACACCACCCTGGGTTAGACAATGGCGATATGCAAATCAGCTCTGACCCTGTGCCCCATGGGAACAGTCCAGTCCGAACTACAAAAGCCATGTCCTTCCCAGAACAGAATCAAGCATCCGAGGACCGGACCGGTTTCGAGGTAACACCTCTCATCAGCCCGGCTAGCTTGACTCCAGTGGTGTGGAGTGCCTGGGACCCACGTCTGGGCATCCCCAGCGCACTTAGGGCGGAATATGCAAAAACAACAGGTGATGGATGCATTTCGGCAACAACTTCTCCTCCGGGTTGCCAAGCTGGAGGACCAACTAGAGGAGCGCATAAAGATGTTAGTGGACAAGCACCTCAAAGCCCGCCAATTGTAATGGACCCTGTTGATTTGCCTCTTTTTTTATACTTTTGTTGGTGGGTGGGAATTGGGTGTTGGGGTTATTTTTGTGGGACATTCTTTGGACTTGGACATTGGTTGGGGTTAGGGTGGGGATAGGGGTGAGATAGGACTAGGATGTTTTTTTACATGAATAAATGTTATTTATTTTCAACTTACACATATGATGTTGTTTTGTGGTGGGGTTACTGTTGTACGTCACAAGGTTTACTCTAGATGCTGGGCAGCGGCCAGTGTTTGATTGAAATACTTTATTAATTGACCACAAGTGTAACATGCAAACAGATAGATGCGGTACCCCTCACTCAGTTATATTTGTCCTATTAGTACTACCAGCCTGTCCTCCTTTATACCTCCCAGCAAACTTCTCTTCTTACCTGTGATTGATGATGATTAAGTTTGGCATCGCAAGGGCTGCATGGTTTCCCAAGACAACGGAGAATATGCAGTGGTTGTGTGATGGTAGTAGTAGACTAGACACTGGCACTAGCATTGGCAAACAAAAACAAAGTGACAGTCATTTGCCTGAGAGAGAATGTGGGCGAAGTAGAAAAATACAGTACATAAGACTGACAAAAAAATACAAACAATATTGCAACTGCTAAATGAACTCAAAGAAATCAATGGTGTCGGGAACTGCCAAGTACAAGAAGATAATTGTAGTTGTGTTGGAGTCAGTAAAACACAATCAAATTTGTAAACTTAAATGCTCTAAAATGAAATTCAAACAATGCCAGCAATTATTCAGATTTATTCGTTGGGTCACTTTGGGAAATTAATTGCCTTGTACACTAGTACATAAAGTGAGCTTGGGTGGGCAAGCAGAAGAAGATCCTCTCCCTGCCTCATTGACATTTGATTTCATTAGTGTTGCATTCACCACATCTGCCCCAGCAAGCGTGTGATCAATTGTTGGTGTAGATTTAATGTAGTAACATCGCACCTCAATATAAAACCACACAGCCCGGGGGAAGAGGGTTAGGGTTTGATGAATGGATGGGAACGGGGGTTTGGGGAAAGGTTTGACAAAGAAAAACAGTACGCATGGAGACAACAAAAGCAAAACAATGGAGACGATGATTGATGATCCACTACTACCCAATAAATCTAAAGTTCAGAAAAACGAAATGCACTTAACTACTACTACACAATTCAAAGGAAGTATTTCTTATATATGATATGAATATGACTTTTGCCTAGGCTGTATGCCCTCTGAGAAACCGTAATACCTGCTGTAGCGGGCTGAAAGCTAGCAAAGAACAATCAATTACCAAACACAAGCGTAAAATAAATGAAGGGGAAAAAGGAATCCAAAAAAATTACGAAAATGATACTAAAGTTAATGTATTATCCAGGTCCAAATGTGTAGTTGTATCTCATCATTCATCTTTGTCCTCCCTTCCATGGACACTGTGACTGAATATCATTCTTGGGCGCCTCTGGCTGGATGATGAGGAGGATTGGTAAGGTAAGTGTGAGTTGTTGCTCCAAGTATAATAGCACTGGGTAAAAGTTTTGATGAAAAAAGAAATGGACTATTCCAAAAATAAGTTAACTGGATGAATACATTAAAAAAAATCATTTACGGTGTAGTGCAAAAAAGAAAAGAAAGTCACAAGACTCGTGAGTGAGAAGATTTTCAGACTGAGGCTGCTTGGATACATTGTTTAACTCTACTCTTCTAGTTGCACAGCAGTCATCGAAAAGAACAACAAGATAGGAGCCAGCACAGAACAGTTACAGGACCACACCACAAGACTGGTCCGTGAGTCTGTGGCCCAAACTCCATTTACCTAAATTTTTCACAGTTCCAGACAAAAGGCATTTACAGCAACCTAGCATTTGCCAAATCAAGTGATTAAATTAATGCGCCATTGTCAGTCAATCATACCACTATTCTATTCCACCACTGCACACACATGTAGCCTAGGTCTGCTGTGGTTCTTGTTGATTGGTGGTGTTTACCTTGTATTCCACTTTCCTGAACGTATTCCATCAATCATCACAGATCAAACTGACTGACAGCGTGTAAACATGGTATGGTGGTCATCATCATCCGGTGTGGCACGTGTACGTGTTGTCCAACAGACCACCAACAGCAATTCAGTCTGTAGTGAGTGACAACGATTAAGTCCAGACTGCACCTGCAGTAGTAGGAGTACAATTGCATACATATTATTAAACAACATGGAAACATTGACCATCACTTGAGACACAAGTACTTTGTTATACTATATTAAACTACTAGTATACTTCTACTTCATGCACATTTGCTCTGAGTCAGCAAGCATCCAATGCAATGTATGGCATCATTCATTTCTTTGTGACTGTCAGATCACAGCTGTAGCAGAGCCTTCTGAAAGTGATGACGAGTTTACTTTAAGAGTTGTGTATGCCAGAGCAGACAGAGGTGGTAGCCTTAAGACAGTGATGCGTTTCAGATTGGAAACAAAACCGAAGATGGCTATAGTCACGTACGTTTCACTAGTTATGGAAGGACTGTTAGACGCTACAGTATTGTACTATTCTCCATCTCCATCCAATGTATGGCAAGATGGAAATGTATTTAGGGTGAGTCAGGAAGATGGAGCAGGACTGTGAGGAGTGGAGTGCACAGTTAAATGCACAGATGTGCAACTCCAATAGGTAATTAAAAAAGTAAAAGAAAGGATGGTGTTGGTTTTGAAGTTTTTATCAGAAAGACATATACACACAAATAAAGGAAGGGAGAATGTAATAATTTAAAAGCCTAGTTGTCAGGGAAGAGGAGCTCGTCCTCAAACCCTGGTGGTTCTTCTGACAGAAGTAGGTCATGTAACCCAGTAGTTATGTCTTCCGACTCGCTCTCCTCTTCCAGCTGTGATTCACGTATTTTGTAGTCTGGTGGTATGAAGTGCTGATTCATTTTAATCATGGTTAACCTCTCCACGCTTTTGGGCGAGAGACTGGTCCTTTTCACAGTTACAATGGCACCAGCAGCACTGAAAACACGCTCAGAAGAGACACTTGCAACAGGGCAAGCCAGATACTTTATCCCCAGCCTGCTGAGCACTGGCCAGTCGCTTCTTTTCCTATACCAATACACCAATGGGATTTGCTCCATGAACACCTCTGTTGTGTCATCCAGATAGGCCTGGATCATCCGCTCAATGTTCAGTGGTGCTCCGGTTTGCTTGTCCTCTTTTTGGTTTGTGACAGCAACGGACTTACCCATCCCTTTCTGTAGAAACCAAGCAGCTATTTTTTGGGTTGTGTCTGATGAATCAGATCCTGTTGGTGCTGTTGTTTTTATTGGTAGTGTTGGTGACTGCTGGGAAGCAAACGCACTTCTCTCATGCTGTGAAGAGGAACTTGACTCTTTAGGATGCTCAGTAGTACTTACACTGTCCTGGGCTGGCACTGGCAGGCCTCTAATTGAGAGCCGTTCGTTTTCTAAAGCAGTGGCTTCCTAAGCTATTACAGTTTTGCACTTGGCAACATCCCTTTCTGAAAAAGGAATTACTGCATTACTGTTCACAAATAATTTGTACCGTGGATCCAAAATTGTGGTAGTAATGTAATGTTGATGTGACACAATCTTATTTTGAATCGTTGTATTCTCAGATATGCGGCCGGCTAAGGCCTTCACCAAATAACATGCTTCAAGATTTCCTTCAACACCTTCGTATGTTTCAGACACCTCCTTCAGCTCTTGCTCTAGCATGTACAACAATGGGATAGCTTGGCCCAAAGTACAGTCCTCCCTTCTGACTGCACGTGTGAAGACCTCAAAAAGAAGTAGCATCTCTGTCAGGCATTTAATGAGGTCCCATTGCCACATCTCAATGGTCATGGCTTTAACAGTAGGATCCCCTGATCTTCTTGTCATGACATAAGCATTAAGTGGTATGTACTGCTCAAACAGCCGATCAAGCATGTAATAAGTAGAGTTCCAACATGTTGGGACCTCCTGGATGAGTGCTTTGACTGGCATTTTATGGTCACGTTGAATGACCCGTAGCTGCTTCCGGGCTTTAAAAGAATGGTTGAAATACGTGCAGATTCTTCTGCAAATGGTCAGTAAGTTGCTGACTTTGCTTTCATTTTTCAGAAAGTCCTGAACAACAATGTTAATACAGTGTGCCAAACACGGGACCCTGAAATAGCTACCATCTTCCATGGCCTTAACTACATTACGGCCATTGTCGGTGGCAATAAAACCAATGTTAAGGCCTCTTGGTCGCAGCCATTCAAAGACCTTGCTGTTAAACTCAGCCAAAATGTTTGCAGCAGTATGCGATTTCTCTATAGCAAACATGGCCACAGTTGCATGTCTGCGAGTATCTTTAAAAATCTCAGCAGTGTCAATGCCTGCAGATAGCTTGTCTCTAACACCTAAAAAAGAGATCCAGTGTGCAGTAATGCACATGTAATCAGTGGCTTGGCAACTGGTCCACATGTCTGTCGTCAGGTGGATACCATGAACAGCACTCTGCTGCAAGGCTTTTCCAAGCAATTCCAGCACGTCGTGGTGAAGTGCTGGAACAGCAACTCTGGCAAAATAGTAGCGGCTGGGAACATTCCATTTTGGGCAGAGGGTTATCACAAATTCCAGGAAACCCACCCCTTCAACAAAAGAAAAAGGGAGAAGGCCCATTGCTAACATTTTAGCAAGCTTAGCATTGTACAAACGTGCTATTGGGTGGTTGCGCTCGTACTTTCCCTCCTGCCTAAACATGCTAAAAATGGTACACTGCTTGGTATTTCCTTCAGTTATGCTCAATGCAGTACTTCACGTCGCAGGCTTCGCACCCGTACTCCTTGGTGTCTCCGGGTTACTCTTACTCTGGTGCCACTGAGATGTTGCTGATGCGGAGGATGTGGGCTCTACCACTGCAGTGCTGGGAACAGGGGTACTTTGTGTACCACTACCAGATAGAATGTCTCCCTCTTCTTCCTGTTCAACCGTGAGTGGACCTTTTACTACTTCCCCACCAACATTAATGGTTCCTGCTTTCATGCCACATAGGTGTTCCTCCCACTGGATTGCGTGGTGTTTTTTCAAATGGGTCATTTGGCCTCCGGTACCATAGTTTGTTCCAAGCTTACCACGACTAACAGAGGAATGACAAATGGAGCATATAGCAATGTTCTCCTCATTTGCGCTAACTGTAAAGAAGTCCCACACTGGGGAGCTTAACTTTTGTCTACTGCTAGAGGTGCCACTTCCAATGCCAGATGAACTGGAGGCTGTGTGTTGAAATTCACTATGTGGCTGCGCACTAGTACCATGACCTACTTCTGCTGAGGTGGAACTTATGCTGGATGTAGGACGCTGCCGGCCCTGTGCAAATGTAAAAATGGAAGCTGGAGGTAGTTTTGCTTTTGGTGTGGCCTGTGTTGGAGGTATGCGTGCTACATCCCTACTAGTCGCAGCCATTCTCGCTAGGGTTAAAATGTTGGTCTCCATGTTCTCAGGCCCAGGAGTAATGCTTGTGATGACTGGGTCTGACTCATCATCACCATCATTATCCGGCTGTTCAACATTGCACTCCATTAGTGTAAGGCTTCCTGGAACCTTCCTTTTCCCTAGCCTGGTCTTCTTGTGATATCTCTCCCTCTCATGCTCAGATTGTTGTGGCTCCCATTTGAGATCAAGATCATCAGAAGGGATGCTTGGCGAAGAACTCGATGGAACAACCCTCCTTTTCCTTGGTGGGGGATTTGGAAAACAATAGATGTCCTGCATCAGGAGCTTCCTCTTCTTCTTGCTCTGCAATTTCCTGAACTGCCCCGACTTCGGGAGGAACAACAACTACTATTGCGGTTGGTGGCTGTTGAACAACAACTATTGCAGGCGGTGGTTGTGGTTGTTGTTTTCGAGGAACATCTACTATTTAGGGCGGTGGTTGTGGAACAGCTACTATTGCAGGCGGTGGTTGAGGTTGTTTTACAATGATGTCACATGCATTACCTCAGATTAGGAAGCAGATTGAGGTTCTTGAAATGTGATGTGAAAAACGATTTTGGGGCAAATAATTGTTTTTTTTACATTTTTGAGAAGGAATAAATAGTGTAGATGAGGTGAGGCTTGTCCAGGGGTGCAGATGAGGTGAAGCCTGTTCAGGGTTGCAGATGAGGGGAGACTTGTATAGGGGTGCAGAGGCGAGGCCTGTGATCAAGAGTGTAGTGGGAGAGAAGCCTGTCCTGGGGTGCAAAGGAGGTGAGGCTTGTGTCTAAAAATGCAGTGGGGGAGAGGCTTCATGAAGTCCAGTCCACTGCATTCTTAGACACAGGCCTCACCTCCTCTGCGCCTCTGGAGAGGCCTCATCTGCACAATCTGCTTTCTAATCCAAGGAAACACAGGTGAAACGTGCAATCATGTACACAGTATCTAAACCTTGTGAATAATGTAAAAGCAATTCATGTGCTGTAAATAAATTTTTACATAACATTTAAAAAACAGAGCATAGGTCATATGTACAAGTATTTCATTATACTACTGAGACCTCACTTTTTTACAAAATACAATTTCTTTAAGCACTAACATTTTTTTTTCCAAGTATTATCAAGAAATATGACACAAAGGAAGAATAAAAAAGCGTAATGTGCTTCCTAATCTGGTAAAAAGAGTTTGCTGCATAGAGGAATTGCTTTATGTAAAATTGAGAAGTTTCACTAGTGACATGGAATGCTTGTACATAGGACCTGTGCTGTGATTGTAAAATGTTATTTAAAAAACGATTTTGGGGTAAATGGATGGCTTTTATATTTTTGATAAGAAATTAATAGTGTTTGCCTCATTAAATAAATATATTTGAACCTTTTGGAATGATGTCACCTGCGTTACCTCAAATTAGGAAGCAGATTGAGATTCTTTCTTGTTGGTTTGTGGCATGTTTTTTGGAAATGCTTGATATTAACATATGCAAGATAGAGGAATTGTGTTTTGTGAAATAGTGAGGTTTCAGTAGTGAAATTGTATGCTTGTACATAGGACCTGTGCTGTGTTTCTTAAATGTGATGCGAAAAACGATTTTGGGGCAAATGATTGGTTTTTACATTTTTGAGAAGGAATAAATAGTGTAGATGAGTTGAGGCCTGTCCAGGGGTGCAGATGAGGTGAAGCCTGTTTAGGGTTGTAGATGAGGTGAGGCTTGTATAGGGGTGCAGAGGAGGCGAGGTCTGTGTTCAAGAGTGTAGTGGGAGAGAAGCCTGTCCTGGGGTGCAAAGGAGGTGAGGCTTGTGTCTAAGAATGCAGTGGGGGAGAGGCTTCATGAAGTCCAGTCCACTGCATTCTTGGACACAGGCCTCACCACCTCTGCTCCCCTGGACAGACCTCACCTCCTCTGCGCTTCTGGAGAGGCCTCATCTCATCTGCACAATCTGCTTTCTAATCTGAGGAAACACAGGTGAAACGTGCAATCATGTACTCAGTATCGAAACCTTGTGAATAATGTAAAAGCAATTCATGTGCTGTAAATCAATTTTTACATAACATTTAAAAAACAGAGCATAGGTCATATGTACAAGTATTTCATTATACTACTGAAACCTCACTTTTTTACAAAATACAATTTCTTTATGCACTAACATTTTTTTCCAAGTATTATCAGGAAATATGACACAAAGGAAGAATAAAAAAGCTTAATGTGCTTCCTAATCTGGTAAATAGATTTTGCTGCATAGAGGAATTGCTTTATGTAAAATTGAGAAGTTTCATTAGTGACATGGAATGCTTGTACATATGACCTATGCTGTGTTTGTAAAATGGTATTTAAAAAACGATTTTGGGGTAAATGAATGGCTTTTATATTTTTGAGAAGGAATTAATAGTATTTGCCTCATTAAATACATATATTTGAACCTTTTAGAATGATGTCACCTGTGTTACCTCAGATTAGGAAACATATTGAGGTTCTTTCTTGTTGCTTTGTGGCATGTTTTTTGGAAATGCTTGATATCAACATATTGAAGATAGAGGAATTGTCTTTTATGAAATAGTGAGGTTTCAGTAGTGAAATTGTATGCGTGTACATAGGACCTGCGCTGTGTTTCTTAAATGTGATGCGAAAAACGATTTTGGGGAAAATGATTGGTTTTTACATTTTTGAGAAGGAATAAATAGTGTAGATGAGGTGAGGCCTGTCCAGGGGTGCAGATGAGGTGAAGCCTGTTTAGGGCTGAAGATGAGGTGAGGCTTGTACAGGGGTGCAGAGGAAGTGAGGCCTGTGTTCAAGAGTGTAGTGGGAGAGAAGCTTGTCCAGGGGTTCAAAGGAGGTGAGGCCTGCCTATGTCTTAGAATGCAGTGGGGGAGAGGCTTCATGAAGTCCCGTCGACTGCATTCTTAGACACAGGCCTCACCTTCTCTGCTCCCCTGGACAGGCTTCACCTCCTCTGCACTTCTGGACAGGCCTCACCTCATCTCCACAAACTGCTTCCTAATCTGAGGAAACACAGGTAAAATGTGCAATCATGTAGATATGTTGTAAACTTGTGTTTATATCGTTTGCTTATCACCTTAGCAGCTATGGAACGTCCAGCTCCAGTGCTGAACGTTTCATTGCGCAGGTGAGGTTCGAGCGTCCAACGGCCGACGGCAGCACTCCCGAGGTAGTGGTGCTGTCGGCCGTTGGACTAGTGTGGAAATTGAAGAAATTGATGTACATAAACAGCATTCATTTCCCTTCTTCTCCCACTCCTCTCCCTGTGAGCACCATGAATACCGTAAATTATTGACCGTATCACTCTGCCAGTAAGAGCCCATACCCCTTTGCATATGTACAGCCATTCTAGGCACCATGGCCTTTTACCCATTGGAATCCCCGGCTTCCCTCCTGCGCGTATCTTAAACCCCCTCTCTCATGCATAGACCATGAAACCCTCTCCCTCTGCGCGACCCTGCTGTGAAAGGCAACTCTCCTGCTTGACCCGCACAAACCCCCCCCCCATTCCCTCTTGAAGAGGCATCCTTCGCCTTAGCTGACATAGCCCTCCCCAGCTGCACCTGACTGCCCCCGCTCTCTCATGAACGGGTCATAAGATCTCTCTCTCTCTCTATGTGACTCTGTCCCCGTGTCCACCCTGGCTCCCCCTCCCTTCTCCTCGCATGGGCAAGCCGTAAACCTACTTCTTCTGCAAGACCCTGTCCTTGAGAGCCACGGCCGCGCCTGACCAACACCTCCTTTCCTTCCATGAATGCCCCTCTGTTGACAAGCCTTCCCTCCGCGCTCGATTGTCCACGCAGCATGAATACCACTCCTTTGATGACCCCTTCCCCCGAGTCCGGCTGACCACACATGTCCGAGGCCATCGCCTAAGCCAGGAGATACCATTTACTGCCCTTATTGTATGAAGTCACTCCTCTTCAAAGGACCCACTATTGATCCTAGCCACCCCACCCCCTGGGCTATGATCAGGCGCACACATCCTAAACAGTTGACGGAACACTCAGCTGCGTGATTGCCCTCCCCTCTTATCAGCAGGTCAAGGGTCCCTATTGTGAACATATGTGGGGTAGGATTGACACGAGGATTATAGGGATGTCTTTTCCTTTGCGTCACACTGTCCTGATTGTAATATCAAATGTTTTGTAAGGTATAAAAGAAAGAGTCTCAGCTCACTTGTCAGAGCACCTCCTGAAAGACACCGTGTTTCGTGTCCGAAATGACTGGCTCTCCTCATGAGAATTAAACTCTGTTCTTGATTCCTGCTTCCAGCGCCCGTCTCTTTATTTGGTAACTATTCAACATGGGAACTAAGAGGCGGTTTGCGCCAGCGGCCTGGGCATCGGTAGTAATCTGGGCTCCTGTTCCACAATTGGCGTCCCAACGCGGGGTCCATCAGTGACATAAGGTTCGGTAAGAGAGATCCAGACGAAGAAGTGAACATCTAAAATGATCGGAGTATACCTGCCTTGAGAGGGCCCTCGCCCGGCTGCCGATCAAAAGAACTTCACCAATTCTGAACGGACCTCTCTTGAGTGACCTATTGTCCTGACTGGAATCCCACAGGAATGCTACATGGAGTAAGAGAACGATCGGGCGCTGGAGGAGGAAGTCGAAGAACTGTCCGTATGGTCCGGGTAAGATTAAGTAGGGTGTTTTTACACCTGATTGGTAGGGTGGTTCTATCCACCTGATTGATTGATTGTTTGTATTGGAATCGGTATTTGTATACTGATATTGTTGGTATTGGTTCATTTAGCTTTGAAGGCTACTTGACATATTGGTTCTCTTCTGGAGAACGAGACATTCTCTGTTTGCAAACAGCGGCGAATAGGAACGTCGTCCCTCTTTGCAGATCGAGAAGGGTAGGTAATGCAGACTTTTGTCCCCGTTGTAATCCGTCATGCCTACTTTTCTCCCCACTGATTGTTTGAAATCGATTAATAATCGATTGTTGCTCTTTGAGATCTTCCCTGTCTACAAACTGAGACGAGTAGAAATATTCTGTCTTCCTTTCTGGATAGTGAAGGGCAGGTAATGCAGACGTTTGTCCCCGTTGTAATCCGTCATGCCTGTTTTTCTCCCCACTGATTGGTTGGTTGCCTGGACATCGTTGTTCCAGGAATTGTTTCGTTTGAGGTATTTTCTACTTGCAAACAACGTGGAATAGAAATATTCTGTCTAGTCTTTGCAAGTAGTAAAGGGTAGGTTATGCCCCTTTGTGAATTCGTCAGTCCTACCCACTCCCCACTGTTTGGTTATTTGGGGGGTAGCTCGCATGGTCCGCCCAGGAGACTACCCTTATGGAGGACATATGCTCCCCGCTCATGGGCCATTTAGTGGAAGTAGACCATCTGGTCCGTCCAGGAGGCTACCCTAGTAAGTGGAAGTACATCGCTCGGTCTGTCCAGGATGATACCCTAATGAAGGAATATATGTTCCCCTTTTGATCGATAATCTCGTTCCACCCCGGACCATTTATTGGAGGGAACTCGTCTGGTCCGTCCAGAAGTACCCCCTAGTGAAAAGGACACATAAAAATATGAAGTGATCACCGTTCCCTACTAACAGAAAACTTTAGCTCGAAACACGCTAAGGAAGAGAAAGAAAAATAAAAAGAAATCAGGCTAAGTCAGTAACCCCCTGATGAGCTTTTGACTTCACTAAAAATAAGAAACATTAGAAATAGTTCGTAATAAGAAATATAAAATGGCGAAAAAGTTTGACAGCATAAAATAGCCACGAGGTAGCTAGGCTCTACTGCCTATTCCTGCTCCCAACATGTCTGCCTCATTGCCCGCCACGCCCAAATAACGGTCACATGAAATAGAAACAATTCAATAGGTACCTACCCCCATTCCGGAAGCTCCCGAAGTGCAACAGGTCCGCGGTTACGCCCATCCGGAAGGCGAGGCCTCGAGGCACGAGGGGCTCGCCTGGCCGCGGTCAGTAGGAGATGATGTTGGGCAGGCGGTCCAAAGAATGACAGGGACCTCTCCATCCCTCCTCTTCTGCTGCCCTGCAGGCCACGGGGAGAGAGGGGGCTGTCTTGCCTCGGCCACCGACCACCCCTCTCTCTCACCCGATCCGGCTTTCGTCGAAGGCCGAAGCCAAAGCGAGGATGGCGGCATTTCTTTGTGCTATAATGGCCGCAACTACACCCAACGCCTGACAGTTGCAGGTAGTCCCGCCACATGCCATCGCCCGGATAGTTACAGGTAGTGCCGCCACATGCCGACGTCTGGACCAGCGCAAGTAGCCCCGCCACATGTCCACCCCTGGAGAGTTGGAGGTAGTCCCGCCACCTGTCAAAAAGGAAGGGGGGGGGCTGTCTTGCCTCAGCCGCCGACCACCCCCCCCCGATCTTCAATAGCCAGCACGGCCAACATCGAAGCGACGGAGCCGAGGAACGGCGCGGGGTCGCTGGAAGGGGGAGGTGACGCGAACGAGCCTCCCCCACCTCCCTCCAGGTGGAGGCTTCCAGCGACACCCCAATGCTCTTACTTAAAGAGGGTCAACATCAAAAAGCGGTCTTTTGCCCAGGACGGGCACGCACCCCATGCCTTCTCTCCTCAACCTTGAAGATTCTATGAGAGCCGGGGGGGCACCCCGATCCCTCCGCATGGGCGCCCCCGACCCCCTCACTGGGAACCACGACATCGGCGCAACTCCTGCCGGCGCCAGCCTCGGATGGGAAATGGCTAAAATGCAGCCACGGCACAGACTTGTTCAGTTCCGGTGGAACACCAGAATGACCCGGTAGGAAAATTGTTGCCGCCCTCCCCACTCTTTGACTAATGGTCCATATTGTTAGAACTGTTAACCACATGATTCAAAACTTTTTGAACTTCCAACGGAAGTTCTGGTCCAACCACGAGTCATTGGAGATATTCTGACTGTGCTGGAACTCGCCTGACCCCACCCAAAATGGCGCCGACACAAAATGAGACTTTTTGAATAAACTTTGTTGCACCCTGACCACGCAGCTTTTTGCCCCGAGATATGTATGTAGTTTTCTTGGATAATGAAAGTAGATACGAAGGATATTTAGTATGTGCTTGGACAATGAACTGACTTAGGGTGGGTACTGATTATGATTTGGAAAATGAATTGGTGTAATTTAGGTAATGAATGAACATTGGATAATGAATTTATGAATTTATTAAAGATGAATTACTGACATGCATCATGCTTGCTCTGTAGGGAAGTTTAATACGATTTTATTGCACTGCTGCACTTTATGCAATGAACTGCCACCAACTTCGTTCTTCTTATATACAGTTTCAATCTGCTTCGTAGCCGGCCCACTGAGTTGTAGGCCTGTATTTGTACCTCAACACTTTTTATTAAAAGTATTTTGAAAAAGAAAGCATGGTTGTAGCAGTTGCATTAATGAGTTTTGGATGTCTTACTACTGTGAGCGAAGAATAAGTATGATGAAAGATGTAGATCAAAAAGGATCAGACATTTAGCAGCTACATTATGTGTCACAGGCAGCCAGAAAAGTGTTTTAGACACCCTTAAAACGACACCACAGAAATGCCACCTGACCGTCACCCTTGCACCCGACAAAGAGGGTTACGACCAAGTAACTCATGTAGATACGCAGATCGTCAATGATTATCTATCTGACCACTGGTCCCTCTGGGCTTAAACACCGAGATGGTAAAGAAATGCAGTACGTGGAGATAGGTCGAGTATGTGGTAGGTAAAAACATTTTCGGACTACTGCATGCTGATGTACTTTGAATGCTGCCCCCCACCCCTTCTTTTTCCTCCCTTCTGCAGGTCACGTCAGAACGTCGGCTGAAATATGGGAGAGCGATGGTCGAACCACCGACGAAAAGGGAAGGAGGGAATATGTGCATAGTCCTCATAACGATAAGTTTTTAAAAGACGTAGACTTAAACATGACTGTCCCTCCTTAGAACATAGCGACTGGGAGGATGGACCGACATAGAAACTGGACAGGTACTGAATGACGAAAAATTGACTAGAAATGACGCGTTAAATAATGTAACTGGACGTTTGACTAGGTAGGGAAAGGACAAAGAAAAATATACGGGTAAGGGTTACCACGGCACCACCCGTCTGGGAAGTTAGAAATGTTGCTGATGTTCAAAATGCACTGCCCCCTTTCTCACACTCTTATAGATATAGCCAAGCTGTCCGACTGTTCTCCCGATTAATACTTGCCGTTGCCTCAGCCTAGAGAACTTCCCACCAAAGGAAGGAACTGAAAAATGGTTTAAGATCCAACCATGGGTAAATAGCACGACCAGGTTAATTTCGGACCGACCAACCGAGGTGTAAGTATTGGCAATTGAGAACGCTCGCAGACATAACAAGCGAGAAGGAAAAGGAGGGAAGGGTAGAAAGAGCTAAGCACATAGATAAATAGGATAGTAAAGATACGTAGGATATAATATGGATTTTGTTGGCCACCTGTTGTTTTCTGTTTTGTCGTGAATGTCTTATATATGTGTAGTACATGTGCTGTCTTCCCTGTCTGAGTGTGTGTGTATGTAATGTACGGGTTTATGTCTTCCCTCTGCCTGTATTTACGTGTTACCTGACCTTTGCTGTTCTGTGTTGTGAGCGCACTAAATGACCTATTTTCGTACACGTCTCTCTATCTCTCTCTCTACATGTCATACGTGTACCGGATGGCTCGTTTAGATTGCGGACGACTCTCACTCTCTATGAGAGTCTCCCTATCTTCTCTCCCTCTTTGTGGTAAAATTGTGCCCCCCCCGGCACCAGTCTGATTTGATACATATTGAACGCGAAGGTGTTCAGCGAAATTGACCGAAACTAAAATGATTGTATCTCGCCATATTACTGCCTCTCCTTTCTGCAAAATGAATGAACTTGAATTGGCTGAGAAGGAAAGGACAGGTAAGACGACTAAAGTCCCCCAAATCTGGCCATTTATAGGGGAACTGTATGTCAATGGCACCTTATTTCTGTTCATCAGAGACGAACGCCAGCGCCTAGATTGACCCTCAACGTCCAGATTGCCCCCCCCCCCTTTTTTTTGCACCCAAGCGCGAGCGCCCGAAGCATCCCCGCTCCATTTTGATAGACCCCAGTTGCTGTCCCGGATATAAACATGATGACCATGAGTAACTGTCGTCCCTCGAGAAAAATCTGTTTTACCCTGACTCTCGATGATAGCGCCCCCGCCCTGTTTGAAAAGGTTAGCCAGCCTTGAAGGGAAATGTTAGACTGTTAAGACTCAGGTTAGAAAGACGAGTCTCCCTGGAGGCTCCGAAATGTTGAGTTTGATGACATACGCAGTTGATAAGAATCTGACTTTCCTCCATATGTGACCTGTGTAGACAATGAATAAAGCTTGGCTTGAATTCAGTAGGAATGCCGACATATGCACTGCTTGGTAAATGAACCTCTGACTGTGACCAATGAGCGTATCTCCCAGGTGCGTTAGATTGAGGGAGGAATTCACATGCATAAATGTCTTCCCCTGACCAGTTCTCTAAAGCTTGTTTTGTACCTATTCAAAGATTCACGATCACCGAAGGAGATGGGTCAGATGTGACGTACAGCCTGACTGCAGATCTTGGGACACGTGTGACCTCGACCAAAGGTGGAGCTGCAGAGCAACAAGATACGGGACGAGACCGCAATTTCAACGTGGAAAATGAAAAATGACGGGCCGCCTTGAAGCCCTCCGTCTGCTAACCCACGTGTGCCTGGAGTCTCCGTCCCCCTTCTTTGGGCCCGATTGATGGGCCTGCCTGCTTGTTATCCTTTGCTCCCTTGGTCCCTTTTGTGCGTCCCAGGAACTCTGACCCAACTCCGCCCTCTCTCCTATCGACTATTTGAACCACACTCACCCTCTTTTCCACGTGACTTTTTGCCAAAAGGAAGAACTGCATTCATATGGGAATAGGGTGTTGCCACGGAAATATAGGTGCCGAGCATAAGGCGCCGCCAAACGGATTGTTTAGGGAACAGGACTGTGGTCTAACAGCAGAGGACTGACCGCACCCTGCAACGCGTAAGGATAGAACCGAGCTGGACCTATAGCTCCACCGCCGGTGCTCAACAGCGCCAACGAAAGTACTCGGACTAGAGCCTACCAGTGATGGCTCACTGATAAAAAGACACTGTGACGAAGAAATCTTGTGTATTGAACTGAATTCCGCTCTCAACTACCTGGTCAAAACTGTTCATTGGTCACATTTTTAAGTCAGAAACATTTATGCTGTGTAGTGCGCTTAATTGTCAGGAACACAACGAAATGCAATTTCCTATGTGCTGCATTCTGCCCATCACCTCAACTGTCTATGATTGTACGCCAAATGTTAGTATCGACAAAATGCTAATTCATCAACGATGCCTGTCTACCTGTAAACCCATCAATTGCAAAAATGACTGCTGTAATGTAAAAAGGGGCGACTGTGGAAATTGAAGAAATTGATGTACATAAACAGCATTCATTTCCCTTCTTCTCCCACTCCTCTCCCTGTGAGCACCATGAATACCGTAAATTATTGACCGTATCACTCTGCCAGTAAGAGCCCATACCCCTATGCATATGTACAGCCATTCTAGGCACCATGGCCTTTTACCCATTGGAATCCCCGGCTTCCCTCCTGCGCGTATCTTAAACCCCCTCTCTCATGCATAGACCATGAAACCCTCTCCCTCTGCGCGACCCTGCTGTGAAAGGCAACTCTCCTGCTTGACCCGCACAAAACCCCCCCCATTCCCTCTTGAAGAGGCATCCTTCGCCTTAGCTGACATAGCCCTCCCCAGCTGCACCTGACTGCCCCCGCTCTCTCATGAACGGGTCATAAGATCTCTCTCTCTCTCTATGTGACTCTGTCCCCGTGTCCACCCTGGCTCCCCCTCCCTTCTCCTCGCATGGGCAAGCCGTAAACCTACTTCTTCTGCAAGACCCTGTCCTTGAGAGCCACGGCCGCGCCTGACCAACACCTCCTTTCCTTCCATGAATGCCCCTCTGTTGACAAGCCTTCCCTCTGCGCTCGATTGTCCACGCAGCATGAATACCACTCCTTTGATGACCCCTTCCCCCGAGCCCGGCTGACCACACATGTCCGAGGCCATCGCCTAAGCCAGGAGATACCATTTACTGCCCTTATTGTATGAAGTCACTCCTCTTCAAAGGACCCACTATTGATCCTAGGCACCCCACCCCCTGGGCTATGATCAGACGCACACATCCTAAACAGTTGACGGAACACTCAGCTGCGTGATTGCCCTCCCCTCTTATCAGCAGGTCAAGGGTCCCTATTGTGAACATATCTGGGGTAGGATTGACACGAGGATTATAGGGATGTCTTTTCCTTTGCGTCACACTGTCCTGATTGTACTATCAAATGTTTTGTAAGGTATAAAAGAAAGAGTCTCAGCTCACTTGTCAGAGCACCTCCTGAAAGACACCGTGTTTCGTGTCCGAAATGACTGGCTCTCCTCATGAGAATTAAACTCTGTTCTTGATTCCTGCTTCCAGCGCCCGTCTCTTTATTTGGTAACTATTCAACATGGGAACTAAGAGGCGGTTTGCGCCAGCGGCCTGGGCATCGGTAGTAATCTGGGCTCCTGTTCCACACTAGGCGCAGCACTTATGAGGTTATTGTCATTCCTTTGTTGTTTGCTAATAGTGGTCTATAATGTGTTATTATTTTCTTTACCACAGATTGACATCAACAATTCAAAAGTTTTGGTAATATTCCTTCAAGGCAGAGGAGAAGGAAAGATGCCATTCGGAAAAAAACAAAAACAGCAACGGAATTAAAGCACTCCCCTACAACAAGTACTTCAATAACACAAAAAAGCTCCTGGTAAGACAACTAAGTCTTTTTCGGAACATATGTAGAGCAAAAAAATGTTTAATGAGAAAGAGAATACACAGAAGGAGAGAGCTAATTTGAAAAGGAAGGAGAGGCCCCCCAAAAGTGTTACTACTGGACCAGGAGAGAACAGTATGTATAGTAATAGAAGACAAAACCAATTTAGGGACATTCGTAAACGAATGTTTCTTAATAGGGTACTTTTAAATTTGTTAAAAAATATGAAGAAAGGCACACAGAGAGCTGCTTTCTACAAGAAAAAGAAAAGTGTAGAGAAGATTGTTGATCAGGCTTTCGAAGTTAAGAAAAAATTATTTATTTTAGTAATCAATAGAATTAGGATACTTAACAAGGCAATTGATGTTTTCAAATCGAACAGTAGATGGAAAAGAATAATTAATCGGACTCATTTTTGTGAAGTATTTTCAGGAGAATGGATGCATAGTTCAAGTTCTGAGCCATTTTTTAATGAGGAGAGTTACTTTCAGGAGAATGATTTGATGCATGCAGTTGACACCAGTGGTCGAGCATATGAGGTGAAAGACGGTTGTCTGATGGAAAAAGAGAAACTTGTTCCCAGAGATGCAGAAGAGGTGTTAGCTGATGAAGTTTTAGGGAGACGTACTAAGGGTCCAGTGTACACATGGAAGTGTAGTAGTATTTGTAGTGTGCGACAGGATTCAATCGATTTGCTTCGAAATTTTTAACGTACATATAGTAAGAAAAGTGTAAAACAGAAAATGAAGATCTTGAAAGAGTTAGATCCTTGCAGAGTGAGAGAAAACACAGGTTTGCATTGGCATTCACTGGTTTGTCTTTCTAGAAAAGTATGTCAGAGTGTTTTTCATCATTTTAGGATGTTAGCAGTGCATCATAATAAAGTGAGGAAATTAGTGAGAAGGTTGTATTATGCAAAAAGTCCAGCACTTAAGCTTAAACAGTTAAACAGTGCTCTTTTGCATGGATATGAATTAGATGTGAAGAGCATTTGTGAAGAAATTGAGTTTTGTTATTTTGGGGACAATGAGGACAGTGTAGAAATGGATATAGTAATAGATAGTAATGTGGAAGACAATGTACAGATTTTAAGTACAGAAAAGTTTGACGAGGAGATTACCAAGTTTAAGGTGAAATCAAGTGAAAGGCCTAATTTTACTTGTGTGTGTTGTCGACGGACTCATTATAAGATTCAGACTAGATTAGGTGATTTATATGCAAAAAGTGAAATGGAAAACAATAGTGAATGGCAGGATTTTGTAACTTATTTGTTGGTGGAGAATTCTTTTGATTTGAGTTCTGATCAGCGTATTTGTAATTATTGTTTTAAAAAATTAAATGAAAGCAGAATGCCTGCTTGAGCTGTTCATAATAATCTTCAGTTGGTAGATATTCCTTCTGAATTGATGGATTTAAATACTTATGAATCTATTTTGATTCAATGTGTCCACCCTTTTCAGGCTATTGTACGCAAGGAGCCTAAGATAGGGAAATTGCCTCCTTCAGATTTACAAAGAGGATTAATGGGAAGAGTTGTTTATTTGCCTCTAGATGTCAAGAAAAATATTGATACAATTGGTGTAGAAAGAGTAGAAGAGGATCCTCTGGTTATTCTAGTTAATGGAGTTCCGACAAAGAGTAAGAAAATCTGGCAAGATTTAGTGGATGTTAGGAAAGTCAAAAAGGCAACATTGTATTTGGTCAAAAAAAATGAGTACTACAAACATGTATGTGTTGGAGCAGAAGAAACAGCTACAGAAGAAGACAGTGATTGTTCAGTTGGCCAAATTGAAAAAGTTGATGTGTCTAGAAGTGAAGAAATATATGAACATTATACTGTTCATCCTTTGCATTCCAAAGAAGTAATGGGGAATGCAATTGACTTGTTTCAAATGAAAGCAGCAAAAGGAAGTCCCATTAGTGTATGGGAAGAAAGTTTGGAAGCTCGTTGTTTTCCACAGTTATTTCCAACAGGTCGAGGTGGACCATATGACGATCGACCAGTTCAAATTCCTGCAGCTGAATACCGGACTTTAAGATTATATGGTGAAGATCCAAGGTTTTGTCAATGCATTCCGTATTTGTTTCATCTACTGTATGAAAGTGACTTGTCTGGGCTTTCTTATGCAGTGAACCATATACTGAAAAGTGGAGCACATCTGCAAAATGTTTCGGCGAGGGACTTTATGGAGAAAGTCAATCTGCAAGACAGTATTTTGGAATCTCAGCTAATCAATCCCATGGCATGTCAGCGTGGTACAAACGAGTATTGGGTCCGTCATCATGGGGCATTGAAATGTATGCTAAGAAACTTAGGAACTCCTACATGGTTCCTCACTCTTAGCTGTGCTGAGTATGCATGGGACGACTTACTTCAATTTCTATGAGAGGCAAATGGAAATATACAAAATATAGAATTCAAAACACCTGGAGAACTGTGTTCTTTGGATCCAGTGAATGTATGCAGATATTTCAATCATAGATTTGAAGCTATGATGTCTTTTATTACCAACAAAAAAAATCCTCCCCTTGGAGAGTTTTTGGATTTCTTTTGGAGGAAGGAGTATCAAGCGAGAGGTGCTCCTCACATACATATGTTGTTATGGATTAAAGATGCACCCAAATTTGGAACTGATTCGGATGACACAGTGATGAGTTTCATTGAAGAGTATTCAACATGTGCTGTTCCGAAAAATACTGAAGAAAACAATTTAAGGCAACAAGTTTTACGCTTTTAATCCCATCGTTGTGGAAAGTACTGTCGTCAAAAATTCAGAAACAAGGACAAGTTCTACACAAAATGTCGTTTCGCGTTTCCACGACCATTGATTTCTAAAGGAAGAGTAAATAATTTGATGTCTTCTCTGCGACATACTGTGACGAGGAAATCACCAAAAAATACATACAATTTAAAAAGAAACGAAGAGTACAACCTAGTGATTGTCCATGTGGAATGCAAACATGGATATTCAGTTCGTTGCTGACAACTCTATTGCTGTGGCTCGATATGTGACGTCTTACATCACAAACAAAGAAAAGACAGAACTGAAGGAAATGTGGGAGGACATTTCACATGAAAAGAGTGTAAGTAAAAAATTATAAAGTTTCAGTCTGAAGATGTTATTGCATCGAGAAATTGGAGCATATGAATGTTCTGATCGGTTATCATCAGCAAGTCTCTATGCCAAATCTAGAACAATCATTTGGGTGAGTCTAGGTCTTGCTGCAACACGAAACCAAGCTTTGAAATCTGTACAAAAAATTGAATATTTGGCGGAGAAAGAACCAAACAGTACAGATATTTTGAAGACAAACATGTTGGATACATACTATCCAAATAGAAGTACTCACCTTCAGAACACTTGTTTGTATGAAGTTCTGCAAAACTATAGTTATAAGAGGAACATCACAGACGATATCAATAATGGAAAATGTGCTCTCATTGGGTATGAAGGATGTCTAGTGAAGCAGAGAAAAGGACATTTGATTAATCATCGAAAATTGAGTTGCAAATCTCCAGACAAAAGAGAATTTTACTATTTAGCTCTTTTGCAACTCTTTAAGCCATGGCGTACAGAAGAGGAACTACTTGAAGATTTTCTCTGTTACGAAGATTCTTTTAATGCAACCAAGGATTCCATAGAATGTCCTGTTTTTCTAAATTATCGGCAAATGTTAAACGAAGAAATACAGCAAAAAGCCACAATTGCTGAAGAGATTGCTAGAGACCGTTCTCAAGACAGTCAGAGTTCTACTTCATTGAGTCAGGATCCACTCGGAGGACCAATTATCCAAAATGAAGCTGCCACTGCCATGGATGAGGTGGAAAGAGCTATGGAACAAGCTCAAGAGGATGTAGTTAACTTAGAAGATTTGGTAAAGCAACTAAACATTGAGCAGAAAAAGATATATGACGAAGTCACAGAACAGATTGAACATGGATTCAGACATGAGAAAAAAGAGTGCTCATGTACATCATTTAAACCTGTCCGACTGTACGGAAGTGGAGAAGCGGGAAAAGGAAACAGTTTTCTGATTAAAGCAATTGCAACTTATCTGCAGAAAAGGACTGAATCACCGCTGTCATGAGTGATGTCACTGACCATGTCATGAGTGATGTAATATGTGACGTCATTAGCAGTGCATTGCAGGCGTGCAAGTTATAGTGAGTAAACTAACTATAATGTGGAATTTCAATGGTTTTATGTCAGTAAAATTTCCAGCTAACTATAACTGGTGTGAAACCTATGGTTTTTCAGTGAATTTAATAGGTTTTTTAAATGCTAATTCCTAACGATAACTGGTGTGAAACCTATGGTTTTTTCAGTGAATTTCATAGGTTTTTAAAATGCTAATTCCTAACTATAACTTGTGTGAAACCTATGTTTTTTTCAGTGAATATATATATATATATATATATATATATATATATATATATATATATATATATATATCACTGAAAAAAACATAGGTTTCAGGGACGTTATAGTTAGAAATGAGCATTTACAAAAACCTTAAAAATTCACTGAGAAAACCCAGGTTTCAGGACATTATAGTTATTCGGACATTTCACTCGTAAAAAAACAGAGAGATTCTGCTGTTATAGTTAGTTCACTTAAATATAACTTGTGAACCCGAAATGCACTGCTGATGACGTCACATATTACATCATTAATGGCATGGTCAGTGACATCACCGATAACATCACTGATGACATCTCAAAAGACATCACTGATGACATTCCATTGCATTGCATAAGTTCATCGGTACTGATTGGATGATTAGAGTACTGCAAAGAGAGTGAATGGTGAATTTATAAGTGCTTAGGTTTTGGCGCAGTGATTTCATAAGGACATGGAACTGGTTGGGTGATTGGAAGAGTGCATGGGTAGTGACAAGGACATGGCTGGACTGCATCAGTAGTGCTCAGGAGATTGTAGCAGGGCATGTGTTAGTGCCTGGGTCATTGCATGAGTACATGGGTAGTGACTGAATTATTAGAGTGCTGCAAAGACAGTGCATGGTGATTTTATAACTGCTTGGGTTTTGGGGGAGTGATTGGATAAGTACATGATGCTGAATGGGTAATTGGAGGAGTGCATGGGCAGTGGCAAAGGGATATCTGGAGTAGTTGGATATGACCTGGGTAATTCGAGGAGTGAATCAGTAGTGTGTAGGTGGTTAGAGGTCTGCATGGGAAGTTCTAAGGGGATTGTAGCAGTGCATGTGTTAATGCCTTGGCCATTGCATAAGTACATGGTGCTGGCTGGGTGATTGGAGGAGTGCATGGATAGTGACAGGGTGATAGCTGGACTGCATGGGTAGTGTTCAGGGGATTGTAGCAGTGCAATCGTTAGTGGCTGTGTCATTGCATGAGTACATGCGTAGTGACCGGATGATTAGGGTGCAGCAAAGAGAGTGTATGGAGAATTTAAAAGTGCTTGAGTTTTGGCGGAGCTATTGGATAAGTACATGGGTACTGACTGTATGATGA
This sequence comes from Lissotriton vulgaris, assembly GCF_964263255.1. Classification (NCBI taxonomy): domain Eukaryota; kingdom Metazoa; phylum Chordata; class Amphibia; order Caudata; family Salamandridae; genus Lissotriton; species Lissotriton vulgaris. The sequence continues at coordinate 884,789,817 of NC_141696.1, read as the reverse complement.
GAGTACTGCAAGGTAGAGCTGTTAAGGTTTGTGCACAGCAAAGAGCATGTCCCCTCTCATTGCACTAGTGGTCTCTGTAATTGCTCTCTTTAAACATACTACTGAAAGCCTTTCTTGTTATCTCAGCCCCTCCATAAGACTTCTGTGTATGTTGCTTAATGTATTCACAAGTTTGGACATTGCTGTCTTGTCTGCACTTTGGACCTTGCTTTTACCAAGGCTTATTTAAAAAACATTGGACCTTGCTTTTACCAAGGCTTATTTATAACACTCCTCCCTAGGCCATGTGTTACTTCAACTCATTAGCATAATAACTGAAGCTCTGCACACCTGCTTGTGAGAACCACACCCAGTTCTTCAAACCACACCCAGCTCTTCAAACCACACCCAGCCCTGTCTATAAAAGGCAACCCCTGAGCCTCACCCAGTGCTTATGCTCGTCTACCTCCCACTTACCTGGGAACAGATCCTTCGGCGCTGGCACTCCTGCTCTCGCCAGACCTTCATTGACTTCAACGGGCACAGCTTCTGGCTCTTTCTTCTTCTGGTTTCCGGCTACTTCTTGCCTCAGCCCCTCTTCTGTCCACTGCAATCGACCTGCAAAAGAGAAAGAGGTCAAGGTTAGACTGATCAGTATCCCTTTTCAGCAACAAGTAAGTGCAAAACCTTTTATTACCTGAGATTTCTGGATTCATGTAAAGACAATTTGGAACAAGATATCTCCCACGAACTTTGTGGTTCAAACCCTGTGTTGCAAGAATACTTTGCGGAACTTTGTGAAATAAACATTGTTTTACATGGAACTTTTTTAAGACTCGAACAAACCATCAAGGACTTGCACAAATTACGTGCTGTATTTTGATGTAAAAGTACAGTATTTGTTTTATAAAAAAGTCTAGAAATGTGTGAAAAGTGAGTTTGCTATTAAGAATTTAGGGGCATATTACCAAGCAATAGCGATAATTATCGCTATTGCTTGGTTAGAGACAAAAATTTACCGCTGAGCTGCGGCGATTTTTATCGCAGATAAACCTTGGTATTACCAAGGTTTATCGCAAATGCGATAAAAATCGTCCGCAATGCATGAATATCGCTGAAAAGTCAGCGATATTCATGCATTACCGAGCTAATGCTCTTAGCCATGTTATCCACCTCCCATTGGATAACATGGCTAAGAAGTGCTCAGGGCAGGTGTTAGCTTTTGGAGATATTCGCGCTTAGTGCGAATATCTCCAAAAGTTGGTAATAGGAGATAGCGATGTTAGCGACTCTTTCCAGTTGCTAACATCTTGGCACGCCCACTTTGCATGTCATTAGTGATAAATATCACTGACATGCAAAGTGGGGCCCAAGATGGTCGCTATCTCCTACTAGCTGTCGCTATCTGGTGTTAGCGACAGCTAGGTAATAGGGAGATAATTTTATCTCCGCTTTCTTGGCTTTTAAAGCCAAAAAGGCAGAGATAAACCCCCTTGATAATATGCCCCTTAGGCTTTAGTTGTATTAAGGTAAATGTTAGATGTTGGTAATTCTGATAATGATATTCGTTTGATTTTACAGAAGTTTTACGGTAATAGAAAGCACATCCCAGAACAGTAACACTTTCCAAACCTGGAAGCTTGAGACCAGGATCCAAGAGGTACTTTTAGAAGAGAATTTCTAATAAGAGTAAGGTTTAGTCAGGAACACATTTAGGGATAGGTTGCACTTATCTGTTCTTTGTTTATATTTCATTAGGCAAAAGTTTCTACAGAAGTCAGAGAGGGCCGCAGATTTTAGCAGCTCTTCTACAGTGGAAACGCAAGAATGGTGTTGTCTCTCTTTTTTTATTTTATCCACTTCCCCCCTTCCCTTAAAGAGCTTCTGGTTCAATCATCATCAACACTGAACAGAAACTCAGGTGAGCTGGACTTTGACAAGAGCATGGTGAATTTATAGGTGCTTAGATTTTAGCAGCGTGATAGGATAAGGACATGGTGCTAACTAGGTGATTGGAGAAGTGAATACATAGTGACAGTCAGATGGCTGGACTGCATGGGTAGTGCTCAGGGGATTGTAGCAGTGCGTGTGTTAGTGCCTGGGTCATTGCCTAAGTACATGGGTACTGACTGCATGATTAGAGTACTGCAAGGAGAGTGCATGGTGAATTTATAAGTAGTTGGGTTTTGGCGGAGTGATTAGATAAGTACATGGTGCTGGCTGGGTAATTGGAGGAGTGCATGGGTAGTGACAATGGGATGACTGGACTGCATCAGTAGTGCTCAGGGGATTGTAGAAGTGCATGTGTTAATGCCTGGGTCATTGCAGGAGTACATGGGTAGTGACTGGATGATTGAAGTACTGCAAGGAGAATGCATGTGAATTTATAAGTGCTTGTATTTTGGCGGAGTGATTGGATAAGTACATGGAACGGGTAGTGACAAGGAGATGGCTGGACTGCATCAGTAGTGCTCAGGGGATTGTAGCAGTGCATGTGTTAGTTCATGGGTCATTGCCTAAGTACATGGGTACTGACTGGCTGATTAGAGTACTGCAAGGAGAGTGCATGGTGAATTTATAAGTGCTTGGGTATTGGCAGAGTGATTGAATTTGGTACATGGTACTGGGTGATTGGAGAAGTGCACAGGGACTGACAGTGTGATTGCTGGACTGCATGGGTACACCTGGGTAATTGGAGTAGTGGATCAGTAGTGTGTAGGTGGTTAGAGGACTGCATGGATAGTGCACAAGTGATTGTAGCACTGCATGTGTTAATGCCTAGGTCATTGCCTAGGTACATGGATAGTGACTGGATACTTAGAGTGCTGCAAGGAGAGTGCATGGTAATGGGTTTTGGCAGAGTGATTGGATAAGGACATGGGACTGGATGGGTAATTGGGGGAGTGCATAGGTAATAACAGGGAGAATAATAAACTGTATAGGTAGCACTCAAAGGATTATAGAAGTATATGAGCTAGTGCCCGGGTAATTGCATGAGTACATGGGTACTGACTGGATGATTAGAGTACTGCAAGGTGAGTGTGTGGTGAATTTATAAGTGGTTGGGTAATGGAGGAGTGATTGGATTAGTACATGGTCCTGGCTGGGTGATTGGAGGAGTGCACGGGGAGTGGCAGTGTGATTGCTGGAGTGCATGGGTACTACCTGGGTAACTGGATGAGTGAATCAGGAGTGTGTAGGTGGTTAGAGTACTGCATAGATAGTGTACATGTGATTGTAGCACTGCATGTGTTAGTGCCTGGGGCATTGCATGAGTACCTGGATAGTGACTGGATACTTAGAGTACTGCAAGGAGAGTGCATGGTGAATTTATAAGCTGCTTGAATTTTGGCGGAGTGATTGGATAAGTACATGGTGCTCGCTAGGTGATTGGAGGAGTGCTTGGGGAGTGACAGTGTGATTGCTGGACTGCATGGGTACTACCTGGGTAATTGGAGGAGTGAATCAATAGTGTGCTGGTGGTTAGAGTACTGCATGGATAAAGCACATGTGATTGTAGCACTGCATGTGTTAGTGCCTGGGTCATTGCATGACTACATGGATAGTGACACCATACTTAGAGTGCTGCAAGGAGAGTGCAAGAGTGCATGGTGAATTTATAGGTGCCTGGGTATTGGCGGAGTTATTGGATTAGTACATGTTACTGGCCGGGTGATGATTGAAGGAGTGCACAGGGTGTGACGGTGTGATTGCTGGACTGCATGGGTACTACCTGCGTAATTGCAGGAGTGAATCAGTAGTGTATAAGTGGATAGAGGACTTCATGGATAATGCAGATGTGATTTTAGGACTGTATATGTTAGTGCCTGGGTCATTGCATTAGTACTTGGATAGTGACTGGATACTTAGAGTGCTGCAAAGAGAGTGCATGGTGAATTTATAAGCTGCTTGGGTTTTGGAGGAGTGATTTGATAAGTAAATGGTGCTCGCTGGGTGATTGAAGGAGTGCATGGTTAGTGACAGGGCGATGGCTGGACTGCATGGGTAGTGCTCAGGGTATTGTAGCAGTGCATGAGTTAGTGCATGGGTCATTGCATAAGTGCATAGGTACTGACTGCTCACCAGTCGCTCCTGGTGAGCAGACTGGACTATTGTAACTCATTGCTGGTGGAAGTAAGGGAGGACCTCCTATCAAGGCAACGGGTGGTACAGAACACAGCAGCCCGTCTGGCCCTCAACAAGCCGGCGCAGACCCCTTCCGCCCCTCTATTGAACCAGCTTCACTGGCTCCCAATCAGAAAACGAGCTATTTTCAAGATGCTCTGCGTGGTCTTCAGAACACTGCAGGGGAAAGGCCCCTCCTATCTTAGAAACAAACTCATATGGTATCAACCAGCCCGACAATTGAGATCAAGCAATGGTGACCTGTTGTGCACTCAGAGACAAGGATGGGTGGGAGAGCTTTCTCTTATCTGGCCGCTACCCACTGGATTAACCTGCCACAGAAAATTAGGGCCTGTGGCGTATTATCCAGTTTTGAGAAACTTTTAAAGACATGGCTATTTTAGAGGTGCACACTCACCATATCTGTTGTCTCAAAGCGCCGAGAGATCCCCCTGGGGATGATTCGCCTGCGCTCTACAAATTAATTAATAATATTAATAAGAATGATTAAAGTACTGCAAGGAGAGTGCATGGTGAATTTATAAGTGCTTGGGTTTGGCAGAGTGATTGGATAAGTGTACACATGTCACATCAGGCCAGCCCCTTCCCTTCAGCACTATGCAAAGATGCCCCCTGGTGGGTTTTACGTTGGGGGATTAATTCTCCTTGAATCCTGAGGGTCCCTGGGGGTCAATTATCCCACCAGGTACCTCCAGTAAGCGCCACAGAGCTGCGTTGCAGAAAGGTGGTCCAAGGCCACGCCCCTTTTTACACCTCACAGCAACACAGCCCTGTGGCATTTACTGGAGGTACCTGGTGGATTAGTTGGAGCAAAGGGACCCTCAGGCTTCAAGGGGACTTAATCCCCAACTTAATATGCATCACAGGGCGTGTTTGCACAGTGGTTAATGGAGGGGGTGGGGCCTGATGTGACAAGTGTGCAAACGTGCCCGTGGCACGTTTTAAGTTGGGGAATTAAGTCCCCTTGAATCCTGAGGGTTCCTGGGGCCCAACTAACCCACCAGGTACCTCCAGTAAGCACCACAGAGCTGACTTGCAGAGAGGTGGTCCAAGGCCACGCCACATTTTTCACCTCTCTGCAACGCAACTAGGGAATTAATTATCTTTCAATACTGAGGGTCCCAGAGGGCCAACTAGCCCAACAGATATCTCCAGTATGCGCCAGGGAGCTGCGTTACTGATAGGTGTTCAGAGGCCACGCACCTTTTTACAGCTCTCTGCCACGCAGCTCTGTGGTGCTTACTGGGGGTACCTAGTGGGCTAGTTTGAGCCTAGGGACCCTTAGGATCCAACGGGACCTAATCTCCCAACTTAAATTGGCCCACAGGGCGTGTTTACACAGTTGGGAAGGGAGGGGGCAGGGCCTGAGGTGACGTGTGCAAACACACCCTGTGGCACATTTTAAGTTGGGGAATTAATTCCCCTTGAATCCTGAGGGACCCTGGAGGCTAACTAGCCCACCAGGTGCTTCCAGTAAACGCCACTGTGCTGCATTGCAGAGAGGTGGTCCAGGCCATTCTGCTTTTTACACCTCTCTGCAATGCAGCTATGTGGCGCTTACTGGAGGTACCTAGTGGGCTAGTTGGACCCTAGGGACCCTCAGGATTCAAGGAGACTTACTCTCTCAACTTAAAATGGCCACAGAACATGTGTGCACAGTGGTGAATGGAGGGGACGGGGTATGAGGTGACGTGCACAAACACGCTATGCCCTATTATATACTGGGGGATTACAGAGGAGGTCATGCTAATCTCAGGGGGACCCCAATGCATAGTGTTTCCTAGTGTATGTAGGTGTTTTTTACTGATTTCTAAGTGTATTATAACATAGCACTGGCTCTAGGACTGGTTAGTCAGAGTCCGTTACCACCTGTATCGGTCTGAAAAAGTTGAGGGTACAGGATGATTTTGCAACAAGGATTTTTTCTGCTCTTCTGTTTGTTCTACCTGCACGTTTTCCTTCTTCCTGCACTTTTCTTCATCTTTGAGGACTTCTGTTGCTTCTTTCTGCATTTCTTTTTTTCTTTCAGTGCGTTTTCTCTTCTTTCTTCACATGTCCTATCGCAGTAGGCATAGTGTTAGAATGGGATTCCTGGTTGGCTAAGGCTTGCACCAAAAGCAGGCAGAAACCACCACTCTAGTCAGGGTAAGGGGAAAACAACTGTTGATAACCCCTGCTCACCCCCTTGGTAGTTTGCAATGAGCAGACAGGCTTATCCCCAAGGCAATGTGTATAGTATTTGCACCAACACCCACAATAACACTGTAGAACACCACAAATGGACACTGCACCATTTATTATAAAAATATAAATATTTTTATATAGCGTAGGTCAGATTAAAACGCCCAAAAGTGCACATATATAAATTACTCCTTCATCAGAAATGATCTTTTAGTTTTCTTTATGTCTCTTAAATCAGTTCATTGTTATGTTTCTTTTCAAAAGAAAGCCTCACTTCAGTAATGTTCCTTCTTAACTCTGGACTCGCAGTACATTTTTGTAACACACTGATGAAACAAATATCTGTAGTCTCAATGGACTGTGAGCCAGCATGGGTTAATCAGGGAAAATGATTTCTGTGGCAAAGAGAATGCCCCCGCTGTAGCACGGAATGTGCTGCACTGATTTGTGGGGGGGGGGGGGGGGGCGAGTCAACTATCGAGTGGTGAGGCAGCAACACTGTCAGCTGGCAATGCGGGATTCAGCGCGTTTCCCCAGTGTCTCAAAAAGGCATGCAGGCCAACTCCTGCGTTAGATCTGTATTTGCCCTGACAGTTTGAAAGAAATCACCCCTCTGTTGTGGCGCGCAAGGACGCGGTGCACGGCTCAGCCCCCAGTTACCTTATCAATGTAGAGGGGGGCGGGCAATCCCTGCAGCCTCAGGCTTCTGTGTAGCGGTTTTGGGGAAGTGCGACGGGATGCCTCGCGCTTCCTTCTATCCCAGCGCTCTGGCGTCTAGCCTCCAAGCCCAGCGGTGCCTCATCCGATGGCAGCGCGGCACTCAAGTCCAGGCTCCAGGCTCAGGGAAACACTCTCGCCCGCTGGGCCAATCCCAGCGCGGCAGAGAGATGACATCACGGAGACTCCGGCCTGCTAGGCGGTGCTTGATGTGGCCGCCAATCCTGATGCAGCTGCCCCGGGCCGAACCTCCTGGTTGCTACGCTGCCTCTCCACCAATTCCAGCGCAGAGGGGGGCGTTTCTTCAAGGGCTGCTCTGGCGCAGCGACTCATACTCTGGCTCGGCGAACTCTTGGTGGTTCCCGATTGAGCACCGGTTACACCCCTCGGCGTTGAGGCAGGGACAAGCTTCACAACGGAGCACACCCTGATCCCCAGCGCATGCACACAGCGTTCTCATGGGCAGAAGCTCTTTCTGAGTACAGCGGGCTTCACGGAGGCTCACCAACCGCCAGCAGAGTGCTCTCGTAGCCCGCAGTAGACACTGTGCTCTTGTAGATCTTGGCGCTGGTGGAGGTAAATGCAGGTCCAGGGCTTCTCGGACTCCTCATGACCACGGACAGAAGAGGTTACAGAGAAAGCTCCCCTGGGCAAAACGGGCTTCTTGAAAAACATACACTGGGTTCAAAGCACAAGCATGCAGCGCGGGGCATATGTTCCTTTGGAAAACTTTTATATCCCTGAGTTTTCCGGAAACAGGAGGCCAGCGCTCATCAGGACCTTGGAGACTCTTGGACACAGCACACAGCAAAGTCCCTTCATCAAGCAGGTGGGGGGGACACAGCACACAGCAAAGTCCCCCGTGTCCCCTTCCTCGGTGAAAACAGCAAACTGCAGGTCAGCCCCAGAACACACAGCAAGGGCAGTCTTCCTTAGTCTCTTCAGCTGATCTTCTTGGGCAGGGATTCCTCTTGATTGCAGAAGTAGTCTAAACTACAAGGATTTCAGGTCCTACTTTTATACCCCAAAAGTCTTTGTTCTCCATGTGTGAGGGGTCCAGGATCCAGTCCTCATTGTGGAAGGCAGGCACAGTCCTATTCAGGCCCAGGTGCAACTCTTCCCACCACTCTAAGTGTAGGTAGGTCTATTCAGCCTAAGACTGACCCCCCAGCCTCCTGCAGCCACCCCCAGCCTCTGTCACTCACAAACCAGACAGTCAATACACAAACAGGAAGAGGCTTAAAGAAAGGTTTACAGGAAAATAGCCACTTTCTAAAAGTGCTATTTTCATACACAGAATTTAAAAACCATCTTTTTTAAAAGATATGTCATCAAATTCTGAGTTCAGGGATACCAGACTTCAGCTTCCCATCTTGCTCCTATGGGGAGATATGCAGCTACACATGGAACACAGCATCCCCCATTCTATCTTATGGGCAAGATGGCCATTCAATAGTGAAAAACAAAATTGGTAGTATTTCACGATCAGGACATGTCACCCACACTAGTACATGTCCTACCTTTCACATACACTGCAACATGCCAAGGGGGGTACCTTGGGCCTACCGTAGGGGTGTCCAATGTGTAAGAAAAGGGAAGGGTCAGGCCTGGTCAGTGTTTACACTGGCCAGGACAACATGGCAGTTCACAGACTGCGCACAGGCACTGCGATGGCAGGCCCGAGACACAATTTTAGGGCTACTCATGTGGGTGGCACAATCAGTGCTGCAGGCCAACTAGTAGCATTTGACTTACCAGCCCTGGCACACTCAGTGCCCTTTACTAGAGACTTTACAGGTAAAACAAATAGGCCAATCATGGATAACCAATCACAGTAATAAATTACAGGGAGAGCATATGCACTTGAGCACTGATCAGCAGTGGTAAAGTGCTCAGAGTCCTATTGCCAACAACCACAGGTCAGGAAAAACAAGGGAGGAAGAAGCAAAATGTTTGGGGATAACCCCGCAAAAAGGGCCAGTTCCAACACATAGTTAGAAATTATCATTTAAAAAACCATTAAAATTCACCGAAAATTCATAGGTTTCAGGCATGTTATAGTTAGGAATAAGCGTATAAAAAACCTTAGAAATTCACTGAAAAAAACATAGGTTTCAGGGGTGTTAGAGTTAGCTGGACATTTCACTCGTACAAAGCCATTGAAATTCCCCCACTATAGTTAGTTCAGCTAACTATAACTCGCGCCCCCTCAATGCACTGCTGATGATGTCAGATATTACATCACTCATGACATGGTCAGTGACATCACTCATGACATCACTGATGATATCTCAACTGACATCACTTGATAACATCATATATCATACATATATATATATATATAAATATATATATATATATATTTACATATATACATATATCATTCATACCCATTCAAGTGCATATGATAATCATATAAATTCTAGAATACCTAAACCATTGAAATCACACGTTTTCTGTAAAATCACATGGCACATGGATTAGCATCTCATTTTAAACACCCTAAGGGGTATATTCACAAGAACGTGTGCTAAACATCACCAAAAAATGCTAGTGAAACTTTACACATCGCAGCCTATTGTGGGAAAATAACCCCGTGTCAACATGAAATTCACAACACAGCAGTACCATGCGATACCCCGCCGATAACGTGGCCAATGTCCACGATACAACCATTGCGAAGGAGAAAAAAAACACAAACCTCGATGTGAAAAAACATGCGATGTACCAAAGTGTGACGAGGAAATCAGCGATAAGCAGTGCTAGGCTTGCAATGCACACATGGCAGGAGGGAAAAATCACAATAAAAGTAGAAAAAGTACTCAAACACAAACTGCCCAACATCCAAGCACCATGGAGGCAGCTGGAGCTGGAGCAGGCGCAGAGGATGAGCAGAACCCCACAAGCACCCCGGATGACCAGCCTGGGATCTTGGGGACAGGGAAGGGCAAGGACAAGTAGAAGAGGAAGATGAAGTTCAGTCCGCAGGTAAACAGGACCCTGGTAACCATCAATAACTGTTCGTCACCTCCAACATGTCATTGGGCACCAAAAATGGGATATGACGGGACATCGTTGACAAGGTGAATACCGTCAGAGAACACAAGAGGTCAATGGATGAGGCCAAGAGCCAATGGATTGACATCAAGCACAAGAACAAGGATAAACTCGCAGCCAAACAGAAGGCAGCAATGCAGACTGGAGGTGGGAGCCCAACGCCACAGCTCGTGCTGGATGACATGGAGGAGATGGTGTCGACAGTCATCAGTGTGGAGACTGTGGCAGGAGAAACTGCTCGACAGGTCACAACACAACCACAACAGGGTGAGTGACCATCAGGTACTGGGGGGACAGGTGGACATGGCCACACTGGCACACATGCAAAATCAAGCAGAGCACAGTGCACACCCACAATGACTCTGGGTCATGGCCCTGATCTACAGACCGTCACAATGTACAATGCCATGCTGTCTGAATGTCAACATGTACCATGGGGCTACATACATGTAGACACATTGTAATACACCACTTGATGTGTCATTGCCGCACAGTGCCACAGCCGGTACTGCAATACCCACAAGTGGGGCAGAGCACTGTACACTTCCTCTTCCGCAGGACTTGTCATCCCCGGATGGACTCTGGCTGGCCCTCCATGGGCCCATGTTGTGTAGTGTGCTTGGCATGGCCCCGTACTGCTCCAGCTGCAAAAATCCACTAGATGTGCAATAAACATCCAGTAATGCACCGCTGTGTCACGTCTTTCCTCATTCATGTATGAATGTGTGGATGGAAGTAGGGACAGTGATTTCCCTTACGTCAATGATGCTCATCTGGTGGGATGCCAGTCACAGTGTGCTACATTGCCTATTGTGTTCCGGGTGCTGTGGACACTACAACAGGGACACACGCATTAGTCACTTCCTTTTCCAGACATAGACTGAACCACGCCCAGAGCCCCCGAGTCATTGTTGCAAGCCCTGCCCTGGTCCGGCGTTCGCCAGGCCAGACCACTTCGCTTACGCTCCGAGGGGGGGGGGGCACACATAGCTACCTGTCGCAGGCATACTCGCTGGTGGTGTGCAAGTCACTGGTCTAGTTGTCAGCATGCCACAGGCACTCCCTGAGGGCAGGGTTGCACAGCACAGGCGTCACAGACCATGTGACCTTGCAAATATAAGGGGCTGACAAAATCACATTCCCCTCTGCCGGTGGTGACGGGATGACAGGCACTCCACTGTTCTCATGTGAGTAAAATACCCAGGCAAATCCTCAATAGAGACACTAGCACATGAACAGTGGCATTAGCCCAAACATGGTTTAGAAAAAAATATAATCAAAAAACGTTTTTGCACATATTTGTGTATTTTAATTTCTGTTATAAAACATGATTAAATGATAAAAAATATTGAGTACATTAATATTTATACATGATAAAATATTCCAGCATTATAGCATATGCATGGATCTAGACATACATCAGGTACATATATGTTATACAATAAAAAGATGGTTTCCTGTTATTGTATAACATATATGTACCTGATGTATGTCTAGATCCATGCATATGCTATAATGCTGGAATATTTTATCATGTATAAATATTAATGTACTCAATATTTTTTATCATTTAATCATGTTTTATAACAGAAATTAAAATACACAAATATGTGCAAAAACGTTTTTTGATTATATTTTTTTCTAAACCATGTTTGGGCTAATGCCACTGTTCATGTGCTAGTGTCTCTATTGAGGATTTGCCTGGGTATTTTACTCACATAAATTCTTGCCCTGACCCAGGAAATTGATCCAAATCAGGGGGTCCTTGTTTATTTTACATAATACTCCACTGTTCTCAAGCATAAACGGCCCATGACTTGTTGCGCACAGGGATATGTGGCACCCGAAGCCTTGCAGCCGGTACAGGCCTACCACCACGTGGCGCTGACTGGCGTTGCAAAGGGTTAGTGGCACCGAAATAGCTGAGCGGGTGTGCAGCCTGCGTTGATGACGGGTGCATGATGTGGTCTCAGTGAATGATGACTCAGGACTCAGCATCATGTGTGGGACCTGCTGGGCCGGGGGGCGGGCCTGCATGATGTGCACCATGCCATGGTGTTGGGACCGGGGCCTGGATCTTGCACGGGTAGGTGGTGTGCCTACTGGTGGATACACAGGTGGAAGCAGGTGAACAGTGGGGCCTGTGTGCATAGGGACGACATAGTCTCTCTCTCTCTCTCTCCCTTCCTTTCCTTCTCTCCCTCCCTTTCTCTCTCCCTTCCCCCCCTCTCTCTCTATCTCTCTCTCTCTCTCTGTCTCCCTTCCTTTCCTTTTCTTCCCTCTCTTTCTCTCTCTGGCTTACTTTCCTTCTCTGCTTCTCTGTGTCTCACTCCTTTGATGTGCGCATGACACATGTCCTGATTTTGTGCTTCATTTTCCAGGCTGTGACGTCGACATTTTCCCTGACGGACCCGATAGAAGTCTTCCGCATTGGAGTTTTGTGTTGTATTTCAATAAAGGTTTTGCTTGTTACTTCAGTGCTGTGTGTCTGTTTCTCATTCTTCTGGCCACACATGTGTGTATTTTTTTGGGCAATGTGCGTCATCATGCGTTTTTTGTGGCTCTTGTGTTTGCACAGTATGTGTATGTACGGGGGGCGGCCAGGGGGGCTGGGGTGGTGACGGGGGATATTGTGGCCCTCATGAGTATCAAAGCTGCATGATCATTGTCTCCATGGCATCTGTGGGTCTTCAGGTATGGCTCTTGGCTGGGCTCCCTTTCATGCTGTGGGTAGTCGTCCTGCTTAGCACCAGCAAAAGGCAGGTGTTAAATCCCTGGTGCTATCGTGGCTTATTGCCTGTTTTTGTTGCGCTTCGCAGATCTGGCAGTTTGTTGTGAAAGTGGTGGTGTGGTTTTTTTCGTGTGTTTTTGCACGGGAACGCCTACTCTGCATCTTATTAGGGTTAGTTGGTGGTGTCCACAGTGGGGATACATTTTGTGGCAGTTATTGCGCGAGTAATGGCGATGTCTGTAGCTTGCACCAACTTGTGAATGGGGTGTTAAATCTATCCCCACTTTTGATGCATTAAGGTAGAGATAAATCAGAGATAAGTCCTTGTGAACATCCCCCTAAGTGTTACCACACCTATGGTTCACAGTCCTGAGCATCACAAATGTGCTACCCTTATTATTGTCATAGTGATATCTTCAACATCATCCCAAGCAATGTACTGCTTACTTTAGGTCAGTGTTTTCCTTCAACTCGTAATGCATAGATATACAGCTGCCAACCTTAAATCCTACAAACCCTACCATTTCCTTATTTGCTCCTTCCAAGTTTAAATCCAATGGTCATCAGCATTGCACTGATAATGCACGAGGGTAATCATTTTCTGAACCGTTCACCAAAGGAACTCGAAAATGTAAATGTATCATGCCTTCAAACGCCTGCATAGATTGATTATCTGTATTTTAATCAGTTACAGTACTCTTTACATTTATGTCCATGAGAATGCTCTAGGACGAAAAAGAATTCATATCACTAATAGTTAGGGGTGTGCAAATGAGCATAATTTGCTTTCTCATAATTACCCAAAATTTTGGCTAAAAGGCGCATGATTATGAGAAATACACATTGGTCAGTTTGCATTATATTTTGGAGCAAAATATGTTGTTGCATCAATTTTTGCCACGAGAATGCATGTAAATAAAGCACCATAAACAACAGCTGCTCGGGTTTGGTTGTTTGCAAGCATTCACAGCACAATTTTTGATGCAAATGGTCCTTTTTGTGTTTATAAACATTAACTCACACTTATGCAAAGTGGCACAACGGTATAATTTCGGGAATTTCGTGCACCAAGCCTCACATGATACTCCCAAAATTAGGTGAATTACGCTGCCATATTTGATATTTTTGACCAGGCCGAAATAGAGTAATGTCTGTGCTTAGGGCCAGACAGGTCAAAGCATATTAATTACGTTTAGAAGTTACTTAAACTTAGAATCATAAACTCACACTTCTTCATAGTCTTCATTCCTATATAATTGGGGGATTTCTCGCTCAGCCACTGAATTGATCCTGGGCGTGAACATTGGATAGTCAGTCCAACCTGGTAGCACCTGCCAGCCATCTTTGTAATCCTGGTATTTGAGCTCTTATTTCCTATATATCTACACTCATATATGTTCCTTCATGTTATTTAGACATCTACGCATACTCTCTTTGGCATCCATTTGTAATTTCTTGTATTTCCGTATCAATATATCAAGAACAGCTCATCCGTATTTTCTTATTGTTTTGACTTCGATTCTAAGTTATATCCAATATGATGGTTATCTACTTAAGCTAAATATTGATAAAATATTGATTGTTGTTCATTAATATTCTATACCAGCTTCAGCACCACCACAAGGCCGAGTAAGGTAGTAATTAAACTCAGGGGGGGCAGATTTACAAGCCCCACTCCCGACATTTTGACAACACTGTTGCGTCACTTCAGTGACAAAGTGGCACCGTAAACCATGCGCCAATTCTACAAGATTTCATTGAGTCTCTTTTACGTCCCTGCAGCGTCAAAACCTTAGGCCTGCTTACCATAAGGTAATTTTTTTACCAAAGGAACCTAATCCATCATCATTAATTTCCGGCATCGAATGGATTTGTCAGTCATCCAATTACACATAGCACTAAAGGTTACGCTTATCTCGAGTGTAGGCCTAGTTGAGTGACTCAACACAACTACAGTTTGTAACTTGTTGTACTAGGCTATCCCCTCCACCATTATGTTGTATTTACTTTGCTCTACTACTTCTCCCAGAGTCTCTCTCAGAGAGATGACTGTCTCATTTTTTTTTGTAAATGCTACTGCCAGTGTTTACCACTACCACCACAACCATGGCACCTCCATTCTCTTCGGAAACCCAACCTGCATCGTCATGCAGCCATCGCTGTGCTTATCTTAAACTTCAATCACAGGTAAGAAAAGATGTTTGGGGAGGTATAATGATGGACTAGGAGGAGAGACTGACAATACTAGTAGGACAACTCACTCAGTGAGGGGTACCTCATCTATCTGTTTGTGTCTTACAAAGTCAGCCAATTATTTAAATCAAACACCGGCTGTGGCCATGCAGCAGCAAGGAAACAGTGTGACGTAAAACAGCAACCCCACCCACAAAATATTAACAACATTGTATATAAAGTTTAAATATATAATTGAATCCCCTAACAAAAATAAACTATTTAAAAATCCCACAACAACACCTGACCCACCCTCTCCCTAACCCCAAACAATGTCTGAAACGAAAAGATCCACAAAAAAAGTCCAATTGTCCATGTCCATAAATAAAGTGCAAACCCCAATGCCCGATTCCCACCCACCAAAAGAAGTTATAAAAAAGGGGCAATCAAACAGGGTCTTTAGCGGCGGGCTCTTCGGATGTCGATCTCCAGGACCTTGACCCTCTTTTTAAGCTCCTCTATCATCTCCTCCAGTCACGCATTTCGAAGGAGCATGCAGCGCGCATATGCCCTGCAGTTGCATCCACAGGGGGGGCAGCAGTGCTGGTTGCTGTTGGTGTGCGGTGGCAGTCGGCTGCCTGACCGCGGCACCGTGCCTCTGGAGGGGTTTGGCTGGGGTCGGGGCATTGGAGGAGGCTGAAGCTGCTGCCGCCTCCTCCTACTTTGCCAGAACCACCAGCCGCCGGTACTATTTACAGATGGCCTCCAGCTTCCGACACCGGGCTATGGCTGCCAACTCCTTCCTAGTTTTTTTGGAGGAGCTATATCAAGAAAGAAAAAAGACTATTACCAATACTCTTAGCAAAACAGTAACACAAAATGTATTCAACCCATAGTGGCATAGTAGCACTAGCAAGCACAGTACATAACATTTGTGGTATGTATCTGTCCTCCCACTTCCTCGGCCTCTAACATTTGTGGGAGTTTCAGGCATTACACTAGCACTATGGACTCCAGTACACAGTACACCAGTCTTCTTATTATCTCTAGTCAAGGGAAATTACATGCCCTTGTTGTAGCCGGCATGCCAGCTCAGTCAGCTTGCGCCCAAGACAAACGTACTCGAATCATGACGCAGACTCTCATTAGTTTTATTTATTACTGTCTGCAGGTGGGGAAACTCATATTTTTCTATCACGGGTGGCACTGCCCATACTCTCTCTGTTACATCAAGGGCAATTGCTCAATTTCACTTTCACCCTGCCCTGACTACTACAAAAAGGTAGATTATATATCTGATCCAATGATCATTGCTTATATAGGGGACCACATGAGGTACTTTATTTTGATTGATTGTATAACCAACAGATAGGCCACCCTTTGCAGGCTGGTCGACACAGTCCAAAATAAATTAACATAAGTACTAGGGAGTGGTCCTCAGAGTTGGAGGAAGGCGCTTGATAACTACATACATAATTACATACACAATATATATATATGATGTGCTTGCAAACTACTGTGAGCCAAGGGAGCATTCTGAAAATACAACTGATATTTCCCTCAGCTTTGCTACTCTGGCACGGTTTCTTTTACATTCTCTTCAAACTAAGACTCTGCATCCAGGGACAGTCTCCACCTATGTTATCCATGATGATTACATCCAGGCATCCATCCATTCAAAGTAAATGTCTATTATTGTTCTTGATCTCTCAATAAACCTTAGTTTGTTTCACCAACAACCACCCATGCGTCCTTCCTTGCTTGCCTTGGCTTTGAGTTTGACCCAAACACCGCAGAAGATTCTTGCTTTCGTATCCACCCATACGGTATTGCATTCCCAGGCAGGTACCTTTCTTTCACCTACCACCCATCCTTCAACAACCCACCTATGCATGCTTCCAACGCATCCTTCTCTTCCATTCATAATACATCTTGCCCGTCCTTCCTCCTTCTACCCTTTTTTTCTTTTTTTTCTACACATCCATCAAGGTCATCTGATCTGACGTTTAGGCTTCTCCATAAAGCTTTTACAGCTGAGTTGGAGTCAGATAGAAGAGGACATTGGTTACTCAACTCACGCTGCTAATGCTATTGCTGAATAATGCTAAGTGAAGGGTGTCTTCTTCAACCATTGTATAATGTTCACTACAACTTCATAACTTCATACTTACTAAGTCTCGACAGTACAGTGAGTGTACACCCTTCCAGCTAGTGTAATGTCAATAAGTAAGGAATATAACTTACCACCGCCTGCCACTACTGATGGCTCCCCCCGTGTAGCTGCTGCAGGTGCCGCATCTCTTGCTCCCTCCGAAATGGCCGCATTGCCGCTGGCCTCAGCACCGGTGGTCAGTAGTACACCTAGAAAAAACATTACACATTTTTGGATGCCATATATATACCTCCCCCTATGTATTCTTTTTCACTAGCAAGATAGAAAAAAAGTTAATACATACATATACAACATACATCACTAGTCCAAGTCGGGTACTAGAGTAGACACTAGTAGTGTTATTTTGGTCCCTAGGGTCATTGTAGTCTACTCTACTCTTTATAAAGTTAGCCTGAGCCATGCAACCATTTTAGCTTCATGTCTTTTGCGCACGTTACCTCGCAGCTTGTTGTGTAAGATGCCTTTGAGCCCACATGAGCTCATACAGCTACTGTCAAAGCGTTGCGTACAAGGTTGAAAAACAAGCAACTTTGTTATGGAGTTCTGGTCAGTCCGTATTGCTTAGTCATGACATGCTACACTTATTGGCATGACCGAGAAATGATTGCATTATACTAACGCACACCATTTTCCTCATAACAGGCTGAATATTCCCTTCTACGAAACAGAGCTTTGCAGAGCTTATGATGTAACCAGCACTTCTACATTCTAAGGTGATAGGTCTCCCAGAATTCTCACAGATATGTTGTCTTTTATGGACTTGTAACAATGTTTATTGTTTTAATGTAATGCATTTTGCTGTTGGGGCTAGCTCATATAGTATACTGAATTGTAGAACAAGGTACAGAGCTTGTTAGTTGAAAATAAACCCTTTGAACTTACACATAGACTCTGTGGTATTTGGTGTGGTGGACTTGCACGAGTGAGTGAGCAAAAGGGTGTTATGTTCTGGTTTGTCTAATCATTGGGTATCTTCGGGGGGTTTGGGGACCTAATGAGACACTGTAGCTAGTCGTTCAGGGGATTGTGGGTTCTGACTGAGATGTGAGGAAGGTCTAACCTCCCATAACCAACATCATATTTTCTTGTGCATAGTTCTGTATGTGGCTGTGCAGAATCCCCACAACTGTAGTAGTATGTACTATATCCTATCAAAAATAGTCAAATATCTGTGTGGGCATTTTGTTGGTGGGAATTGTCGAAAAGCCTCAAGATTAAGAAAAGTGACTAGAAGAGGACAGCCCAAAGGACTGGACTCAGTGGCTAGAGCTATTGGTCAATCTGAGTTTCATTTAAAACCTTTTAAATAAAGAGTGGCCAACTGGGTAAGCGTAGCTACAGACAGACTAATAGTAGTAGTGCAGAGAGTCATAGCAGAGGCAGTTAGAGGCAGGGATAACAAGAATTTGGAAACAGATAGTCAAGATCAAAGAAGATTTTGCAAAAAATAGAATTAGGAACCAGAATGAATAGTTCGGAAAAAATAAGGTGCAGTAAAAGTTAGTGAAATATATTATTAATATTAAGCACTGGAGGAGTTACTGGGGCCAGCAGCAGAGCCCTCAGTAGAGGAGCGGTCCTGGCCCTGGGAGGCATCTTGGCCTTGTTGTTGTCCCGCCAACTCGGACCCCATCTCCTTGCCCCTGGGTGCTGATCATGTAAGATATAATAAAGAAAGAGACAACATTAATGATTGGTGTGAAACAAATAAAATATTTTTTAAAACGCTCCAAAAACTTTTTAGGAAGCAGCAATTGCAATAAAATTGACCTATCTAATCAGATCGACTAGTAGCTAGTATTATTGCAGGATTCACGGACCGTCTACTTATTATGTATGAACACTAATCCAATGTTCCATTCTGGTTCCAGAATACTAACTTAGCCTAAGTACCACCTGACTTAGACCACCTATTTCAGACGGGCCAATTGTTCATTAAGTCTGCATTACCATTTATTTGTTAGCCCTCAAAATCAAAAATGCATAAATGAAGGACACATGCATAAATTTGGGCATGCCCCAAATTGTTGGTTGGTTGCCTCTGATGTTCTGCTAGTGACACTGCTAAGCCATACCACTCATTAAACAAACTACAAAAGGGTCTACTAAGGACTGGGGTAAGCAGCATGCAGTGATTGAGGATACGTAGGGCAGACCGCTAAAAAATTACCAACTAATACTAACTAAACCTATCAATCCATCCACCACTATCTCTTCTTAGTGACAGAAGGACAAAGGAAAGACTAGAGTCTCTCTAGCAATAGCATTAACTAACTTAAGTTCTCTAAAGTATACTCTTACATAATCAGCCCAAGCGCAAAATTACAAACAAGTAAGAGTAGCGCAAAGCACCTGTATTGTACAATGACAGAATATTTTGAAACTTAATTTACCTACAATGTAAGCAGCAGTATTCTTGCTATTCGGAAAAAAATTATACACAATACTTATACGATTAGTATATTAGCTACTCACCAATCCCCACAACCTCGACATCTATCAGGTCCAGCAGGTGCTGCTCCCGGTCCAAGATGTCTGACCACCGGTAGGCCAGCTGGTTATGGGTGCACCGGACCCCTGAGTAGCAAAACACTGCCCGGTGCACCTTCGCCCACCAGCGGTGACGCTCCTTGGTAGGGTACCCAGAGCCAGGCCTGCAGCCTGCTGCCAAGGTCAAGAGGTGGTGGAGCTGCACAAAAAAAACATGGGCGGCCACCTCTGCCTCGCAGAACAGCTCCTGGGCCTGCAACCCTGCAAGGCGCAGTCTGCCGCAAGGCAGGCGGCTCTTGGGCGTAGGCACCTTGCCCTTGGAGCCGGTACCCTTAGCCATGGTTCTGGGGTGTGCAGGAGGCAGAAAATAAAATTTTGAAGGAAAAAATAAAGTTAGGGGAAGAAGTAGGAGCTTAATGAAGGAAGTAATATAAAACAGTAGAAAAGTGAAAAAACACAGTAAAAATAGAAATAAAATACAAAATATAGACTTAGGGACAGAGAGGGATAAATAATAAATAAAAAAGATCCGAAAAACAGTGTAAAAACCTAAGGATTGCAAAGAAAGAGAGAGGATGGAAAAGCAGGCTCAGAACCATAGCATACAGTGAAACACAAGATGGTCGTGCCCATCGCAACCGCGTGGGTAAGTTTGCGCAATATTCCCCCCCCCCCCGAGCACGCAAAAAGCAATGCAAACACGTGAAATGCGTTCCCGGACATGAAATGAGCATAGCAAACACGCTATACGTGACCCAGAACAGGAAATAAGGCATCGTGAACGGGTGGGACAAGTGAAAAACAAGATGGCCACACCCATAGCCGACCGCAAGGGCACGTTTGCGAGATACTATCCCCCGAGCAAGCATACAGCTTTCCGAACACTCAATACGCGTTCCCGAACAAGACAAATGCATCGCAGATTGGCCGGACAAGCAACTACGCATGCTCGCGTAGCTACACGTAGATTGCGTAGCGCTTTTACAACTTCACGCAGCTTTGTATAGCGCGACTACGCGAACTACGCCCAGGGTTATTAATTATGCCTTAATGTAGAGAAATCTAGTTCCCAAGCAAAGTTCATCTTGAGCTGAAGTTATATTTGGTCACAAAGAGGTACAATAGGTTGTAAGTCTGCACCCTGCCATAGGAGCATTTGTCATTCACTTATTTTAGAGTCCGGGTACAATTAGTTCATCCTGCCCAATTCAAGGGTTAATAGGATTTGCAGTTTTCCACGCACATATTGATTTATCCAAAATAACTATCAAGCAGCATTTCTGCTGCTGAAAATAATCTTACAGTTAATTGGAGACCTGCCATCAGTTTGTGCATTATACACTGGGAGGGGTATTCACACATTTATAGTATGTTTTGTAGTGCTACAATAGCACTCCAAATGTACTACAAAATGCTATTCACAAACTGCAGTTAGTAGTATGTTTTGTAGTTTGGTAAATTCACAATGGTAAATTAAACTTTTGAGTAATTTGCATGTGTTATTTATTCTCACACCTTTGACTTTGTGAAAAGGCCTTGCAATTTGTGAATAGCCCCCAAACCCTTCAATTTGGTGGAGGCATGCAATTACACTTTTGGAGTAAATGTATGCACAAATTTTGTGAATAGCCTAAAAGTATTAACCTTACTCAAAGTGTAAATTACTCAAAAGTATGTTACCTTTGTGAGGCAGGCACTTTTTTTGGCACCATGACCACATCTCCCAGGGCGGATATTGCCCCACCCCGTCCCCCTTTCTCCCTGTGTCTCATTTCAGTGCCTACAAGCTAAGGAATATCAGGCAAAGTTTCAGAGTTCATCCACCTTTCACGTGCCCGTACAAGTGCATATGAGTGGTTCACACTTGACACCAGTGGAGTCAGAAACTGATCTTGAAGACAGCTATGTGAACTTAGAGTGTGGTTGTTTCCTGTAATTTGGCAAATCCAATGTGACTGAGTAAACTATCAGCAAAAATAAACTGCCCTCAGTGTAAAAATAGAGAATGTGTGACACGGGCGCATTACCATGGTGAGGCCCACTGAGCCCTAAAGATTGTGTATGTCATGCCAGCGACGCTAACTCGGCAATTTCGAGTAAATGCAGTTTAAATATATGTTTTAAAAGCATCCCTCACTGACTGAAAAGGTAGGTTTGTGTGCTCATAATGAACGCATTAAAGGCATGTAAAGGGTCTGATTTATGTCAACCTAGGATAGAAAAATGATGGTTAAGGCGACCATACCTGGGACGACGTGGGGCTTAAATGCTGGTGAATAAAAGAGGCTCCCGCTGTGCAATGCATAGCAAGTATTCAGAAACTCTGGTTTCCCTATACTTTTTCGTGTTATTTAAATATATGGCTGCTAACACTGTTTGCATTGAATCTCTTCCTCTCCTCTCAATTTCCCTTTTTCTCTTTCTCTCTTGCGCTCTCTCTCATCTACACACACCTTCTCCCTGCCTCACAACCACCAACTGTCTCCCTTCCACTCCTTGTCCCTCGTCTTCTCTACCTCTCTCGGTCTCCCAGGCTCGACCTCACAGACACACCCTCTCTTCCCCTGCATGCACTGTATGTCTCTTGCTTACTTTCTCTTTCATAGACATGCACTGTTCCTCTTTCGCACACACTTTGCCTCTTTCACCCACTAACACTCACATGTGCAGTCTTCTCTCATTCTTTCTATCTCACTTCGGGGAATATGTCCAAGGAAGTAGCGGAGTGAGGCATTAGCCGTCATAGCTTAACGCCTCACTCGCCACTTAAGAAATGCAAGGCTGCACCATATTTACAAGGATATGGTGCAGTCTTGCGTTTCCCCCTGTACTGGTGCTACACTTAGCAGTCTAGCACCAATGCAGACACCCTTGCACCATAGTGCTAGGGTGTCTGCGTGCAGGTGAAGATTGTTTATGTACAGGAAGGTCCCCCTTCCAGTACATAAACAATCTTGAAATGCCATTAGTCACTTCTATGTTTGTTGCTTAATGCACCACACATGGAAGTCACAAAATGGCATTTAAAAAAAAAAAAGATTGTGTGCAGGAAGGGGGACCTTCCTGGTCATAAACAATCTAAGGCATTTCGTTTTTTCTATGCAAGGCAGCACACATGGAAAAAGCAAAACCGAGGAGAAATAATGCTTTTCTCCTCATTTCGCCAAGTTAAGACCAGGTTTCACCAGGTCTTAATTTTGGCGCTGCCTCCTATTTACGTTGCCCTTGTAAATAGGGAGCAGCATCAAAATAAATGTGTGTTGCAGTGGAACGCCCACGGCAACACCCACTGCCCACTCCTTTTACGCTAAGCACAGTGTGAAATGGGGCCTTATTTTCAAGGCAGCGTTAAGCCATGTTAAGTGGCTTAACGTTGCCTTGTAAATAAGGCAAAGCCCCTATCGCCACAGGAACGTCGTAAAAAGTGATGTTGCTTTAGCGATAGAGGCTAGTACAAATGCCCCTTTGTGTTGAGCCGCCTCTCTCATTGTCCTCTCTATCCTTTTCCTTTCCCCTCTTTTCTCACGTCTATCTTTTATCCTTCATTCTCTTTCTTTTTCACTCACTATCTCTGTGTCAGTCTGTCTGTCTTCTGAATATGCCTCTTTTTCACTCTCTTCCTTATGTTACTTTTCACGTTCACTCTAACTCTCTACCTCATTTCCCCAGCTCCTATGCAGACATCTACAGTTCTATACTTCTACCTTCTACTGTAGTACTAGTGACTGTCCATCAGTCTCCTCATTTTATGTCACAAGCACTGAGATCGTAAACAGCCAATTATGTTACCACTTCAAACATGATATCATCATCAGTAAAGAACACACCCACTGGACTTCCTTAGTTTACATATCTCAGTATCCATGAAAACAAAAGTTCACGACAATTCCTTTACAAAAGAGGTACTGATATTAATATCTGGTCCAATGTAAGACTACTTTGAATTGTATATATGTTTGTATGATAATTCATCGGCCACCTCGCCATCGAGCAGCACACCAATCAGGTACTTCTGATGTTTTACCACTACCCAGACCTTACTATTTCAACCCAATATCCACCCAACCTCTTATCTATTGATTTTTTGCATCCTAATGTTGTTAATTCAAATTTTTTTAACAGTCATTTTCCTGATGTATTTTAATAAATGGGATTTAAAGCATTCTTCCTATTGTAGCACAGTTATTTAATCAAATATACGACTTTTAATGGCATGTATTGTCATATTTATTTGCTCTTACCCTAGCCATAATTCTACCCTTAAAACTAACAATACTCTACTTCTAATTAAATTGATTTAATTTTATTATGTATTAATTTTGTAATTCATGTTATTTTATTATTATTTATGTTACTTTTTATTTTATTTTATTTTATTTTTTCATATTATTTAGTTCTGGTATTATTAATTTTACTGCAAGTATCATTTTAACCCCAAACGTAATACCAACCATAACACATTAATCAGTTTTAATTTCATTTAGTTACATTAATAACATCCTTAATATTAACCTACTCTTTATGTTTACACTCTTTTAATGTAAAGAAAATAACGTATAAAAAATGTGAAAGGCAAAGTACTGTATCTCAGGACGAAGCCCCAAACCCAGTTTTTTTACTGCTGTCTTTGGCTGGTTAGGTGGGCCTAAAAGGAGCAGGGCACAGACATGGACTTCATTTAGGGGTCGCCAGGGTCTCAGGAGTGACTCGGGCTTGCCCCTTGCGACCGCTGGCACTGCTTTTCTGCTTGAAACAGTGGAAGGTGGTCAGATCAATGGAATAGCCTCCAATTCGATTAAATGCCCTTGAAAACACACCCCGGGAGGTGTCATGCTTCATCATCTGGGCGTGCTCCTCGTCGGGCCCCTTCCACCAGACACAGAGGACTTCAATGGGTAGCACCTTCGCCCCCAGTCTAGCATGCCCATACATGTCAGATTTTAAGGAAACATATATTCTCCACTAACACCCACACAGAAAATATTACCAGAGGGCGTCAATAAATTGATGACATCTTAATCTTCTGGAAGGGAAAAAAGAGGGGGTCCTTTAATTTGTAGCTTGAATTAACAATCGGAATCCTTATCTAAAATTCACTGCTAATATTTTGGAAAAAGAACTTTCAGTCCAAGTCCTATGGGTCAGTCTGTCACAGGACAGACTACACACAAAAACTTTTAAGATGCCAACTGACAGCCACTGTCCCCTATTGTTTAGCAGCCACCATCCTAAAGCCCTACGGACAATTTTTATGACTTTGAGGCAACTGTAGCAATCTAAGTGACTTCACAACTCAATCCAATGATCTAGCAGAACATCTGGCTAGACGAGAGTACCCCATGAAAAACATAATAACTGCACAAAAAAGAGCATGTAACAACAACAGGGAAGCACTCCTAGAACCACGAGTAAAACCAGAAATGAATGAATTGACAAATGTGTCGCAACAGAGGCTGGTTCCCTAACCTTGAAAAGCCGGGTACAGCAGGAGCGATAAAGATGCTAGCTAACCCCTTCCCTGATTGTGGCGCTTCCTGTGGGTAGTAAATTATCACTCCACAGATATCACCTCCGCAGGGGAAGGGGAGAAAAGGGATAAACAAAACAAAAAGCTGTGGCAGCCAAAACACTCAATGGCGTGGGTTGAAGGAGTTGCAGGCTTTACTCCTATTACTGCCTCTTGGTCCCTGTAGAAGAGACACAATACAACAGGCATGAGATTCCCCCCTAACCCACTTAATGAAATATATGTATATACTTTAAGATGTAACTAAACTCACATCGCATCTGCCACAATCATCCTGTGATAAAACAGGCAAAAAAGATAAAAATAAAGAAATGAGTTCTTTATTCCGGTTTTCACAAGGTTTGACAATGTATGTAGCCACTGAAGAAATGTACTTATCTGGAAGTGACGTCTTGCTTTATTTGTATTTCTCCTCTGAGTGTTATGTCTCTTACATCCAGATTCCCAAGGTTAGAGAACACTCTGTTGTCATCCAAGATACATTGTCACTCCTCCGAGCCTCTCAAGTGCTCAACTAGGCAAAGAGAAAAAATAGAACAACCCAAAAAAGATATGAGTCATGCACCCTTTCCAGCGGATGAAACAACGAAAAAACCCAAGGAAAAAGCCCGTTTAGAAACGAGCGCACAGCACAGATCCAAGGAGCAGAAAATGCTGCTTCGGTTTACAAGCAACAATGTTCGTTGCTCGTTCTGGCGCTCCAGCGCGAATACGAGCCATTATCACCAAAAGATGCCAGACGCAGCTGGCGGGTCAAGGGTCATGGTTGCGCTCCAGCGTGACCGTGTTCAAGTCGGAAAGAAAACAAGAAACACCCGCGGCATAAAAACTCTGCCTGCGAGTGATAAGGACGCCTTCAACCTCCGCAGCAAGGCGTGAAGAAGGAACGATGCAAATCCACAGGGAAATTCGTCAATAGACGCTGCGAGACACAACAGAGGAAGCGTTTTCCCTTCGCTTCGGATTTCACCATAAAACGCAGGTGACAAGCGTCGGTCCACAGGAAAGAGGAGCCTATATAGGAAGTATCATGAAAGTATAGTAGAAAGGGAAGACAGAACCACCCTGCAGGTTTTATGGGAGATGTAGTTCTCTGTCCTTTTTCTAACATTCACACCTACTGACTGCCTATATCCACCTCATCCCAGCTTAGCCGTGACAATATGTCACAACATATACCCCAGAATCCAATTTTATTAAAAAGGTGGTAAAAAAGCACTGGAAAATCCTACAAATAGGGGATATAAGATTCAGTCCCCCAAGGTTTGCTTTCAAAAGGACAGCCAATCTCAAAGACATGTTGGTAAACACCCAGCCAAAAAAAAGGGGACCCCCCCAACAGGGACAGCTCTGAGACCTACCCCAGTAGTAAGTCCCTATTTCTGTGGCCAGTGCATCATTTGCCCATTGACAAGTGCTCCAAAAACTGTTCAATAAACAGAAACCCTGACATGGACACAGCAAAAACATATAAATTGCAACATACGCAACTGTATTTATCTAATTACATACCATTGCCAACTAAAACATGTAGGTGTGGCCACTCAAGCCATCAACATAAGGATGGCAGAGCACCGAAGCAACATCAGGTGCAAGAAAACAAATACCAAGCTTTGTGCCCATTACACCACAATAGGGCACACATCAAATGACCTGAGATGGACTATCCTAGAATCCCACCCCCGAATACACAAAGAAGCTCTTTTTAGGAAAGAGCAGACATGGATTTTTTGGTTGACAACACGTACTACAGGTTTAAATGATGAGATCCCTTGTGGTGAACTGAATAGGTGACCACACACAGCAAACTTGAATTGACCCCAACAACTCTTCAAGACGTTTCAGACTGTTGGTCCTAATAAATAATAAAAGAAGGATACGTAACAAATGCTACCTCCCAAAGAAAACACATTGACACACACCATATTATTCTCAGTGCCCCATTTTATCCCCTTGGATACTATCTGTTGTGACTCTGCCCTATGTTGGAATTATTACTTCTTGGTTTTAAAAAAACATACATAAGGAAAGACCGTTTCCCCTAAACTATCACACATATTTTGTATACCGCAAAAGGAAGGGTTCAT
This sequence comes from Lissotriton vulgaris, assembly GCF_964263255.1. NCBI lineage: Eukaryota > Metazoa > Chordata > Amphibia > Caudata > Salamandridae > Lissotriton > Lissotriton vulgaris. The sequence continues at coordinate 884,762,557 of NC_141696.1, read as the reverse complement.
CTCCACCCGCCCCACTGTTGGCTAAACGTATACTCTCTGTGAGCTACTATACCAAGTCTGAGTCTATCCTTGACTTTCTTTAAAGAACCAGGTTTTCCCGACCCTCCCAAAAGGGCCACTGTAGTATACGTTCTAGTATTCCTTAATCCCTACAGGAAGTACAGGAATTTGTACATTACAGACCTCCCGCCTCGACTCAGTACAGGAGAGAGAGCCGGAGTAGGTGAAGGGCTACTCACCACGCCACAATCAGTGAGTATTGATCGCGAAGTCAGCACCCAAGACCAACCGATGAGGGACTTTTGATCCTTTTAAATGTTTCTGTTTTGCTCTTTAACATTTAGGTCATGTGTGAGCAACTTGCTCTGAAAAATATTCCTGTATGCCCTAGACCAACAAACAAACCGAGGGAGTGATTTACTTAATATGCTCATTTTTGCTTGAGGATTGCTTGAGGATTTCGGAGGGGGGAACCTACCTGTTGTTTCTTGCCCCTGCTGCAGAGCTCCGCTCCCGCTGCCATTCTGGTCTCCCCCCGCCGCCGTAGTCAGCCATCCAAACGGCCGCCGAGTGGAGTGAGACTACAGCTACCACCTGCTTTGCTGGACACCGGAAGCCGCCACTGCTGGTCCCACGCTCGGAGGCGCTTTAAATTTGCGACAGCCCCGGTGGAGCGGGTGTCACACTCATTTTTGCTTGAGGATTGCTTGAGGATTTCGGAGGGGGGAACCTACCTGTTGTTTCTTGCCCCTGCTGCAGAGCTCCGCTCCCGCTGCCATTCTGGTCTCCCTCCCGCCGCCGTAGTCAGCCATCCAAACGGCCACCGAGTGGAGGGAGACTACAGCTATAAGCCTGCTTGGCTGGAAACTGGAAGCTGCCACTGCTGGTCTCGCGCTCGGAGGCGCTTTACATTTGCAACAGCCCCCGCGTCGGGAATCGCGCGCGGATCGTGCCGGGCAAAGCCCGGGCAAAGGGCGGGCCGTCTGTGGCCGTCCGGGGCAGGAGGAGGCAGGGCTGGGCCATTTCCTTGATATTTCACTCTAGACAGACGACCGGTGAGTGGTTCTTAAGTTACTTCCATTACCTGGTATTTATCCATAGAAAAATGGGAAAGAATGGTGCTATAGCCACTGCGACCAATATAAATACCATTGACTCTGTAATGGAGCATGCTATGACCCTGGTGAGCAATGAAATTCAGATGGCGGAAAGAAGATTGTCTGTGGGCCCCTTTAAACAACCCGGCACAAATCTTCATGACATCTCAGACAATAGCTTGGCACAATCACTGATACACGCAGTGACTGTACACTTACCCCAGACTGTAACAGGAGTAATCTCTCTGGACTTAGAAGGACCTGATCTGACCGGTCCGGTTGCCAAAGTAGAAGCTGACTCCAGCCAAACTGACCCCTCATTTATAGCGAATGCACCCCCCACGCCTGACCCTGAAAAATGTAGGACTAAAAAGAAGAGGAAGGCATCAAAACCACCCTGCCCCAAACCCAAAAGAAAACATCCACCTCGCCTGAAATCCCAAAGCGCAACTTTAAATAAATGGCTCTAGGGCAACTCCACCAACATTGACCCCACCATTAACCTTGCCTCAGATCAAATTCTAATCAGTGACCAACGTAGTGATACCACCGTTCCAATTATCGTAGTTGAGGAAGACTTACAATGCAACCTTATGGAAACAAAGTCAACACAAACAGGCTTTTCAGACTTTACATTGGGGGACACTGCTATTGATATTATTGTTGATACAGTGTGTAATCGCATCAAAGGGTTTGTAGACTCAAGCTTTGATAGGTTATGGAAACGATTAGATCGCTTGGAAAACCTAACCCTGAAAGCCACTCTGTCAAATAAGGAAAATAATGAATCTACCAAACTTGCAAACACTCAGAGAATTCATGTGTCAGGAAGACCATCGCTTATCCCTGCATCCCCAGTGCCCCAAGCTGCAAAACCTATGTCTTCAGGGACATCACTGCCCTCCCCTGCACCACCAGCACCCCCGGCACCCCAAACTGCAAAACTTATGCCATCCACCATTGATTGTAACATATCTCCACGCCCCGGTACTTCATGCGATATTAATTCAAACCCTGCCTATAGCAGGGCAATGGATAACGCTAGCACAGCTGTGGCTGTCGATAAAGGGCCTGGTGAACCTAATAAGGACATCCTGAATCTGCCACTCCCATCTTGCCCATACGTTCTAGTTCTTGCAGGGGTTCCTCCCCTACAGAAAAATAAATCCGAGTCATGGGTACAGCTAAGAAATAAATGTATGGATTGGTTGGCTAAAAATAAGAGGTTCAAAAGGCCCGATATGCACGAAATCCAAAGGGGACTGTATTGTTATTAATTTTTCACACCCGAGGATTGCTGGATCCATACTTGGAGTTAAGGAAACTAGCAGTTTTAGCCAAACTAATATTTGTGCTCTATCACTTGGTTTCTTTTACGAACATCCACTGCCACAACACTCAGTCTCTAGCTTCCCCCAGTGTGCAAATCAATACTTTGCTATCTCTGACTTAGACACCCTCGACTGACCCTCTGAGACAACCACCTCTAATAGCCTGATGGTGAGTGGGAACGTGGACGTGACCGTTCCTGTTAACTCTGAGGTGCCTAACTCCTGCCAGGTTGACAGCTCTGAATCCATACTGAAGGTCCTAAGTTGGAATGTGGCAGGCCTAGCCCCAAAGTTAAAATTAGTAGAGTGGGTGGATATGATTAGAGCATTTGATGTCCTTCTGCTCCAAGAGACCTGGGCCTCCAAAGAGTTATACCTCGAGGGATACGAATGCTTCAACATCGTTCCCGCCATTCCCACCCATGGAAGACCGATAGGGGGTCTATCAATATGGACCAGAATTGCCGCAGGGGGTAGAACAAAACTAATCCCTACCGGGTGTAATAACGTCCAAGTCCTAATTTACACACGGGGTGCTTCTATTTGTTTTATTAATTTTCATAATAATGATTTCTTAACAACCCCGAACCCTAATTTTGTAGAACTTTTTAATTTCATTATGGATCGAGACAACCTATTAGGGAAATATAACTTGGCGGGGATCTGTCTGGGGGGTGATTTTAATGCAAAGATTGGAAGAGGTGTCAACGGACTCCCCATTGACTTAAACATTCATAACCCATGCAAAAGGGGTATGAGTTAATAGATCACCTAGTAAACTCGAGTCTTCTAAATGTGATGGATATTGCCCCAATTAACACCAACGGGAATCCAATGCCCACATATAGAGGATTAGGTGGAGCGTCAGTCATTGACTATGTTTTTCTATCTCCCTCGTTTCAAGGTCACCTCCTCGGGGCAGAGGTAAAGCCAACCACCTTTGGAGATCACAACCCCATAATTTTCCTGTTAAAGGTCGCCCGTCGTGTCAATTTCAGGAAAGAACTGGGAGCGAGTAACCTACATCTCTCTACTGACACCCTGAGAGTTAAATGGAGAGGTCTAGACTATAAAGAGATTTTTGTGAAGATGGTAAAAGCATACCCCACTCCATGTGAGACGTGCCTGATCTTTTCAGACCCTAACCCTGAGGCCGTCATTGCATTTAACGAATTATGTGCAGGTCTAAAAAATCTGATCTCTAGACCAGTGGGCATACTTAACCCCGACCCTAAATGGTTTGATAATATCTGCTCCAGAGCTAATAGGGAGCTGAGAGTGGCTTTGTCGGTAAACCTCAGAGAACCCATCCTTATTCGTGTACTAAGGTCCAACTACAAAAGGGAATTAAGACACAGGCGTGACACCGTCCTGAAAGAACATTGGGATAATCTGGCCTGTGCCGCCAATACCAAAAGCACAACTGTCTTTTGGTCCGCAACCAAATCCCTAAGAACTCTTGAGAACCCTTCCACTCCCCTCGACTGCAATATCTCTAGCGAAGCATGGGTCGCCCACTTTTCTAAGATATATGCCCCCCATTATACTACGATAATTCCCTTCCTAATAGGTGTCCCACCGAAATCACAATAACTATAGGTGAGGTTGAGGAGGCAATATCCCAAAGCGCAGGCAATAAAGCCCCAGGCCCGGGCGGCCTACCTATAGACCTTATAAAATCAGAACAGGAATTCTGGGCCCCTTTACTATTAAATTTTTTTAATAACTTAATTACAACTGATATCCCCAGTACATGGTCAACCTCTCTAATCGTACCAATTTTTAAAAAAGGATCAAGATCCGATCCTAGTTGCAGTAGGCCGATTTCACTAATCGACAATACCCTCAAAATATTAGGTAGAGTTATATTCAATAAAATCAGGGCTTGGGCAGAGTAAGAAAACATTCTAAATACATGCCAGTTGGGATTCCGGAGTCACCTGGGTACAGTGGAACAGTGTCTGAACCTGAACCTAATAATAGGAAAATATACCATCGCCCTACACAGTCCACTGTACCTGGCTTTTATGGACCTCTCGTCCGCTTTTGATTTTGTCAATAGATCAAGGCTCTGGCAACGTCTCTTGGACTATGGTCTGGATAATAACTTGGTATACTTTCTGGCATACCTCCACAGAGATTTAAAAGCCAGAGTAAGGATTGGTATGGATGGAGCAGTGTCAGGAGACATAACGGTCGGTAGAGGCGTTAGACAAGGGTGCGTCCTTGCCCCTCTTTTATTCACTTTATATATTAACGAACTCCATAACGTTCTGTCTAACCTAACTTCCGAGGTCCCTATAATAAATGGCACTAAACTCCCCGCCCTTCTCTATGCAGACAATGCAGTTTTAATGGGTCGTACACCAAATGCCCTGAGGATTTTAGTGAGTGGATTTGTGGATTTTATGTATAGTCTTGACCTTTGCACCAATTTTAAAAAATCGTTTTTAATGTGTTGTGGCCCAAAAAAACGCCACATCAATAGGATCGTCCTGGACCAGGAATCACTGTTATGCACTCGCACTTTTCCCTATCCGGTTCATGGACCCCACACTTGGCCTATGGTCAGTCTAAGTTTATTAAAGCCATAAAGTCAGTACTGACCCTCCCCAAGCCTAAGAGATTTGAGGTGGCCTAGTCTTTATTAAATCTATAGCACACAATGTGTTCCAATTATGACGTATGGGGCCGAAATTTGGGGATACTCAAATTTCAAAAATGCCCAGGCTGAGGAGAACAGATTCTGCAGAAGGCTTTTGGGTTTACCAATTTCATCATCCACTTTCATAAGCCACACTGAACTGAAACTGTCTTATTTGGAGGATTACATTAAGGCACGCCCCGTATTGTTCTGGATTAAGGTTTGGAAAAACCCTGAAGCCTCATTGACAAGAGAAATCCTGGCTGACTGCCCAAAATGTGATCAGGGCGAGCCTGGCAGCAGTCAATCTTGAACACATGTTTGATAGTCCAAATGGACTAGACGGGATTAACGGGAAGACAATCCGCAACACTCTCTATAAGCACTACGGGGAGACCAGACACAATGTAGAACTAGCCAAATCATCTGTGAAACGGTATATTCAAATTGATGGCGACATTGAATCCAGTTCGCTTACACCAGCCGGTTACCTCCTTAAAGAGATTACATGTTGGGAGCGTAGTCTTCTGTTTCGTTTAAGAGCAGGATCCATAAAGTACCTATTGTGTTTCCCCATGAGCTACCACTCCAATATTGAGAATTTGGTTTGCCCATGTCAGAACCCAGGAAAACAAACACTAATGCAAATTTTGTTCTTCTGCTCCTATTATCAAAAATACAGTAAGTCCCTCCTGATACCATTTTTTAGAGCTAAAGGTATAAAGGATTTTCGTGTGGCATTTAAGACTGTTCTGCAGCTTAAAGATGATGAATTATTATACTGTGTGTGTACTTTTTTAAAAATGGCCATTCGATCTCGTACTTGAATGAAGTAATAACTATTTACATGGACTAACGTGATCTTTACAGACAGGAAGGAGGCCTCTTTGCACTTTGCACAGTTGCACTTTAACCCAAGCTGCTATTTGCAAATATGTGAATCACAATCACCTGACAATTAACGCCCACTTGGCCAACATGTTTTTTAGAGATGTTATATATCAGCACTTGGCACAGTTGCACTTTTTCCCCGCGTTTCCATTTGTAAATACGGAGGCACAGATAACAGCCCACTCTTGATCTTTGGCTGACATTGTATTCTGCACTTTACCTAGATGGCTTACTAACTAGGATTTATGCTCTATGCACTTTACAAAATTTGAGCCCAAAATAATGCTGCTAAACATGTGTTCTGGCGCATTGCCATCAGCGGGAGCTGTTAAAGGGGCTGCACAACTGAAGAGGAACTTTGTGGGCTGTGTGGCGGCGGAGCAGGGCTGCGAGTGTTGAAGCAGGGACTCCATCTCCCAGGAGTCCCTGTGCGCCCAATCTCTTCCTCCTGGGCCGCTCTCCCTGCTGGACACGCCCCCCCCCACCGAGGTAAAAGTGGTTGCCTGCACCGTCCCGGTGGGATACTGACCTTGCTATTTTGAACGTCGTGGCTGGACCCTGGTTGCTGCCTCTTTTTTTGCCACCGTCAACCCTCTACCGCTAGCCGGACCCGTTCCGCGAGTCCCGCAGCGCATTGCCATCAGCGGGAGCTGTTAAAGGGGCTGCACAACTGAGGAGGAACTTTGTGGGCTGTGTGGCGGCGGAGCAGGGCTGCGAGTGTTGAAGCAGGGACTCCATCTCCCAGGAGTCCCTGTGCGCCCAATCTCTTCCTCCTGGGCCGCTCTCCCTGCTGGACACGCCCCCCGCCCACCGAGGTAAAAGTGGTTGCCTGCACCGTCCCGGTGGGATACTGACCTTGCTATTTTGAACGTCGTGGCTGGACCCTGGTTGCTGCCTCTTTTTTTTGCCACCGTCAACCCTCTACCACTCGCCGGACCCGCTCCGCGGGTCCCGCAGCGCATTGCCATCAGCGGGAGCTGTTAAAGGGGCTGCACAACTGAGGAGGAACTTTGTGGGCTGTGTGGCGGCGGAGCAGGGCTGCGAGTGTTGAAGCAGGGACTCCATCTCCCAGGAGTCCCTGTACGCCCAATCTCTTCCACCTGGGCCGCTCTCCCTGCTGGACACGCGCCCCGGATATTTCCCTCCCTATTTTAGACGGCCACTAATCCCACTGCGCGGGAGCGCGCGGGAGTGCGCCGGGCTAAGCCCGGGCAAAGGGCGGGCCCTCTGAGGCTGAAGTAGGCTGGGCTGGGCCCCCTCCCTTGGAATATCCTATGAAATAGGTCTTTTATTTAAGAAGTTTGTTCTAACAATATTCTTTGAAATATTGCAATTATAGAAGGCTATGAAATTGGATTTGTCTACTTACATCTTATGGTCCCATTGCTCTATCATAGTTTCCGTTTGGTATATAATACGATTGATTTATAGCTTTTGGTGGTGCTTTTTTGGGTTTTGAAATGACAGCAAAAAAATTAAGGTCAGGGCGTGTATTAGTGGGTAGGTCATGTTCTAAGACAGAATCAAATCCCGTGCGTAATAAAGATACTTCTGCTTTACAGTTAAAGGGTAAATGTCAATTGTATAGTTTATGGGAAAGGGGAAAGGATAAAGCTTTGTCTGAGGGGTTAAAGCCTGAAGAAATTAAGGGTAAAGACGAAGAGGAAGATATATTCTTAATAAAAGATAATAGTAATCAGGTTGATGCTTCGGCAACATCACTATCTGAGAAATCTTCTTCTGATACTGCGGTGGGAGGCCCTCCTGATTCCCATGATCCACAGAGGAAAGTAGAGATTGCTTCTGGGGTGCTCGCCAAATCTGTGACTGAGCCAGCAGGAGCCTCAGCAAGGTGAGATTTCCCTAGATTGGGTACAGCCGTCGCCACCAAGTCAGCTGGGGAACATCCCGATGCATGTGATGCAACATGGCCCCCCTTAGACGTGAAGTTGCAGTGCTCCCACCACAAACGTTCAGTGCAGCTCAAGGGCCTCACCCTCCGCAGCGTCTGTCCAGCACAACATCCCCCTGACTGTGATGCAGAGACACGTGGCCCACCATTGGTAATCTCTTCTGTGAACCCCGGTGTAGTTGTGTTGTGTGGCATGCGGTGCAGACCTCCCTATGTTGGTGCGCTGGAGCACCTCTACCAATCACAGCTCCAAGGGGCGCCAGGTCGTCTTCTCACACAGACTCTAGAGGCAAAAAAAGTCAATTTGGGCTGACTAGCATGAGTTTTTTTAAGCTTATTTGGCCTTTCGTCACTTTTCTCTCATTAACGTAAAAATGTTATTGCCTTGATGCTAGTGTTAGCGGCAGTTTTCACTGTGGGCTCGCTGATACTATCGACATGTAGCAACATATTGTAAATACATCGCTAACAGAGCGGTAGAGTTTGGCGATAGGCCACATTAAGAAAACTGCTTCTAATTAATGTTAACACTAGTTAGTGTCACTTCTTGTAAATATACCCCTCTGTCTTATCGTCACTTCTACCCTAATCACCCCTTGCAGACCCTCCCCCACACCCTTCCTGCATACCGAGAGACAGCTGCCTACCAGACCCAAAAGGACACAACCACCCCTAGACAACTCAGACCTACTCCATCTCCTAAAAAGTTATGCAGCTTCATATTCCATGAACCCCTCCTTCTATCCCCTTGGCTACCTTGCCTGATTTCCCCCATCATCTCTGACTACATTAAAACTCACACCATCCCAGTGCCCGCTCATCCCTTCTTAACTTGATACAAATCCCAACTACCTTCCCGGAACAGCCAAGTCAGAAGGACAACAGCTTCTCCCTGAAAGCCAGGATGGGTTCCACAGCGGTATTCGTACAAGCGCCTTGAGACCCTTGCAGGTGAGTAGTGCGCTATACAAGTATCAATTTTAACGTCATGATATACAATTGTTCATCTGCACTTAAACACTGTCCAGAGTTATAAGTCTCGATTCTAACCCATAATCCTGATCATCATGGAAACGTGGCACAACATCTCATTCAGCCATGCTCTAGACATTTTTCTTCTCAGCTACTCCATTTTGCGTCGCGGCTGGGAATGAATGAGGTAGCGCTTGTAAAGCGCCTGGTTACCCGAAGGCATCCCAGTGCTAAACGTTACGCAGATAACAGCTTCAAGACAATTCAGGAGAAAATGAAGGTTTTTAGCTGCTTACGAAAGTTCATGTAGTTTAGTTGTGAACAAGTGTGGAGGGGGATGTGATTCCAAGTTTTGGCAACATTATATGAAAAAAGGCGACCCCCACTTCTCATTCGTTTAATTTTTGGAACTGTCATCAGGTGTTTACTTTCTGATCTTTAAGGTCTTTTGGTCTGGTAGGGATGGATCTTCGCCCAAATCACTGGGGATCCTTTTCCGGAGAGTGATTTATGTGCAATGCACATAGCCTTAAACTGAATTCTCTCCTTAATTGGAAGCCAATGCAGAGAGGCAAGAGCAGGTTTAGATGAGAGCCATTTTATGACATTTAGGAGCAACCGGGCTGCACAATTTTGAATTGTCTGTAATATTTTGGTTGTCGAAAGTGGGGCTCCTAAGTATAGAGCATTAGCATAATCAAACCAGGACAGAATCAGTGCTTCTCCTAGCAGCCTTCTAGCCATGTAAGGTAATAAGGGAAGGATTTTCCTGATCATCCTCAAAAGGCCATAACAGGTGGCTGCTACTTTCGGGCTTCTTCCTTAAAATCCAGGTTAGAGTCATGCATGATTCGTAGGCTTTTCATGTGCTTTTTCAGGGCAGGATCAGGGCTCAGACAGTTAGGGCAAAGGGAGTCTATATTGAGGGGAGCCGAGTTGCCAAGGAGCATAATCTCAGTTTTTGTCCCATTAAGCTTCAAATATGAGGTGTCCATCCATCTGGCCACTTTTTGTAGGCAGGAGGTTAGGCCTGGTCCAGAGTTGTCATTTTTATTCAGGGAAACAACCAATTGAGTGTTGTTCGCATAAGTGACAATCTGCACCCCAAATAGAATGACTGTATGCGCCAGGGAGCTCATGTAAACATTAAATAAGGAGGTACTTAATGCTGATCCCTGAGGAACTCCACATATGAGGGGCACTTGTTAGGACAGGAATTCATCCTCGAAGACTGAGAAGACTCTATTTTCTAAAAAATACTATGACCATTATACAAACACGGTGGAGGTCTCGCACTCATTCACCAAAACTCTGAGTTTACATACCCTCCCAATGGACTCACTTTCAGTCTTTCGAATACATATCAATGGAACTGTCCACATCCACTACCTTCAACCTCAGATTGAATGTGATTAACCACCCACCGGGCAAAACAACACATTCATTGAGGAATGCAAGAATTTCTTCACCTCTCAACTTATCAGCTCTGACAACAATATCTTCCTTGGAGACTTCAACATCCACTGGGGAGACGTGGGCAGCAGTCATCTGGACATGTTTACCTCCTTTCTCAATGCCAATGATCTCCAACAACGCTGCCATAAACCTACACACAACAAAGACACCATTCTGGAACAGATAATTCCCAATTCCCCCTAACTATAGACATATGACCCCATTGCAGTCGACTGGTCCGATCACATGCAGAACCCATTCTCTCTGACCAGATCTTATAGCAAAACATATGGCTAAGCCAATAAAGATAAAATATGGTTTAGAAATACATCCAACCTTGACACAGAAGCCATGGCCATCATGGTGTTTCCCACCTTAATTGCGATTACACCTCATCTTGACATTAGCAAGGCCACCATCAAGTACAACTTCTGCATGGAATCGCTTATTGACAATTGTGCATCCCTGAAGTGCAAATTATCCAGACCAAAACCCTCTAGACCCTGGTTCTCAAAAGAGAAGGAAAGCTTATCAGAAAATATGAGAAAGAATAAAGACAAGCACCATCTCACCAGAGTGTGACTAAGCTTTACAAAGTGAGAAAATAATACAAAGACAATATCCTCAGAATCAAATCTTTCCATATCAGAGCCCTCATGAATTCTGTAAAGAATAGACCAAAGTGCCTGTTCAAGGTCATTGCACAGTCTACAACCTCTCTACCACCTCTGCTTCTAAGTCAACCATGGCCCATTGCAGTGTTTGAATTTCTTTGATAAAAAAGTCATAGATGTCCATATTTCACTTCTCATCAATGACTCTCTTGAAACTGTTGAGTCTTTACCATGCAAAGCACTATAAACATGGGAATGTTTCTCCTAAATCCCTGATCAAAACCTACAATGAACTATCTCCAAAGTAAAACCCCCAAACCATCATCAGGATGCCATTCCAGGATCTATCAGCAAATCTCTTGCACACACCTATTCCACATGTGGACTACAATGGTCAATTTCTCTCTCAAGCAGGGCCTCTTCCCAGAACTACTAAAAATGAGTTAAATCATGCAACTCTTGAAAAAACAACCTCTCAATCCAGGGAGCCTGAACAACTACTGCTCAGTCTCCACACTCCCATTTTTAGGCAAAGTCATCTCAGATGCGTAGCGTACCAACTAGCCTCACACATTTGAACAAGCAACCACCTAGACACTCTTAAGTTAGGTTTCCACCAGAGTTGCAGTACAGAAGCTATGATCCTTCAAATGGTCCATGACTCCCTTAGAATCCTTGACTCCTGCAGTTCCTGTTTCTTTGTCCTCTTGTATTTATCTAATGCATTCCACACTGTTAGCCATCTTGACCTCCTTTGTATTCTTGAACTTAGTATGGGCTGTGGAGGCACTCTCCTCAACTAGTTCTCTTCTTACCTATCCACCCATTTCCAAATTGTGAAAATGGGCAACTCATTCTCAAGATCAGTCAGCGTTCACCAAAGGGTCCCTCAAGGTGCAATCCAACCCTCTTTAACCTCTACCTAGAACCACTATGTATGATTCTCAGAAACTCTGGGTTTCTCTTCCACCTCTACGCCGACAATACTCAAATATACCTGAAAATCCCATCCCCAGAAGGCATTGCCCTGTTTTTGAATACACTCTTAAAGATTGAAAATTGGATGTCCAACCACCATTTAAAACTCAACCCAACTAAAACAGAATTTATTTTGATCTCACCTCCGAAAGCAAAAATCCCAGTACACAAATGGATGGCTAACTTTCCTGCCCTAGATGGCTGCCCCGCCATTGTCACAAGTGTCAGATCACTTGGGATCACTCTTGATAAACGTCTCAGTCTTCACAGTAACCTATTAGCCATGGCCAACAGCGCACAACATCAACTTAGGCAGCTTTGGGGCATAAGACAATTGATTCCGGAACAGGGCCTCAAAACAGTGGCGCTGTCTCTCGTTCTCTCTAGACTAGAATATGGAATAGCCCGTCTTTCAGGCATTCTAAAAGTTCACCCAGGCCCACTGAGAGCAACACTACATACTGCAGCATGCTTTGTCTTATGTCTCAAGACATTCGACCACTGACATTTCCCCTGCACTGCTAACATTCTGATGGCTCCCCATGGAAGCACGGGCCCAATACAAAATCGCATGCATTACCCACAGAGCGCTGCACTCCTCCTCACTCCCTTATCTAAATGAGAAACTGAGAATTACCGGAGTAAATAGGGTTTCAGAAATGCCCAACCCTGCTCCTGGAACCCACACCTTCAGTTGAGAAGGATACACGAACCAGTCTTTCTCTGGTAGCACCACTATAATATGGAGCTCTCTACCTTCCTCACTCCATCTAACCACTGGCCTAGCATTCTTCAAAAAGGATCTTAAGCTCCTCCTATGTGTCAGTTATCTTGGTTAATTCACCCTTGGCTAGACTCAAGTACTCTCTCCACTGCACCCTGATCTGCCTTCATTTAACTGTGTATGTCCTCTGCCCAATTGTTTTAACTGTTTCTTGTGGTAACTCCACTGATGTAAACATTCGACTTTAATTACTATTACTGTAGCCTGCTGTAATTTGTAAAGTGCGCTGATGCATTTGATCAATGTCCGCGCTGTATAAAATTATAAATACATTCGCTACCCATGCCCATTTGTTCCTTTTCAGACGAAGCTTTATTCTGTGGAGTTCTCATCATTTTTCAGATTGCATAATTTGTATTAAAATGAGTTCTCTTCCCATTTGATAGTCTTAGTGATCTCTCAAGAACTTCTTCTGTTTCTTAATTTTAATCTATTCTTCAAATTTATTTATTCTTTAATTAATTTATTTATGAATTTGTCAAACTATTTCTTGCTATCAAATTGTTGTAAATTACTGTATCAGACTGTCAATTTCTTTCAGAATGTCATTACTTTCCTGCCATGCATATTTGATCAAACTTTTCATCATTACATCGGAATAGTTTTCAGTATTCATTGCCCACTCTTTTTGGCATTTCAGGATTCGGGTTTTCATAAGAAGGAACAGTTAATACCCTCAATCCTCTGGGCACATGCCCACATCCCACATATTTTTCCAGAGTAGTGGCTTCCCACAATTGTGTAACCTCTTGTCTGGTAAGTTTCTCTAATTTGTTGTATTTCTGTTTTATTGTCAAATTGTAACTGGTATCAGATATCATTATAAGAGTACTGTGGGCAAACAATTAATCTGCTACACTTACATATACAATTGGGAACTACATCCTAATACAATATAATACAATTGGTATGGATTGTCTTTACAGAGAAGCCTCATAAGAGCATTCCTGTATGTATTTTCATTCAAAAACTCTAAGACTGCGGTTCTTCCTCCTCTCTTGATCCAAACCAGGGGAAGAGATGAGTTTCCTGTGAGTGACTCTCTGTTGTTAAACATCGATTCATTTGAAGCCACTGCAGTTCTCCTCAGCTGTTTTGAACCGTGATGAGAAGCTTCTTTTTAATCTAATTCAACTGCATTTTTTGCACCTGCATACAACATAGCCGGAGGCGTTCCAACTTCGAGGACATAAATTCCCCATCTTGGTTCAGAATTGGCAAATTTTTGCCACTGCAGAAATTCCACGAGTGTGTCTGAATTTGCAAATTTGCAAATTTAGTAGTGCAATGGACTTGTTGGCATTTCTGTGAGGTCCTGCTGCAAAAGAAGTCACACAATCATTGCAGGTAGATTCCAAACCTCTAAACATTCATGTTTGCTCCTGTCAAAGGCCCGAGACAGTCATTAGTGAGTTCCCAGTGTGTGAATGGGGATCCACAGGTTTCCTGGGGTTGTAGGAGAAGGAACTTCTCTGTTTGGAAAAATAATTCCTTGCTGAAATACAAAAAATAAATAACATTTAAAATGCACATTTGGGGGGGGGTGTGGCTTGGCAAGCAATGATGGCGGTCGGATTCTGAGCGTGTTTCGTCCAGTCCTGAAATATCCTGCACATTTATCCTGTCTATCCGACTCAGTGTCGGTTCCTGAGCAGCTCTACCGTAGTTGGAGCGCGGCAGCATACACCCGGATAGGTTTGATGCCGCAGGAGGTTCGGGGGCGGTGTTGCGGACACCGAGAAAAGCTGTGGCCTGTGGGGGAGCTGCCCGTGAGAAGCCAGGGAGTTTCCTGTTCTGGCTGGGCTGCGACATAGATCTCGCAGCGGTGCGGACAGCAGGCTGGCCGTGGGCTCCCTGCGACCTTGGTTGATGGTCAGCAGAGTGGAGCCCGCGTGTGGAGGCTTGGAGTCCCTTGCCTGGAGGAGGATCAGCGGGGTCGCGGCGCACTTCGGTGGCCAGCTCGGAACACGGAGGTAAGAGGCGGCTGGAGTGAGTGGTGCGGCGGGCTGGCAGCCATCTTGAGGATCTTGGAGGCAGTCGCCCTGAACCTCGGGGGCAAGGGGAGCCCGCTGTGACACCGGGGCTTCCCTGGGGCCCAGTGCATTGCTGGGGTGTGCCCCACAATTGCTGTCGTTCCCCCCATCCTCCGCTCAACTGCAGTGTGTACACGTGGGGATTTAGGGGGTCGTGTCGGGCTGTGGGGGAAAAGGGACCCAAGCGGCTGTGCTGCAGAGAGTCCCCATTGACAGAGGAGCTGGTTGGCACTCGCTGGAACTGGTTGGCAGGGGCACTGCTGCACTCGAGACCTGTCATGGTGCTGAGTTTGTAGCCTGCACTGCACTGCACAGGCCTGTGAGCGGCAGGAGGTCCTGGATGTGAGGCATTGCTGGGGGTGCTGGCTGCCATATTGGAGCACTGCTATATCGCTGGAGGTGGACCCGCAGGATCTTAGAGTGAGTGGGTCTCTTTGTGGGGCCGAGGGCTCTGATGGATCCAAGAGCTGAAAGGGGTCAGTGTGTGCCGGCACGCAGGTGGGGGGTGCCTGACCACTATCCTCTTCCCCCCCCCCCTTACTGGGGCCGGTGCAGGCTGGGGGTTTGGCGGTAATGTCGGGCTGCGGGGAGGGAAGCCTTATTGGGAGTGAGCCGCGTCCTGGTGGGTCCCCCGCTCGGCGGTGGGATTGGTCACAGGTGCCCGCTGGTGGGTGCTCTATCTGCCACCCTCTGGTGCCCGTGCGGAGAGCCCTATAAACAGTCATGACGCAGGACAAGGGAGGTGGGGGTCAGACCAAGCAGGGTCCCATTGATACATTTACCAGTGCTGGAATGGCGGCTGAGGCATTGGGACATCAGGGGGCAGTACTGGACAATGCGTCACTCTAGGCGGCCATCACCCAGTCCAGGGACATGCTTGACGCCAAAATTGGTGCTGTTGGCTCAGATGTCATGCTATTGAGGCAGGACTTACGTAATGCAGTGTGGAACATCACGGAGGCCAAAACCCGCATCTCCGGAGTAGAAGATGATGTCATTATATTGAAGAAGAAGGTAGCTACCATGGAGATGGTTCAGAAGGGACTGGCGCTAAGGGTGGAAGATGCTGAAGGGCGGGCCAGGCACAACAACCTCCGCTTCGTTGGATTTCCAGAGGGGGACAATATAGAACATTTCCTTACACAGTGGCTGGAGGGCTGGTTTCCCCCAGAGGTTTTCTCCCGCTGCTTTGTTGTGGAACGGGCCCACAGGGAGCTCATGCAGAAGCCTCCACCGGGGGCTAGCCCGGGGCCAGTTATTGTAAAACTCTTAAACTACTTAGACCGTGACGCCATCTTGAAGCAGGCCCGAGCCAAGGAACCTCTTACCTACAACAATGCACATATCCTTATATTCCCGGATTACACACGACAAGTGCAGCAGCAGCAACAATCGTTTATGGCGGCAAAGGCCCACCTTAGAGACCTTAAGCTCCCCTATGCTCTGTTGTTTCCCGCCTGCCTGAGGGTTGTATATCGCTCCCGCACACACTTCTTCGATACCACGGAGGACGTTTTCAATTGGATTGATGAAACAGTGCGGGTGAGAGTCCACACGCCACCTGGTAGAGACTCTGATTCATCGTCGAGCGAGGAGGCCCAGAGAGGCCCCTGGGGTCAGCTGAAAGGAAACCGACAGTCACGGTCCAGGCATCGCTCCCAATCATTTAATGCCCCTTCTCGGGGGGAGGGGGGTCTGCCTCTGGGCGACAGATGTCGGCGGATTGATTCTTGGGTCCGTGGGGTGCTGCGGGACTCTAGACTGCGGATTGACTGTCGGATAGCCTTGAACATGGGCTGGTCCCTATGCCAGGCCCTTGCTGGCTGGGGAGGTGCCCGAGGGGCATGGACTGTGATTTGGGGATCCATTGGTAGGGGCAGCTCCTATCCCCCTGTTAGGGATTGGGATCCCGCCCGGACGCAACAGATACTTCAGTGTTTTTAAGGTATGGGGTCTGTTGTTGGGGAGGTTGTTCCTGTTTATAGATCGTGCGTCCGCCATGGGTTCCCACTTTTTCACACAAACGCCGATGAGCCCCCTTACCCGTCATAGTGATGGATGCTTAACCGGATGGCCAATACATCATATGGGATGCGGGTGACCCCTGGTACCCTCCACATTGTTAGCTGGAATGTTCACGGGGCACTAGATAAGATTAAACCTGGGGCCATACTTCAAAAAGCCAAATTGGCCAGGGCCGACGTGCTCCTGCTACAGGAAACACATTTACTTGGCCCCAAGGTCCTATGTCTGCAGAGGGATGTATGACGTTACGACGCATACTTTAACAACGCATACCATTATACAACGCAATTTTTAAAACGCAGGATCCTTTACAACGAATGCCTTCACAACATTACATCGCAGGTGCTGTTACAATGCATGCAATTACAACGTAAGTATAGGTAAGTATATCATTTTTTTATAAATGTAATTAATAAATATGTAATTAATTTTATTTATAAATTTTTTTTTTTAAATGTATTTGTAAATATATATATATATATATTTTAAATAGTGTAGGTGTTTAAAAATAATATTCTAACTCCAGGGGGGAGTAATAGTAGGGTAAGTGCTGGATAATGTAGGGGTAAAAATTACTATTCTAACTCCAGGGGGGTGTAATAGTAGGGTAAGTGCTGGATAGTGTAGGGGTAAAAATTTCTATTCTAACTCCAGAGGGGTGTAATAGTAGGCTAAGTGCTGGATAGTGTAGGGGTAAAAATTACTATTCTAACTCCAGGGGGGTGTAATAGTAGGGTAAGTGCTGGATAGTGTAGGGGTAACAATTACCATTCTAACTCCAGGAGGGAGTAATAGTAGGGTAAGTTCTGGGTAGTGTAGGGGTAAAAATTACTATTCTAACTCCAGGGGGGTGTAATAGTAGGTAAGTGTTGGATAGTGTAAGGGTAAAAATTACTATTCTAACTCCAGGGGGGTGTAATAGTAGGTAAGTGTTGGATAGTGTAGGGGTAAAAATTACTATTCTAACTCCAGGGGGGTGTAATAGTAGGGTAAGTGCTGGATAGTGTAGGGGTAAAAATTACTTTTTTTTAATTTACTTTTTTAATAAATATTAAAATTACATAAATTAATTTATTTAAAGTACTTTTTTAAAAGAATTATTTTTATTTTTAATATTTATTAAATTATTAATATGTAATTAATGAAATTTTTTTTAATGGAATAAATATTTTAATGAAATTATATACTTACCTATACTTACGTTGTAATGGCATGCGTTGTAATAGCATCTGCGATGTAATGTCATGCGTTGTAAAGGCATTCGTTGTAAAGGATCCTGCGTTGTAGTGGTTGCGTTGTAAAAGTAGTCTGTTGTAATAGTTGCGTTTTAACGGTTGTTTACCCCGCAGAGTTCCCTATATGCATGAAAAACAGTGGTCAGACACACAGGGATGATATATCTTCCTTCGGGGCAAGGATGGGGATGATCTCCTGATATTGGCCAGTGTCTTTGCCCCCCCCCGCAATGGAAGCTGGTGGAATGGCTCATGACCATCTGGGCGGACATGCCAGAGGCGCTCTCGTGGTCGCTGGGGACTGGAATTATGTCATGGAGTTGGGCCGGGATAGATAGCAGAGTGGGGGCGGTCTGGAGAGCAGTCATCCCACGAAAATTACACTCCCTGTGACGGGCTTGATTGGGTGGATGTCTGGAGGCGCCTCCATGGGGATAGTCGGGAATTCACCTTTCTATTTGAATTTGATTTTTTTTAATTTAAAAGTTTATGGAGCGCATGAATCACTCCATAAGGGTATCTCCGCGCTAAGACTCAATGAAAGCCAAATTGAGAAGGATCTAAACTATTAATGGTTTCAATATAGCTTGAAAGATGTGTAATAATATGTTTTTCAAGGATTCTGGTGTGAAGAGGAAGCAGAGAGATAGAGCGATAGTTATGTCTTCTGAGGAAATTTTTGGGTTCTTTTTAATCGGCAAAATCTATGCGGCTTTCCAGGCTGGAGGCAGAACTCCTTCTGTCAGGTAGCAGTTAACGATATTACAGATGGGGTTGGCAAGCTGTCTTGCCAAAGTGGATGTTATTTTAACCGGAATCAAGTCTAGCGGAGATCCGGATTTGGCATTTGTAAGGTACATTTCT
Source organism: Lissotriton vulgaris (assembly GCF_964263255.1). Taxonomy (NCBI): domain Eukaryota; kingdom Metazoa; phylum Chordata; class Amphibia; order Caudata; family Salamandridae; genus Lissotriton; species Lissotriton vulgaris. The sequence continues at coordinate 884,743,722 of NC_141696.1, read as the reverse complement.
GTCTCTTCTATAGTAAGCAAAGGAAAACTGTCAAGTAAATTGTTAGCTAAAGGGGTAGGTTCAAGCTCCATATCCACATTAAAATGTTGATTACCAGTCAAGTTGATATTGTTATAAATCGTGTCAATTTTCTCAATGAAAAGACTAGCAATGCTATTGCACTGTGTTTGTGAAGGTATAGAGGACGTATCACAGGCTGAAGGACTAGTGAAAAATTGTAGGATTTGGTAAAGGCATTTCTGAGAGCTCCCAGCTTGTAGGAGAGTATCTGCTATATGTGTTTTCCTGGCTTTTTTTTTACTATCCACAGTACATGACTCATTCTCCAGAATTGACTTATCTCTTTGTCCCCAGGGTGACAGTGAGTAGAGGACATTCTGCCTCGGGCCTGTCAAATCACTCCCCAGTGGCCCTTACGCTTCAGATGGGTCGAGGGCGACAGACATTTAGGTGGTGTATGTCTGTGTGGCACCTGCAGAAAGATGTCTATAAGGAGCGCATGAGTGAAGCTATCTATCAGTATCTGACTGTTAACGTGGGGTCCGTTTCCTGTACTGAAACACTGTGGGAGGCACTGAAACCCACGCTGACAGGGGTGGATATTTCCTGGTGTGCCGCAGCACGTAGGGAGCATAAGAAGGAGCTACTTGAAGCAGAGGCATGAATAGAGGTGCTGGAACATAGGAGCCACAAGGTAGAGGGAGCCCAATCAGGTGGTAACTGTTACTGGCACACCAAAATTATGCGGCCCTCGTAATGGCTGAGGCCCGCCAAGCCTGGCAGAAGACGCACAGCAGAGTGTATCAATGGGGCGATTAGTCCAGCAAGATGCTGCAACAACTTTGCCAGGGTGCCTTCCAATCCCAGGCCCTAATGGGAGTCCTGAGCCCATCGGGAGAACCAATGGTGGACCCCCCGGCCATTGCCGAAAGCTTTGCTGTTTATTATGCAGAGCTTTATGCTCCGAAAGAATGCCTATCAGCTACCCTCATAGAAACATTTATCGATGATTTACTGCCTAAAGCTGTGTCGGATGAGGTGCGAGAACAATTGGACCTGCCTCTGACAGATGGGGAGTTGAGTACTGCACTGGGAGAACTCAACCCTTGGAAGGCGCTGGGACCCAACAGATTCCCCTGCAAATTTTTCTGAATTTTTTGTATACAGCTGGCCCAGCATTTTAGACCGGTGACAGAAGAGGCGCGGTAGGGTGGCTCGCTCCCCCCGGACTGGAGACACGTGGATGTGGTGGTATTCCACAAACCGGGCAGGCCCCCAGAGCAGCATGCTTCATACTGTCCCATCTCCCTCCTGAATGTGGTGGCGAAAGTTCTGGCCAAGGCATTGGCCAACCATCTTCTGCACCACATTTCCACCCTGGTGCACTGCGACCAGGCTGGGTTTATAGCCCCAGAGGGCGACCAGGCACAATATCAGGCGGGCACACGTGGCGGTGGTGGCCAGCGGGCAACTGGGGGAGCCAGCGGCACTGCTATTGGCCGATATGGACAGGGCGTTTGGCTCCCTGAGCTGGGTGTATCTTTTTGCCTTGCTGCGAAGGCTCAACTTCGGCCTGCGCTTTCTTTCCTACCTAATGTTACTATACACAGACCTGAGGGCGTCGGTACGGGTGGCAGGGGCACTTTCTTCGTCCTTCTCTATTAAGTGGGGTACACGGCTGGGCTGCCCCCTGTCCCCATACTTATTTGCGCTCGCTATGGCGCCGCTGGCAGTCTGGATGCGCATTGACGCTCAGATCCTGGGATTTGAATGTGCGCCGGGACTGTTCGATAGGATTGCATTATATGCGGATGATGTCCTTTTCTTTCTCACAGCTATAAATAGGACGGGGCCGCGGATCTTGCACATTCTGCAAATCTTTGGGGAAACCTCAGGACTCTATATGAACCCTCGTAAGTCAACACTATGGGTTTTAGGGGATTGGACGGGAGTAGGAGCGTGGGCGTCCTCGGTCCAGCTGGCGTCGGTGGCTGAAATACCTGGGCGTGTTTCTATCAGATATACCTGTGGAGAAGTGTGGCCCAATGGTTAGAGCGGCAGAACTTGATGCAGAGCTCTGGCCCGGGACCAGGGTTCGATTCCCGCCTCGGCGTGTCTCGGGCTCAAAATTCCTCTGACCTGATATTCTCGCCTCAGTGCCTATTCTAATCTTGGGTCACATGCTGCAACTCTGGGCAATAGCTTGCTTAATCTCCACAACGGCACCAACAGCACTGGGATGCCTGGTTTCACCATGGGGGTGCCCGGGAGTGGACACTTCACAAGGAAAGCCAGGAAGGGTTCCTTAGCGGTATGAGTACAAGCGCCGCGAGACCCGGTCCGGGTAGCTGCGCGCTATACAAGTACAAAAACAAACAAACAAACAAACAAACAAACCTGTAGTTTCCAGGGAACGCAATCTGGTCCCAATGTGGGAATGCACTCTGGAAGATCTTAAGTCCTGGTCCCGTATGCCTCTGTTCCTATGCGGCAGAATTTGTAAGATGGTGGCGCTGCCCCGGCTCCTCTACCAATTGCAGAACCATCCATACCAGATCCCACCCCGATGGCTTAGGCAAGTGAACGCAGCACTGGGTCAGTTCCTGTGGGAGAAGGGAAAGGTGCGAGTGGCTTTGCGCACATGTTTCCTGTCCACCTATTGTGGGGGGCTGGCGTCCTCAGACCTGCTGGTTCTTAATGAGTGGTGGGACGGTGACAGGGGAGACCCGGCATATGCAATTGAGCGGCAGCTCATTGGGCGCCATTCCCTACATACGATATTCTATTTGGAGCCGCTACGGGGGTCGCTGCCATCAGTCACGCGGGTGGTATTTATGATTTGGAGGCAAGGTCTATGCCGTATGGGGTGGTGGAACACTTTGACCCGTGAGACCTCGATTGGGCGTTTGCCTCAGCTAACGGCCTTACAGGCTTTCAGGGGTTGGGACGCGATAGGTATCTCGGTCCTTGGCGATGTCAATAAGGGCCGGATGCTCAAATCTTTTCAAGACCTGCAGAAGGAATATTCGATGCCGCGATCCCAGTTTTACAGCTACAGCTATTTAGGCATACCCTACCCCCTAGCTTAGAGGGCCTGGGGTCACTGCCGGAGTTCAGCCCGTTGGAGGTGAATATCTTAATGGGAGATCTCACTGACCAGAAGATCTCTGGAATTTATCAATCCCTGGTCACTCACTGCTCCCCCACACTACAGAGGCTTCGGAGGGCTTGGGAGAAGGATGTGGGAGCATTAGAGGAGGAGGATTGGACTGAGGCCTTAGCAGCCCTGCGGGGCGGCAATAGCGATGCGCCTTCGGCTGGTACAGTTCAAGTACCTACATAGGGTTTAGTTCACCAGAGTGCGGCTGTGGAAGGCAGGGCTGATTGCCTCCTCTATGTGCCTTCGTTGTAATCGGGAGGAGGGCACATTTATTCACACGGTCTGGAGCTGTCCATCTCTTGGTCGCTTTTGGAGGGGGGTATTTTCCTGCCTCTCTGAGGTTCTGGGATGGGAGCTCCCCCGCACGCTGCAACTGGCACTACTACATGTTATGGAGGAGGTAGGGGGTAATATCTATAAGCGACACCTCATGCAACTGGGATTTACACTGGCGAAAAGGGATATTGCCAGGGCATGGAAGGCACCTACGGCCCCATCGGTGGCTGCATGGAAGAATGGCCTGGACTTCTAGATGGCGCTAGAAGAACCCATCATCATTGCTAGGGGTTGCCCGCGCAAACACTACAAAATTTGGAAAAGGTGGGCAGATTATCGGGTCTGATGTTGGACCTACCTCCGATGGTAGATGCACATACGCGTACTTTTAGACCATGGGGCTCGGAGGGGCTAGCATTTCCTGCAGTGTCTCTAAGTAGTGGACAGGTTTATGTGGAAATGGCACGATCTGGGGGGGTGGGGGGATGTGGGGGAGTTGTCTCTGGGGTTCAGAGCCCTGCAATATATGTGCAACTTGACAATTAACGTTTGTTTTCAAAAAAAAAAATATGTACATTTGGGACAAATGTAACCATGCTGATTTACCACTTGTTGGAAAAAATGCTGGTGGAAGATATACAGACGCCAGTAGCTTGGAAATCGACATCTGGCATCGAATTTACAAAGCATCTTTGAACTTGTTTGTGGATCCCTGAGACAGACATATAACCTCAATGTAGAAATCCTCTACAGAAGCATATTTCCTACTTTTTAACAGTACTACTTCAAAGGCAGTCCCTGCAAAACGGAGGGAACAGGCACAATGAATTGCCTGCAGGTGGCTCATTTCGAATGAGGTACGATTACCTTATTACTTTTTAGAATCTGCGTTCACTCTCTCACTTCTGACTAGGCCAGTGGAGCTCTGAAGAGATGGGTTGAAATTGTTTAATTAAAGCTCAATGGCAAATACAATACTTTTTTCTGGCTCCTCCAGCGACACATAACCTTAGAATAGCAGAGAGGCAGCGCTGCCATATCTGAGATTTACATAAACTCAACCTATTTCTAATAATTATTGTGCTTGAAATTCCATTAACAACTCATGCCCTTCTCTATTAATTTTATACAATACAGTTTAGGTTAATTAACTTGACATTAATTTGTATTTAAGCAGAACAGGGCCGTGTTCTGTTCCCTAACACATTTCAAGGTACTTGATTATCACATATTGCTCCTTTGTTTCCAATAAAGTACCTCGTACCTGCTGACAACCTGGAGCGTGGTCTTGTCATTGTAGCTGCGTCCCAGGATGCAATACAGTTACTTCTGTCTTATGTTCCTTTAATAAAGATACAATCCATTTTATTCACCTTTACGTTTACAGGAATGTCCTGATAATAGCGAGCAGTTTGTGGTATTTTCTTTTCGATCACGTAGACACGTGAGGTTTTCTCAAGGTTTGACTTTGGCCTTCAAAGCCGCTGCACTTCTGCCACTTGCCTCTGAATGCAGCTTCTCAATGCTGAATATACAATATATTGTTTTTATTCAGATACGGTGGTCATTTTATGTCAGATATAGGTTGAATGTGTTTTATTATCATCCTTACTGAAATATAGGATGTTCTATTCATCGAATGAGTGAAGGACAAAGGCACTCTTTCTGCTCTGCTTCATTTGAACTTTCTAGTAGTCTCTTGGTCGTCCTTTATGTTTGTAGTTTATTTTCTGAAAAACATATGTTTCATCATTTTTACTACCCTGCCTCCTTTTTCCGATCTCAGGGAATGTTTAGTGGTTGTGCACACTCAAACAGCTATCATTTTCATGCACTTTCACGAGTATATTTTTTGTATGTAAACTGAGCATAAATGCTATAAAATAAAATTAGGAGAATACAAATGGAAATTGCAAATTTCAATATTCATAGGTGATCCCTCGTTCGAACTTCATTCTAGCAACCTGTTAACTGCAACTTTAATAGCATCATATTAATCTTTGAGCAATTTCAGGCCCATTGGCATCTGACTTTCTCTCAGTTTATGTTTTACGCATTTCTCCTGCATGGTTCAATGTGCCCCTAGGTGTGAAATATTTTCCATTAATCCTATTCCATTTGTTGCATTCCCGAATACTCTTTCTTTCAACTATCCTATTGTAAAGTGTCACCAAGTGTCATCAGATTCAGCATCTTTTGTTCACCCTTTTTTAATTCTTTACATATTGATACGTACGATATTCTAGTTAAAATAAACCCTATAATAAAGAGGAATTCATGTCAAGTTTCCTACACTCTCCTGGAAGGTGAATGGGTAATATCAATCAACCATTCTACTGGAGGCTAAGGCAATATGTATTTTCTCCCTTTAGCAGCTAACCACATGCTTCTGCCTTTCAGGAGGCTCTTGAAGGTGTACCACGTATGAAAGTTGCGCCAGTGTATGTTGCCCCGGTGGTTTTCATATTTGCTCTTCTTGTTTTTTTAAGTTTGAGTTTATTGAAACCAGATGAAGTAAAAGAACAATATGATGAAATAACATATTACAAAAATTAATAATAAAGCACATAGTAAAGGCTATGGAGCAAAATGGTTACAATAAACATCATATATGGGAAATTAAGGGAGAAAAACAAGGGGGAGAGAGGTGGGGGACATGATACAGTTCTTATTGCAAGAGAATTGGATAATAAATGGAAATTAAAAATAGCATTGCATGCATGTAAATATCAATACAGGTAAAATTCTGAATGTACATAAATAAAAGCATAATAATTACTTTAAAACATTGTGGAAAAGAAAAGACAACAAGGGATAATCATGGCGGTTTGCGAACTTCGTCTGTTGAATTTACATTAGCATCAGTAGGAGTATCTGAAGAAATGAGTTTAGATAAGTGTGTAGTAAGAGGAATCCATAACAAATCTCTTTTAATCGCTTGGGAAATAGGAGTATTATAATTGGTGTCAAGTCTATGATGAAATCATATGGCATTCCACCAGGCTGTATAAGTAACTTTACTTGCGTCTTTCCAATTGGAGGTTATTAAATGTAGGGCTATGGCTAATAATATATCTAATAATTTTAAGTTTGAAGGGGCTTAAGGCCAAGATGGGGACAGGGAACTGAGAAAAATATTAGAGAAAAGGGAATATTGGTCTTAACATTTTTATTTATTCTAGACCAGATTAGCTGCCAGAATTTGTGGATATTAGGACAAATAAATAATATGTGTTTTAGATCAGCATTAGGGCAGAGACAGGACCAACAGTTAGAGGATGTATGGGGGAAAAAGATGCTAATCGTGCTGGGGAATGCAATAAACGCCTGTAAATAAAATAAAGGGTTTGGGTAGTGTTAGCTGCCCTGGAGGATTTATGGATCTTTAGCCATAACTTGTCCCACATAGAAACAGACCAGGAGTGTGATAAATCCGATTCCCATGCCAATTCAATCTTTGTCTTAAACCTCTCTGAGGGTAATAGTAAACATTTATATATGCAAGAAGCAGAGTGAGCAGCGTCCAAAAGAGGGGTAATTGTAGAACAAGATAAAGGAAGAATAGGAAAGGATGGGAGTGATTTAAGATATTCATGAAGGGCAGGAAGCAAAAGATCATATTGTTTTTTAAAAGAGTTAGGAAGAAGGAAGGTAGAGTGAAGATCAGTAAAAGATAAAGGTTTATTGTCGAGAAGTAGTTGAGAAATCCATAATTGGCTTTTGGATCACCATGATTTCCAATAAAAAGCACCATTCTTGATGCACAATAATTTGTTATGCCAGATAGGTTAATGAGATAACGAAGTTAAGGAAGGATATTAGAAGGGTAAAAGAGGAGATAAAAGTTTACGAGTATGAGAAATGACAGAGCAGTGTAAAAAAGAAGTGTTAGTAGTAAATGCAAGGAAAGCAATGCATTTAGCCTTGCTTTCCTTAAGGCACACACAAATATACTGTATCCTGAGATTATATTATCTGTGACTAAATGGCATTCATCGACCTTTGTGTCAACAACTGCCTTCAATCCACACTACGGACAGCTCAGTTCACAACTTCAATTGAGCTTTCCTTCTACATTAAGGACAGCATTGTATTCAACCTTGCTTTCCTTAACCCAAACACAATTCTGCGGTGACCTCAAATATGGTTATCTGCAACTAAATAGCATTCTTCAATCTTTGTATCAACAACTGCCTTCAATCTAACCTGAAGACAGCAGGGTACACAATTTTCATTCAGCTTTCCTTCTACATTAAGGGCAGCATTGTATTCAGCCTTGCTTTCCTTAAGGCAGAGACAATTATACTATGTCCTCACATTCTGTTAACTGTACAAAGTAGCATTCATCAATATTTGTATCGATTAGTACATTCGATGTACATTACGAACAGCAGGGTTCACAACTTAAACTCACTTTTGCATGTAAATTTCTCCTATGTCTATAAAGAAGAGCCTTCAATAAATTCTGCACTCACTAGAGTTCACAACTAGATACCAATACCGCCAGAAGTACAGAAAACATTCAATACAATCTTGATTCATTTAAAACAGACAATTTCACAATGTCATCACATTTCCTTACAGTTTGTACATTAGGAAATTCAGCCTTCATTTCTTAAAATTATAGATGTTTCTACCGTATGTCTTCAGATTTTGTATTAAAAAAGAGACAAAAAGCATTCCTCCATTTCTGTGTCAACTACTGCCTTCCACCTACACTATGGCAAGAGGATTAACAACTTCAATTCACCTTTCTATGTACACTAAGCACAACATTGAATGTAGCTTTGCTTTATTTAAGACAGACAATTGTACTGTGTCCATACATTCTGTTAACTGTGACAAAATTGCATTAATCGATCCCTTAAATGAAGGCCAAACGAAAATTGAAGGGAGAAACTAACACATCATTTTTCAGACATTTTTCTTTGGAGAATGGAACGATAAATCAAGTTCTAAGCCTTTTTTTAATGACAAGTTATCTTCAGAGTAATGATTTGCATACAGATGACACCTGTATTCATACCTGTGAGGTTAGAAATGGTTGTGCTATTGTGAAACACAAAATTGTTCCTAGAAATGCAAAAGAAGTGTTACCTGAGGAACTTTTAGGGACACGTTCTAAAACTCCAGTGGACACTTCTAATTGTAGTAGTATTTATACTGTAAGTTAAGAATCTATTAATTTTTTTTTGCAACTTTTTACCTAAGTATAATGACCAAAGTGTTAAACAAAAGATTAGGATGTGGCACGCACTAGACTCTTGCAGAGTGAGAGAAAATACTGGTTTGCAAAGTCATTCCCTGCCTTGTCTTTCTAAAAAAGTATGCCAAAGTGTTTTTCACCAATTCAGAATGTTACCAGTTCATCATACTCAAATCAGAAAATGAATCAGAACATTGTATTAAGCAAAAATTCCAGCACTAATGTTAAAAAAAATGAACAGTACTCTTTTCCGTGCATCTGTATCAGATGTAACAAATGTCTCTGAAGAAATTCAGCTTAGTTACTTTGGTCCTCAGGAAAACCGTGCTAAAACTGAGATATTAATAGAAGAAAATGTGGAACAGAATGTACAATGTTGTACTGTAGATAATTGTGAGCAACATATTACAAAGTTGTAGGTGATTTCACTAACACCAAAACACCAAATTATTCTTCCATTTGTTTTCAACAAACTCGTTATAAAAATCAAACCAGTACTGCTCATCTGTATTTAAAAAGAAAAATAATAATGACGAAACATTTCGCAACTTATTTATCACAGAATTGTTTTGAATTGCATTCTAATCAGCATATTTCTAAATATTTTTATAACAAATTAGATAAGAACAAAATGCCTCCTAGTGCTGTGCATAATACTGTAGACTTCATAATAATTCCTTCTGAACTGATGAATTTAAATACCTATGAGTCTATTCTTATTAAATGTGTCCATCCATTTCAGGCTATTATTCGTACAGAGCCTAACACAGAAAAATGTCCTACTTTTCATTTACAGAGAGAACCCACCTTCTGCTGCACCAAGCACAGCAATTGCTGCAGCAGCATATTCAGCCAGCAATCCAAACCCACAAATTAATCCTCATTTCGTTGAAATTAACATTCCATGCATTTATTGTGATGAAATTTTGTCTTACGAAGAACAGTCTATCGACCTAATAAAATGCATTGATCAGGAGCATCACTATGCTCAACATTACTTTTTTGACATTATCTTCTAATTAGTATGAACTACCTCAGCCGAAAGCAGAGCTTAAATTGCACACTTTCTGCCTTTCTTGACTGGTATTATCAATTATTCTTCAATATCACATTCTGATTGAACGTCAAGGCCCTGCATCGAGTCTTTTTGTTGTAATTACTTCCCCGACTAAAGACACTGGGTAATTTGCACACTTGCAGCCATTTTAATAAATGTATTCTTATAACATCTCATAACTTAATAGACCTAAAATAATTTCATGATGTATTTCATATACCTCATTATCAATTTCAAAACTCATATGCTCCTACTCGATGTCATGTATTTCTTCCAGAAAATCAACATCTAACCTTTAATCTAGGAAATCACAGCTAATATCTCCAGCATTTATATCTTCCTCTTCATTCTCGCTACTTGTAAAAAGTATGTTCAGCTATTCTATGACACTCTTACTAATTTCGAAAATGTGTTCAAATTCTGTTATGGATTTTCCATACTGAATTTCTTCTGTTGTAGCTCCTTGTACATAAACACTTCTTTTTATCTTTAATATAATATCAGCTCATGTGGTGATTCCAAAAAATTATAATAAATATTTATTTTTCAAATAAAACAATATTTTGTACATGAGTATATTCTATTTTAAAAACATTGGAAAATTAAATACAATAAATAGTGTCACTCTACATTGTGTCAATTGCTTTATTTATCCTACCTACCGTATTGCAAACTTAAAACAGAGACAACAGCAGTGCCCCCATTACGTTGTCAATTAGGGTGGAGGGAGGCAAACAAAAAACAACACTGCCACAGACGCTACGCTGTGGAACTCATTCTGAAGAGACGTAGAAACATACTGTAAATAAAACGGAATACAAGTAAAGAAAAAGAAAAAAACATACATGACTGAAAAAGTCACTGGACTAATACTCTGTTCCCCAACACAAAAAAGAATTTTGCAAAAACTATATGTACGAATGTTTAAGGAGCTGCAAATGAACCCATTCCCCAGGATTCAAGAAATATCATTAGGAACCTTGTGGGGAACACCAATGCCCACACGGTCCCAGCCTTCTCCCCGCATCCTTCAAGAGCCGGCATTGCTTTCTCAGAGAGAGCAGTTTATATGCTGCCTAACGAAAATCAATCTAATTAATACTTGAGAGACACAGCAGCTTAACTTGCTCTCCCTTTCAAATAGGAAACCGGTTTGCTGTGATAAAGTGGAAGCTGCGACGCTCCCACCCTACCATACCAAACAGCAGTGCCCCGGGGTACACGCCCCGGGACACTGCAGGAGTCGGCCCTGAGACATGGTGGTCCCCAGAACAATCAAGAGCTCCAGGACGGAATCAGGGCTACCCCCTCTAAACATTAAAAAGCCCCAAAAAGTGGTAACCCCCGGAGCTAGGAGGTCCGTGCCCTCATGGCCACCCTATTTTAAAGATTACTGCCCCAGGAAGATGGCGGGCATGGGGCATGTACGCCCCCTCGGCCACACTTCAAAATAAAACATGCCTGCTAGCACATCCTACTTTGAAGCGTTGACAGCCAATCAACATGCAACTCGTGATTGAACGTCCGCGTACGCCGCAATTTTTCCACTGTAAATAAAAAAAAAAATATAGAGCTTAAAAGTCCATGAACGACCCCCTGAGCAAGCCTACAGGATCAGGATGTTTCTACCATGCCACCTGTCCTTATTTCTCCATTTTTTTCCTTTTTTTTTAAAACTGTTTTCTTTTGACTCGGTTCTAGCGACCAACAACACGGCTGCCAAAACTTCCTGGTTTGCAGTGTCGACAGACAGTTGACAACCAAACAGCATGCACGTAAATATGTGTACTCCGCAATTTTTCTATTCAAAATAAAAAAAATATATAGAGCTTAAAAATCCATGAACGACCACCTGAGCAAGCCTACAGCATCAGGATGTTTCTACCATGCCCCCTTTCCTTATTTCTCACCTTTTTTTATTTTATTTTTTTAACTGTTTTCTTGTGACTCAGTTCTAGCAACCAACAACATGGCTGCCAACACTTCCTGGTTTGGAGTGTCGACTGACAGTTGACAAACAATCGGCATGTGTAAATACGCGTACCTTGCAATTTTTCTATTCAAAATAAAAAAAATATATAGAGCTTATAAATCCATGAACGACTCCCTGAGCCAACCTACAGAATCAGGATGTTTTTACCAAGCCCCCTTTCCTTATTTCTAGCCTTTTTTTAACTCTTTTCTTCTGACTCGGTTCTAGCGACCAACAACACGGCTGCCAACACTTCCTGGTTTGGCGTCTCGACAACCAATCAGCATGCAGCTCGTGCACGTAAATCCGCGTACTAATCGATTTTTCTATTTAAAATAACATTTTAAAAAATAGCCTAAAAATTCTAAACCTATCCCCTGATGAAGCCTACAGGGTCTGGATGGTTCTACCCTGCCCTCTTTCCTTATTTCTCAACTATGTTTACTGTTTTCTTGTGACTCGCTTCTAGCAACGAACAAGATGGCTGCCAACACTTCCTGGTATCGAGTGTTCACAGACAGTTCACAACCAATCAGCATGCTCGTAATTCTACGTATTTCCTTACGCGTACTCCGCAAGTTTTCTTAAAAAAAAAGAAAATAGAGCCTAAACATCCATGTACAACCCCCTGAGCAAGCGTAAAGGATCAAAATGTTTGTAGCCTACCCCCTTCCCTTATTTCTCAACTTTCTTTACTGTTTTCTTGATACTCGTTTCTACCGAGGCACAAGATGACCGCCAAAACTTCCTGGTTTCGAGGGTTGACAGACAGGTAACAGCCAATCAGCATGCAGCTCGCACTCGTAATTGAACGAATTTCCGTTCCCGTGCTGCACCCCGTCTCTAAATATCGTTATGATTTTACTTGCAATTTTCTCAGAAACTACTGAATGGATTTACACCATTTAAAAAAAAGCACAATCTGTGAGCCAAACTCTACCTCTCTGCCAAATTTCGTGTAATTCCGTTCAGACGTTCGGGCTGTAGCCCTGGCTAAAGGTCCCTATGGAAAATTGCATGGGGAAAACACGTTTTAGAACCGAGCAGGCCATTTTCTTGGAGAAATTCACAAAGATTCATCCACCAGCGCCAAAGTTATTCCAAATAGAATGTTGTGGATTTCCTATGGAAACTAGGTCCGTCCTAACTATAACTACCTACTGGCGACCGCCAGCAGGTAATATATATATATATATATATATATATGTATATATATATATATATATATATATATATATATATATATATATATATATATATATATTACCTACTGGCTGTCGCCAGTAGGTATATATAGTTAGGATTAATTCCCTATGGGATTTCTGAAAATTCTATGTCTAATAACTTTGGCGTTTGTGGACGGAATCGGCTGAAATTTTCAGGAAAATGGCACATTTCGTTTCTGAGCAGCCCCTGAAAATTTGGTGGGGTTTCGTCAAGGGGGGGGGCTGAGAAAAAAGGGGGGTCCCAAAACGCGTTTTTTACATTGAGTTTTCCATAGGGCGGTTGGCCTCACTTTTAGCTCGAACGGCTGAATGGATTTGCACGAAACTTGGCAAAATTGTAGGGACTGGTAGCCCGATGTGCCTTTGCTAGGTCTCAATATATGTGCTTCAGTGGATTTTGAGAAATTAACGTTTAAATCAAGATATATATCTGTAACAGCGCTCCGGGCAGCGATCCGGTCCGCTTACTTTTCGGGTTTCGGAACTTTGCGCGCAGAAAGCTGATTGGCTCTCCGGTGTCTGTCAACATTCTAAACAGTCCGGAGCGGCCGCCATCTTGTCTCTCGGTAGGATCGAGGGAGAAGAAGAGGTGAAAAACGAAAGGGGAATTTAATGAAAGGGGGCAAGGTATCCCCCTCTTGACCCCCTAGGAATGTTGTTGGGGTTATTAAAGGGTCCCGTGGGGAAAAGAAAAAAAAAATGATTTTTCACGGTAGAAGCGCTTCACGGGCCGCGAACTGGGCCACAAACTGGTAGCGAAACGGGAATTCGCCATTTTGTGCTTCGTTTTAATTAAATTACTAGGTATAAGGGGGTGCGGGAGACGTATCCTAATCCCCTATGTTTCCTGAGGGTGGCTGAGGAGGCTGATATATGTTGATACATCTCTTCCAGCGGCTGTGCGTGAGCTTTTTTTTATTTTGCTGCGTGACAGTCCGGAGCGGCCGCCATTTTGTCTCTCAGTAGGATCGAGAGAGAAGAAGAGGTGAAAAACTAAGGGGGAATTTAATGAAAGGGGGCAAGGTATCCCCCTCTTGACCCCCTAGGAATGTTGTTGAGGTTATTAAAGGGTCCCGTGGGGAAAAGAAAAAAAAAATGATTTTTCACGGTAGAAGCGCTTCACGGGCCGCGAACTGGGCCGCAAACTGGTAGCGAAACGGGAATTCGCCATTTTGTGCTTCGTTAATTAAATTACTAGGTATAAGGGGGTGCGGGAGACGTATCCTAATCCCCTATGTTTCCTGAGGGTGGCTGAGGAGGCTGATATATGTTGATACATCTCTTCCAGCGGCTGCGCCATCTTGCCTTTTTTCCAATGCCACAATTTTGTCGTGCACGGCAGCCATTTTAGATGCCAGGCTGGTCCCAGGCTATCACCTACCCCTGCGGATGTAGTTTATGGCCCCAGCTGTAGAGAATTCAGACATGCCAACCCTTCTGATTCAGGCGTGTGACTACTGATTTCAGTGCTAGTCTCCCGCCTCCCGATTTCTGCAAGCAAAAACCCGGGGGCATATTACGAACAACTAGCGATAATTTTTGTCTCTAACTTGTTTAGAGACAAAAATTATCGCCGCACATCGGCGATTTTTATCGCAGATAAACCTTGCTATTATCGCAGAAAAGTCAGCGATATTCATGTATTATCGAGCAAATGCTCTTAGCCATGTTATCCACCTCCCATTGGATAACATGGCTAAGAACTGCTCAGGGCAGGTGTTAGATTTTGGAGATATTCGCTCTTAGCGCGAATATCTCCAAAAGTTGGTAATAGGAGATAGCGATGTTAGGGACTGTTTCCAGTCGCTAACATCTTGGCACGCCCACTTTGCATGTCATTAGTGATAAGTATCACTGACATGCAAAGCGGGGCCCAAGATGGTCGCTATCTCCTTTTAGCTGTCACTAACTGGTGTTAGCGACAGCTTGGTAATAGGGAGATAATTTTATCTCCGCTTTCATGGCTTTTAAAGCCAAAAAAGCGGAGATAAACCCCCTTGATAATATGCCCCACGATTCCTTGGGGGTTTCAGCTGACAGGGCTTGGTATTGTGTTACATGGTAATTTTTCCAGGAAACGTCAGAGGGTCGATGCAGGGGTTCTAGAAGAGGTGATAAACCATTTAAGCCTCATGAACAAGCGCATGGTCTTTTAAAGATTTGTGAAGTACTCGGGGCGGCGGTGTGTGTGTGCCCTCTTTTAGGAGCGGGCGGGGGGGGCACTGCCAGCAACTTGCCAGGTCAGGTAGTGTTCAACACGTGCATCACCCTTTCTCTGCCTGCTATTGCGCTCCATGCTTCGGAAAGGTAAGAAAAAGAACGTGCATTTGAGTTTGAAATGTCCGATCCTGCAGCACACACATGACAATAACCCGATTCAAGGCCCCATTCACCCGTTTTTAAAAAAATAGATAACACTCCAACAAAGTAAGATTATAAAACTTTATTAACTATTAACTATAACGAACGGAACAAAAACTAAAAACATTTAAACATTTTTCAACACAAAAAGCAACAATGGTTAGAAGCTGTCTTTTGTGCGAATAGTCCCAAGGCAGCACAACGTGCAGAGTTCTGGACGGCACCCAGGTGATGTCGCCTGGGTGCCGCACTGGTTTTGGGATCCTACAATGCAGCACAGAAAAACAGCGTGGGGCGTCCCGGGTGGTGCGGGGGGAGGCCTCGTCAGTAGCGGTCTGTTGTGCGAATAGTCCCAAGGCAGGAGAACGCGTTGAGATGTTGATGGGACTGTGTCCAGTGTCACATGGCTGACACAACATGTACGACAGGCACCCAGGTGATGTCCAGTAAACTGCCGCACTGGTTTTGGTATCCTACAATGCTGCTCCGAAAATTGGCGTGCGGCGGCCGGGGGGTGGGGGAGGCGGCGTGAACGGGCCTCCCCAGGTGGCGGCCATCTAGCTGAGTTGCGCCCGCTCTTGCGGCTACAGCGTCTCGCTCACCATGTTGTTGAGTTGCTCCCACTCTTGCAGTGCAGCGATAGGCGGCTGCCACATGGCTCTTAAAATGGCAGACGGCTCCTCGGTTTTGGGCCTGGTCCACTGAAATGGCCCTGGGACACCTTGGAACTCGGACGCTTGCCTGCTAGGGCTTGGGCTCCATTCTCGAAAAGCGTCCCCTCAGCCGTGAAGATTCTACAAAAGTCTTGGAGGCCCCCGACTCCCGCAGGCTTCCGGTGGGGAGCGGCTGCCATGATTGCTCGTGGAATGGCCACGACGGAGCTACGAGATGGTAGTGGTCTCATGCTGACGCCAGCTTTAGTCTGAAACATCCAGAAACACTGTAGACTACCAATATGGCTGAGATACCCGCCACCCCCTCTCAACACAATCCCCAAAGGAGGGAAACAGGAAACAGTTCTTGAAGTTTTTGGAAGAGGGAGGGAGTGACCCTCCCGGCCGTATTTATGACCCAAGCCCTATCAGGGAAGCGTCCGAGTTCAAAGGTGTCCCAGGGCCATTTTAGTGGACCAGGCCCAAAACCGAAGAGCCGGCCGCCATTTTGAGAGTCCTGTGGCAGCCGCCTATCGCTGCACCGCAAGAGTGGGCGCAATTCAGCTGGATGGTGGGCAAGACGCTGTAGCCGCAAGAGTGGGCGCAACTCAGCTGGATGGGACAAGGTTCAGAATTGAAGAGTCATCAAAAGGCAAAAAGTTCCGCCGGATCCCGGGAGCCGGCCGCCTATGTCGGGGGCGATCTCAGGCTGCACCAGTGCTATAAGACTTGGGGAGGGTGTCGGAGCCAAGCGTCTTCTCCGAGTCCATGGCCATCACACCGCCCCTCAGGGGCCTCCGTCAAGCTGTTTAGGAAGGTAACATATCACATTGTTTTCTAATGCAGTCAGGTCCACATACGACACTCACTTACTTTGAGAATAGTGAAGCTGCAGTAGGTGGAAATAAGCTTCAGACAGTGTTACAAGCGCTGCTCAGAACTCTTAACTATGGCACCCAACATCCAGAACTTATGCTATTTGAGAATGGCAGTGACATCGAAGCATCTCAGGGACCAAAACCATTAACGTACTTTCACGTATGAAAATCTTACTTGGGGAGGGGTCAGGAGCGAAGCGCCCCCTCCCAGTCAGCGCCACCACACTGTATGTTGAAAATTTGAAGCCATCGTTCTACAAAGTCAACCAAACTTGGAATAAAAATCTAGAAAAATGTACAAACTGAAAACCAGTTTTGGTCTGCATAGCATCAGTAGCAACGCTTGAGTCAGCTTTGTGTCAAGCCGCAAATTTGATTCAACAAAGCACAGACATTGAAAAAGGCTCAAATTCAGAACTCTAAACTATGGCACCCAACATCCAGGAGCTTGCCATCCGGATCTTGGAGCCTTGTGCTGCTTTCGATCTATTCACACATCGGTCCACTACTGACATCATCTTATAAACCAACGTTATGTAAATAGTTTTTTAATAAAATGTTTTACCCTGTTTCTTTGCTGGTGTGTTGTATATATTTTTAATATTTGCATAGGGTTTGTCGTTATTTTGTGAGGGATGGGTGATGGAGCCGAGCTGTCTTGCAGCCCTCATGGTGTGGAGCTCAGTTCATCTCACTATTTTCGTATTTCTCATGAAGGGTTGTTCCTAATATTTCTATTTTAGCGAGGTCAAAAACAGATGCAATTAGTGGCCTACTGATTTTGCTCGTTTACTTTTATTTTTTTTACACGATTTTTCACTATCTGCAAAGACTAAACAGAGTATTGCGACTTTGTGCTTGTTTGTAAATAGAGAATGATCCAAAGAGAACCAATTCTAAAACAGTAAATGCTTGGACAACAATCAATCAAATGGAGAGACAAGCAGCCACGACGGATTACAATGGGGGTAAAGGCCTGCGTTAACTACCCTTCAGTATCTGCAAAGAGAGAGTACTACTAAGACAAAAGAGGGGAGGGGGGGGGGTGCAGCGTTCAAAGCACATCAGCATGCATAAATACGAAAATGTTTTTATTTATCACGTACTTGACATTTTAAAGCTTTTCATATTTGCTATTAAAAAACCAATGAAATTCACAGAAAAAACCATAGGTTATAGTGGATATATAGTTAGGAATTTGCATTTAATTCCGAACTAGATATTGATATGTTCTTAGAGGGCTTCCTCAGTAGCACGACAACTACTAAACTACTGGATGATGAGATGAGAGAAATACTTGAAGCTGAGATCACTATTGATGAAGTTAGAGAAGCTTTATTACTTTTATCTTCGGGTAAAGCTGCGGGCCCGGATAAATTGCCAATTGAGATTTATAAGATTCTTAGCCCCCTACTCAGCCCTTTACTACTAGATCTATTTCTGGGTGTACAGTACGGTGGCATTCCCCCACCTTCTTGGGATGAGGCTAGTATTATAGTATTTCCCAAGAAGGGAAAATCGCCCGAACAGCTAACATCATACCGTCCCATTTCATTGATAAATTCGGACTCCAAATTATATGCCAAAGTGATGGCTCTCAGACTCAGCAGGGTCATTGGGCATCTGGTCTCTCCGTGGCAGCATGGTTTCGTTCCAGGTAAGGGGACAACGGATCATATTCGCCGCACCATCGCTCTGTTCGATGCCATGTTGGTCACGGGGGATCAGATGTCTATGATCCTGCTTGACGCTGAGAAAGCCTTTGACCGTGTCTCATGGAATTTTCTGTGGGTTGCCATGACACGTCTTAATTTCGGCCCTAAATTTCTCAAATCTATAAAATCTATGTATCATCAACCTAAAGCAAAAGTTTTAACTTCAGGATTGGAATCAGATTTTATAAATATAACAAGAGGCACAAGGCAAGGATGTCCCTGTTCTCCTTTGCTTTTTGCCCTTTATATTAATCCTCTTGTTTTAAAACTATTAGAAAGTAACAATATTAAGCCAATAGTATATAATCACCATGAGACTAAAGTTTTAGCATATGCTGATGACATCGCGGTACTAACATCCCACCCGATTGAAGCTATGCGCGAAATTGAATTACTCGCATTACAATACGGTAAATATTCGGGTTATTCTTTAAATAGGGGAAAGACCATCGTGCTGTGCACAGACAATACTATCTGTTCAGATTCGAGAAGAGCAAATAATGCGACATATTTGGGAGTGATATTATCTGCTGACATAAAGATATTAGCCAAAAATAACTTTGATCCATTAATAGAAAAAATTAAGATAGATTTGGATAGGGTAAACGGTTTGCATCTTTCCATCATAGGCAGAGTGAATTATTTAAAAATGAATATATTACCGAAATGTCTGTATCTCTTTCGCTCTATTCCTTTATTTATAGATCCTAATATAATTAATTTAATTAATAAGCTTACTTCTAAATTTGTCTGGCAAAATGGGAAGATCAGACGATCTCTACTCTATCTATCCACTCCGCTCAACAGAGGTGGGCTCACTGCTCCAAATTTAATCTTATATTACTGGGCAGCCTTTTTAAAACATCTAAAACCCATGATTCTAGGAACACCCTTAGCCCCTGATACGTCTAACATTAATATACCAACAATTTATGAATTAATGCTAGGGCAAGAAGCGAAAGGTCTGCTGTTAAGAAAAACTGAAAAAGCCTATTATAATCGAACTAAGAGTGAAATTATTAAAAGTGCCTGGCTGATCTGGAATAAGATACTTAAACATACACAAATTGGCAAATTCAACCGATATACGCCCATTTTCCATTCTACCATTACATCTGACCTTGACTTTGAACATACAGCTAAGAAGTGGTATAGTCTAGGCATAAAAACAATTAACGAAGTGTGGATGAATGGGCCACAAACTACATTTCAAGATGTTAAAATAAGATTTGGTCTCCCAGAAGGTGATTTTCTTAAATTTGCACAATTACAGGCAAAATTAAAAGCTAAAAAAGAAGCTATTACTCTTCAGAAGAATGATTTAATAGAAGCAAGTCATCTTGCAAAAACCAAGATTGGAACATTATATAATATCTTATTAACTAATGTCAACGATGATCTCGAGAAAACAGAAACTAAATGGATGGTAAAATTAAATAATCCGGACGTTGATATAGATAAATTATTGGAAATGAGCAGCAAATTATTTATGGCTAGTAATTTAAAGGCTCAATTATACAAAACTATTTATGATTTATATTTTACCCCTGCTAAACTTTTTGCATGGGGGAAAGGGGAAAATGATCATTGCCCACGCTGTTCACAAGGCCCAGCGACTTTAATTCACCTTTTCAGTAGCTGCTCCGAGCTACGTTTATTAAAAAATATGATTACTACATTTTGGGAGAAAGTCTTTCATCGCAAACTTCCAGAGTCCGATACCTTATTTGTGTTGGGATATGATAGCTCGCTAAAGCTGAGTAAATCTGAACAAAGACTGCTATTTATAGGTACAGCTGTATTGAGACTAATCTTGTCCGCACGCTGGAAGGATACTCTTCCTCCTACCTTTCAAATGTGGCTAGCTCGATTTCTCGCAGTTTATTCTTTTGAATCTGCAATTTATGAAACTAGAGGAATTAAAACAAAATTACGTGGTAAAGAATTGTGGAACCCTATATCACTATGGAAAGAGGAGGTCTGTCCTAGTGGAATTGGATAATGGAAATTTTCTGGCCTCATATATGTCATATGTTATTTCTGAAATGTGTTGGTTTTTTCCTTTTCCTTTTGAATTTTAACTGTAAACAATCGATGTATCACATTATGCTTGTAATTTGTATTACCCTCTGCTGAATGCTGGTTCAATAAAAAAAAAAAAAAAAAAAAAAAAAGGAATTTGCATTTACAAAACCTTGAAAATTCAATGAAAAAACCATTGGTTTTAGGCCATATATAGTTAGGGATTTGCATTTACAAAACCTTATTTTACTCGCATAAAACCATTGAAATTCCATATATAGTTATAAGCGCTAACTATATATCGCGCACCCGCAATCCACTGCTGATGATGTCACATATTACATCATTCATGACATGGTTAGTGACATCACTGATGACATCACTGATGACATCTCAAATGACATCACTGATGACATCACTGAAAACATCTCATTTGACATGACTGATAACATCACTGATGATATCATTCATGTGATAATACGATGAACCTCTTCAGACTCTAATATAACCTTAGATACAATCAGTGTAAACAGACACTCACAGACTGTCACTCATCCATGGAGTTACTCACACACCTAGTCAGTCATGCAAAGAATCAATCACACCTCCATTTCCTCAAATATACAGTTATACAAACTTTACTTATTCAAACATATACTAACACATATTTACTCTCTTATACAATACCTGATACAAGTTCACAATGATCCATACAGCCACTCACACATTCACTGGCTCTTATGCACAGTTATTTATATATGTTAACTCTCACATGTACTGTGTTTTACATATGTACTTACTTTGACATGTAGCACTGAGATATCCATTCACTCACCAATACACTCATGCACACAGTCAACCGCCCATACAGCTGTTTCCACATGCACTTTTGAAACCATACATCTAGTGAATCAACTGCTCACACATCTATGCACAGAGTCACACACCTCCCAGCTACCCACACACACACTCAGTATCCCATACAAATACTTGGGCAACCAATCAATAACCCATATAGTTACTCATATAGCTACTTATCAACACATGGAACAGTTTACAGAACAACAGACATAATGATGCACAAATTAAGACAGTTTAGTCACTAACCCATGCACTCAGTGAGACACATTTAATCACTCACTCATACAGTCAGTCATGCACCTACTAAATCCTTCATCCAGACACTTATATATCCACTCATTCTTCAATATGTAAGAGATATTTTAACTTTACAGAAACATACAGTCACTGGATGATGTCATCAGTGATGTCATCAGTGATGTCATTTGAGATGTCATCAGTGATGTCATCAGTGATGTCACTAACCATGTCATGAATGATGTAATATGTGACATCATCAGCAGTGGATTGCGGGTGCGCGATATATAGTTAGCGCTTATAACTATATATGGAATTTCAATGGTTTTATGCGAGTAAAATAAGGTTTTGTAAATGCAAATCCCTAACTATATATGGCCTAAAACCAATGGTTTTTTTATTGAATATATATATATATATATATATATATATATATATATATATATATATATATATATATTCACTGGAAAAACCTTAGGTTTCACACCAGTTATAGTTAGCTGGACATTTTACTCATACAAAACGATTGGAATTCCCCCGTTATAGTTAGTTGTACTCACTATAACTCGCGCGCCCGCAATCCACTGCTGATGATGTCACATACTACAGCATTCATGACATGGTCTGTGACATCACTGATGACATCACAAATGACATCTCAAATGGCATCACTGATGACATCACTGATGACATCATCCATGTGACAATCAAATTCACCTCATCACACACTAGTATAATCTTTTATCACTCACTGTAAAATAGAAAGTGCCATATTTGAAACCATTGACACACCAAAAGAAATTTCTAAATACCCACTCAATTATTCATAGAACTATACACACATCTAATCACTTACCTATAGATTCAGTGTTATATGCAGTGAATAATCAACAGAACACTATCAAATATACTTATACGCCTATTTCAACATTACACACCATATAAAGACATCCTTCTGACTTATGCAAGCAATTGATTATACTTACATTTACTCACCTACACACTTATATAAACACCACTTTGTCTATTTATATAGATAGTAACTCCCACTTAGTGTGTTATAAAATCACTATTACAAGTATACAGTTATCCATATAGTGACTCATACAATCACTAAGTCGTAGGCAAACTTAATTAGATATAACTGTCACATACACTCCTTTTTTTCAAGTTTAATGGAGATGTACCATTGAGAGAAATATTTCATCACCACCACACCCATAAACATATACACTCACTGAAACAACTGTTATAACATGTAGTCTTAACCTCATATACTTACTGAATGAACTATTCACAATTTGTTTGGCAATCACACACCCCCCACCAAACCACATAGACATTCATTTCCCCATACAAATACTCAGTTAAGAAACCAATAACAAATATAGTCTTTAACATAGCGATTAAGACAAAGCAATAAAGACTTTCACACAGTTTAATAACTACACATTATATATAGTGAGACTCTACAAATTAGTCAAAGAAGCAATCAATGACACTGTTACTAAATCCACCATCCACACATTTATATTTATATATCCACTCATTCTTCAATGCAAAGTAGTGTATTTATAAAACATATTTAAATATCAAAGCAAACCACATTCACTGGATGATGTCATCAGTGATGTAATTTGAGATGTCACCAGTGATGTCACTGACCATGTCATGAATGATGTAATATGTGACATCATCAGCAGTGGATTGTGGCCGGGCGAGTTATAGTGAGTACAACTAACTATACCGGGGGAATTTCAATGGCTTTGTATGAGTAAAATGTCCAGCTAACTATAACTGGTGTGAAACCTATGGTTTTTTCAGTGAATTTCACTGGTTTTTATAATGCTAATTCCTAACTGTAACGAGTGTGAAACCTATGGGGCCTTATTTACGAGTCCCTTACGCCTCCGGAACGTCACTTTTTGTGACGTTCCGTGGCATAGAAGACTGAGTGATATTTATCAGGCAGGACTAAGCCACTTTTTGTGGCGTAATCCTGCCTTATAAATATCAGTCCCTTTAACGCAGTCTCCTACGTTAAAGGGGCATGCAATGGGTGTTGCTGGGGACGCTCCCAGCAGCATCCATAGACTTGAGTAATTTATAGCATCCTCAAAGTCAGTGTTTCAAAAATACTAAAGTATAGGACATGATAATCCAAATCCAAATGTTTCTCAAGAAAAGTCATAAACCGTGTCCGTGGGTCATATCTGCCCAAACGCCGATATTCCGAACGATTTAAAATGAATTTTCTTGACAAACATTTGGATTTGGATTATCATGACCTATACTTTGGAATTTTTGAAAGACTGAATATGAGGATGCTATAAATTACTCAAGTCTTCCTGAATTGTGTGGGTAAAATTGATACCTAGTCACTTTGAATAGGAATGTACTTACGACTCGTCTAACATTTGGAAGAAATATCTAGTTATATGACAACAGGATACCGACATAAATTGAAGGAAATAAGAACGCCGTGAAGAAGTTCTGTTGTACAGAACGCAATGCGTCGGCTGGCTGTGGTACATAAACTTAAGGAAAATAAAAGCATTTGAATATACACCAAGATTCAGCGCTTCAATATGGACTCTAAGTGATATGATTTGATTGGACTTGTTGTGCAAGTGGTGCTGTGCCAAACTTTGGAATATTCTCCACTACTCTCTACTACTCACTCTCTACTACTCCACTACTCTCTAATACTCACTCTCTACTACTCATTCTCTAATACTCTACTACTCTCTACTACTCTCTCTCCACTACTCACTCCCTACTTCTCACTATCTACTACTCTCTACTACTCACTCTCTACTACTCTCTACTACTCACTCTCTACTACTCTCTCTACTACTCACTCTTTACTACTCACTCTCTACTACACACTCTCTACTTCTCACTCTCTACTACTCTCTACTACTCACTCTCTACTACTCTCTCGCTAATACTCACTCTACTACTCACTCTACTACTCACTCTCTACTACTCTCTACTACTCACTCTACTACTCACTCTCTACTACACTCTACTATTCTCTCTCTGCTATTCCCTCTCTACTACTCACTCTCTACTACTCTCTACTACTCACTCTCTACTACTCACTCTCTACTACTCTCTACTACTCGCTCTTTACTACTCTGTACTACTCACACTCTACTGTTCTCTACTACTCACTCCACTACTTACTCTCTACTACTCCCTACTACTCACTCTCAACTACTCACTCTCTACTACTCTCTACTACTCATGCTACTATTCACTCTACTACTCTCTACTACTCACTCTCAGCTACCCTCTCTACTGCTTTCTACTACTCTCTACTACTCACTCTCTACCTTTTATTACTCACTCTCTACTCTCTACCTCTCTCTACTTCTCTCTTTACTAGTCTCTACCTCTCTACCTCTACCTCTCTACCTCTACCTCTCTACCTCTACACCTCTACCTCTACACCTCTACCTCTCTACCTCTCTCTACACGCACAAATATGCACATATATGCAAATATATGCATATGCATTTATAGATATGTATGTGTATATATATATATACACACATATATAAACATATATAATCTGCATATCTATATAAATACAAATATAAATGCATGCATACCTATACATATAAGCATACATATGCATGTTATTTACATGAAAGTTTGAAAAACACTAATAAAAGCAAAGCTAAAAAGCCACCTAATTACAAACAGAATGGCTTTACCTTAAACGAGGGCGAGATCTATTGCATTTTCAATGCTTGTTTACTTTGGTTTCATCAAGAAGGCATTCAGATGTGTCACACATTTGCCATATATTCTGAATGTTAGCACTCTAGTTGCTCATTAGATCACTGTAGTAAAGCTACTGGTCACCAGGGAAGTCTGCTGCTGGTATTCAAAGTGCATGTTTCAGTCTGCATGTCAGAATTTTGTAATGAAATAGAAGATGATTTGAGAAGTCAAAATGTGCCCTCATTTTTCTTTCATCAGTACTAATCATCATTTCTATGGCAAAATGAACCCCCTCATTTTGTTCCTTTGCAAATTAAATGTTTTAAGTATTACCACTTTATTCCAATCAAGATGACTTCAGGTGTGCCATAATTTTGTCATAAGTAAGACTGTTAGCATTCTAGTTGTTCTTTAGAACACTCTGGGACATTCTGTCATTGGGCTATATTTGGGCTACATCTGGGGGATATTTGTGCTACATTTGGGCTCTTTTGTCTCTGTGGCCATCTTGGAAGACTTATTTGTTATGAAGTTTCCTAATTTCCTCATTTACTACAGTCTCCTCAGTAGGAAATACTTTCAGTTTTCTACTTTGATTCCAGAAAGAAGACATTCAGATGTGACACACATTTGCCATAAATTCAGAATGTTAGCACGCTAGTTGCTTATTAGATCACTGTAGTAAAGCTACTGCTCACCAGGGAAGTCTGCTGCTGGTATTGAAAGTGCATGTTTCAATCTGCATGTCAGAATGCTTTAATAAAATAGAAGAGGATTTGAGAAGTCACTCAAAATGTGCCCTCATTTTTCTTTCTGAAGCACTAATCATACTTTCTATGGCAAAATGAACCCCCTCATTTTGTTGCTTTTTAAATTAAATGTTTTCAGACTTACCACTTCATTCCAATCAAGATGGCTGCAGGTGTGCCATACTTTTATCATAAGTAAGACTGTTAGCGCTCTAGTTGTTCTTTAGAACACTCTGGGACATTCTGTCATTGGGCTATACTTGGGCTACATCTGGGTGATATTTGGGCTACATTTGGGCTCTTTTGTCTCTGGTGGCCATCTTGGGTGAATACATGTCAGAATTTTTTTAATGAAATAGAAGAGGATTTGAGAAGTCACTCAAAATGTGCCCTAATTTTTCTTTCTGCAGCACTAATAATACTTTCTATGGCAAAATATACCCCCTCATTTTGTTACTTTTTAAATTAAATGTTTAAAAAGTTACCACTTTATTCCAATCAAGATGGTTTCAGGTGTGCCATACCTTTGTAATAAGTAGGACTGTTAACGCTCTAGTTGTTCTTTAGAACACTCTGGGAAGCTGCAGTAGAGCACAAAGGATTCAACTGACAGTCTCTGTCCTTGTTGGATGTACATGTTTTACTGAGAATGTCAGACTTCATTCTCACATGACTGAGAAAGATAATGTGAATTTACAGAAAATATCCTTTCAGTTTAGCTTATAGATCCCCTTCCAAACCACTGTGTGAAAAGCATGAGATAATAGTTTTCTTTCAAACATGATTCATGATATCCCAGCAGAAGGCTTTTTCATATGGTAAAATCACCTTAGGACACACCACAATTCCTAAAATGAGTATGGTACCATCAACTAAGGATTTATAATGTAACTAAAGTCCTAAAACCTTCTATTAACTGCAATGCTTTTTAATGAGGTGCTATCATGTATGTTCGTCCAAAAATGGCTGCCAACACTTCTTGGATGAAGTGATGATAGCCAATCAGATCTCACGATGAGATGTGTAGTTAGGCTTCGCCTAGATGTATATATATATTTTTCTTTTGATTTTCTCAGGAACTACTGGAGGGATTTACACCATTTAACCAAAAGTGTGATCTGCGTACCAGACCCTACCATTTTCCCAAATTTGGTGTAATTCCGTTCAGCGGTTCGGCCTGTAGCCGTGTCTAATCGTCCTATGGAAATTAACATAGGGAAAACACGTTTTGGGCCCCTCCTTTTTTCTCGGTCCCCGCTTGACGAATCTTCCCAAGACTTTCAGGGAAGGAGCGGAGCGGATCGGGCCATCTTTCATTGAGAAATTCGCGAAGATTCAACAACCGGCGCCAAAGTTATTCCCAATAGAAAGTTGTGGATTTCCTATGGAAACTAGGTCCTAACTATAACTACCTACTGGCGACCGCCAGTAGGAGATATATATATATATATATATCGAGAGAGAGAGAAAGAGAGTGTTTGTAAAGCATGAACAGGACCCAAGAGCATCAGAGGGCTGTACTGGAAAGGGGCAGAGCTATGCTGCAAATGAAGATGGCGGCTCCTTCATGAAACTCCAAAGCTCTCCACTATGTTACCTTCCACGCACCTGCATGCCAAGTGGACCTCCCTGCTTCTGACACCCATTTGAGATGTTTTGGAATGAGCCCACGCTGTAGGGGACCTGCGTGGTCTGTAAGGCCCCAGCCTTGCTTCACTCTCACACAGCAGCCAACCGCACCATCCTGTGCTTGATTACAGCCACTTGTCGACTCGGGTGGTCCTGGTGCTGCCTATGGGCCACTCCTGGCACTCCATCATCTGGGCACGCTTTCCCGGTGTCACCTCAGGCCTTAATGGTGTGGTGCTTATGCTACCTGCTCCTCTACCTGGTAAGCTGCCGCTCACAAACATCCACCCGCAGCTCGCTGTCCATCATGCAGAGAAAGCAGGACCCATCTGAGCTGTGATAGCCTGGGAGATAGTACTGGGACCTGCCTCTGAATGTGTGCCCACAGTTTTGGAGCAGCTTGCTCTGCAGACTTCCTGAGGATCACAAGGCCTTAGATCTACCTCCTTCACCTTTGGCGCTCTGTCACTCCTGGCCTCAAACAACACAGTGGTACTAGTTGCTGTTGGCAGGTCATGCCTTGGAAGCCACCATCTGGGGTCCCCTTGAGGTTCCTCTTTTGGCTTGTGTTAGGCAGTGCTGGTGCTGCCAGTGTACCTAGCCCAGTAAGCTGCCGTCCGGAATTTTCTTGCACAACCTCCATCGTCACCTGCATGACATCTCTGGGACTAGCCTGCTTGGAGCCAGTGACGGCCTTTGAATGCCCCACATACCATTATGAAGGCCTCCTGGGCCCAGCTGATTGGAGAACAACACAAACAAATTGTGGAAGGCCATTAGTTTTGACTGGACAACTCCATGAGGTGCTGGTGCGGCCGGTGGACTCACCATCGGCAAGCCGCTAGTGTTTCTCTCTAGAACCCCAAAGGACTTGTCCAACCCTTGCTCCCTATAGACTCCAGTCATAGGACTGACTCCTAGAATCTATTACACTCCCGCCACCTCAGAAACAGGCCCCAGAACTGCTCAGTGAGGCCCTTTGGTTCCTCCCTGATATCCACAAACAGTCATTCACTGCTGGCACGTGTGACACCCTTTTCACCTATTGGGGTAGGGGAAACCTCTGCCCTCACACACTTCCTGTGCTGTAACCTTTCCCTGCACTTATGGCTTGGGGCAAAGCAACATGCCAAGTCACCTTCATTGAGTCTAACTGGGCTGCTAAACATCTGCCTGCCTTGCCTTCCACATCTACCTTGGAAGTAACCCCAGATTCCATAATGAGTTTTTCAAAGTGCATATAGGCCTCCATTGCCATGGTTGAATCCGCATCCACAGAAACGAATGCAAAACTCAAACTCTTGAAAGGTGACTTGACTCCACTGCGATACTGCCTGGATACCATGGAATACAAAGTGGATGAGCCTGATATGTGAGTGATGGAGACACTAGCCTGGAGCACTGAACTCTGGAACACACAGAAGAAGTTGACACACCTAGAAGATAGCAGTTGTGGAAATAATGTCCATATGTTTGAGGTCCCTTAATAAGCAGACATGCAGAATCTCCCTCAGTTTCTCCAATCTTTCGTTATGCAGTTGTTTAGCTGGACAGTCTCCTTCCGGCTAGGGTTTGGATGTGCACATTGCGCTGCCTCCCGTTCCTTCTGAGGACGTCAGGGTTCAGGTCCGATCATTTCCTGCCTTCTCCACCACCAGCAGGTGAAGATGGTCCTTTTAAAGGCTTGCACACATGACTGTATAATAATAGCAACAGGATTTCCTTCTCAGTGGACTACGACTTTGAGACCACATATTGCAGAAAATGTTCCTGGTTCTGCGTCAGATGCGCCGGAAATTGGACCTCGGGTTTCAACTGATGGAGCCAGCCACCATGTTGGTAACTGTTAATGGTAGGGTCAAGGAATTCCAGGATCTAGCTGAACAGGAGCTTTGAGGGGAATATATGGAAACCTAATGGCACAAATCTATGGATAGTACCTCGCTTCCTTCTCTTCTACCACCAGTGCTGCCCAAGGAAGCAAGTGCCAGGGCCAGAGATTTGGAAAGAGACCCCCGTTGGATCATCAGCATAATAGGGTTAAATTCGGTTCTTCTCATAAGCATTGGTTCTTGCCCATTATTGGATGGGTGAAGACTGCTATTCACCCCATTCCCCCTAGCCCGATTGCCTCTCCTCTTTTCTCCTTTGGAGAGATGAACACCCGTGGTCATCTATCACCCCCATCGAAAGTCAGGCTGACCCTCATTCCCTGCCCCTGGCCCCCCACGGTATAATTTAATATGCCTCAACATCTACTGCAAATCTGTCTCTGATCGTTCAAGGTGAAAGGCATGACCCACTTTATCAAACATCAAAGGACTCATGCCTAGAAATCCCTAGAAATCCGTATTCATTCTTAGGCTCTGAACAGGTAGCTATTGTGCTTATGTAGGAAAGGCATCTCACAGCAGAAGAATCTGGGACACTTAAATTCAACTGTGTGGTTGCGGTCCACTTTTCAACAAATTCTGATGAGGACCTGCCCATGACCCGCACTGACACATCTCTCCTCAGGAAGAATAGGGTCACAATTTGGTTCCAAAAACAACTCCAGGTTCAAAACCTGAAATCATTGTTGGATGACCATAGATGATATATTTTTGCACTAATTAAAATTTATGACTGAATCTTGATCATCGGTTCCATATATACCCCTGTGGGTGTGACGCGCCTATGACTCGTCATTGATGATGATTGGGATTTGATTCTGGATCATCTTCTGGATAAATTGGACAGACCAGATATATGATGTGCCAATGACCGGGTGGTGCTCTGTGACTTGATGGATGGTCAT
The DNA here is from genome assembly GCF_964263255.1 of Lissotriton vulgaris. Taxonomy (NCBI): domain Eukaryota; kingdom Metazoa; phylum Chordata; class Amphibia; order Caudata; family Salamandridae; genus Lissotriton; species Lissotriton vulgaris. The sequence continues at coordinate 884,713,191 of NC_141696.1, read as the reverse complement.
TCTTCCATGACGTATGGTGCTTACTCCATCCTGCACATTGAGAATATACATATCTTTTTCCAGTCCATGCTTCGGAATCATATCTAAGCTTCTTTCTGACAAATACTATGGCCCCTGCTATTGACCCTGACATGCCACATCGCTATTGGAGTGATCTTGGTTCACGCCTCCATCGCCCTCACTCTGGATCTGCGCTTGACACTGCCCATGTCCCGCACTTGGCATCTGAATACCTCATGGCTCAAACATAAAGAGGAGTAATCCGAACTGCAGGCCTACCTACATGATTACCTAGAGCTAAAAAAAACTGACGGTAACCTCCAAGCAACTCCTCTGGGTGCGGGGAAGCATACTTCCAAGGTATGCTGAAGAGAGCTGCTGGTATTGCACACTCTAAGGCTATTTCTATGAGGGCTGGATTAGAAAAGGATGTTCATATCCTCCTGGAGAAGTACCAAGACCACCCTACTCCTATCTGTCTGTGGACCCTCATGGCAAAAACACAAACTCAACAGTGTGTACACAATGGTGGCTGAATAGGCACTGTCCTGCAAATGGCAAAACATCTATAAACATGGCAAAAAAGCAGAGCGCCTTTTGATGAGACAAATAAAACAACGGGAAGCATGAATGGCAATCCCGGTTATTTGGATGGCAGCTGAACCCCTCCTGGTTCACCTGCTGGATATTGTGCAGGAATTTTCCACTTTTTATACAGCATTTTCAATGACAGACTGGCCAGCTGACACCAGATGGGAGCATGCCTTCATGTCCAACATCCAGCTCCCACCCTTCCTGTGAGTGACCAGGGTTAGACTGTGATTTGACCATTTCAAAAAAGGAGGCTGCTGAGGCCATCAAATCCTTACATACAGCCAAAACACCCAGAGAAGCTGTTTTCCCTCTGGAAATTTACAGGGCTACCCATGACCTGACATTCCACTCATACCTGCCACGCTACAGAAAGGTATGTCCATTGGTTCTCTTAATCCTGAATTCAAAAGATCACCTCTGCTGTGCCAAATACTGTCCCATTTCACTTGCTGTCTTAGGCTAAGGTCCTGGCCAACAGACTGGGACAAGTGATGAAGTCTCTGACACATGACAACCAGGTGGGTTTCATCTGAAACCAATCGTCCACCTGTGTATACTGGCGCTCATCATATGGTCAACCAAGTCAGATCCAGATAAAAAACAGCTACTCTCCCTCGATGTGGAGAAAACCTTTGACTGTGTCAAATGGCCCTACCTATTCTGCATCAAGGCTAGATTTGCAATTGGCCCCAAGGTCATCCAGATGGTTCAGTGCCTCTGTCAAGCTCCTATGATGTTGTTCAACTGTAACAGCATCTTCTCTGGTCCAATACCCATAACTCGGGACACCAGGCAAGGATGTCCCCTGTCACACCTCAACTTCCACCGGGTGCGGGAGTCCCAGGCCATAGCTAGCAGATCCTTTTTTTTTTTTTTTTTTTTTTATTGACAAATTCATAGTTAATACATAAGATTCAAAAATAAACAGAAGTAGGTACAGCAGATGATCACATAGCTTAATTAACAGAACAATTTATACAATATCAAGTGGGATAATAACACCAGAGAGGAAAGAGAAAAAAAAATGAAAAATAAAAATAAAAAATGACAACAGAAAAATATAAGCAGATTAAACGATCAGGAATCTGAGAAACAAAAGAGATGTCCATTAATCATCGGCAGAACCTAATTGGCGAACCTCATTTGTGTACCATCTTGTAATCGGGTCCCAAATCTGTGCTCCTATTGCTTTCATTTTTCTCCCCCTAGTAGCATATATTGCGATTTCTTGTTTATAGATTGCAAGAAAGCGACTAAGCCACATATGAAAAGTAGGGGGGTCTACGTCTTTCCAGCGAGCTGCCAAAATGATACGAAGTACAGCATACCCCAGAAAAACTACCGCTTGCTCCTCTTTATTATGACCCAGTGAGTCATCGTGGCCTAGTATACAGAGAGTTGGTGAGTCCCTTATCTGACGTCCAAAGACCTGAGCCCAGAACTCCAACATCATGGTCTTTAACCGCCTCAACTCCGAACATTCTGAGAACATGTGAAGTAGATTGGCCAGTGGCTGTTTGCATCTTGGGCAGTTGTCGTCGGCCCGAAGACCCCAACCAAATAATTTTGCGGGTGTATAGTATAGGTTGTATACTGTTTTATAATATTGTGCTCTTAAATTTGAGGCTATAAAGTATTTTGTAGATAGCGCTAGTGAAAGATCGATATCAACATTAGGATTTGCCAGTTTTACAGCCCAAGATTGTTCTGTTTTTTCGATATCATCAGGGAGATTACCCGTAAGAATCTGATACAGAGTCCCTATTCTTGTCGTTTTCTTACCAATAGCTTCAAGAAGTGGGAGTCTGTCTCGTATTATTATTGGAAAAGCATTGCGGATACATGACAGTATTTGAAAATATTTAAGAAAATCTTGCGTAGGGACACGATATTTTTCTTGAAAATATTCAAAAGATATAGGGATATTATGTCCTAATATGTCGCCAACTGTATTGATACCTAGATGTTCCCACCTCTGCGAGGTAGCATCATTAAGGGATGGGGGGATGATCTTACTATGCCAAAGAGGAGTATATCTTGTAAAATTGGGAATTGATAGGTATTTAGAGATTGCTTTCCAACCCACCCATGCGTCTAAGACTGTCTTCAATTTGATTTTTTTATAGTATGAAGGCTCTACCTGTCTTAAAAAGAGCCCTTTACACTTATCACCGAGACTAAGTTCATAGATCGATGGAATATATAGGTCTGGGGGCGTATAGGTATTAGTTTTTTTATCCGTAAGCAGGGGATCCATAGATTGTATCAGTGTTGCCCAGAGGTATAATTTTAGATTGGGGATAGCTAGTCCCCCTCTATCCTGTGGAAGCGACATTAAGCGGAGGGATCTTCTTATCTTTCCGTAGCTCCATATAAATTTAGATATAGCAGACTCAATAGTCTTAATGAAGTTATCTCCAGCTAGCAACGGGATCGCTCTAAAAAGGTAGAGGACCCTCGGGAAGATATTCATTTTAATATAGTTAGCCCTCCCAATTATAGATAGATGTAAGTTGTCTATTCTTTTGAGGTCTATTTTAATTTTATCAGTGAGGGGAGTGTAGTTCAAATGGATAATTCTCTCCACTTTAGTAGTAAGGCGTATGCCTAAGTATGTAGCTTCTTCAACTTTGAGAGCACTTTCATAATGGATATTATCAGTAGCTAACACCATGGTTTTGTCCCTATTTAACGAATATCCTGAATATGTGCCAAATGCCTGGGTAATTGATTCGATTTCCAGGATTGCCACCGTGGGGTTGTTAGTTACAACGGCAATGTCATCCGCATATGCCATGACTTTGGTGGAATATGGCCCTATTTTAATAGGCTGTATTAAAGGGGTCAAAAGTAGTTTCTGAATAAGGGGGTCTATGTATAGTGCGAACAGGATCGGGGAGCATGGGCATCCCTGTCTTGTACCTCTATGTACCTTGATAAGCTCTGACTCATTGCCACATATAGAGATTTTTGCACTAGGATCGATATATAAGGCTTTGATGGCTCTGATGAATTTGTATCCAAAATTCTTTCGTTCTAATATGTTCCAGAGAAACTGCCATGCTACTCGATCAAAAGCCTTTTCGGCATCGAGGAGAATCATCGCCATCTCGCCCCCCGTGGTTCCCATGATATCAAAAAGGGTAGTGGCTCTCCGGGTATGATCTGTAGTGCCCTTTCCTTTCCGGGTATAAATCCGTGCTGCCAGGGGGATACGAGATGTTTGATAACCCCGTTCAGTCGGTTGGCTAGTATTTTTGAGTAGAGCTTTGAGTCAGAGTTTATCAGGGATATCGGTCTGTAAGATGATGGAAGCTGAGATGGTTTACCTTTTTTGTGAAAAATTATAATATTCGTTAGTTTTCCAGGAGTCTGGTGGGGCGGAGTGATACTGCACTCCGAGAAAGAGATCTAACAATAACGGAATTATTTGTTTACCTAGGATTTTATACAGTTCTAGTTCTAGGGGGATTTTGTCGGGGCCTGCCGCCTTACCATTGGAAAGTTCGGATAAGGCAATCTCTACCTCAGAATAGGTAATTTCTCTCTCGAGTATTATTTTGATCCTGTCATCTATCCTAGTATTTATGTCTTGGTCTGGGAGCCAGTTGTTCAAAAATGACGTGATGTCCGAGTCCAAATTTGTCAGATCGCTATGATACAATTTCTTATAATATTTTTGAAATATGTTTAGGATATCCTGCTTGGATGTATATTCCTTGGCTTCATATTCAATCATCTTTATATTGCCTTGTGATTGTTTTTGGCGTGTTCGTAATGCTAGGTGTTTGCCTACATTCTCCCCTGATTCATATAGCTTATTTTTATTAGCTTGATAGGTTTCGGCTGCTTTTTGGATCAAGGTGTTATTAATTTCATTTTTTAATATCAGTATTTTTTTAGAGGTTTCAGATGTTGGGACCCCCTGGCCTATCTGAGTGGCATGGAGTGTCTCAAGATCAGAAAGTTCCTCCATGAGCTGTGTATTAATATTGTCTTCCCGCTTCTTTTTATTGGCGACAAATGAGATAGTTTCTCCCCTTATTGCCGCTTTAAAACAGTCCCAGACCGTTACTCGTGACGCGCTAAAGCGGTTACAATCGAAAAAGCCCTGTGCCCAATTTTTCATATGTGTTATGAATTCCTGATTAATCAAGAGTCTTCTGTCAAAGGTCCAATTACACTTTGGTTTAACCAATTCGGGGAGATCAAAGACAAAGGTGAGCGCATTGTGGTCCGAAATTGTTTTAGGGGACTTGATCATATCAATCATTACCAAGCCCTCTAACGATGACATGATGTAGTCGATCCGGGAATATATATTGTGGGGGTAAGAAAAGAATGTATGACCGTCCGTCTTTTTGCCTGACTGAACCCACATATCTAGTAAGTTATGGGTTTCCATTAATTGCCTAAGTGCGCTAAATACCTTTGGTTTGCGTCCTTTATAATTCAGAGTGAAACTGTTATTGATGAATACGCCTATATCTATGTTGAAATCCCCACAAAAAATTAAGGAGCCTGTCCAGGAGGCCAGTTCTATCTCTAACTCTTGGAAGATGGTGGGATCATCCATATTTGAGCCATAGATTGCGCATATTGTAAGACCGCATTCTAGTTGAGCTATCGCCCATCTGCCATTCTTATCCGCTAATCTGCGAGTCGGGGGGCCCATAATAGGTTTAGCTAAAATAGCTATCCCTCTAGTTTTAGAGGATTGGGTTGTGGCTACCAGCAGATTATATCCAGGTAATTTAAGTAATTCCCTATCAGCAGTTACAATATGAGTTTCTTGCAGGCAAAGTATGTCTACTGGATTCTGGCGTGTTAGTTGGAATAGTTGAGCCCTTTTACTTTTATCGTTTAAACCTGCCACGTTCCATGAACATAAACTCACTCTCCCCATTTAAAAAAAAATACGTTCAACCTGGTTTCCATATATCGACCAAATGAGCTGTAGCTAGCGTCAAAAATTATAATGTCTCTTGTTTCTCTGCCATATTTGTTGTAATCCACAAATAATATTTGCATATACTTTACTTTGCGAATGAATTTGCGAATGAATTTGTACATTTTTTTGCATTTTCCCCCACCCCCTTTCCCCCTCCCACCCCTTGACTGCCCTCCCCCACCCCCCCCGCCTCTCCCCCAGTGAGGCATTTAGACTCTAGCTAGAGTCTGTTGTGATGGAGAGACATCGCTACCCAGTGTCACCCATATAGACTTATATCTTATAAAGTCCTTTTAGAGGGCATAAGATAGGAGAAAATACATGATGAGAATAGAATAGAGAAAAAAAAAAGGAGAGAAAGAAAAAAAGCAGTAGTGAGTAAGATAGAGCCAGAGAACTAAGAGAGCAAACAGTGTGACCCATTATAGAACTTTTATATAGAGAGCTAAAAAAATCCTGTCTGGAGAGTGTGATATCGTTTAGTTAGAGGAATTAGATAGGACTTAGATAGCCCACATGCTAGCACCCTAGGGATTTCCTTTTTTTTTTTCCCCACCTTTTTCTTCTTTTTTTTTTTTTTTTTTTTAAGAATATTTAGTAACTAATTGGTGGCTATCTCACAAAGACGTTATCTAATTAATAGCCTTGACTAGGTGTGCTGTTTCCCTCTTGTTCCCTCTAGTTCCCTCTAGTCCCCCCTCTTTTTAAGGCAGTAAGGCCCAACGTTATAGTGAAAAAGTACATCTCTAGTTCATGCTGTCAAGAAAGTCTTTTGCTTTGATTTCTGAAGTGAAAAACTTAGCGTGGCCCTTATAGATGACTTTCAGAGTTGCCGGGTTATTCAGGTACACCTGGGCCTTTTTCTCCAAGAAAGGCTTAATCAGTTGACGAAGCCGCCACCTCCGCTCCACCGTGGTGTGGCAGAAGTCGGGTCTAACAAAATAGGAAATTTCACCTCTTGTCCGATGAGCATCTGGTCTTGCTTTCTCGGCAATAGCTTGGCGGAGGAGGAAATTTCCAAAGTACACTAAGATAGCCCTTGGATATTTAGACTGTTCCTTTGTGGCCCTTAAAGTAAATGGAGTTCTGTGGGCGCGTTGCACCTCTAGCTCCCAGTTCCAGGTGGAAAGTTCAGGGAGCGTATCCTTGAAAAGCTGGATTACAAACATACGCACATTTTCACCCTCAATTTTTTCCGGAACACCAAGTACTCGGAGGTTGTTGCGTCGCATGCGATTTTCCATTTCCTCCAGTTTCCACCTGACGTCTTTTAATTCAGCATCATGAGCATCTACTTGTTCCTTTACAGCTGTGGCTTCAGCCTCATTTACCACTATGCGGTCCTCCATGTCGGTCATTCTTGCATTTGATGCAGCCACTGATTTAGAGAGTTTGCGTACAACTCCCTGGACTTTATGAAGTGCTTGTTGAGCCCTGCGCCCATCTTTTGACGTCTGTTCCCTATGGGAGGCAATTGCCTGAAGCACTGTGTCCATGACAGATGTCAAGGTGGCATTTTGCTGGTCAAAAAAAGGGGAACTATCGCTATGGGGTCTGGAGGGAGGATCCTGCATGCTAGTATGAGGAGATTGGGCCCTAGGGCGACCACTAGCACCAAGGTGGCCTTTTTTCTTTTTTAGCACTGTGTGCCTCCTGTGTCTGCCCATAACTACGTCCGGATCACTATCTTGTGAGCTTGCATCCGTGTTTGTACAGATTTCTGAGTCAGATTGGGAATCAGAGAGAGAGTAGGAGTCTGAGTTGATGTCTTGGTCCTGAAGCAGTATAGACTCCTCCGCACCTTCAGAGATGGTAAAAAACTCTGATGGTTCCTTGTCTGTATCTGACGCTAAGCCTGACCCCAATTTGAAGTCAGTTGCACACTGCCCATCATTTAGATGCTGCCGAGCGATGGTAGTCTCCTTACCCAAGCTGGACGTAACTGTCTCGAAGGGGGTTGTGCATGCCTGGGGATGCACTGGAACTGGAACTGATTCAAGAGAGTTAGGCTCGACAGGCTCGACAGAAGAAACAGAAGGAACATCACTGTGGAGGGTGTGCGTAGCCTGTGTTGGTTGAGGTACTGGTGTGGATGCAGGCCTTACCTCCTTATGAATCGATGCCAACCCTTGCTGAGAAGATACCAGCCCCGCTGATGTAGGTGCTATTTGCATTGTGGATTTTAATGGTATTGGTGGCATTGCCTCTGTGCCAGGTGGCCCCCCATCCATTTGGGCCTGTGTATCTGATTGTCGCTGTGCGGTGGTATCAGCTGCCTCTTCAGCCTCTTCAGCCTCTTCAGCCTCAGAAGGGGTCGGATCTGCCGATTTTCTGGCCTCTGTTGCCTCCGTCGGTTTTGAGCGTTGTGAAGCCTCAGGGACTTCAATGGGAACCACTGTACCGGGCTCCAAAGCAAACACTGCCTGGGGAGAGAGCAGCGAATCAGGGCCGGCGGGAACTGCGGGAGCGGCAGCAATCACCGTCCCGCTCTTTGCGTGGTGAACAGGGGAGGAAGAAACAGCTGCTCCGGCGGGTAGTTTTCGCAACAGGTCCACCACAGACGGCCCTGGCCCGGGCCCCGGTGTAACGGGAGTCTTTGCCAACTTGGACTGACCTCGCTCTCTCTTGTGCGGTTGCTGTTCAGGGCAGGCTCCTTCCTCCGATACAGAGCCGCAGGTACGCCTTGCCGCAAGCTTCTGATCCCGGATAGCCTGTTTAGCCGCTCGGGCTTTGGAGGCAGCAGTACCCGATGCGGGATTTTTTGGTGCCATCTTTGCAGGGATACTGGCGCCGGTCCGGATGGAGGGACTCTCTGTACCTCTCTGTGCCTCACTGCCTTCGCTCAGAGCGCTCAGAGCATTTGGAAGATGGTGCCAGGAGAGAAGCCTCAGCAGCGCGTAACCGAGCACCGAGGCCACCAGGTGCAGAGATGGATGAGGCCGGTCTGCTATAGAAGGAGAATCAGATGCCAGGTAAGCTCCACGCATATTACTTCTTTCCTCCCGGATATGAGTTCATTCATTCATTATATCTTTCTGCCACCAACGCGGATATAGGTCATTCTCATGTCATTCTCATAAAAAGGAGATAGCCCTTTCGGTTTTCCCAGGCACTGGGCAGAGGGTGTCTCACAGCGGTCTAGGGAGCCGCCGCCATCTTGCCTCAGCTGCCGAATTTTCCAGGCAAGGATGTCCCCTGTCACACCTCAACTTCCACCGGGTGCGGGAGTCCCAGGCCATAGCTAGCAGATCCTTAGCAAACATTTCAGGTATTGAGACATTGGTAGGGGAATTGAAACTACTGCTGTAAGCAGAAGATATCCTTTTGACCCTAGCCAACTTGGGAGCTCTCATGGACATGGATCTTGTGAGCTCTTTTGCTAACTACTCAAGGTTCAAGATTTTTATTAGAGATTTAGACCTTACATTGAGATTTACAAATATAAAATACATCTATTAATGCAGCTTAAAAAAGAGCCAAAAAAGGAAAAAATATTACAGAAAATGTATTCATTGACAGGACAATTTATCATCTCCATAGCAGCTTTAGCTGTTGTAATTCCATTTTTTTAAAGAGTGGTTTTAAAAATCTCTGTTGGTGGAGCCTTAAAACAGGACAGACAAAATATAACATGTTCGACAGTCTGTATACCTTAAAACATAAAGTGCAAATTCTTTCCTCCCAAATTACATTCTGCCATGCATTCTTCACTGTTTTCAATGGTAAACACTTCTTTGGTTACAGAATTAACTGGAACAAGATGGAGGCAACGCCATAGAACCCCAGGCCTTGGATTCTTTGTCCCACTTTCCAGTGACATGGCTGCCAAATGGACCCAGCATTCTGAGCTTGTTACTGCATGGGGATTTCTGTGCTATGATGCAGAAAAATGTCTCCCAGCTCCTGGAATCAATTAAAAAGGGCCAAATGGTCAACATTCCACCTCTCTCTCTCTGGGGAAGAGTCCAAACTGTTAAATTGGTGACTCCCCTAGATTTAATTACCTGTTTGGAATGCTTCCTTTTAATATACTCCCTTGTCTTCTCTTGCGGATTGACTCTATGATTAGCAAATATGTCTTGGGCTCTTTGCCTCCGAGACTTACTTCTGCCAAACTCTATGCCTCTATATCCTCTGGGGACCTATTACTTCCTCACTTTTGGTCCCATTATAGGGCCTAGCACTTATCCAAAATGGCGTACCATCTTCTTCCACATAGCAAATTTCCTCAGTGGGTCAGGATTAAAAGAAGCCTTCACAACAACACTTAGGGCTTTTCGGTCTTCTGCGCAGAACCACAGGCATCGCAGGATCCACGCAATCCCATGTTAATAGAAATGAATGTAATCTGGAAATCTACCCATCCCTCCTGATGGAAGATGTTTTCGTACATGCGAAAGCATCTTTATGGCACAATGGATCAATCACAATCAATTGCTTGCCGATGTCCTGGACAGACTGGTCCCAAACAGGGATTTTAGAGATTCATCACCACCTGACTGCAGATACTCCTAAGTCCTTTGAGAGCCTTGTTGTGGCCTACCACCTCACACACTCCCACTTCTAGAGGTATCTCCAACTATGTCTTTGCATCTACTCACAAATGTGCGAGGGGGACTGCCCCCCACTCCACTCACAGTAGGGCTCCAACCAAAAAACTTGTTTCTGGACTTTCTGGTCAATATGTGTCTAGATTGTTTTCTGAACCACTGGAACACCTCCTCTGGACTCAATGGCAGACATGTCTCCACATTGATTACTCTCCAGCACTGGTCGCATCTCTACACCGCATCTCTTCACCTCTCATTGTAGAGGGCTGAGGGAAGCCAGAATGAAGTTTGTTACTTTAAGGTCCTACAAGACTAGAACTGGTCCTGGGCTAAGTTATATAGAGCCCAGCTGACACCTACGTCTGACTGCTGGTGGTGTTATGCCCGAACTGCAAAATCCTACATATTATTTGGTCCTGTCCAGAGCTCATGGACTGAGGCTGACTGCCTTTTGCAAACCCTCATGGCCATGTCATTCACCTCAAAGCCCTCTAGCAACCCTTCATGACACACAGGGCCTGCCCGCCCTCACTTCACATAAGGTCCATTTGGTGGCCTCAATACTGACTGCAGCTAAGCTATGCACACTCTGCCAGTGGTACACAACTGGTTTCCCAACTCAGGAGGAAAGGTTGGAAAGTGTGGCAATCATAGCAGTACTTGAGTGGGCCCCCCTTGCAAAGTGCAGTAGTGCTCATACCAGGAGCCCTGCGGCCTGTGCACAGTGTCAGAGAAGGCCGCTAGGAGCTCTGGGGCCTCCCCGCACCACAGGGGCTAATGCTACACCATTGCGGCAGCACATAAATGTTTGATCAATCAACTAAATGATCAGGAACATTTATTAACTGACATTGGGGTCCCTAACTCCGTAAAGCTCTGTGACAGGCTGTTACCCCAGAACCATGACTGTTTGGCGAATGTCTGTCAGCACTCCACATAATCTTTATTTGTCCCTCAGGGCATGTTTGTACACTTGTATGTTTGCAGTCCCCTACCCTCTCTTACCATTAGCTATTGCTTTGACACTGTTTCATTGCCTATGAAAACTGAGGGCGACATTGCCATTTACACACCCCCTCGCCCACCTTAGCTACCTTGCTTCAGATTTATTGCTGTAGGCTTCACTAAGCTGGTTCTACCGATCACTACTCCCACCTTGCTCTGTCCTCCTTGGCTCTTCTAAACTTCCATAACTAACTACGGACCGTTTTTCTTCCTCTTGCAACCTACACCCCCTACCAGCAGATGACGACTTGCATGCACTCACCTTTTCCTTTGTATGTTTGATACACCTTTTAAGTCCGGCAACTGAATTGAGAGTGCAAAGTGTTGTCGGCTTTACTGTTGTTGTTGACATATTTCCAGATTACATATTTCCTGTGTGAGTGCTCTTGCATATTTTTACTATATTGAATGCATTTTCTACTTGAAAATGTAATAGATCTGAACAGAGAGCACAGTAAAGACCCACACTTTATGAGTTACTGACTGTGTGTGAGTGGCTTTATGGCTGTATGAGTTGATATATCAGTGGATGTATTAGTGAGTGAGTTGGTATATGAATGGATGGATGTGTAACTGAGTAGATATGTGTGGAGACCTATGAATCAGTATGTGGGTGTGTAAGTATTGATATGGGTGTGTCAATGGTTTAGAGAATGTTTGTGAAGAAATTATACTGGGTGTATGAAAGGTTATATTGGGGTGTGAGTAGGTACATCAGAGATTCTGTAGATGATATCATGAGTGATGTCACTTACCATGCCACGAGTTTTGTAACATGTTAAATTATGTGAGGTCATACGCAGTGCATTGTGGGGGCGCAAGTTATTGGTAGCTCAACTAATTAACTGCTGCATTCATCTGGTTTTGTGTAGGGGAAACATGAGCCTAACTTTAAGGTCCCTGTTTTGTTTGTTTCATATATATATATATATATATATATATATATATATATATATATATATATATATATATATATATATATATATATATATATATATATATATATACATACATACATACGTATGTAATGGCAACAACATCAATTTAAGATTTACTGCCACTATCAGTGAGAGCTCTATTGAATTCCTAGATACCCAGGTGTACACTAAAAATGCAAAAAGTAGAAACAAAATTACTCCAGAAAAAGCTTCTGGAAATTCAACCCTACATGCAAGCAGTGTGGATCCTAAACACCTTGTAAACAGCATACCCTGTGGCGAAATGGTTTGCCTTAGGCAAATTTGCAGCACTGATAATGATCTTGCAGTGGTGAAGAAACAAAGTAAGCAAACATTTCTTGATAGAGGGTATCACAAGCAAATAATAGATAAGGCCATCAGCAAATCCATGATAGACAGTAGATCTGAAGCCTTAAAGGATAAGCAGGGAGAAAGCAACAAACAGGGAAATAACCCCTTCCGTATGATTTTGAAATATAACAACCAACACAAAACAATACGTAAAATCATACAAAAAATTGGGCCATGGTATTGTGTGACCCAATGATAGGTCCTTTGCTCCCTCCTGAGGTATCTATTACATACAGCCGAGCACCCTCCACATGTGACAATATAGTGAGAACAAGTTCAGAGGTAATTGAGAGAGGGAGCTGGCTTCATATGTAGAAAGACTTCAATAAATGCAAAACATGCAAGGCATATACACATGGGATTAATAGAAGTACTTATATGACACCATTCAGTGACAGAGAGTATAAAATTACCAAACTCCGGACTGGCAAGACAGACTTTGCTGTAAATGTTTTGTCGTGCCCATGTGGTTTACAATACATAGGAAGCACAGTCCTGCAGGTACACAAACGCATTCTGCAACACTTGCGTGCCATAACGAATCAAGACAACACTTAGCCAGTGGCACGCCAGTTCAAAGATAAACATAATTCTAACAACACAGATCTTAAATATTATGTAATAGATTCTGTTCCACCAAGAAGACGAGGAGGTGATAGAATTAACAAACTTAGAAAGTTGGAGACAAGATACATTCTCCGAACTGGATTCTAAGGTTCCCTCTGGACTCCACGCAACTGAGGATTTAGATACATGCTTGAGGTAATTATGTAGTGCATTACTTTTAACAATTATTGAGGAATTACCACTAGTAGAGCAATTGGATGCTGCTTTTAACATAAGATATCGACATGTAATGAATAGCTTTTCCGGTATTTTGCACATTAACTATTTTAGCCAAGAAAAAACTTCCAGTATTTCACCTATATTTATCCCCTGAAAGATTTGATTTTATATCTTCGTTATGATGTATATTTATTATCTATTTATATATTTGTGTATCTATTCATGTATTTATATATTTATATCGGTTTTTATATACAAAATAATATGTAGAGGCTTGTGCCTTTGATAAGAACAGGATTTACACGAAGATATCCTTGAGTCAAAGGGTGTGAGATTTATAACCTTTTGGAATCAGATGGCCTGATGTTTACTCTATTTTACAGGTTTCCTCAATGTTGTTTTATATCTTAATATTTATATATTTGTCTATGTGATCAAGTGCCATGAACAAAATATCCGCAATAAGAAATCAGTGATGTCACTGACCATGTCATGAATGATCTAATATGTGACATCATCAGCTTTGGATTGCGGGCGCGTGAGTTATAGTGAGTACAACTAACTATAATGGGGGAATTTCAATGGTTTTGTATGAGTAAAATGTCCAGCTAACTGTAACGGGTGTGAAACCTATTGTTTTTCAGTGAATTTCAAAGGTTTTTTAAATGCTAATTCCTAACTATAACGTGTGTGAAACCTATGGTTTTTTCAGTGAATTTCAAAGGTTTTTTAAATGCTAATTCCTAACTATAATGTGTGTGAAACCTATGGTTTTTTTCAGTGAATTTCAAAGGTTTTTTAAATGCTAATTCCTAACTATAACGTGTGTGAAACCTATGGTTTTTTCAGTGAATTTCAAAGGTTTTTTAAATTCTAATTTTAAAATGTATGAATTATTTCCTTTTTTGTGTTATTATACAAATGTTCTATATTTTAAATAATACTTAAATTTAAATTTTGATTCATGTATTATTATTTACTAATTTTTGATTTTTTTACTAATTCTAGCCTTTTTTTGTGTTTTAAAGGTGCGCGCACGGTGTTCGCACGCATTTGCGCCCGTTGTTCGCACGCATGCGTGCTCGGTGTTCACACACATGCGCGCACGTTGCACGCACCCCGCGGAAAAAAATTTGTTCCAAAAAGTCATTTCTGTAAATGTCATGTACATAATAACCCAAGACATTCTGCAACATAACTGTAAAAATAGTATTTTTGAAGTTTAAGAACCGTATATTAGCTTTAAATGCATTTACGAAAATTGGTTAAAACGTCATTCATATGCGACTCGTGCGTGCCCTGGTCGCGCAACGTGTGACTTGAATACAACACTTTTGATTGGTTTATAGTAGTTTCTTTTCCAAATCTTCAAAAACCCCACCCACTTCTCTCACAATCTGTTTCACTTTCCTGGGAGAAGCATCTACAGTGTTTTCTTCAAACTTTGAAAATGGCAGAACAGCAATCTTCAGACTCTGATGTGGAGTTTTTGCCTGAACAGCCAAAACAAAAGAAAACAAAAGATTCTTTTGTATGGAAGTATTTACTTATCCAGAAGGCCAAAAAAAGGTAAATGTATCCAAGGTTACTTGTAAAATCTGTGGCACCATCCTTTCAAGAGGTGATACCTCCAAACACTATTCATTCAGCATTGCAAAAAAATATAAAATTGTTCAAAAACAAAAAAAAAGTAAAGCAAAAAAAAGACAAAAAAAACAGTTCTTCTAAGAACTAACTCACTTCTCCAAGAAGAGCTATATTTCTTATATAGTGTGTCATACTTTTTTGAATGAATGTGTAGTGTATAAATGAATGACTGAAATGACTGACTGACGGGGAGGAAGGGACTGAGGGAATGAGTGAGGAAAGGGGAGTATGGTGAGTGAGGAAAGGGGAGTCAAAAAGTGAATGAAAGAAGGGGACTAAGGGTAGGGGAGTGAGGTAAGGGGAGTGAACGAGTAAGGAAAGGGCAGTAAGGAAAGGAGAGTGAGGGACGGGAGTGAGAGAAGGGGAGCAGGGGACAGAGACAGGGAAGGGGAGTAAGGGACGGAGAGGGGGAAGTAGAGCAGGGTAAGGGGAGTGAAGGTAAGGGAAGTGGAGTGACAGTGAGGGAAGGGGTATGAGGATGAGAAAAGGGGGTTAAGGGAAAGTGAAAAAATGAGAGTGAGGGAGCCAGAAGGGGAGTGAGGGGATGGAGGGAGTTAGAGAAGGGGAGTGAGGGAAGGGGAGTAAGGAATGGAGTGAGGGAAGGAGAGAGAGGGGGAGTGGGGGAAAGGGAGCGTGAAAGAGAAGGGGTGTGAGATACAGACAGGAGGAAGTGGAGTGGAGTAAGGGGAGTGATGGTGAGTGAAGGGCAGTGACAGTTAGGGAAGGGGTATGAGGGTGAGGGAAGGGGAATGAGGGAAAATAAAGAAAATTAAGAGAGAGGGAAAGTGAGTGAGGGAGAGAGGAGGAGTGATAGAAAGAGAGACGAAAGGAGATTAAGGGTAAGGGAGAGAGAGGGAGAGAGTGAGAGAGAGGGAGAGTAAGGAATTGAGAAGGAGTGAGGCAGTTAGAGTGAGTGAGACAGAGGGATACAGGGAGAGAAACATGGATTACAAAAAGTAAGGGAGGGAGTGATTGAAGGGGAGTAAGTAAGATGGAGTGAGGAAAAAGGAGTGAAGGAAGGGGAGTGAGGGAAGGGGAGTGAGGGAGAAGTAGTGAGAGTGAGTGAAAGGAAGTAATAGTGATAGAAGGGGTATGAGGGTGAGGAAAGGGAAATGAGAGAGAAGGAAGGAGATTAAGAGAGGGGAAAGGGGAATGAGGGATAAAGTAGGAGTGAAGGAAACAGAAAGGGAATGAGAGGAAGGATGAGGGAGAGAGAGGGAGAGAGTAAGAGAGAAAGAGAGGGAGAGCAAGTGACTTAGAGGGAGTGAGGTGGTTAGACTGAGTGAGACAGACGGAGAGAGGGAGAGATAAATGGTGTGAAGGTAGTGAGGGAGTAAAGGAAGGGGAGTAAGCAAAAGAGAGTGAAGAAAGGGGAGTGAGGGAAGGGGACTGACTGGTGGAGTGAGGGAAAGAGAGTGAGGGGGAGGGAAGGAATGGGAGCAGGAGAAAGGGAATGGGAGTGAGGCACAGAGAGGAGAACATGAAGTGGGGGAAGAGGAGTGAGATTGAGTGAAGGACAATGACAGTGAAAGAAGGGATATGAGGGTAAGGGAAGGGGAGTGAGGGAAAAAGAAGCATATTAAGAGAGAGGAAAAAGGAGTGAGTGAGAGAGAAGGATTTATGGAAAGAGAGAGGAAATAAAAGGAAAAGTGGTAGAGAGAGAGGGAGACTGTGAGAGAGAAAAAGAGAGGGAGAGTGAGGGACTGTGAGGGAGTGAGGCAGGTATAGTGACAGAGACAGAGGAAGAGACTTAGAGACGGATGGATGAAAGGGTAGAGAGGGATGGAATAAAGGAAGGGGAGTGAGTGAAAGGGAGTGAGGGAGTGAGAGAAGGGAAACGAGTGAAGGTGTGTGAGGGATAATGTGACAGAAAGAGAGTGAGGGGGGAGTGAGAAGAGAGTGAGGGATAGAGCAAGACAAGGGTAGTGATGGAGGAAGAAAGGAAAGAGAAGTGAGGGACAGAGAGGGGAAAGAGGGAGCAGGAGAAGGTGATCGAGGGTGAGGGAAGGGTACTGATGGTGAGAGAAGGAGTGTAAAGGTGAATGAAGGGGAGTAAGGAGATTGAGGGAAGGGGAGTAAGATGAGTAAAGGAAGGGGAGTGAGGGAGAGAGTGAACAAAGGGAAAGGGGGAAGAGAAGTAAGAGAGTGATGAAAAAGTATTTTTTGTTTGTCATACTTACCTTATAAGTATTTACAAGTTAATAATACGTTTTTAAAAAATATAGTATCTGTGGAAGAGAAGACAACATTGAGTTATAATATATATTTCACAATACAAAATAATTTATACAATATGTTATGTATCTTATTTTGCTGTTCTCAGAATATATTGAATTTCACTGAAAACAGTGAGTTCAATAGTACTCATCATATAACAGCGGGCAAAAAAAAACAATCAATAAGATTGTCTTTAAAAAACCCATTCAACTTTTTCATTAAGACTGTAAAAATTAGAAAAAACATATCTTAAATGTTTTTTTCAAACAGCAATTTCTTACATAAATATATGATATCTACAACCATCACAAAGTAACAAAACATTATTACTTCTTTTTTTAACACTCTAAATAAAGTTATGTACAAACATATGCTAACAACATTTACCCAAAATAGTCATTTTTTGTTTCAGATACTTTCCTGCATGGCCAAATAGCATGTGTAAAATTCTCAGTTTAGACGTTACTTAATAGTATTCTTCAGCTTCCTTTTCCCAACCTTCATAATCAAAAGCACCAACATCTTTTGTACCATCTAACAATGGTTATACCTCCACCGAGGCTATTTATCATGTACATAGAACCTTGAACAACTAGCATGCTATCAGAATCTCAACATCATCTGGTATGCCGATGACACTCTGCTCATCCTTTATCTTAGCAAGGAGCTGTATACCATTAAAAGCAACCTCTACAAGGAAATAAAAAATGTCACCAACATCTACAACAACTACAACAAATCTAAAACACCTCTGCCTCACTGATGATCAACATCTCCTGTGATAGCCACATCACCCACTATCTGATACACTTACACTACCTCTACATCAACTACAAAAAAAATTTGAATTTGATCACCCTCACTCACAAAGTACTTTTCAACACCAGACTACCCTTTCTTATCTGCAGTAATTTTCCCTGGAAAATTATTTTCCCTAAAATTTGGGTTGTAAAAACACTGGGTAAGAATTTGGTAAGTCATAAGGCAAACAATGTTTAAAAATCAATTGAGTATTATTACAATAAGTCCAGCCTTTTGTACAGTTTAAATAAGCTGTGTAATGTCCTGATGTTGTAGAAGGACCATCATGGAAAATAATTGCTACAGTTACAAAAGCTCTTCCTGATATTGATAGTTGAGAAGCCACAACATTTTTTATTAAAGTTGTCAGTTTTCTTCCATCAGGTCTGCATCGTTACAGCATACTGTCCATATCTTTGTATAAATAATGTTGATAACATTTGTGAGTTACATTGGGCACAGACCATGTTTTGATTTGCTTCTCTAACTAGATTATTAAAAGACACTGATTTGCAGTCTGGTAAAGTCAAATATATAAATCTTTCAGTGTCCATTTTAGTACTACTTGAAAACGAACAATTGTCACAATCATGTTGCCATTTATAACAAAGGCCAAAAAGATTTTCAATATCTATACCTTCATCTTGCAATACAACAAGCATATACATTAGAAATTCCTGACAATCTTGCTGAATATTCTGTGAAAATTGATTTAAACCAGAACATATGTCTAAAATATTTAGAATATCAGAAACACTTTCTATTTTAGTTTCATCATTACTACATTTCCCAAACACAGAATTCAACAAAGAACAAAATCTTTTGTCCCGATTTTCAACAATTTGTTATTGTAAAGTTTCAAGAAAAAAAACATTAACCACTACATTAGCATAGCAGTTGACACCAGAACTGTTTTCAAACTGAAAACCAATAACCTCTTCAACAGTATCCTTTTTCTTTTTCCTTACTATCACTGCTTCATCTAGTTTTTTTCTTTCCTCTGCGACCTCGCTACAATTTTTTTCATATCGTCTTTTTCGACCTACCACACGCTTTTCAAATAAAGGATATTGAGGTAAATTGGGAGCATGTTCTCTTCTTAACCTATTATACTCTTTTACACAATTTACATCTGCACTAATCTTTGTCTCATCAAAATCAATTAAGTATAATCCAAATAAAGTATGGCTGAGATACCCGCCACCCCCTCTCAACACAAATCCCCAAGGATGGGAAACCGGAAACAATTCTGAAGTTTTTGGAAGACGGGAGGGAGTGACCCTCCCGGCCGTATTTATTAAAATATGAAACAAAATTAAAAACAAAATTAAC
Source organism: Lissotriton vulgaris (assembly GCF_964263255.1). Lineage (NCBI taxonomy): Eukaryota > Metazoa > Chordata > Amphibia > Caudata > Salamandridae > Lissotriton > Lissotriton vulgaris. Next base: position 884,693,998 of record NC_141696.1, on the reverse strand, counting down.
AGTTTCATATTATGTACAATTTCATAACCACATTGCGATGTTTGGCTAACCTTAACATATTCTCTAATACAAAGGTCCTCCTAGCCGAACTAACATCCTACAAAACATTTACTTGAAATTTTGAAATTGTACATCCTAACGTTTAAGGGCCAACGGCAAGGTCGTAACCGGTGTCAAGATCCCTAACCCAGAAATATCCCCCTCACTTGTGAGGGGCGGCACAGAGGCGTACCTCAAGTGCAACTTACCAATTTCCCTTGACTTGACGGGGGCCCCAATAAAACTCGACGCCACTTAAAGGTCGTACGAGGACTCGTGTGAGGTATCTAGAAGGTAGCGAAGACCCCCCCCCCAAACCCCACACAACTTACCACATCTGCCGTCGCAGACGTCCTGGCCCTGGGAAATTCCCCAGGAGGGGGCTGTAACCCCTCCTACCCAGGAAGGGGTCTTGACCGCCTTTCCTTTCCTTTCGGCGACCCATCCTTAGAAGGGACCGCCTCCCCGTTGAGGGGCCAATGGCCACCTCCCCCGCGCGCTCCCATCCGTAATGGGTGACGCCCACTCATAGGGATCTTCCAATTAGTGCTCACCGATCATGACCTTACCGCCCGACCAAAATAAATACGACAATGCTAACTAAATTACAAATGACTAATTCTAAAAGACAGTAGCAACAACAACTTTATTAAATGCATGCTTACTCATGGACACTAAAGCAGAATTACTTTATTTGCGAAACATAACACCAATCAACCATTCTTTATTGCATACTCAAAGTCATCACTATAATACGACAACCTGCAAACGAAAAAATCAGCATTAAACATCAAACTTTATTCAAAAACCAATCGCTGTCTTCAGGGGCTGGTGGGTGGGTCAAAAATGGCTCTTCGTTCCGTCTCGAGCTCACGTGCAGCGAGGAGGTGCAGCTTCAGAGCACAGGAACAAGAGGATGCCTTCTGGTCTTGCTTCTCCTTTTATCCGTCTTCAGGGCGGGCGTAAACCCGCCCCTGCCTGCCCAAGGGCGTGGCCAGCCGCGTCCGTGTCTAGGCCAACCCACTCTAGGGCGGGAAAAGGCGCGCCCCGGCTACGCCGCTTCGGGCATACCAGCCGAGACTCGCCTCCCGCCCAAGATGGCTTCCCGGGGGGATCATGGTACTCTGCCATACGTTCGGGGGGACCGAATGGTCGCCCCTTTCCATGTGGCTGAGATACCCGCCACCCCCTCTCAACACAAATCCCCAAGGATGGGAAACCGGAAACAATTCTGAAGTTTTTGGAAGACGGGAGGGAGTGACCCTCCCGGCCGTATTTATTAAAATATGAAACAAAATTAAAAACAAAATTAACAGTTTCATATTATGTACAATTTCATAACCACATTGCGATGTTTGGCTAACCTTAACATATTCTCTAATACAAAGGTCCTCCTAGCCGAACTAACATCCTACAAAACATTTACTTGAAATTAAGAAATTGTACATCCTAACGTTTAAGGGCCAACGGCAAGGTCGTAACCGGTGTCAAGATCCCTAACCCAGAAATATCCCCCTCACTTGTGAGGGGCGGCACAGAGGCGTACCTCAAGTGCAACTTACCAATTTCCCTTGACTTGACGGGGGCCCCAATAAAACTCGACGCCACTTAAAGGTCGTACGAGGACTCGTGTGAGGTATCTAGAAGGTAGCGTAGACCCCCCCCCAAACCCCACACAACTTACCACATCTGCCGTCGCAGACGTCCTGGCCCCGGGAAATTCCCCAGGAGGGGGCTGTAACCCCTCCTACCCAGGAAGGGGTCTTGACCGCCTTTCCTTTCCTTTCGGCGACCCATCCTTAGAAGGGACCGCCTCCCCGTTGAGGGGCCAATGGCCACCTCCCCCGCGCGCTCCCATCCGTAATGGGTGACGCCCACTCATAGGGATCTTCCAATTAGTGCTCACCGATCATGACCTTACCGCCACAGGACCGGATAGTTGACCGGCTATCCGGACCCCCCACAACACTTCTACCTAAAGGTCATGTTTTAACGTCTTTAGCCAAGCTATGAAGTCTCCTATGAGTAACTCATTCCCCACCCGAGACAAATGAACACCATCCCTCAAATACATACTGTCCCCATTAATACAACCATGCGAAATAGAACGCAGTGTATTGGAACGGAACAACCTACTCACTTTGTTATTAATTTTCCTTACAGAATGATTCAAAGCTGAAACAGAAAAAGCCCCCCGCCACACTTTTCGTGTGATCATATGGGACCACGCAATTGTGCACCCTGGAACTCTCCTTGCTAATCAACTTACAGTGGAAAGCATTGCCTCAAGGAGAAGTCGTCTACCAGTGGTGACCAAATCATTGCCCCCAAGATGTACTATGACTACAGACGGCGGTGACCTCGTCCGCCCTAGCAAACCCTCGAAAAACGATTGAAACTGGTCAATACAGAGACCGCCCCTTCCGTAGAAGGACACCCTGTACCCGTATTCCCCAGCCACGTGAATCATGTCACCTGTCTTGAATACGTCCGCGGCACGCCTCACGTATGAGTGGCCCACGACCCACACCTCCCTTTTCACAGCCGGTGATGTCTGACCGCTGGCCCGGTGTTGGGTCGACTGCATAGTCCCCCCCGCCTCGTAGGCTTGCGTAACTGAAAACCAAACAAACAAGAAGCGTGAGTACATCATTACAGCTTCACAACATGTGCAAACGCACATACCTCTTATAACAATTGGAGGACCAACGCCCCACCCGTTTAACTTGTTCCACATTCAGACCCCTGGCTGTAGCCTCTGTAGCAGCCCCTATCCGAAAGGAATGGGTCCCAAACTCGCCCGGGTTCAAGCCCGCAGCTGTAATCGACATCGCAAGCACCCGCTGAAACTGAAACCTTGTCAGTGGGGTGGCGTCAGCGTGTCTCAACAAGGTCCCCCCCCATGATGCCACCCTTCGTGTTAAATAATCCTCTAAACACTTCACCGGGCACATGGAGGACCCGGGAATCCTGCGTATGATTATGCAGTCACCCATCCCACTCTGATCGGTCTTGGACCTCACAAACGAGACAGTCATTGTCTCCCCTCTGATCTGTACGTGCTCTGCGCACAGCCCTCCCGTCACATCCTGCTTGTTCCTTGCCACTAATTCGCTTACCCGCATAGCCCCATGAAATGCCAGCGTAATAGCGGCTCGGAATAACACTGTCTCAAACTGAGATGAACAAGTTGCAGGGAGTCTGGATAATAACTGGGCCAACCTATCCAAACCTATCGGGCGCCTCTCATCTACTCTGCGACCCTCAAGGCGTTGCCACCCACGTAGCGCTTTTTGTACAACGAAAGACGCTGTCGGGTCCTGGATCCCATGAGCCCTAGCAACAAAGGAAATGGCAGCCCGATGCCTCTGGGCCGTGGCCACCGATTTCCCTGCCAGATGTAAAGACATCAGAAAGTTCACTACCCATTCCTCCTGGCCCCAAAGCTCCTCTCTAGCAGTCCCCAAGAAGGCAAAATAGGACCGGAACGCCCCTTCATATGCCTTCCTTGTCCTGGGTGCTAAACTCTCTCCCACGAGGTTACGAAGTTCGGGGCACCGAGAGACCAGAGAGCTTCGGGAAAGGGTGCCGGCTCCGGGTCCGCTGTGGGAAGAAAACCCCAGAAGGCCTGCATACGAAAACGAGAAAGGGCATCAGCCGCCTGGTTCATTACCCCAGGGACATGTCTTGCCTTGAATAGCACATTCAATTGCATACACAGTAATACGATTTCCTTGAGCAGCCTCAAAATCCATTTGCATCGTGCTGCCTGGCTATTGATACACTCAACCACGGTCATATTGTCAGACCAGAATACCACAGAGTGATCTCTGAACCCTTCGGGCCACGTTCTCAGGGCCACCAAAATGGGGAAAAGTTCCAGGAAAGCAATGTTACTTGTCAGTCCACTGTCATGCCACCATGCCAGCCACTTTTGTGCAGACCATCGAGTGCCAAAAATGGCACCAAAACCTATGCTCCCTGCCGAATCTGTCCACAGCCCCAGCTCCTCAGAGGACACGGCCGGTTTGCTCCAGACGACTCGACCATTGAAATCCGCCAGAAATGCCAACCAAATGCGCATGTCCTGGCGGACCTCTGCCGAGAGCCTTGTGCGATGATGGCCCTCCATCAGGCCGACCATGGCTTGAGCGATCGAGCGGGAAAAGGGGCGGGCCATTGGTATAACTCTCAGGGCAAAATTCAACTGTCCCACTAACTGCTGTAATTGATGCAGCTTAACCTTAGATTCACTTATACACATTTGCAGGGATGACCTGAACCTTAACACTTTGTCACCTGGTAAACGGAAACAACCTTCTCCGGAGTCCAACTCGATCCCCAGAAACTCGAGGCAAGTCGAAGGACCAACAGTCTTACCTGGTGCCAATGGCACGCCAAACTGATTCAGTAAGACACAAAATGCAGCCAAAGCCTGCCCACATTCCGGATCCCCGGCTGCCCCCAGGAACAAAAAATCATCGAGATAGTGCATCACATGTTGGAAACCCGTCTTCTTTGTGAAGACCCATTGTAGGAAACTACTGAATTTTTCGAAATAGGCACAAGATATAGAGCACCCCATCGGCATACACCTATCCATGTAATAATGACCCTGAAACATGAAACCTATGAGACGCTGATCGTCTGGATGTACCGGGAGCAACCGGAACGCTGACTCGATATCAGATTTTGCCATCAGCGCACCGGGCCCCAGGCGATTCAAAATGGCTACGGCCTCATCGAAGGATGCGTACCGCACCGAACACACTTCCGGGTCTATCGCTTCGTTTACGGAAGCACCACGTGGGGCTGATAAATTATGTATCAGCCGAAACTCCCCCGGGTCCTTCTTGGGGACCACCCCTAAAGGAGAACAAACAAAGTTAGCAACCGGGGGTACACTAAACGGACCGGCGACTCGACCTCGAGTAACCTCCTTCCGGATCTTTTCCTGTACCACGGTCGTATGCTGCAAGACCAATATCTGATTTTTACATTTCTCTACTCCTTGAAAGTCCCCCACTGGGATGCGGAAACCATATGAAAACCCGTTCCGTAACACCCCGGCGGAAGCACGATCCGGGTATTCGCTGAGCCAGGGAATCATTGCCAAGGTATCAATCGGGGTAGGTAAAGGCGCCCCTCGGACTATGTTAGACCTGTTTGGCGCTTCCTCTACCCCCGTTATCACCCGTTTTGGCTCTGCACGTGGACTCTGGATGGGATGATTGCCCACACCCACTACATTCGTGTCTAAATTTGCACGACCCCTGGGGCCTAGTACATTTACCCCTGTTAAAGTTCCAACAAACCCCCCTTTTACCTGTATTGCCGGTAGGCCTCGAGTGACTGTCGGTACCCGTACCTGATCGAAAGGGCGTCCCCGCATATTGGCGGGAGGATTCGCCAACGCTACTCCCTACCAATGGCAATTTCAACATACCAGTATCCTCCATTTTGGACCAGGACACAGAATCATAACAATCCCAAGTTAAATTTTTATCATGTTCTTTTGCCTTTCTGAACAGATTATCATAGCAGAACCAATGATTACCCTCGTGTGATACAGAGTACCCCATGATCCGTGACTGATAAATCGGCAATTCGGGTAGCAATTCGGGCCTTCGTTCCCCCAAGATCGATGTAAAAATCCCCCACGCTTTGCCCCAATTGCCAATGTTTTCATTTACCTTAAAGGCGGCCATCTTTGCGCGCCAAACACTCGGATGCATGAGGTCTTTCTGGCCCTTAACATGCTCCATCTCATAATGATCAGTAAGCAACGAGAAGATGTTTACATACTCCCCTGCCCATATCTTTTCTTTAATAGCTACAGGGACATGCTGACCCAACTTTTCCCTTCGAGAGGGTGCTGACTCATCCCTCGCAATCGGCAATGGCCGCTTACCTGAACCGGACGCTGTCTCTGCGACTGCACCAGTCCCCTGTGACTTCTCTACTGCCGCAGCCGGCGTGGATACCTTCGCTGCTTCCCGTGTTTCACGCAGTTGCTTCATCAAGACCTGCGCGTCGGCAGCCGTGGCGCCCTCGCTACCTTTACCCAACCACGCTGCTAATTGTGCTGCCAGTTCGGGCGGCATATCTTCCCCGGACACGGGAGTGACTACTACGGGAATCGGGTTCCCTTCCTCCGGCACGGGAGTGGGTGCTTCGAGCGGGGTACTGGGACCCGGGATGTCTCCCCCAGCTGCTCCCCTCCTGGGCCTCTTGCCTTTTCCTCCCGGGGCTGCTCCCGCCAAAGGACGTTTCGGCCCCCCTTCCTCGTCTTTATCCATTCGCCTCTTTAGGTCGGTCACCTCTTTCATGAGAACACGTAGCATCTGGTCGGTAGTCATTCGCTTTCCCGCCTTCTTCGGCATTCTCCGACAGAGTATCTGAAAAAACAAACAAGAACGATTACAATGCTCAAAAATGGCTCTTCGTTCCGTCTCGAGCTCACGTGCAGCGAGGAGGTGCAGCTTCAGAGCACAGGAACAAGAGGATGCCTTCTGGTCTTGCTTCTCCTTTTATCCGTCTTCAGGGCGGGCGTAAACCCGCCCCTGCCTGCCCAAGGGCGTGGCCAGCCGCGTCCGTGTCTAGGCCAACCCACTCTAGGGCGGGAAAAGGCGCGCCCCGGCTACGCCGCTTCGGGCATACCAGCCGAGACTCGCCTCCCGCCCAAGATGGCTTCCCGGGGGGATCGTGGTACTCTGCCATACGTTCGGGGGGACCGAATGGTCGCCCCTTTCCATTCTGACTCGAGATAAAGCAACATATGCCATACCCTCTTTAAACACAGTACTTCCAATATTCACCAAAGCACTATCTACACTTAAACCTTGAGATTTATGAATAGTCACCGCATATGCCAAACAAACAGGAAACTGTTTTTGGCAGACATATACATCTTTTACAAGCAAAAATCGAGCTGAACAACGACTCAATTGTTGTACTTGTTCAATTTCATCAAAATTCAATGTCATCTCTATTTGGGTAATTCACAAAATCAACAACATTACCCATTGCTCCATTTACTAAACCTCTTTCCACATGTAAATTATTATGTCGTAAAATTGTCTGACAATTTATACATGCATATAGATTCTTTTCTAAACCAGCAGTTTTAGTTATTGATTTCTCTAAAGAATCCAATTTTGACTTCAACTCTTCTGACAAAATAAGTGTAGCTCCTTCATGCTCTATTCTATCAATAGCTTCTAGTTTCATAATTTCTTGATTTTCTAAGTTTATAATGTTTTCATTGAATATTGAACATTCTTGCAGAGTTGGCATCAAGCATATCACTGATTTCTTTCCTGCAATTTTTCTATATATATTCTCTGGAACAATATTTTCGTTTGGAAACAAATTTGAAAGTAATCGTACCTGTAAAGCTTCATTGCCATTTTCACTCACTTTTCCAATTTTTATATCTTCAAGAATACTTTTATAATCAGCATCCTTTGCCTGTCGCATATTTGTAATGAGTTCTGTATATTCAAAATATGACCAAATATTAACATTTCCAATGCTTCCCAGGCACTTTCTGGTGTCTTCATGTGTAACTGTTTTAAATACTGGTTGTCTTTTCACAGGAGTTAGTTGTAGTAGATCTCCATAAACTATGACGTGTTTGCCACAAATAACACATCATACTCTGTTTTAAGGATTTGTTGCATTCTTAAATGCACAAAGGCAAGCATTACATTTGATACCATGCTTACCTAATCAATAATGAGAAGTTTCATTTTTTTCAAGACTCTAGAAACTTCACAACAAGCTTCTCCAGATAGCTTGTGGTATTCCAATTTATTGTCATGCTCTACTGGCAGCATCAATAAACGATGTAAAGTAATCCTTTAATGTTATGTGCTGCCAACCCTGTTGGAGCAGTAACAACACAAGAGAGTGACGACTCAGTATGGCTGAGATACCCGCCACCCCCTCTCAACACAATCCCCAAGAATGGGAATACGGAAACATTTCTGAACTTTTGGAAGGCGGGAGGGAGTTACCCTCCCGGCCGTATTTATTAAAATATGAAACAAAATTAAAACATTAAAATAACAGTTTCATATCATGTACAATTTCATTTCCATATAACGATGTTTTGGCTGACCTTAACATATTTCTAATACAAAGGTTCTCCTAGCCGATACTAACATCCTACAAAACATTTTTAAATTGAAATTGTACATCCTAACGTTAAGGGCCAACGGCAAGGTCGTAACCGGTGTCAGATCCCTAAACCAGAACTACCCCCCCACTTGTGAGGGGCGGCCACACAGAGGACTGTACCTCATGTGCACATACCAATTTCCCTTGTCTTGACGGGGGCCCCCATTAACTCGACGCCATTTTAAGGTCGTCCGAGGACTCGTGTGAGGTGTCTAGAAGGTAGCGTGGACCCCCCTCCCCACCCCACACAACTTACTACATCTGCCGCCGCAGATGTCCTGGCCCCGGGAAATTCCCAGGAGGGGCCCGTAGCCCCTCCTATCCAGGGAGGGGCCTTGACCGCCTTCCCTTTCCTTTCGGCGTCCCATCCTTAGAAGGGACTGCCTCCCCGTTGAGGGGACAATGGCCACCTCCCCCCGGGTGCTCCCATCCGTAATGGGTGACGCCCCCCCATAGGGATCTTCCAATTACTGCTCACCGATCATGACCTTACCGCCCAACCGAAAATAAATACGACATTAAACTAAAAGGACTAATCACTAAAGACAGAAGATGCTCAATATATGAACTGTCGAAACATCACTGATCAACACTGGTGCAAATACTTTATTCGATAAAACATACTGTAAGAAATTATCCACTTTATTGCACAATGAATCACAACTTTTAATCAAAAGCAACCTGTAAGAAAATCGCGTTACCACTTTATTACATAATGAATCACAACTTTTAAACCAAGTAACCTGTAAGAAAATTGAGTTACCACATCACGACTTTACTTCAAACCGCTTGCTGTCTCCAGGGGCTGGTGGGTGGGTCAAAATTGGCTCTTCGTTCCGTCTCGAGCTCACGGGCAGCGGGGAGGTGCAGCTTCAGAGCACAGGAACAAGAGGATGCTACTTTGGCTTGTCGCTCCTTTTATCCTTCTTCGGGCGGGCGTAAACCCGCCTCTGCCCACCTCCGGGGGCGTGGCTGGCGGCTTCGGTGTCTAGGACAACCCACTCTAGGGCGGGAAAAAGCGCGCCCCGGCTACGCCGCTTCGGGCATACCAGCCGGGACTCGCCTCCCGCCCAAGATGGCTTCCCGGGGGGATCGGGGTACTCCACCATACGTTCGGGGGGACCGATTGGTCGCCCCTTTCCATATGGCTGAGATACCCGCCACCCCCTCTCAACACAATCCCCAAGAATGGGAATACGGAAACATTTCTGAACTTTTGGAAGGCGGGAGGGAGTTACCCTCCTGGCCGTATTTATTAAAATACGAAACAAAATTAAAACATTAAAATAACAGTTTCATATCATGTACAATTTCATTTCCATATAACGATGTTTTGGCTGACCTTAACATATTTCTAATACAAAGGTTCTCCTAGCCGATACTAACATCCTACAAAACATTTTTAAATTGAAATTGTACATCCTAACGTTAAGGGCCAACGGCAAGGTCGTAACCGGTGTCAGATCCCTAAACCAGAACTACCCCCCACTTGTGAGTGGCGGCCACACAGAGGACTGTACCTCATGTGCACATACCAATTTCCCTTGTCTTGACGGGGGCCCCCATTAACTCGACGCCATTTTAAGGTCGTCCGAGGACTCGTGTGAGGTGTCTAGAAGGTAGCGTGGACCCCCCTCCCCACCCCACACAACTTACCACATCTGCCGTCGCAGATGTCCTGGCCCCGGGAAATTCCCAGGAGGGGCCCATAGCCCCTCCTATCCAGGGAGGGGCCTTGACCGCCTTCCCTTTCCTTTCGGCGTCCCATCCTTAGAAGGGACCGCCTCCCCGTTGAGGGGACAATGGCCACCTCCCCCCGGGCGCTCCCATCCGTAATGGGTGACGCCCCCCCATAGGGATCTTCCAATTACTGCTCACCGATCATGACCTTACCGCCACAGGCCGGATAGTTGACCGGCTATCCGGACCCCCCACAAAAATCCTACCTAAAGGTCATGCTGTAAACTCTTTAGCCAGGCTACGAGGTCTCCTATGAGTAAAGAATTCCCCACCCGGGACAAATGGACCCCATCCTCCAGATACATACTGTCCCCCCTGATACAACCATGAGGAATCGAATGCAATGCACTTGTACGAAACAGTCTAGCCAACTTGTTATTTACTTTCTTCACCGAATGATTTATAGCAGACACAGAATTTGCCCCCCGCCACACTTTTCGTGGAATCTTATGGGACAATGCAATTGTGCACCCTGGAACCCTTCTCGCCAACCAACTCACCGTGGATAGTATCGCCTCGAGAAGTAGTCGTCTACCAGTGGTCACCAAATCATTGCCCCCAAGATGCACTATGATTATAGATGGCGGTGACCTTGTCCGCCCTAACAAACCCTTGACAAAAGGTTGAAACTGGTCAATACAGAGCCCGCCCCTTCCGTAGAAGGTCACCCTGTACCCGTATTCCCCAGCCATGTGAATCATGTCACCTGCTTTGAATACGTCCGCGGCACACCTCACGTATGAGTGGCCCACGACCCACACCACTTTTTCCGCAGCCGGTGATCTTTGACCGCTGGTTCCCAGGTGTCGGGTCGACTGCACAGTCCGCCCCGCCTCGTAAGCTTGCGAAACTGTAAACCAAACAAAAACAAGAAGCGTGAGTACATGATTACAGCTTCACAACATGTGCAACCGCACATACCTTTTGTAACAGTTCAAGGACCAACGCCCCAATTGTTTCACTTTTTCCACACTCAGACCCCTGGCTGTAGCCTCTGTAGCAGCCCCTATCTGGAAGGAATGGGTCCCAAAATCGCCCGGGTTCAAGCCCGCGGCCGAGATTGCCATTGCTAGCACCCGCTGGAACTGAAACCTCGTCAGTGGGGTGGCATCAGTGTGCCTCAACAGGGTCCCCCCCCACGATGCCGCCCTCTGCGCCAAATATTCCTCAACGCATACGACGGGGCACATGGGAGATCCGGGACTCCGATGGACTACTATACTGTCCCCGATCGCACCCTGATCGGTCTTGGACCTGGGAAACGAGACCATCATCGTATCCCCCTTAACTAGAACGTGCTCTCGGCACAGTCCCCCCCCCCGTATCCCGCTTGTTCCTCGCCACCAGTTCGCTTACCCGCATAGCCCCATGGAATGCTAATGCAAAAGCGGCCCTGAATAACACTGTTTCAGACTGGGATGAACAATTCGCAGGGAGAACGGAAAATAACAGAGCCAACCTCTCCAGACCGATCGGGTGCCTTTCATCTACTCTGCGACCCTCAAGGCGTTGCCACCCACGCAGCGCTTTCTGTACTACGAAAGATGCAGTAGGGTCCTGGATCCCATGTGCCCGCGCCATGAAGGAAATGGCGGCCCGATGCCTCTGGGCCGTGGCTACCGATTTGCCTGCCTGATGTAACGACAGCAAAAACTTTACAACATATTCTTCCTGGCCCCAAAGCTCCCCCCTAGCCGAACCCAAAAAGGACTGATAAGAACGGAACGCCCCTTCATATGCCTTCCTCGTCCTGGGTGCTAAACTCTCTCCCACGAGGTTTTGTAGTTCGGGGCACCGAGACACCAGAGAGCTTCGGGGAATGGTGCCGACACCGGGTCCGCTGTGGGCAGAAAACCCCAGAAGGCCTGCATACGGAAACGAGAAAGCGCATCAGCCGCCTGATTCAGTACTCCTGGCACATGTCTTGCCCTAAAGAGTACGTTCAATTGCATACATAGTAAGCATGAGCGAATTTTGCGGATCTCGCGTTCGCGAATTTTGCGGATTTGCGGATTCGCAATCCGCAAAATCCGCGAATTCCCGCGAATTTGCGGATTTTTTTTTTTGTGTTCGCCCGTGTTTCTGCCAGTTCGCGAGGGTTTTGTACACTTTCGCAAATTGCGAACTTACCTGTCGGGTCGCAAGTTTCGCGAACTTGTTGTTTCTACGTGTCCAGCCTGTTTGGGACACTCTTCTTCATCACTGCCACTCTCTGTCACCACTGCCACTCTCTGACTACTCATGCCACCCTCTGGCCCACCCATGCCACCCTCTGTTTCATCACCACACCCTCTGGTTGTCCAGTGTACATTATTTTCGGCAAAGCAAAGCACACCTTCCCTGCCTCAAGTGACCTGAATTAATTTGGGGCTGATTCATGTGTCACAGAATATTTTTTTAGCTGGCACCTGCTTCCTTAGTGCGCCCTGATTAGTGATCTTTTGCACTTGCTAAGTGCTTTCATTGTTGCAAAATTAGTTACAACACCTGCCCTGCCCCAACTGACAATAATGAATTAGGGGTTGATTAATGGATTTTAACTTCCAGCCTGGCTCCTGCTTGTCTCCCTTAGCTGTAATTCAGGACCTTTGTGGCATATGTGTAACTATTCTGAGGTTCAGAGCAGGGTCACATAATAGTTTCAACTGGCAACTGAACTCTGGAGGGGCCCCTCAGGAAGCACTCCAGGAAATGGCTACTAATGATGAGCCTGAACTTTTGAACCTGGTAAGTAGTTACTTTCAGTTTTGCTAAGATCGTATTTCTGCAATTTTGCACTTATTCGCGGGGCGCGAACTCACGCGAACAGTGCGAGCAGTGCGAGCAAAATCCGCTGCTCGCGGATTTGCGGATTTTGCGGGAAATTCGCGAATCTCGCGGATTGCGGATTTCCCGAAAATCCGCAAAATCCGCGAGCGGAACGGATTTTCCGCCCACGCCTAATACATAGTAACACAATTTCCTTAAGCAATCTCAGAATCCATTTGCATCGTGCTGCCTGACTATTGATACACTCAACCACGGTCATGTTATCCGACCAGAACACCACAGAGTGATCCCGGAACCCCTCAGGCCATGTTTGTAGGGCCACCAGAATAGGGAACAGTTCGAGAAACGCAATGTTGCTCGTCAGCCCACACTCGTGCCACCATGACGGCCATTTTTGGGCCGACCAGTGATTACCGAATATGGCGCCAAAGCCTATACTCCCCGCCGAATCTGTCCACAGCCCCAACTCCTCGGAGGACACCGCCGGCTTGTTCCAGACCACCCGACCATTGAAATCCACCAGAAATGCCAACCAAATGCGCATGTCCTGGCGAATCTCGGCCGAGAGCCTCGTGCGATGGTGCCCTTCTTTAAGACCGACCATGGCTTGAGCAATCGAGCGGGAGAAAGGGCGGGCCATTGGCATTACTCTAAGGGCAAAATTCAACTGACCCACAGTTTGCTGCAATTGATGCAAGTTCACCTTGGTTTCCCGAATACATGCCTCAAGGGAGGCCCTGAATCTCCCCACCTTTTCTTTGGGCAGCCGGAAGCAACCTTCCAGTGAATCGAGCTCTATTCCGAGAAACTCGAGCGAAGTTGATGGCCCCACCGTCTTACCTGGTGCCAATGGCACACCAAACTGATTCATCAGACCACAAAATTCATTTAAAGCTTGTGCACATTCTGGATCCCCAGCTGCACCCAGGAACAGAAAATCGTCAAGATAATGCATAACATGTTGAAACCCCGTCATTCTTGTGAATACCCATTGCAGAAAAAAACTGAATTTCTCAAAATAAGCACAAGATATGGAGCATCCCATTGGCATACATTTATCCATGTAATAGCGACCCTGAAACATAAAACCGAGGGGACGCTGATCGTCTGGGTGTACCGGGAGCAACCGGAACGCTGACTCGATGTCTGATTTGGCCATCAGCGCTCCGGGCCCCAGGCGATTCAACATGGCGACGGCCTCATCGAAAGATGCGTACCGCACCGAACACACCTCCGGGTCTATCGCATCATTCACCGAAAGACCTCTCGGGGCGGACAAGTTATGTATTAATCGAAACTCACCCGGGTCCTTCTTGGGGACCACTCCCAAGGGGGAACAAACAAAATTAGCAACTGGTGGCGTGTCGAATGGTCCGGCAACCCGACCCCGGGTCAACTCTTTCACAATCTTCGCCTGTACCACCGCCGTATTCTGCAGGACCGACAGTTGGTTCCTACACTGTGCCTTACCCTGAAAATTCCCCACTGGGATGCGGAAACCATACGAAAACCCATCTCGCAACACCCCAGCGGAGACATGATCCGGGTATTCATTGAGCCAAGGAATCATTGCCATGGTATCAACCGGGGTAGGTAAAGGTGCCCCTCGGACTATTTCAGACCTGTTTGGCGCTTCCCCTACCTCCGTTATCACCCGTTTTGGCTCTGCACATGGTCTCAGGATGCGAGGATTGCCCACACCCCCCACAGTCGTGCCTAAACTTGCATGACCCCTGGGGCCTCGTACACTTTCCTCTGTTAAAATTCCAGCAGATGCCCTTTTTGCCTGTATTGCCACTCGATCTCGAGTGATGCTCATTACTTGAACCTGCCCGAAAGGGCGCCCCTGATGAATGGCGGGAAAACTCTCCCACGCTTCCCCCCACCAATGGTGCCTTTAACATGCCTGATTTCTCCATCTTTTGCCAAGAAATGGAGTCGTAACAATCCCACGTCAGAGATGTGTCGAACTCCTTGGCCTTCCGAAAAACATTATCATAACAAAACCACTGATTGCCCTCATATGACGGAGAATACTCCATAATACGTGTCTGGTACACGGGTAACTCGGCCAACATTTCAGGCCTTCGTTCCCCCATAATTGAAGTGAAAATGTCATATGCTCTGCCCCAATTACCTATGTTCTCATCGACCTTAAAAGCGGCCATCTTGGCGCGCCAAACACTCGGGTGCAAAAACTCTTTTTGACCCTTCACATGCTCGATCTCATAATGATCAGTTAGCAAAGAAAACATGTTCACATATTTCTCAGCCCATATCCTCTCCTTGATTTCAATCGGAATATGCTGAGCCACTTTCTCCCTTCTCGAGGGTACAGACCCCTCCCCCGCAATCGGCAGTCGCTGCTTACCTGAACTAGAGGCTGTAACCGTAGTCGCTGCCGAACTCGTGCCCGCCGCGGTTTCACCCACTGTAGCCTGCGGGGGAACAAAAGGACATGGTGCCTTTGCGGCCTCTCTTGACTGCCACAACTGACTCATTACTGCCCTGGCGTCATCCGCCGTGGTGCCTTCGCTATCTTTCCCCAACCACGCTGCCAGCTGTGCAGCCAACTCGGGAGGCATATCCTCCCCGTTCACAGGGGTGACTACAACAGGGATTGGTTGCCCCTCCTTCGGGACCGGGATCGGGGCTTCAGTCGGTGTATCGGGGAGCGCCGGCGGCGCCTCGGGAACCGGGATCTCTCCCCCAGTTGCCCCCCTCTTGGACCTTCTACCTCTCCCGCTAGGGACTACTCCCGGCAATGCTGGTCCGACGACTCGCTTTGGGCCTCCTACACCGTTCATTGCCGCCATCTGTTTCTTCATCTCGGCCATGTCTTTCACGAGCATGCGGAGCATCTGATCGGTACCGACCCGCTTTCCGACCTTCTTGCCCGGCATTCTCGAACGATGATTCTCTGAAAGAACAAAGACAAAATTACAACGCTCAAAATTGGCTCTTCGTTCCGTCTCGAGCTCACGGGCAGCGGGGAGGTGCAGCTTCAGAGCACAGGAACAAGAGGATGCTACTTTGGCTTGTCGTTCCTTTTATCCTTCTTCGGGCGGGCGTAAACCCGCCTCCGCCCGCCTCCGGGGGCGTGGCTGGCGGCTTCGGTGTCTAGGACAACCCACTCTAGGGCGGGAAAAAGCGCGCCCCGGCTACCCCGCTTCGGGCATACCAGCCGGGACTCGCCTCCCGCCCAAGATGGCTTCCCGGGGGGATCGGGGTACTCCACCATACGTTCGGGGGGACCGATTGGTCGCCCCTTTCCATTCTTTTCTGTAGATACGTTGCAATTCCTTAAATTAGAAAACTTATTCCAGTTCCTGCTTCTCCACTCACGTACAGTCGGACAGGTTTAAATGACGTACATGAGCACTCTTTTTTCTCATGATATAAACCATGCTCAATCTGCTCTGTCACTTGATCATATATTTGTATTTGCTCAACATTTAGTTGTTTTTCCAATTCTTCTAAGTTTATTACAACCTCTTGAGCTTGTTGCATTGCTCTTTCCACCTCATCCATGGCAGTTGCTGCTTCATTTTGGATAATTGGTTCTCATTGTGAATCCTGACACAACAAAGCAGAATTTTGATTGTCTTCAGAACTGTCTCTAGCAATCTCTGCTGCAATTGTAGCTTCTTGCTGTATTTCGTCGTTCAACATTTTCAGATAATTAGTAAAACAGGGCATTCTATAGTACTTTTTAGTTGCGTTGAATGAATCTTCATAACTGTGAAAATCTCCAAGTAGTTCCAGTTCTGTACGCCATGGCTTAAAGAGTTGCAAAAGAGCTAAATAGTAAAATTCCCTTTTGTCAGGAGTTACGCAACTCAGTTTTCGGTGATTAATCAAATGTCCCCAGGCCAGGGGGGCGATCATGTATGGGGCTGAATTGTGGGGCCACATGCCATGTCGGAACCTGTCTTCTACAGAAAATAGGTTCATAAGACAGATAGCCGCACTTCCCCCTAGCACTCCACTCCTTCCCTTGAGGCTTGACCTAGGGTTTCGGCCTCTTGCTGATGAGATAATTTTAAGACCCATTGCCTTCTGGCGTAGGCTATGGATTAGCGATGATCTCGCCGATTATAGGGCGGAACTGGTCGAACTACTAAACCACCCCAAGGCGCTTAGTATTCCCTGGGTCCAAAACATCCAAGCTATTTGCACCGATCTGGGGCTTCCTGAATTGTGGACTGAGCCGGCAAATGCAGCACTAAGAATCTCTAAGAGATCCCTGGCGAATCTGTATCATGAACACAAAAGGGCAAGGGCCCTAGCTACCCAGACAGAGGGGTCCCTATCATCCATATTCCTGCAAACCAAGGACCTCTACAGATTTGAGAAGGCTTTGGATCCTATATATCCTACACTTACTAGGAAATTATTCCTCCAGTGGAGATACTGTACATTGCCTTTTCGGTCCTTCACAAGCTCCTGGTCACAGGTCCCCTCCACAAAGCACTGTCCTCTCTGTGATGATAAAGAGGAAAATGACTTGCATGTGGTGTTTTTTCTGCCCAACCTACAAGGCAGCCAGAAATTATTGGCTGCTTCCCTTGATTAAGAATTTGGGTGGCAGGGAATACACACCTATGTACAGGATTTTAAAATCCGATGTTTCCGGCCCAACTGTTTTTGCACTTTCCAAATTCTTTACTAATGTTTGGTACACGCGTAATCGCTTTTTAAAAAATGCTGGGTAGACTCTAGAATTGTTTCACCTCTTATAAACTGATTTTATGTCTGTGTTTTTCTTAAATTCATGTATTGATGTTTTATCAGATTTTGACAGAGTTCATGCGATTTTATCTGTAATGTGCAT
This sequence comes from Lissotriton vulgaris, assembly GCF_964263255.1. Lineage (NCBI taxonomy): Eukaryota > Metazoa > Chordata > Amphibia > Caudata > Salamandridae > Lissotriton > Lissotriton vulgaris. Next base: position 884,676,435 of record NC_141696.1, on the reverse strand, counting down.
CTTTTATGACCGTATGGTCGAAATAAAGATTGGAAAATGAAAATGAAATGTCCTTTTCTTTGTTTCACTAAACATCCTTCAGATCCAATCACAGCATATACTTCTTTATTGATATATTCTGTAATATTCCTCTTAAAAGTATAGCTTTGCAGTACTTCATAGAGACAAACGTTCTCAAGATGATTGCTTCTTTTTGGATAGTATGTATCCAACATATTTGTCTTTAAAATATCTGTACTGTCTGGTTCTCTCTCTGCTAAATACTCCATTTCTTGTACAGATTTCAAAACTCGGTTTTGTGTTCTTGCAAGACCTAAACTCACCCAAATGATTGTTCTAGATTTGGAGTATAGATTTGCAGATGATAAGCGATCTGAACATTCATATGCTCCGATTTCTCGATGAGACAACATCTTCAAACTGTAGCTGTACAATTTCTTACTTAGGCTCTTTTCATGTGAAATTTATTCCCACATTTCCTTTAGTTCCGTCTTTTCACATTTAGTAATGTAAAATATTACATATCGAGCCACAGCAATGGAGTTTGCAACATATTGATTATCCATGTTAGCATTCAACATGGACAAAATGACTGGGTTATAGTCATTTATGTATTTTGACTCTTCATTTCTTCTTAAGTTGTAGGTATTTGTTGGTGATTTTCTTGTGACAGTATGTCGCAAAGATCACATAAAATTGTTCACTCTTCCTTTTGATATTACTGGACGTGGAAATCCAAAACGACATTTTGTGTAGAAATTATCCTTAGATTTGTACTTTCTACGACAGTTTGAAACCGTAACTAGGCATGGGCGGAAAATCCGTTCCGCTCGCGGATTTTGCGGATTTTCGGGAAATCCGCAATCCGCGAGATTTGCGAATTTCCTGCAAAATCCGCAAATCCGCGAGCAGCGGATTTTGCTCGCACTGCTCGCACTGTACGCGTGAGTTCGCGCCCCGCGAATAAGTGCGAAATTGCAGAAATACGATCTAAGCAAAACTGAAAGTAACTACTTACCAGGTTCAAAAGTTCAGGCACATCATTAGTAGCCATTTCCTGTAGTGCTTCCTGAGGGGCCCCTCCAGAGTTCAGTTGCCAGTTGCAACTATTATGTGACCCTGCTCTGAACCTCAGAATAGTTACACATATGCCACAAAGGTCCTGAATTACAGCTAAGGGAGACAAGCAGGAGCCAGGCTGGAAGTTAAAATCCATTAATCAGCCCCTAATTCATTATTGTCAGTTGGGGCAGGGCAGGTGTTGTAACTAATTTTGCAACAATGAAAGCACTTAGCAAGTGCAAAAGATCACTAATCAGGGCGCACTAAGGAAGCAGGTGCCAGCTAAAAAAATATTCTGTGACACATTAATCAGCCCCAAATTAATTCAGGTCACTTGAGGCAGGGAAGGTGTGCTTTGCTTTGCCGAAAATAATGTACACTGGACAACCAGAGGGTGTGGTGATGAAACAGAGGGTGGCATGGGTGGGCCAGAGGGTGGCATGAGTAGTCAGAGAGTGGCAGTGGTGACAGAGAGTGGCAGTGATGAAGAAGAGTGTCCCAAACAGGTTGGACACGTAGAAACAACAAGGTCGCAAAACTTGCGACCCGACAGGTAAGTTTGCAAATTGCGAAATTGTAAAAACCCCTCGCGAAATGGCAGAAACACGGGCGAACACAAAAAAAAAAAAAAATCCGCAAATTCGCGGGAATTCGCGGATTTTGCGGATTGCGAGTTTGCAAATCCGCAAATTCGCGGATTGCCAATCCGCAAAATCCGCTCATGCCTAACCGTAACACGTGATGTCTTAAATTCTTTTGTTCTGTACTTTTTGGTATAGCACAAGTAGAATATTGTTCAATAAAACTCATCACTGTATCAACTAAATCTGTTCCAAATTTGAGGGCATCTTTGATCCATAGCAGCATATGTATGTGAGGAGCACCTCTTGCTTGATACTCCTTTCTCCAAAAGAAATCCACAACCTCTCCAAGAGGAGGAATTTTTTTGTTTGTGATAAAATACATCATAGCTTCAAATCTATGATTGAAATACCTGCATACATTAACTGGATCTACAGAGCACAGTTCTCCAGGTGCCTCTCGAAGAAATTGAAGTAAATCTTCCCAAGCATACTCAGCAGAGCTTAGAGTAAGGATCTATGTAGGAGTTCCTAAGTTTCTTGGCATACATTTCAATTCTCATGACAACTGTACCAATACTCATTAGTACCATGCTGACATGCCATGAGATTAATTAGCTGAGATTCCAAAACAGTATCTTTCTGTTGGACTTTATCGATAAAGTCTTTTGCAGAAACATTTTGCAGATGTACTCCATTTTTTAGTATATGGTTCACTGCATAAGAAAGTCCAGACAAGTCACTCTCAAACAGAAGATGAAACAAATATGAAATACATTGGCGAAACCTTGGATCTTCTGCATGTAATCTTGATGTCCGGAATTCAGATGCAGGAATCTGCACAGGTCGGTCATCATATCGTCCACCTTTGCCTGTTGGAACTAACTGAGGGAAACAACGAGCTTCCAAGCTTTCTTCCTATACACTAATGGGACTTCCTTTTGCTTCTTTCATTTGCAATAACTCAATAGTATTCCCCATCACTTCTTTAGAGTGAAGTGGATGCACACTATAATGTTCATGAATTTCTTCAGTTCTGGACACATCCACTTTTTCAATTTGTCCAGTTGACAAATCACTGTCCTCTTCTACAGTTGTTTCCTCTTCTCCTACATATACATTTTTGTAGTATTGATTATTTTTACCAAATACAACATTGCCTTTTTCACTGTCCTAACATCCACTAATTCTTGCCAGATTTTCTTACTCTTCGTAGGAACGCCATTAACTAGAATAACTAGAGGTTCCTCTTCCACATTTTCTACACCAATTGTTTCAATATTTTTCTTTAAATCTAGAGGCAAATATACAACTCTTCCCTTTAATCCTCTCTGTAAATCTGAAGGAGGCAATTTCCCTGTCTTAGGCTCCATACGAACAATAGTCTGAAACGGACGCACACATTGAATAAGAATAGACCCATAAGTATTTAAAACCATCAGTTCAGAAGGAATATTTACCAACTCAAGATTGTTATGTACAGCTCTAGCAGGCATTTTGTTTTAATTTAATTTATTATAACGATATTTACAAATAGGTTGATCAGAACCCAAATGAAAACAATTCTCTACGAACAAATAAGTTGCAAATTCCTTCCACTGATTATTATTCTCCTTTTCACTTTTTAAATATAGATCTACTAACCTGGTCTGATTTTTATAATCAATTTTTCTACAACAAATACAAGAAAAGTTTGGCCTTTCACCTGAAATTACCTTAAACCTTGTAATTTCTTGCTCAAAATTTTCTGTACTAAAATTCTGTACATTTTTTTCACATTTCCTTCTATTAATGTATCAGTTTCTGCACTGTCTTCTTCAGGATCAAAGTAACTAACCTCAATTTCCTCACAAATGTTGATTACATCTAATACAGATCCATGCAAAAGAGCACTGTTTAACTGTTTTAGCTTAAGTGCTGGACTTTTTGCATAATACAACCTTTTCACTAATTTCCTCACTTGAGTATGATGCACTGCTAACATCCTAAAATGGTGAGAAAAACGCTGACATACTGTTTTAGAAAGACAAGCCAGAGAATGACCTTGCAAACCAGGTTTTTCTCTCACTCTGCAAGGGTCTAATTCTTGCAACATCTTAATCTTTTATTTAACACTTTTCTTAGTATACTTACGTAAGAAATTGCGAAAAAAGGCAATTGAATCCTGTTGTACCCTACAAATACTACTACAATTTCAAGTGTACACTGGACCCTTAGGACGTCTCCCTAAAACTTCATCAGCTAACACCTCTACTACCTTTCTAGGGACAATTTTTTCTTTTTCAATCGGACAACCATTCTTAACCTCATAAGCTCGACCACTGGTGTCAACTGCATGCAACAAATCATTACTCTGAAGGTAACTCTCTTCATTAAAAAACGGCTCACAACATAAAATATGTTTCCATTCTCCAGAAAAAACATTACAAAAATTAGTTTTATTAATTAGTCTTTTCCACTTACTTTCGGCCTTCATAACATTGATTGGCTTATCTAGTGTTCGAATTCTATTGATTACTAAAATAGATAACTTCTTTTTTAATTCAAAAGCCTTCTCAACAGTTGTTTCAATATATTTCTTTTTCTGATAAAAAGCTATTTTTCTTTTACAATTCTTTATATTTTTTAATAAATTTAAAACAACTCTGTTATAAAACATTTGCTGGTGAATTTCTATAAACTGATTTTTTCGTATTTTACTATACACAATTTCTTTACCACATAGTTTTTCATCATTTTTCTTTTTTGTCTGGTTTTTCTTTGTAGTTACAGATAAAAAAAATCCAGATTCTCCACACTTTTTTTAGTTTGTGTTATTTTCCTTATAAAATCCTTTATTGTCTTACCAGGAGCTTTCTTCTTTTTCTCCACACATTGTTGTTTAGATAAATCTTGTACTTGTTTTTTCTTGGAAAAGTAAGCCTGTTTATATGTTTTTCTTTTCTCAGTCTTTGAAGGCATGATGGTTTTTCTTTCTGTAGATAATTAAACTCTGTTGTAAAGAAAAAAAATATATTGTTTTTTTTTTACAATTACAGACCACTACTAGCATACTACATAGCAATTAGAAGCACTATATATTATAGAGTCTGGCTCAGTCCATAAGTAAGTTTAAGGCACAGCAGCAGTGTTGGGGCAGTGAGGGAGATCATGCAGGGACTGCTGTTTCAGGGTTTAAGGCAGTGCCGTGGTGTTTCTACATTATAAGGGCATTCGCTGAGAATGATGTTTCAGGGTTTAGAGCGGTGCAGTAGTGTTGAAAGAATTTAGCAGGTTTTGCTAGGAATGGTGTTTCAGGGTTAGGACAGTGCAGTTGTGTTAGGACAGTGTAGGGGGTCATGGTGGGACTGGTATTTCTAAGTTAGAGCACTGTAGTTATGTTTGGGCAGTGTATGGTATCATGCAGGGGCTAGGAATATAAAGCATAGCATGTCCTAAAGCCTAACTCACTCCGTGAGTACATGTATTCCCATGTCTGCAAACACATGAACCGAACAAGTGATTCTGTCACAATAATCCCAAAAACACACTGTCTCACATTCTGATTCTACACAAATAAAATTATCCCTTGCAATTCACTGAAATGATTACTACATGTTACAGAGAGAGTTGTTATGGCATTTCTACAGTACATCCAGGATCTTAACTACAAAGCATGGAGACTATTTGTGAATTATGAGACTTGACATACATACTGCATAGGACTTTCTAGCACTACATGTCCTAAAGCCTGACTCACTTCATGAGTACATGTATTCCCATATTTTTAAACACATCAACTAAGCAAATTATTCTGCCACAATATTCTGAAGTGAATACTGACTCACAGTGTGATCTTAGACAAATGACAGTATCCCTTGCAATTCAGTAAAATGATTACTACAGTGAAAGAGGGTCTTGCTGGGAGTGCTGTTTCAGGGTTTAGAAAACTACAGTAGTATTCACCCAGTGTAGGGGGTATAGCAGGGGGTGTTTTTTCAGAGATTAAGGCACAGCAGCAGTGTTTGGGCAGTGTAGGAGATGAACAGGGAGTGCTATTTCAGGGTTTAGGGCAGTGCAGTGGTGTTTCAACATTATAAGGGTATTCACTGATAATGGTGTTTCAGGGTTTAGAGTGGTGCAGTAGTGTTGAAAGAATTTAGCAGGGTTTGCTAGGGATGGTGTTTCAGTGTTTAGGACAGTGCGGTGGTGTTAGGACAGTGTAGGGGTCATGGGGGGACTGGTATTTCGGAGTTTAGAGCACTGTAGTTATGTTTGGGCAGTGTATGGTATTATGCAGGGGCTAGGAATATAAAGCACAGCATGTCCAAAAGCCTAACTCACTCCATGAGTACATGTATTCCCATGTCTGCAAACACATGCACCGAACAAGTGATTCTGTCACAACATTCCCAAAAACACACTGTCTCACATTCTGATTTTACACAAATAAAAATATCCCTTGCAATTCACTGAAATGATTACTACATGTTACAGAGAGAGTTGCTATGGCATTTCTACAGCACATCCAGGATCTTTACTACACAGCATGGAGACTATTTGGGAATTATGAGGCCCGACAAACATACTGCATAGGACTTTCTAGCACTACATGTCCTAAAGCCTGACTCACTTCATGAGTTCACGTATTCCCATATTTTAAACACATCAACTAAGCAAATTATTCTGCCACAATTTTCTGAAATGAATACTGACTCACAGTGTGATCTTAGACAAACGACAGTATCCCTTGCAATTCAGTAAAATGATTACTACAGTGAAAGAGGGTCTTGCTGGGAGTGCTGTTTCAGGGTTTTGAAAACTACAGCAGTATTCACCCAGTGTAGGGGCATAGCAGGGGGTGTTTTTTCAGAGGTTAAGGCACAGCAGCAGTGTTTGGGCAGTGTAGGAGATCATGCAGGGAGTGCTGTTTCAGGGTTTAGGGCAGTGCAGTGGTGTTTCAAAATTATAGGGGCATTCGCTGAGAATGGTGTTTCAGGGTTTAGAGCGGTGCAGTAGTGTTGAAACAATTTAGCAGGTTTTGCTATGGATGGGGTTTCAGGGTTTAGGACAGTGCAGTGGTGTTAGGACAGTGTATGGGGTCATGGTGGGACTTGTATTTTTGAGTTTAGAGCACTGTAGTTATGTTTGGGCAGTGTATGGTATCATGCAGGGGCTAGGAATATAAAGCACAGCACGTCCTATAGCCTAACTCAAGCCATGAGTACATGTATTCCCATGTCTGCAAACACATGCACTGAGCAAGTGATTCTGTCACAATATTCCCAAAAACACACTGACTCACATTCTGATTCAACACAAATAAAAATATCCCTTGCAATGTACTGAAATGATTACTACATGCTACAGAGAGAGTTCCAATGGCATTTCTAGAGTACACCCAGGATCTTTACTACACAGCATGGTGACCAAAACGGAATTAAGAACCTGACACACATACTGCATAGGACTTTGTAGCACTACATGTACTAAAGCCTGCCTCACTTCATGAGTACATGTATTCCCATATTTTTAAACAGATCAACTAAGCAAATTATTCTGCCACAATTTTCTGAAATGAATACTGACTCACAGTGTGATCTTAGACAAATGACAGTATCCCTTGCAATTCAGTAAAATGATTACTACAGTGAAAGAGGGTCTTGCTGGGAGTGCTGTTTCAGGGTTTAGAATACTACAGTAGTATTCACCCAGTGTAGGGGGTATAGAAGGGGGTGTTTTTTCAGAGTTTAAGGCATAGCGGTAGAGTTCGGGCAGTGTAGGAGATCATGCAGGGAGTGCAGTTTCAGGGTTTAGGGCAGTGCAGTGATGTTTCAACATTATAGGGGCATTCGCTGAGAATGGTGTTTCAGGGTTTAGAGCGGTGCAGTAGTGTTGAAAGAGTTTAGCAGGTTTTGCTAGGGATGGTGTTTCAGGGTTTAGGACAGTGCAGTGGTGTTAGGGCAGTGTAGGGGGTCATGTTGGGACTGACATTTCTCAGTTTAGAGCAGTGTAGTTATGTTTGAGCAGTGTATGGTATCATGCAGCGGCTAGGAATATAAAGCACAGCATGTCCTAAAGCCTAACTCACTCTATGAGTACATGTATTCCCATGTCTGCAAACACATGCACCAAGCAAGTGATTCTGTCACTATATTTCCAAAAACACACTGACTCACATTCTGATTCTACACAAATAAAAATATCCCTTGCAATTCACTGAAATTATTAATACATGCTACAGAGAGAGTTGCTATGGCATTTCTACAGCACACCCAGGATCTTTACTACACAGCATGGTGACAATTTGGGAATAAAGAGGCCTGACACACATACTGCATAGGACTTTCTAGCACTGCATGTCCTAAAGCCTGACTCACTTCATGAGTACATGTATTCCCATATTTTTAAACACATCAACTAAGCTAATTATTCAGCCACAATTTTCTGAAGTGAATACTAACTCACATTTGGATTCTAGAATAATCAAAATATCCCTTGCAATTCACTGAAATGATTAATATCTGCTACTGAAAGATTTTCTATGGCATTTGTGCAGCACACCCAGAATGTTTACTAGACTGCAAGGAGACTATCAGAGAATTCTAACCCTGATATACAAGTGTGTAAGTGATTAGACCACTTTATGTACACACTCTACAGTTTTAACAACAGCACTGTACTGCAGAAAAATATCTCCTCAAACACATTAACATACCAAATGCTCCCATCACAATGTTTTTCCCAAAGCAGACAAATTCAGAATCAGACTCTATACAAAGAAACTCCTGCTTTCACATTAGAACACATTTTACCTATTAACTTAAAGTGCACAACATAGATCCCCTTACAAATTAACAACTCGCCTTTAAAAAATGCTTTTGTAGATTTAGAACAGTGTCAATCACACACCAGATTTTCTTAAGCAGAATCTCTGAATTGGGCACCAGTCACTGGAACCATAGAATGGCATTGCTTCCCTCTCATTTTCCACACATATTCATGTAGATAACCAATGAAATTTCTTCCCACACGAACTCAAAACCAAACTAACATTTTAATTGGTTATACATTTCAAAACTCTCAAACTCACATAATGTTCAACCTTCCCCCACTTCTCTCTCTGCCTGTTACCATGGTAACACTCCATAGAACACCCAACTGAACACACAGGTGAAAGGTTCATCACCAAATGTTGCAAACCAAGCCAGCAACGGTGTTTGACTTCTCAACACACCAGCTTATCCTGTGCAATGTTCCTGTCAATGACTTTTTCTCAACCATTAGCATTTCTTCTTACAAAAAACAGTTGCACGCACCCTAGTTTTCAATGTTGAATTTTCAGAAAGCACCAATCATTTCTTTTTTTTCAAGGTCACTGAATCTTATCCACATTTTTTTCTAAACTCCTACTTTTCAAACTGCCAAATCATTTCCAGAGCCCATCTGAGTACAACCAGATCTCCCTTCAAAAGAGTGTGGATTGTAGGACACAGCTATATTTTCTGGAGTGAAAGGTACGCAGCAAATAGATGCTTTCTCAACCTTGATTTACCAAATGTGGATATTATGTGGGTTGGCCAGAGAGGTTTGAGATGTCACCAATTGATGCCATTGGTAAAATCCTTTTTGCATCTCCCACACCCTGACCTCCAGGTACGCCAGGAAAAAAAGGCGGCGGAGTCGCAGTTATTTTAAAAAAATCTTTTACACCTCTGTTGCTGCCTTCACTTATTCTACCTGGCGTTGAAAACATTGTCTTTAAAATTGATACGGACTGCGGAGCCATCCTTACTGTTCTGATTTACCGTCCCCCCTCTTCCATGCCCATGTTTCCCTCCGCCTCAGCGGAACAACTTGCCCCATTAGTAACTACCTATTCCAAAACCCTTCTAGTAGGGGATTTTAATCTTTGGTTTGACGCTATGGACTTGGATGCTCAGGCAGGGGAATTAAAAGATCTTCTTGTTGACCTTAATCTACAGCAGCATATCCACTCCCCCACTCACCGTAAAGGCCATAGCCTCGACCAGATCTGGTCCTACAACCTTACTCTATCTAATCTGGTTGTGGAGCCTTGTATCTGGTTGGATCACCACCTAATACAGTTTGCCTTGACGGTCAGTAGTAATAAGGTCCAGAAGCCTCAAAAAATGGGGAAAATAAGAAAATGGAAAAGCATTAGCTGCCCGGAGTTTCTAGACTAGCTACTTGCAACTTTACCTCCGGTTTCAGAACATCAGGATGCCATGGAGGAATCTATCTCACATTGGATCACAGGGGCTGCAGACATCCATGCCCCCTGGGTCAAGCCCCCTCAGTCTCGCGCTAGTAATACTCACAGATGGTTTACCCCACAACTTCAGGCGCAAAAATTAGAAGTCCGTAAGTAAGAAAGGACCTGGAGGATCAACTATTCCCAACAGGATAGGGTGACCTACTGTGCTGCTCGCAAGGTCTACCAGAAATCCATCCTGGCACAGAAAACAACTTACTTTTCTGAGTTCATCACACACTCACAAAATAAATCCAAAGACATCTTTAAGATGGTGAATGAGCTCTGCGACAGCGACGGAACGGTCCCCCCGGTGATCCCTACCCAAGCATGGTGCGACTATTTAAATTCTTTCTTTATCAATAAAATTATGGACATAAAACAATGCATAAACAACTCTCCAGTCCCACTTCCTTTGGATGATTCCTTTTTTAACCCTTCTACGCTCGAGGCTTTTCCACCGATTGACGCTAAAATGCTGTCCGAACTCTTTAACCGAGTTAAATCAGGTTCTCCTGACGATGTTTGCCCCCCACACAAATATAAGGACATAGGCCTAGCCATACCTCAGAGTATTGTTCCCGCACTAAATGCTTCTCTTATCAGCGGCAGGGTACCATCTCAATTTAAACAGGCTCTACTCATCCCTCTGCTGAAGAAGCCGGGTGCAGACCCACAAGTCCTGGTCAACTATAGGCCTATTCCCTTGCTCCCATACTTGTCAAAATTACTGGAGGCATATACCTCTACTTGTCTCTCTAAATTTATAGCGGACAGCGGCTATCTTGAACCCAACCAAGCAGGTTGCCGTCCCTGTCATTCGACGGAAATGGTCATCCTAGCCGTCCAAAATGCATTAAGATCTAATGCAGACAAGGGCATCCACCAGGCCTTGGTCTTACTTGACTTGTCGGCCACGTTCGACACGGTTGATTTTTCCATCTTAATCAACTGTGTCGAGCAGGCCGGCCTTAGGGGCACAGCTCTTGAGTGGATAACCTCTTTCATCTCCGACCGCACTCAGTCGGTTAGACTGGGCCCTTTTACCACCTCTAGAACTGTTTCCACATGCGGGGTCCCACAGGGGTCCTCACTTTCCCCTTTGCTTTTTAATCTTTACATGCGCCCCCTTCTGCATCTCCTAAAGCAATTTAAAGTTACAGTTTACAACTACGCTGATGACTTGCAGCTTATCTTTCCCCTGAATGCACCCGATTCTGTCATCGAATTCCAAGCAACAATGCAACTGATACAACGCTGGATGAGCCTTAACCATCTTAAGCTCAACCCGGGGAAAACCGAGCTAATTGTCCCCGGGACCAGTAGTATCAGTTGGGGCCCACATTTTTGGCCTATTAGTCTTGGACCTCCGCCGCCCATCGCCTCTTCGGTGAAAAGTCTCGGAGTCATTTTGACCTCGGACCTATCACTGAGGGGCCAAGTTGGCGCGGTCGTCTCTTCCAGCTTCTATCAGATAAGAAAGATTAAAAAAATCGCGCAGTTCTTAACTTTTTTAGCTCTTATTCAAGTCACCATCGCCTTGGTTCTCTCTAGGCTGGACTTTTCCAACAGCATCTATCTGGGCCTTCCTCTCGGTCTCCTTAAACGACTGCAGTTAGTGCAGAATCAGGCAGCTAGGCTGCTTCTTAAACAGCCTAAGTGGCAATCCACCAGCCCTGAACAACTACACTGGCTGCCTGTCCCCCAAAGAATAATGTTTAAAACCAGCTGCATTATATTCAGGAATATAGGAGACAGGGCCACAGTTCATCACTCAGCTGGTCACCAGATACAAGCCCACTTTGAATCTTCGCTCCTCCAATAAAGACCTCTTGATTGTTCCTTCTTACAACAGGTAACGCCAGGGTGGTAGCTGTTATCACCACCTAGCTGCTGATTTGTGGAACTCTCTTCCGCTGACTCTCAGGCAAAGCCCAGATCTTTTGACTTTCAGGCTCTCTCTTAATACCTGGCTATATAAGCAAGCATATCCGCAGTAGATTGGTTATGTTATGTTCCTTCCTTCACCAGCGCCATGAAGCCCACGGGCGTACGTGCGCTTTACAAAAATACCCTAACATAACATAACATAACCTCATAATTGTGCACTGCGGTGGCAATGACCTAGGCACTTTGACTGGGGTAGTTCTGGAAATTCTTTTAAAGGACACCTTTGGACAATTGATGTAACTTTTTCCACAAACAGCCTTTGTATATTCTAATATATGCCAAAGGCAAAAATGGAACTGGTCTAACCAATATTGTCCACAGATTGAGAAAGCAAGGAAACATGTGAATAAGTCTGTTTCTGCTTTCCTCAAAGACTATTGTATGGGTTCTAAATACCACAACAACTTGCGTTACAACATGCAAGGCATTTATAGAGGAGACAGTGTACATTTCACAGATGAAGGGAACAGAGTCTTCCTCTTGAACTTTATACTCTGCATCAGTACTTACTTGTAGGTACAAAAAACACTCAATAAACATAACGGCTCTTTTTAGAGCCAACCAAAATCTAAACACTCAAACTTGTTATTTGCCTATATTTTTTAATCTTTTTTTTTGCCAACGAAGGCGCACTGTGCGCGTACAAGTGCGTGCACCATGCGCGCACCCCGCAATTTAAAAAACGAAATAAAATTGGGGGCCTTCAGGGTCCTTCAGGGACCCCCTGAGACGGCCTAGGGGGTCAGGGAGCCCCTACCCTGCCCCCTTTTCACGTTCACCACTTTTGTTTTTGGCTCTCTTCTGCCTCGGAGACACAAAATGGCGGCCAACAATTCCTAGTTTTGACCGATTGGAATGTTGACAGACGTCTGACAGCAAATCAAAATTCTGCTCGCGCACACCCGATACATGCACCGTACGTGCACGGGTACACGCCGTGCGAGCGCTCCTATTCACAGATATTTTTTTTCTTTTGATTTTCACAGGAACTACAGAACGGATTTACACCATTTACGCAAAAGCATGATCTGCGAATCAGACTCTACCATTTTGCGATATTTCTTGTAATTCCGTTCAGCAGTCCAGGCTGTAGCCGTGTCTAATCGTCCTATTGAAAATAACATGGGGAAAACACTTTTTGGGACCCCCTTTTTTCTCAGCTCCCACTTGACAAATCCACCCAAAACTTTCAGGGAAGGAGCGGAGCAGAGCGGGCCATCTTCTTTGAGAAATTCACAAAGATTCATCAACCGGCGCCAAGGTTATTCCCAGTAGAATGTTGTGGATTTCCTATGGAAACTAGGTCCTAACTATAACTACCTACTGGCGACCGCCAGTAGGTAATATATATATATATATATATATATATATATATATATATATATATATATATATATATATATATATATATAACTATATATACCTACTGGCTATCGCCAGTAGGTATATATAGTTAGGATTAATTCCCTATGGGATTTTTGAAAATTCTATGTCTAATAACTTTGGCGTTTGAGGACGGAATCGGCTGACATTTTCAGGAAAATGGCACATTTTGTTTCTGAGCAGCCCCTGAAAATTTGGTGGAGTTTCGTCAAGGGGGGGCTGAGAAAAAAGGGGGGTCCCAAAACGCATTTTTCCCATTCATTTTTCCATAGGGCGGTTGGACTCACTTTTAGCTCGAACGGCTGAATGGATTTGCACGAAACTTGGCAAAATTGTAGGGACTGTTAGCCCGATGTGCCTTTGCTAGGTCTCAATATATGTGCTCCAGTAGTTTTTGAGAAATTAACGTTCAAAACAAGATATATATCTGTAACAGCGCTCCGGGCAGCGATCCGGTCCGCTTACTTTTCGCGAAACGGAACTTTGCGCGCAGAAAGCTGATTGGCTCTCCGGTGTCTGTCAACATTCTAAACAGTCCGGAGCGGCCGCCATCTTATCTCTCGGTAGGATCGAGAGAGAAGAGGTGAAAAACGAAGGGGGAATTTATTGAAAGGGTGCAAGGTATACCCCTCTTGACCCCCTAGGATTGTTGTTGGGGTTATTAAAGGGTCCCGTGGGGAAAATAAAAAAAAATTATTTTTCACGGTAGAAGCGTTTCCCGGGCCGCGAACTGGGCCGCAAACTGGTAGCGAAACGGGAATTCGCCATTTTGTGCTTCGTTTTAATTGTTTAGAGACAAAAATTATCGCCGCACATCGGCCACAATGCATGAATATCGTTGAAAAGTCAGCGATATTCATGCATTATCCAGCAAATGCTCTTAGCCATGTTATCCACCTTCCATTGGATAACAGAAAGCTGATTGGCTCTCCGGTGTCTGTCAACATTCTAAATAGTCCGGAGCGGCCGCCATCTTATCTCTCGGTAGGATCGAGAGAGAAGAGGTGAAAAACGAAGGGGGAATTTATTGAAAGTGGGCAAGGTATACCCCTCTTGACCCCCTAGGAATGTTGTTGGGGTTATTAAAGGGTCCTGTGGGGAAAATAAAAAAAAAATGATTTTTCACGGTAGAAGCGCTTCACGGGCCGCAAACTGGGCCGCAAACTGGTAGCGAAACGGGAATTCGCCATTTTGTGCTTCGTTTTAATTGTTTAGAGACAAAAATTATCGCCGCACATCGGCCACAATGCATGAATATCGCTGAAAAGTCAGCGATATTCATGCATTATCCAGCAAATGCTCTTAGCCATGTTATCCACCTTCCATTGGATAACATGGCTAAAAACCGCTCTGTGCGTGAGCTTTTTTTTTTTTTTTTTTTTGCTGCGTGACGTTTGTTAACGTTCGATTCGATGGAAATCAGGAAGTGTTGAACACCATTTTGTCACTGCGAGTAAATATTTTGTTATAAATGAATCCTTATTGATAAACATTGTCTGCGCCATCTTGCGTTTTTGTCCAATGGCCACAATTTTGTCGTGCACGGCAGCCATTTTAGATGCCTTGACCAGGGCCACTCTCTGCACGCCGTCGATTCTCAGCATGGCTCCCCACCCTCGCACGCATCTCCCCCACGCAATGGTCACCCCCGCTCTCTCTCTCATGCATGGGCCATATACTTCCCCCATCTGCGCTGCTCTTCTCTGAGAATCACACCCTGTGCCCGTTCGGCACCTCCCTTTCACCCTATTCACTACCGCACCCTCTGACACTTCTCTTCCTGTGTCCGATTGTCCAGGCCGGACCTAGGCTATCACCTAGCCCTGCGGATGTAGTTTATGGCTCCAGCTGTAGAGTATCCAGACATGCCAACCCTCCCGATTCAGGTGTGAGACTACTGATTTCAGTGCTAGTCTTTCGCTTCCCGATTCCTGCAAGGAAAAATCCGGGGGCATATTTCCAACAACTAGCGGTAATTTTTGTCTCTAACTTGTTTAGAGACAATAATTATCGCCGCACTTCGGCGAATTTTATCGCACATAAACCTTGCTATTAGCAAGGTTTATCGCAAATGCGATAAAAAACGGCCGCAATGCATGAATATCGCTGAAAAGTCAGCGATATTCATGCATTAGTCAGCAAATGCTCTTAGCCATGTTATCCACTTCCCATTGAACAAGCGCATGGTCTTTTAAAGATTTGTGAAGTACTCGGGGCGGCGGTGTGTGTGTGTCCTCTTTCAGGAGCGGGCGGGGGGGCACTGGCAGCAATTTGCAGGCCAGGCAGTGTTCAACACGTGCATCACCCTTTCTCTGCCTGCTATTGCGCTCCATGCTTCGGAAAGGTAAGAAAAAGAACGTGCATTTGAGTTTGAAATGTCCGATCTTGTAGCAGTACACTTGCAAAGCCCACACATGACAATAACCCGATTCAAGGCCCCATTCACCCGATTTTTTTAAAAAATATAGTACTCCAAGACAGTTACATTTTAAAACTTTATTAATATTTAAATATAACGAACGCAACAAAAACTGTAAATATATTTAACCATTTTTTGAAATTAACCAGAACTATAACGATAACAACAACAACAACAATAATATAACTTTTATGCCTAAATTACGCAAACATTTAGCTAATCTGCTAAAGGGGGGAGTCGCCATTTCTTTACAATAATCAATAATGAAAAATCCACATCAATAGGGTTGCCCGTTTTCTCGATGCAGCACTATAGTGCAATATACACAGCACCTGGGGTGTCAAGAGTGAACAGGTCTTTCTTTGTTCCTTAAGATGTTATCTCCGAGAATGCTGATGCATTGGTGTCTGTACACTTCTTTGTCAATTCTGTCAAGATGATAACTGCTTTATAAACAGACGATATCTTTGTTTCGTCATTAGTGTTAAGTGTGTCTGAAACTACAGTGCCCTTCTGTTTTTTTTTCTTCAGGCTCTACAGAGTTTTGTGTGTTGTTCTTTTGAGCGACAATTATTCCAGAGGTTTCAGGTTCACTTGTTTTGTTCTGCAGTGAGTTAACAGCTTTAGAGAGTTCATGTTTATTTGCTATGTCCTGCTGTTCGTGAACTGCTTCAGAGACGTCAGCCTCATTTTTTATGTTTCAGTAGATCCTGGACCTGCCCGGCCGCGCCCAAAATGGCGCCGGTGTAAATGGGACTCGTAACTGCTTGTTCTGTACTGGTTGCCCAACCTTGATATCACGAGATACATATGCAGTTTTGAAGCACATGGCGGAGGCTTGTCTGCTGTAGTGGGGCGCCCCTTTATCGTTTCAGTCGCCATTCCGCCCGCTTTTGCTACACTGTGCCTCATCCGCCATTCAGCTGTTTACCGCCCGCTCTTACGGCTACAGCGTCTCGCTCACCATGTAGTTGAGTTGCTCCCACTCTGGCGGTGCAGCGGTAGGCGGCTGCCACAGGACTCTTAAAATGGCAGACGGCTCTTCGGATTTGGGCCTGGTCCAGTAAAATGGCCCTGGGACACCTTGGAACTCGGACGCGTGTCTGCCAGGGCTTGGGTTCCATTCTCGAAAGCGTCCCCTCAGCCTTGAAGATTGTACAAAAGTCTTGGGGGCCCTCGACTCCCGCAGGCTTCCGGTGGGGAGCGGCTGCCATGATTGCTTGCGGAATGGCCACGACGGAGCTACGAGATGGTGGTGCTCTCATGGTGACGCCAGCTTCAGTCTGAAACATCCAGAAACAAGGTGGGGCTTTCATCGTTTGGGGAAAAAAAATGTTTTAATCCAATGAAAAGTGTTATTTTTAGGTCACATGACCTAGTCTTACATAATTAGGAAAAGAAAAGTAAAATGAACCAATGAAAAGTTTTATTAACAAGTCACATGACCTGTTATGCTTACGTTACGCGCTGCGCGGCGCGCTCTGGATCGTTTCCGGGAAGCTGCGCCTTGCGCACCGGAGCACTTCCGGGTGCGCTAACGCGTCGCGTCATATGACGCATTACGCGACAATGCAGGTGCAGAATATAGTCAAAATGTCTCCACCAACCAGCGGTCGGAATTCCACCGCTTTCAGCAGTCCAAAAAGTTCGGTCAAATCTTAAGAGCGGGAGCAACTCAACTACATGGTGAGCGAGACGTTGTAGTCGCAAGAGCGAGCGGTAAACAGCTGAATGGCGGAAGAGGCACAGAGTACCAAAAGCGGGCGGAATGGCAACTAAAACGGTAAAGGGGCGCCCTACGACAGCGTGTCTTCAGGTGAAACGGATTGTGGGACAAGGTCCAGAATGAAAGATTCTTCAAAAGGGAAAAAATTCCGCCGGACCCCGGGAGCCGGCCGCCTATGCCGGGGGCGATCTCAGGCCTCACCAGGGCAACACGACTTGGGGAGGGGGCAGGAGCCAAGCGCCCCCTCTCAGTCCGCGCCATCTCACCGCCCCTCGGGGGCCTCCATCAAGCGGTTTAGGCAGGCACCGTATCACATTGTTTTCCAATGCAGTCAGGTCCACAAATGGACCCCACTTACTTTGAATAGTGAAGCTGCAGCAGGTGCAAATAAGGTTTAAACAGTGTTACAAGAACTGCTTAGAACTCTGAAGTATGGCACTCAATAACCAGGACTTATGCCATTTATGTAAGGCAGTGACATGGAAGCAACTCAGGGACAAAAAGCATGAACGAACATTCACGTATGAAAATCTTATTTGGAGAAGGGGTAGAATCCAAACGCCCCCTGCCAGTTCGCGCCACTACACCGTATGTGGAAAATCTGAAGCCATCATTCTACAAACTCTCAACGCTTGTTATCAGTGCATGACTTTCATGCTCGATCGATTGAGCTAGCCGGATCGGGCAATAAAAAGTATAAAATAGTTATGTAAATAGTTATTTAATAAAATGTTTTATTCTGTTTCTTTGGTGGTGTGTTGTGTATATTTATAATATTTGCATAGGGTTTGCCGTTATTTTGGGCGGTGTGGGTGGCGGAGTCGAGCTGTTTTGCAGCCCTCATGGTGTGGAGCTCAATTCATTTCACTATTTTCGTATTTCTCATGAAGGGTTATTCCTAATGTTTGTATTTTACCGAGGTTAAAAAGAGATCGAATTAGTGGTCTACTGATTTTGCTCGATTACTTTTATTTTTTTACACGATTTTTCACTATCTGCAAAGACTAAACAGAGTATTGCGACTTTGTGCTTGTTTGTAAATAGAGAATGATCCAAAGAGAACCAATTGTAAAACAGTAAATGCTTGGATAATAATCAATCAAATGGAGAGACAAGCAGGTACGACGGATTACAACAGGGGTAAAGGTCTGCGTTAACTACCGTTCACTATCTTCAAAGAGAGAGTACTACTAAGAGAAAAGAGGGGAGTGGGGGGGGGGGCAGCGTTCAAAGCACATCAGCGTGCATAAACACGAAAACGTTTTTACCTATCACGTACTTGACATTTGACAGCTTTTGATGTTTGCTATTAAAAAACCATTGAAACTCACAGAAAAAACCATAGGTTATACTCCATATATAGTTAGGAATTTGCATTTACAAAACCTTGAAAATTCAATGAAAAAACCATTGGTTTTAGGCCATATATAGTTAGGGATTTGCATTTAGAAAACCTTATTTTACTCGCATAAAACCATTGAAATTCCATATATAGTTATAAGCGCTAACTATATATCGCGCACCCGCAATCCACTGCTGATGATGTCACATATTACATCATTCATGACATGGTTAGTGACATCACTGATGACATCACTGATGACATCTCAAATGACATCACTGATGACATCACTGATAACATCTCATTTGACATGACTGATCACATCACTGATGATATCATTCATGTGATAATACCATGAACCTCTTCAGACTCTAATATAACCTTAGATACAATCAGTGTAAACAGACAGTCACTCATCCATGGAGTTACTCACACACCTAGTCAGTTATGCCAAAAATCAATCACACCTCCATTTTCTCAACTATACAGTTATACACACCTTACTTATTCAAACATATACTAACACATATTTACTTTACTCTCTTATACAATCTCTGATACATGTTCACAATGATCCATACAGCCACTCACACATTCACTAGCTCTTATGCACAGTTATTTATAGATGTCAACTCTCACATGTACTGTGTTTTACATATGTACTTAATTTGACATGTAGCACTGAGATATCTATTCACTCACTAATACACTCATGCACAGTCAACCGCCCATACAGTTGTTTCCACATGCAGTTTTGAATCTATACATATAGTGAATCAACTACTCACACATCTATGTACAGAGTCACACACCTCCCAGCCACCCATACACACACACTCAGTTTCCCATACAAATACTTGGACAACCAATCAATAACCCATACAGTTACTCATATAGCTACTGATCAACATATGCAGCAGTTTGTAGAACAACAGATATAATGATGCACAAATTAAAACAGTTTAGTCACTAACCCATGCACTCAGTGAGACACATTTAATCACTCACTCATACAGTCAGTCTTGCACCTACTAAATCCTTCATCCAGACACTTATACATCCACTCATTCTTCAATATGTAAGACATGTTTTAACTTTACAGAAACATACAGTCACTGGATGTTGTCATCAGTGATGTCATCAGTGATGTCACTAACCATGTCATGAATGATGTAATATGTGACATCATCAGCAGTGGATTGCGGGTGCGCGATATATAGTTAGCGCTTATAACTATATATGGAATTTCAATGGTTTTATGCGAGTAAAATAAGGTTTTCTAAATGCAAATCCCTAACTATATATGGCCTAAAACCAATGGGTTTTTCATTGAATATATATATATATATATACATACATACATATATATATATATATATATATATATATATATATATATATATATACCAGCGAGCAAGGCATCAGGGAACGCGGAACAGCGTTTGGTTTGTGGCACAGCAATGCACTAAAGAAAATATGAAATAATAAAAAATAGCAGCGGCTGCTGAACGAAAAACGAGTCCGTCTCTCTCAATTTCTGTGGAAGCGTGGTGAGAAAAGCGGCGTGGAGAGTGGAACCTATATATATATATATATATATATAAAACCTTAGAAATTCACTGAAAAACCTGTAGGTTTTAGGGGTGTTATACTTAGCTGGACATTTCACATTTCATTTGAGATGTCATCAGTGATGTCTCTGACCATGTCATGAATGATGTAATATGTGACATCATCAGCAGTGGATTGCAGGCGCGCAAGATATAGTTAGTACAACTAACTATATCGGAGGAATTTCAATGGTTTTGTACGAGTGAAATGTCCAGCTAACTATAACACCCCTAAAACCTACAGTTTTTCCAGTGAATTTCTAAGGTTTTTCAAATGCTAATTCTTAACTATATCAGGCCTGAAACCTATGTTTTTTTTCGGTGAATTTCAAAGGTTTTTTAAATGCTAATTCCTAACTATATCAGGCCTGAAACCTTTGATTTTTTTCAGTGAATTTCGAAGGTTTTGTAAATGACAAATCTTAAATGTATTAATTGTTATATCTTGTTATACTGATTTACCAAATTTTTTAAACTATTTATTTTTATATATTTTATTTATTAAATTAAATTATGATTACATTATACATTACATTTCAAAATATAAGTTCTCAGAATGAATTACTTTAGTTTAAATACTTTGAAAATAGGCAATAGACTTCAGTAGTTACAGTTGTTGCAATGGGCAACACAATTTCAAACACAATGCTATATTGACCTCAATGTGTTTTTTTAGCTAAATGCAATTAGTTACTTTATGGATTACTTTTCTAACCACCGGATTGGATCCTAGATTCAGTCCTTGGACATCTCCTGTAAATGGTTGAGTAAAAGTGTTTTAGTTCCAGTAGTGATTTTTAGGGAATATTTTTGTATTTTAAAAGTTGACAATTATTTATTTAAAGAGTTTTATATAGCGCTGGCTAGACCCAAAGGTATCAGAGCGCTTTACATGAGAATCAACAATGTAACAGAAAAAGATCAACAAGTACACAATACATCATTAAATAGGCAATACAATTAGGCGAGTAGAGAAAGGAGAGAGAAAAGTAGTAGAGGGGACAGGGGAGGTGAGAAACGGGGGGAAAAGGTAAAAGACAACAAGGAGAAACGAAAGGAAGTCTGTCTCAAGGCCGACTGGGTAGGTGACGACCAAGGAGGGAATCCACTTCCCATCTCCCCTATAGCTAAACCAGGTAGCTCCATCGGGCATCAGACAAAATAGTTCAGTCTCAATACATTGAGAAAGGGAGAAGGAGAGACATAAATAGTGGGAGGATGCGGGAGGAGACGACAGGAGAGAAGAAAGGAAGTCTGTCTAAAGACAGACTGGGTAGGTGACGTCCAAGGAGGGAATCCCCGGCCTGTCTCCCCTATAAATAAACCAGGTAGCTCCATTGGGCATCAGACAAAATAGCGAGATTTCAATTGACGTGGGAAAATTCACAGATAAACAGAGTGGGGACTAAGGGTCAGGACAGGTGAGGGCAAAGGTCAGTAGCAGGAAAGTGGAGGAGAGTAGAGCGGAGAGGGATAGGGGTTGGGGGAGGAGGGAGATATGGTCAGGAGAGATGCAGGAGGGTTTATTTCTGCCGTCATTTTAGGCAGGTGCAGGCAGTATTTACATGAGGATCAGAGTTACAGGTTACAAGTTACATTTGTTCCAAGAGCAAAATAAATACACGAAAAAAGAAAGCAAAGTTACGGAAATTAGTCAGGGATGTGAGAAACAACAGGGTGACAGGGAGAAACTGTGCCCAATGTCCGGCTGGGTAGGTGACGGCCGAGGGGATGAACCCGGGCCAGACTCCTCTATAACTGAACCGAGCAGCTCCACCGGGCATCGGACATAGTGCTCGGACTCCGCTGTCAGGATAATGATCAGGTGCAATCAGAGAATGTCATAATAAAGTGGGGTAGTTGGAGAGATGAGATACCGCAGTCCGAACAAAAACCAGATGCCATCTTCAGGTCAGGCACTGTCCTGAGAGGGCTCTATAAGGAATATTTCGGCTTAGAATAAAGAGTGTAGGGGGTCCCCAGGCACCTCCATAGTGATGCCACTCTGCCACTTTCAGGGGGGCGTTCCTCTTTCTTCAGAAGAAACAATCATGTGCCCCTCCCCAACACTGGGGACCAGGTTCAACACCTGCAAAATCCAAAGCTGGCACCCATTTCCATCGATGGGGGTGGAGATCTCAAAGCTCCTGCTTGCTGCTGGTCAACAACTCCGAGCTGGTCTTTTTAGTTTGCCAGTGCTTGTTTGGATACGGTACGCGTTGCCTTATAAGGGTGCCATCTCTTCTGGCACCTAGTGACTCTTGAAAACACAAGATAAACATTGGCCGGAGCCAGACTTCGAATTTACAAACAGAGCTGGTCGGAGCAGCTGCTGGGCCAAGACCTCGCGCCTGCACCAGCCTAAATTAAGAGCCATTGCTCATCGTGTGGGGTGAGGAGCCTGGCAGCAAGTCCAGGCCAGCTTCCAGCAGGCCCCTTTGATGATAAATCGTGCCTTTTAACCTCTTGGATGCTTGAGTTATTTTTCTACTGTGCTGGACCACAATAGAAACGGGTGTGGTCAAGACGAGCTCAGCTCGTCATGAGCACACGAGCACAGTGCTGCATGACAAGCTGAGCTCATCATGAGCATGGAAGGGGTTAATCCACTACTTAAACTGTGTTTTTACCCTCTCTGCTACTGCTGCTCAGTGCCCAATGTTATCCTATGGGAGGAAATTCACTTAGCAGGTAAGTAGTGTTATCATTACTTTTTCTTACTCAGTGGTGGATCCTGGTTCCAGCACTGGTTCATCTCCTGTAAACAGTTGCAAACCAGACAACGGATTCCTATGGAAGGAAATTCAAGTTACTGGTGCGTATGATTAGAATTAATTTTCAGGATCAGTACTGGGCGCTAAAAGATGCAGCACTGAGGTCTCTCCTGATAACAGGTGAGTAAATCGGAATTTGTAGTTCGGCTGATTTTAGAGGATTTTTTTAAAGTTCTAAAACTCCACACTTAGAAGAATTTCCAAGTAAAACCTGTCAATGTTAGCCTATGGAAGAAAATTCAAGTTACTGGTAAGTATGGTTAGAATTACTGTTCAGGATCAGTAGTGGGCTGAAGGATGCAGCACTGATGTCTCTCCTGATAACAGGTGACTAAATCGGAATTCGTAGTTCGGCTGATTTTAGAGGAATATTTGTACGTTTCAAAAATAGACACATAAACTTTTCTGGTGAAAACCACACAATAGATTCCTATGGAAGGTAATACAAGTTACTGGTAAGTACGCTTAGATTTACTTTTCAGGGTCCATACTGGGCTCAAAGATGCAGCAGTGACGTCTCTCGTGATAACCGGTGAGTAAATCGGAATTCGTAGTTCCGCTGATTTAGATTGGGGAGTTCATTCTTCTTCAATCCTGAGGTCCCCTGTGAGCCAACTAGCCCACCAGGTACCTCCAGTATGCACCAGGGAGCTGTGTTGCAGAGAGGTGTTCAGAGGGCATGCCCCCTTTTTACAACACTCTGCAACGCAACTCCGTGGCGCTTAATGGAGGTACCTGTTGGACTAGTTAGCCCCTAGGGGACCTCTGGATTGAAGAGGAATTGATTCCCCATCTTAAAACGCGCCACAGGGCCTGTTTTCCTACATATCACCTCAAGCCCCACCCCCTACCTTCACCACTGTGCGAAACGCACCCCGTAGCGCGTTCTAAGTTGGGTAATTAAGTCCCCTTACATACTGGGGGTCCCTGGAGGCCAACTAGTCCACCAGGAACCTCCAGTTTGCGCCAGGGGGCTGCGTTTCAGAGAGGTGTAAAAAGGGGCATGGCCTCATTACAGCTCTCTGCAATGCAGCCCCCTGGTGGGTTTGTATAGGGGGAACTAATTCCCATTGCATACTAGGGGTCCCTGGGGGCCAACTAGCCCACCGGGAACCTCCAGTAGGCGCCAGGGGGCTGTGTTGCACAGAGGTATAATCAGGCCCGCTTCTTTTTACACCTCTCTGCAAGGCAGCCCCTGGCATGTTTGCAGAGGTGGAACTAATTCCTTTTGCATACTGGTGGTCCCTGGGGGCCAACTAGCCCACCATGAACCTCCAGTATGTGCCAGGGGGCTGCTTCGCAGAGCGGTGTAATGAGGCCCCGCCCCTTTTTACACCTCCCTGCAAGGCAATCCCTGGCACGTTTATAGAGGGGGAACTAATTCCCCTTGCATATTGCTGGTCCCTGGGGGCCAACTAGCCCACCAGGAACCTCCAGTATGCGCCAGGGGGCTGCGTTGCAGAGAAGTGTAATGAGGCCTGCCCCTTTTTACGCCTCTATGCAAGGCAGCCCCCTAGCCCGTTTGCTGAGGGGGAACTAATTCCCCTTGCATACTGGTGGACCCTGGGGATGAACTAGCCCAGCAGGAACCTTCAGTATACGCCAGGGGGCTGCATTGCAGGTAGGTGTTCTGAGGCCATGCCCCTTTTTACACCTCTCTGCAACGCAGCCTCCTGGCACGTTTACTGAGGGGGAACTAATTCCCCTTGCATATTGGGGGTCCCTGGGGGCCAACTATCCCACCAGGAACCTCCAGTATGCGCCAGGGGGCTGCATTGCAGTGAGGTGTAAAAAGGGATGTGGCCTCTTTACACGTCTCTGCAAGGCAGCCCCCTGGCGCATACTGGAGGTTGTTGGTGGGCTACTTGGCCCCCAGGGACCCCCAGGGGGCGGGTTTGCAGAGTGGGGCCTTAATTTTTTGGGGGGGATCGGCAGTGTACCCTTGATTTTTTCAAAAAATAAATTGTGGGGGGGGGCCTTGGCCGTCCTTGTGGGACCTCCTGAGCAGGTCTAGGGGGTCAGGGTGTTTCTACCCTGCCCCCTTTTCTTCGTTTGCACCTTTGTTTCCCTGTTTTCCAAGGCACAAGATGGATGACTACACTTCCTGGTTCGGAGTGTTGACAGACAGTTGACAGACAATCAACATGCAGCTCGTGCTCATAATTGTACACGTACGGTACTTCGTCTTTAGAGATCACTATGATTTTACTTTTGGTTATCTCAGGAACTACTTAACGGATTTACACCATTTAACAAAAAGCGCAATCTGCGAACCGAACTCTACCTTTTTGTCAAATTTGGTATAATTCCGTTCAG
This sequence comes from Lissotriton vulgaris, assembly GCF_964263255.1. NCBI lineage: Eukaryota > Metazoa > Chordata > Amphibia > Caudata > Salamandridae > Lissotriton > Lissotriton vulgaris. Next base: position 884,651,018 of record NC_141696.1, on the reverse strand, counting down.
CCGTTCGGGCTCTATCCCTGGCTAAAGGTCCCCATGGAAAATTGCATGGGGAAATTATGTTTTAGGACCCCCTTTGTCTCGGGCCCCACTTGACAAATCACCCCCAAACTTTCAGGGAAGGAGCGGAGCGGAGTAGGCCATTTTCTTGGAGAATTCCGCTAAGATTCGTCCACTTGCGCCAAAGTTATTCCAAATAGAATGTTGTGGATTTCCTATGGAAACTAGGTCCTAACTATATCTACCTACTGGCGACCGCCAGTAGGTAATATATATATATATATATATATATATATATATTCACTGAAAAAACCATAGGTTATAGACCATATATAGTTAGGGATTAGCATTTACAAAACCTTATTTTACTTGCACAAAACCATTGAAATTCGCATATATAGTTAGTTGCACTAACTATATATCGCGCACCCGCAATCCACTGCTGATGATGTCACATATTACATCATTCATGGTCAGTGACATCACTGATGACATCACTGATGATATCTCAAATGACATCACTGATGACATCACTGTTGACAACTCAAATGACATCACTGATCACATCACTGATGACATCATTCATGTGATAATACGATGAACCTCTTCAGACTCTAATATAACCTTAGATACACTCAGTGTAAACAGACACTCACAGACTGTCACTCATCCATGGAGTTACTCACACACCTAGTCAGTCATGCAAAGAATCAATCACACCTCCATTTCCTCAACTATACAGTTATACACACCTTACTTATTCAAACATATACTAACACATATTTACTCTCTTATACAATCCCTGGTACAAGTTCACAATGATCCATACAGCCACTCACACATTCACTGGCTCTTATGCACAGTTATTTATATATGTCAACTCTCACATGTGCTGTGTTTTACATATGTACTTACTTTGACATGTAGCACTGAGATATCCATTCACTCACCAATACACTCATGCACACAGTCAACTGTCCATACAGCTGTTTCCACCTGCACTTTTGAACCCATACATCTAGTGAATCAACTGCTCACACATCTATGCACAGAGTCATACACCTCCCAGCCACCCACACACATACTCAGTCTCCCATACAAATACTTGGGCAACCAATCAATAACCCATATAGTTACTCATATAGCTACTGATTTAAACATGCAGCAGTTTACAGAACAACAGACATAATGATGCACAAATTAAGAAAGGTTAGTCACTAACCCATGCACTCAGTGAGACACATTTAATCATTCTCTCATACAGTCAGTCATGCACCTACTAAATCCTTCATCTAGACACGTATATATCCACTCATTCTTCAATATGTAAGACATAATTTAACTTTACAGAAACATACAGTCACTGGATGATGTCATCAGTGATGTCACTGACCATGTCATGAATGATGTATTATGTGACATCATCAGCAGTGGATTGCGGGTGCGCGATATATAGTTAGTGCAACTAACTATATATGCGAATTTCAATGGTTTTGTGCGAGTAAAATAAGGTTTTGTAAATGCTAATCCCTAACTATATATGGTCTATAACCTATGTTTTTTTCAGTGAATTTTCAAGGTTTTGTAAATGCTAATTCCTAACTATATATGGTCTATAACCTATGGTTTTTTCAGTGAATTTCAATGTTTTTTTAATAGCAAATATCAAAAGATGTAAAATGTATTCTTTTTTTCTTCTTCACCAAAGTACGCTCCCCGGTTAGCTTACCGGTGCGCGTACCGAGCGCGCCCCCCGTGAAATGTAAAAAAAAAATTTTTCTTAATTTTTGCATGTATCAGCATCCTAATCCTCCCTCCGAAAATCTAGAGGGTCACAAAGTGTCTACCGTGCCCCCTTCTACCCATTCCGTACATTGTTTGTCCTCCATCTTATGTCTTAATTCTACCAATACACAAAATGGAGGACTCCCGTAACGCTGCCGGTTCGCGTACCGGGGAGCGCACCGGTAAGCGCTCGATAAAAAAAGGTGGGAAAGTAATTTTCAGAAAAACCACTACAGACACTTTCATCAAATATAGAATAACCCCTACTACATAGCAGTCCCTACCATTTCTCCAAATTTGATGGAATTTCATTGTGAAAATTATGCTGTAAGCCTGATTAAATATCCTGAGGTAAATTACTTAACCAAAAAACTTATGAAGTGTTAGAATTGACAACCAATCAAAATGCTACTTTCAATATCTTCTATTATTTCATGACATTTGATTGGTTATGTACCTGAATATATATAAAGAAAGAGAGATAAACACAGCCATTTTGACTACTACTTCTTGAAGTACATATCAAGTACATTTCAACTGATAACTTGAAGTTCTATTTGAAAGGTAAGACGTTATTTTAAAAACTGAAGTATGTTCTGTACTGTAAGCTAATTAGGAAACATATTCTGATACTTATATACTATCCCTCTGTAATACTTATAGAATAAAATAGATTTCTCTGTTTTAGTTATGGATGGAGTTAGACTTGTCTTGTATAATTAGGAATTGACTTAGAGTTTATTTCATACATTTTTTCATATTTCTACTTCCAGTTTGATACCATACACTGCCCAACGAAAAAATCACTGTTTAAAAAACCAAACTACCTGTCTGCACTTAAACCCAACAGTGCCCTATCTGTACTGATATATTTTTTTAAAATTCATTTTACAGCATGCAAAATGGAAGGAGAGCAGAAAAATAACATGGAAATTGCAGAATGCAACCAAGACAAAGAAAATGATCCAGAATTCTTTGATCAATCAATGGACATAGAACTTCTGCAATGTGTTGAAGCTGTGGATTTGTTAATTGAAAATGAGTCAAAATCTGACCAAGAATTATTAGAAGTTCTTTTTAATTTTGAAAATAAATCAGAATAATACATTTATATATAATAATTCAAAAATTGTTTGAGACATTATTCATTTTTATATGTATTTTTTAAACTAGTAGCAAATTGATTTTAATGTAAAATCAGACTTTAAATATACTGTGCAACTTTAAGTTTGCTCACAGCTACTTCCTTTCTTCCACTATATCATCTCCAATGTGTATTTAACATCTCTTTATCATCTCCTGCCTCCATGGTGTTTCTGCTTTCCTGACAGACTACGCTATGAATTCCATATACCTCAATAACTTCTAAAACAACCTGCAAGATATCTACAAAGGAAACAATGTATTTTTATTTTTAGACTCTGCATTGGTACCTACATGTTGATACTTAAATAAAATAAATTTTAAAAAAACAAAAATAACAATCAATAAACATACAATATTTGAACATTCTTTCATCCTATTTTCCCAATATTACGCTTCCCGGACCGCTTCCCGGTGCGCGTACCGAGCGCTCCCCCCGCAAAAAAAACGATATAAAAATTATTATTTTTTAAACCCGCGAGGCCTTTTTAAAGCCCTCTCATCAAACCTAGGGGGTCAGGGAGGATGTACTCTGCCCCCTTATGCTCATTTCCCACTTTGTTTTTCCCACCTCTTGTGTCTCGATCCTACCGAGACACAAGATGGCGGCCGCTCTTGACTGTTTAGAATGTTTACAGACACCGGAAAGCCAATCAGCTTCGCTTCGCGAAGTTCCGTTACGCGTCAAGTACGCGAACCGGAGCGCTAACCGGAGCGCTGTCACAGATATATCCGTTTTTTAAAACGTTAATTTCTCAAAATCCACTGGAGCACATATATTGAGACATAGCAAAGGCACGTCGGGCAAACCATATCTAAAATTTTGCCAAGTTTCATGTAAATCCATTCAGCCGTTAGAGCTAAAAGTGAGTCCAACCGCCCTATGGAAAACTCAATGTTAAAAACGCTTTTTGGACCTCCCTTTTTTCTCGGCCCCCCTTGACGAAACCCCCCCAAATTTTTAAGGGCTGCTCAGAAACAAAATGTGCCATTTTCCTGAAAATTTCAGCCAATTCCATCCACAAACGCCAAAGTTATTCGACATAGAATTTTCAAAAATCCCATATGAAAAAAATCCTAACTATATATACCTACCGGCGACCACCAGTAGGTAATATATATATATATATATATATATATATATATATATATATATATATATATATATATATATATATATATATATATATATATATATACACATATATATATATATATATATATATTCACTGAACAAACCATAGGTTTCAGGGGCGTTATAGTTAGCTGGACATTTCACTCATACATAACCATTGAAATTTTCCCGTTATAGTTAGTTCAGCTAACTATAACTCACGCGCCAGCAATGCACTGTTGATGACGTCACATATTACATCACTCATGACATGGTCAGAGACATCACTCATGACATCACTGTTGACATCTCAAATGACATCACTGATTACATCACTGATGACATTATCCAGTGAATGTGTGTTTTTCTGAAAATTAAATGTTTTATATGTGTATATCTCAAGGTCGATGGAAGAATAAATGGGTATATAAGTGTCTAAATGGATGATTTTTTTAATGAAAAATTGATTGTATAACTGACTGAAGTGTATCTTAGTGAATGCATGGGTTAGTGAGTAATCTTTAAATATATAAATATCAGTATCAGTCTCTCACTTTTGTGTATAAGTGGCTGAAGGATTGGTGAGTAGCTACATGAGTGTCTATATGGGTTATTACTTTGTTTTTCGAGTATCAGTATGAGAGTCTGAGTGCCTGTATGGTTCAATGGGGGTATTACGTAGTGAATACATGCATGAATGAGTGAGTCTCTATTTGTATGTGTTGAAGATAGTATGTGTGCAGGACTGTATGGGTGGATGAGTGTGTGCATGAGTGTGTTAGGGAGGTGGTGGTCCCCAGGGCATGTGGGGGGGCTTGAGCCCCCCCACACAGGGTATATAATTTTTTAAATACAGCTCCGGGGGTGGCGGCCCCCGGGGCTGTGGGGGGCTGTTGGGGACACTGTGCCCCCCCCCACAATCAAAAATGAGTTGAGCCCCAGGGGATGGGGGGGCCTTATAGGCCCCCCATCATTACAATAACAAGCCCCGGGGTGGCAGTCCCCGGGTGATTTGTCAAGCGGGGGCTGAGAAAAAAGGAGGTCCCAAAACGCGTTTTCTCCATGTTCATCTCCATAGGAAACATTTGTTGCAGCTGCATCTCAGAATGCTGAACGGAATTACGCCAAATTTGGCAGAGAGGTGGCTCTTTGTTGAGAGTGCACTCTTTGCTTTAAATGGTATAAATATGTTCAGTAGTTCCTGAGAAATTGAAAAATAAAATAATATCGATATCTGGTGACCGCTGTGGATCCTCGAACCCTCCCGAGCAAGAGCTTCATTCTAATTAGCTCCTAACACTCCAAACCAGGAAGTGCTGGCAGCCATCTTGTGACTCTGTTCATCCGAGTCACAAGAAAAAGGAGAAAAAACATTAAAAAACAAGAAAGGGGGCAGGATAAAAACACCTTGACCCCCTAGGGCTAATCAGGGAGTCCCACAGGGACCCTAAGGGCCCAAAAAGCATCTTTTTAAAAAATTATCAATGACATTATAAAATTGTGATGCGGAAGCCCTGCAGGCCCCTGCAGTCCCGGGGACTGCCACCTCCCCGGGGCTTTTTTATAGTAAAAAATGTGTGTGGGCTCCTGCCCCCATGCAGCCCCAGGAACCGCCACCTTCCTGGGGCTTTAATTTTTACATGCTGGGGGCACAAGGCCAGCCCACAGCACAGGGGACCGCCACCTCCCCAGGCTCTCTATTTCAAAATTATGTAGTGCGGGGGGCTTTAAACACAATGTAAGGGAGGGCCGCATGCATCCCTCTTAGAGCCCTTCATGACTCTGGGGAACGCCACCCCTCAGTGCCGGCTCAAGCAATGTCCCGGGGTGCCCAGCCCCGGGACATTGCAGTTTGCTATGAGAGGGCAGGAGCGGAGCTCCCGTCTTCCCATAGCAAACAGAGTACTTGCTTTGAACAAGCGAGGGCACTTTGCTCTGGCTTGTTCAAAGTGAGTACACTTTGCTTTTTAACTCCAGGGAGCTGCATGTTTGCAGCTCCCTGGGTGTAAAAAGCAATGCTGGCCCCCGCAGGAGGTGGGAGCGGCCGGGACAGTGAAGGCCTTTAGACTCCCTTGCGGTCAGTTTAACAATGGCCATGCCCCGGGGATGAGGTCCCTAGGGCCAGAAATGTCCCGGGAGAGGGGCCAAATGAGAATGTATTGTTTCTTTTGTTTCAAAAAGGCAAAGCCCTGGGGAATGGTGTCCCGGGGGCTGCAATCGTCCAGGGGAGGGAGCCACCCCCGAAATTTTTTTTAAATGGCAAAGCAACAACGGATGGAGTCCCTGGGCCAAAAATGGCGTGGGAGGGGGGCTACTCGGCCCCCATCCAGAAAACAAAAAAAAATTGCCCTTCCCCAGGGGATGGGGTTTCCGGGGCCAGAATCGGTCTTGGGAGGGGAGCTACATGCCCCCTTTAAAAAAATAATAAAAGCAAAGGCCTAGCACTAGGGGCTGGAGAAGTGTGGCTCAGGGGTTAGAGGCGGCAGACCCGGAAGCTGAGATCGGCCCTGGACCAGGGTTCAATTCCCCGCCCCGTCGGGGGGTGGCCTCAATAATTCCACGGACTCGATAATTCTTGCTCCGGTGCCTACTTGACTCACGGGTTCACACTCTGTGACTCTGGGCAATAGCTTGCTTAATCTCCACAACGGCCCCTCGCGGCGGGATGCCTGGCTTTCACCTTGTGGATACCCTGCCGGGGTGTCTCACAGGGGAATACCAGGACGGATTCCCTAAGCAAGCGCATAGATGCCTGCGACGTGGGCGATTTGCGCTATATAAATACATGTACATTTACATTTACATAGTGGTGTAAAAGGGGGGTGTGACCTTGGACCACACTCCGCAATCCAGCTGTGTTGGGCTTACTAGAGATAACTGGAGGGCAAGTTGGCACTGAGGGGCTCTTAGGAGGCAAGGGCTTCATCCCCCAACAAAGAGCACACAAGGAGAAAGGGGGCATGGCCTGTGTCCATCTCTCATCAATCCTATCACTATCTGGGGCTTACTGGAGGTAGCAGGTAGGCCAGGTGGCCCCTAATGGCCCCAGCAGTGAAGGGGACTTTAATCCCATCCAAGAGCACGCCAGGGAGTGCATTTGAAGACTGGTGGGCAAATGGGGCATGGCGTGCTTTTTAAGAACTTACCAATGCTGCTGTGTGGAACTTACTGATGGTGTAGTTGGCTCCCAAGGTGGTCCTTGGAGGCCAACTACCCCTCTTGTTACCGACAGTAAGTCCCACACAGTGGTATTGTTAAGAGGTCTTCGGAGGCCATGAACCCCTTTCTCCACCGCTCAGCAAATGGGCCTCCTGGCATACTCAGGGTTGGGGGATGAAGTCGACTTTACTCCTGAAGGACTTTAGGGGTCAAGAAGCCCTCCAGGTACCTCCTGTTAGTCCTATGCTGCGGAATTCCTGAGTGCTTGTCGGTGGCCCAGCCTCCTTTCTGCACCACTCTGCAAATGCGACAGCTACATTTTAGTTAGAAATTAACATTTAAAAAACCTTCGAAATTCACTGAAAAAACATAGGTTTCAGGGATGTTATAATACGAAATTATTATTTTTTTTAAAACCTTCGCAATTCACTGAAAAAAACAGAGGTTTCAAGGACGTTATAGTTAGTAATTAGCATTTTAAAAAAACCTAAGAAATTCACTAAAAAAAGGGTTCAGGGACGTTATAGTTAGCTGAGTGAACTATAACTTGTGCCCCTGCAATGCATTGCTAATGACATCACATATTACATCACTCATGACATGGTCAGTGACATCACTGATGACATCTCAAATGACATCACAGATGACATCACCCACTTAATATCTGATGTAGCTCCTCACACCCTAATATAACCTTTAATACATCCACTCTAAAATACAGAATATCATACACAAAACCATAGACACACCAATATGCCCATGCACTGTTTCATAGGTCTACACACATTCACTCACTCGACCATACAGTCACTCATACATGCAGTCACTCATCAATACAGATACTGATATATATGCACTCATACACCAATACAGACACTAACATACCACCACTCACCCACAGAGATACTCACACACCTAGTCAGTCACCCAAATACTCAATCACACTGTCATTTATTCACCTATACAGTTATACACACACTACATCACTTATTCATACATATACTAACACATACATACTCTAAAATACAGTCAGTGACACAAGCACACACTCATCCATACAGCCACTCTCACCATCGCTCACTCTCACATATAGTCACTTATATACTTCAACACTCACATATGTAATTACTCTCACATATACCACTAAGACATCCATTCACTCATCAACACAGCCATACACACCCTCATTCACCCATACAGCCCATGGCAGATGCACTCATGAACCCATACACCCACTGAATCACCCACTCACACATTCATGCAGGGAGTCACACCCTTCCCACCCAACCACACAGACACTCAGGCAGCCATACAGGTAATCAGACAACCAATCATTAACCCATTTTTTTTGTTTGAATATGTTTTATTGGTTTTACAAAAACATGAATACAACATCATATATTGACTCAAGCCATAACCATGCATGTTATCTCCACAAGTCTATACATCAACCACATTATACCACTGTACTCAGGATGTTACCGTTGTCATATCATGTGAGAAAGGGTACACTGGCGTAGGGTTGATCACTGTGGTTTTGTGTTGTGCCAAATGTCATGGTCTATATTTCCAATAATCGGTGCCATCCATATACTATTGGAAGGAGCCATCCCGCGGAATGTGACACAACTCCGGTGTCTCGGTCTTGTGTGTCTGCGCAGTGTTTGTTGGGAACTCGGGCGGCGAGACCAGTATATCGTTCTAGCGTCTCGGGGACGGCATGAGGCCTGTTGCCTTCTTATCTTGTGGCTTAAGTCCATTTGCCCAGTGTTTCCGTTGTTGTGGCTGAGTCACCAGCGTGCATCCCCCCTCTCGGGTCATCCAATGTACGCATATTACATTGTAGGCGTGGTCGAGTGTAACAGTGTTGCATTAGACATGTGGGCTTATCTCTGACTGCCTGACCAGTGTATCTGTCAGTGGAGTCATCTCAGCCCTCAGAACCGAGAACTGGTAATATAGTCAAAAGAACAAGGGAAAAAGAAAAGGGAAAAAAAGGGGGGAAGTCAACTTGGAAGTGTGTGTTGTGTGATGGGAGCGGGGAGTAACGGTTGTGTGCGGTCAATTCCAGCATGTTTGTCAATGGACAGTCAACTCGTTGGTCGCTAGGCGGAGCGGGGGGCACATTCATGTAGATCCGCTGTGTGCATGTTTACGTGGGGTTTAGTGCTCGTGTGAGTGGGTCGCGGGCATTCCGGAGCTGGTGTGTCGCGACTGTACCCGATAGGGCCTCGGTATCCGCGTGTTGTTACCTCAGTGCAGCGCGTTCTGTCGCGGTTATGTCTGGGGGGAGATTGGTCAAGGGAACTCCCTGAGTCTGGCATTCTCGGTGGAAGGAGCATAGTATCTCATCCCAAAGGTGCGCTATGGGGAATTTCCTAAGTCCCGCTGTCTCTTCTCTGTGGAGAGTATTGCTCTCTGCCCTCGCCCAGTTGTCAAATGAGGCACGCCAATGCTCAGCGAGCTGTGATTCTTTGCGTTTTCAATGTTTAGTAAGGAGTCTCTTAGCTGTGATGAGGCCTAGGTCCCAGAAGAGGGAGGGGACTTTGTTGTGCTTCGTTCTCTTATATAGGCCTAATAAACATGCCTCCCACGTACGTGGTACTTTCATGGCAGTGCCTTTCTCCAATAGCGACAGCACCGCCTGCCAGTACATCTGTATCCTTGGGCAGACCCAGAGCATGTGTAGGAGATCTGCCCCAATCAGGGCGCATCTCGGACACCCCGCAGAAGTGCCTGGAAAGTACTGATTGATCTTATCTGGTGAAAGGTATGCCTTATGCAATATATAAAACTGTATAAGTTTAAAGCAAGTATTGCAAGGAATGTATTTGGGGCCTTCTAATACCATTGTCCACTCTTTGTCAGTCCACTCTCTCCCTCACTCCATCGCCCACTTATCACGCAGCGGCTGTAGAGCGAGTTGCGTGTGTGACAGCAGAGCCTGTGCTAACCAAAGGATCACATGTAAGCCATTCCCCATGACGTGTAGGCATTGCACAAGCTGGTGTGTGGGTGACTCCTCCACAATGCTTCCCCATACCTGCGTGTACGCTCGTATTATGGATGCATGTTGTAAAAACTGCCCGGGGGCAGTCCTGTGTCCTCGGCGAGTGTTGCGAAAGGGATCAAGGCTCCATCTGTGTACAGATCCGTCATAGTTTCCACTCCAGACCGTGTCCACTGCTCCAGTGCTGCCTACGTCACCACACCTGCGGCCCTGGGAGTACCCAAGACTGGGCGCGTCGGGGCATACGGCCTCAGCGCCACTGTGAGCCGGTGGCTTCGGGAGTAACATTTGCGGGCCACTACAATGTGTAGCTGCGTTTGGCGTGCAGTCTTTGCTAAAGGGTGGAACATCGTGTGTATTTGGGTAGGGGACAGCAGATCTGTATCCGTAACTGAAACTGTGCTGCTAGGTAATAGAGCTCCTGGTTGGGTACCGCGAGGCCCCCGGCGTCTGCAGGGACATATATTTTCCTCAGCGCCGCTCGGGGTCTCCCTGCATTTCAAATAAGATCCCTGGTCATGGTTTCTAACTCCCGGAATATACAGGTCGGGACATAGGCCGGGATGTTGGCATAGTAATATAGTAATCTTGGCAGCACAATCATTTTCGCTAGCGTTACTCTGCTTGGCACGTTGAGCGGGAGGGTCTTCCAAAAGGAGATTTGGGAACATATGGATGTGATGGCCCATGTCAGGTTGCCATCCAGTACTTCAGGTAAGGTTCTATAAATATGCACTCCCAGATATCGAAACGAGGTGGGGTACCAGGCAAGTCTCACATCGCTGATCCTAATCTCGGGCTCGGGGTATCAGGGCTGAACGAATACACCCCCTACTTGGCCCAATTCACTTTGAGTCCTGACATCGCCTCAAAAGTTCGGAAGATGTCGGATAACTCCGGCGGTAGGAGGGTCAGGTCCCTGGCGTACAGGAGCAGGTCGTCTGCATAAAGCGAGACTGTGTGTATTCCATCTGCTAACGGGATTCCTCAGTCCGCGCCCCTACCTCTCAGTAATTCTGCGAGGGGCTCTGTAGCCAATGAAAAAAGCAACGGGGACAACGGGCATCCCTGCCTGGTACCGCGCCTGACTTTGATGGTAGCGGACAGCAGCTTGCCCGTGCGGACTCGCACCTCGGGCCTTCGATACAGCAGGCCGACCAGCTCCATGTAATCATCGCCTAGATTAAATTTACGGAGTGTCGCCAGTAAAAAGGGCCATTCCACTGAATTGAAGGCTTTCTCCAGATCCAGAACCAAGCACCCCGACCGCGGCCACTGTCGCACTGCATATGTCTGCACCCGAAACAGCCTCCTTATGTTTTTGTGAGGTGCTCCTTGTGGGCACAAGCCATTCTGATCCCCGTGCACAAGATTGGGTACAAGTGGTGCTAATCTTTGGGCCAGTGTTGATGCTAGTATCTTGTAATCCGTGTTTAAAAGCGCCAGAGGTCGGTATGAGCCAAGACGCGTGCCATCTCTGCCCGGCTTGAGGAGAGACACCAGTTTTGCCTCATTCATTGTCTGGGGCAGGGACGAGTCCTCTAGAGCCGCAGAGTACGTCCGGAGTAGTTCAGGTATCAGTATGTCAGAATATGCTTTGTAGTACTCGGCTGGCAGCCCATCCGGGCCAGGGGCCTTGCCATTCGAGAGGGTGAAAATGGCCTCGCGCAACTCGTCTGGTGTAAGCGGCATACCTAAGTCATCCCACTGGTCGTCGGTTAGCTCAGGCAGCGTAATAGCACTGAGGTAGTCAGTAATGTCTGATAGGGGTGTTCGTAACCGCGATTCGTCTAGCGCATGGTAGTGCACCACAAAGGCCTCATGTATCTCCTCCTGTGTGTACACCACTGCACTATTGGGAGTTTGTATCACCGTTACGGGGGCCGTGCGATCTTCCCGGCTGATCAGCTAGGCTAGTAATTTGCCAGGTTTATCACCTGTGTGATGTGTGCGGGCCGAGGGGGCCATGTAATTAAGGTGTCGCAGCCTGTCTAGTAACCTCTCATGTTCAGTTCGCGCTTCTAGTAGCCTTGCGTCTTCGCCCTCAGCCGCTTCCTGTTCTCCCTGCAGCAGTTCTGTTTCTATGCGTGTCAGATCTCTCTCTACCTGTTGCCTGGAATTAGCCTGCCTGCCCATGCAGTGCCCTCTAAGCACCAGTTTGAACACATCCCACTCTATTTGAGGGGTTGTACAGCAAAGTGAAAAAACAAATCCAAACATATAGTCTTCACCGTTCCCTCCCCCCCATGACCCCCACCCGTGCCTACCCTCCATGGATCCAGGCTGAATTGTATCTGCACACATTTCATATAACAATTAGCATGAATTACAAATCAGGTAAAAAAGGACAAAAAAAATGCCTGTGTTATATACAGCTAAATTAGCCCCCTTCCCCTCCCATTAAATCCCTTCCTGTTCTTATTAGATGTTTACATGGCACCAATTCTCTAGGGGAGCCCATATAGTTAACCCTTGGGCTTTTGCCCTGTGAACTCTCTGAGAGTAAGCAGCACTCTCTATCATATACACCACAAGAAACCTTCCTAGCTACTGTTGGCAAGACGGAGGGATGGGATCAAGCCAGTGAGTGGCAAGACATAGTCTAAAAACTGTCATGGCAATAAAAAGAAAGGAATGGTGTTGATTTGAAGACACAGGATGTCCAACCTCCAGTACAATCAATTGAGATGATAAAGCAATTTCACAGCCCAGCATGGTTCCCAGCATATTACTTACATCCTCTTTCAAAGCGTCTAGCATGGGGCAGTTAGCAAACATATGGATGATATCACCGCTTAATAACTGCATCGGGGGCATGTTGATCCTACCACCCTACCCCATTTAGCGATTTTGGCTGATGTGATATAGAGGTTAAACCATGTTTTAAAACATTGGAGCTAAAGATTGGCCACAATAAATGCCGTCTGGGCCAAGTGTAATGAATCTTCTATCTCTCCATGTCCCACCTGTAAGAGTCCCTACCATCGATCTGTATGTTTATTTAAATCATCCAGTTTCAGCTCATGCAGCATTTTATATATCCCCCTAGTATGGTAAAGCCCTTGAGTAATCCTTCAATCAGCATCACCCCAGAGAAACCACAGGTGCCCCCCATTTTCTTAACCAGAAAATCTCTAATCTGGAGATATTTAAAAAAAACTGCTGATTATCTCACCCAAATCTATCTCTAATAGTCTCAAATAGTTATACCTCAGTCCCATTTGTGACATCGCTCACCACCCTGACCCCTTTCTCATACCAGTACTGCATGTGCCCATCATTAAAAATATTTGGAAGAGAACCAATCTTAAATATTGGGGTATAAGCATTAATACGCCTAAGGCCAAGTTTTTTCCGGACCGCGGTCCAAACCTTAAATGCACAAAAGAGAGTTTTAAATGTAACCCTTTTGTAATAATTCTTTTCTATATGTGGTAGAAGACACCCCTGAGCTTCATCTCCCAGTAACGGCTCAAAGACAGATGCGGGCGTCCCAATCCGCGTGGCCTCTGTCTTTTCGTTAAGCTGTGTCCCCGCTTTATGTAGAACTGAGGCCCAATGATAATGCTGAAGATTGGGTATTGCCCACCGCCCTCTTTCTCTTGGTAATGTTAGAAATGTAAGCGCTCTCCGAGGGTGGAAATTAGAGAATAAATTACTCATAGCGACAAACCAAGAATTGCAAATATTCAAAGGAATGGCCCTAAAGAAATACAAAATCTTAGGTAAAAAAATCATTTTGATAGCATTACATCTTCCCACCATTGTAAGTGCGAGATTTTTTAATTTATTAAATTCATCTTTAAATTTGAGGAGCAGCGGGTTTAGAATATTTCCTATAATCTTCGTAACGTCTGCCGTAATTTCTACGCCAAAATAAAATGCACTCTGTACCACACAAAAGTCATCCATCAGAAGACCTTTGCCAACCAAAACTTGAGTTTTAGTTGAATTGAGGCAATAGCCGGAAAGTTACCCAAAAATATTGGCTTCTATTTCAATCTCCCTCAGAGCCGCCATGGGATTGGAAGTAATGGTTGCGAGATCATCGGCATATGCTAGTATCTTGGTGCCCCCCCTTTGCTCAGCACTCCTGGAATTCAATTGTTGTGTTCGATCTTCCTGACTAGCGGATCTATATATAGTGCGAACAATAAGGGGGAGCACGGGCATCCCTGGCGGGTCCCCCTGCTGAGCATAACAGGGTCCGACATCTCTCGAATTATTGAAATTCTTGCCATGGGATCTTTATACATTATTTTAATGGAGGTTATAAAGCCTTCCCCAAACGCTCTGTTCTTCAGAGTTGCCCACAGAAATGGCCAGGAGACCCTATCAAAGGCTTTCTCCACATCAAGCAGGATAAGCCCGTTAGGGTCCCCGTGATTCCTGCCTCATCAAAAACAGCAATAACCCACTTGCTATGATCTATTGGGCTCCCTCCTGGTACAAATCCATGCTGGGTTGAAATCAATTTCTTAATAATTGTCGTTAGTTGTGTACCAAGAATTTTAGCATATACTTTGAAATCGCTATTTATTAAAGTGATGGGGCTGGAAGACCCCATCTCTCTCACTGATTTTCCTTTCGTAGGAAAAATAATAATATTAGCTGACTACCATGACCCAGGAGCTCCTCTCCCCACCTGAGCTTCCAAAAACACGTCCTTCATTAGCTCCTGCAAAGGGGAGATGAAGATTTTATAAAACTAACCAGTAATTGCGTCTGTACCCAACGCCTTGCCATTTACCAATGACCTTATAGCTTATTGAATTTTGTCTGCTGTTATAGATGTGTTGAGAGCATCCCTCTCTCATGTTGACAAACTCTTGCAGGGACTCCCTGATAAATAATTCTGTATAGCTATCTCCTCAGTAATGATATCATCCGTATAGAGCGTCTGATAAAACCGCTGAAAAGCGGCACGTATTTCTAGAGGCTGATTAATTAACCATAGCCTGGGATCATCTATTTTTAATATACGTTGTCTGGTCCGCACCGTCAAAAGATGGCTGACTGTCTCATTACATTCATATATCTTGGATGCCAAGCACAGTATTTACTGGCCGCCTTGTTGGCCGAGAGATCCATAATTGTGTATTTGACTGAAGCCATCTTAACTTGTGCCTGCTCTACCTCTCCCTTATTCATGAGTGACTGTATTAATTGTGTTTCGGCTTCCCTTAGTGCCCGGTATTGTTCTTGCCGATACCTTTTCTCTTTTACCTGCGAGGCCCAGCCATACCTCAGTGTTTCCCTTCTTATCCCTCCTTTGAGTGTGTCCCAAATTATCCCGAACTCTGTGTGGCCTCTATTCTCCTCTATGTATCTTGGAATCCGCTCCATCATATGTTGGAAATATTCTTCGTCATATAAAAGTGTTCTATTAAAAGTCCAGTGAAACACAGAGGGTTTTGATGTATGGAGTGAGATCCCTAAAGCAAGGGGGATGTGATCCAACATCACTCAGGGGACTTTGATGATGTCGGACATCATCAACGCCTCCTGAGACACAAAAAAATAATCTAACCTAGAATGGGTTTGATGGGGGCAGAGAAAAATGTGCATCCCACATCTTGGTGTTTTAGTGTAGCCCATGCATCAAAAATTCTGTGTGTGTTACAGAGATTATTCAGAGTGTTAAAATATGTAAGTTTGAGACCCTTATATGACTGCACGCCTAATTTGATATTCGCATTGTTTAAGTTAACATTAACATCACCACACATGATTATAGGCAGCGGCCAACCAACCAACTCCAAATTCAGCCAGTCAAATAACGCTGGCTCGCCCAATACTTATCCATAGACAGAACATAGTGTAAAAGAATAATTATCCAAACAGCAGTGAGTGAGAACCCATCTACCGTATTGGTCCGATTTTGAGTGTGGGAACCTAAGACCTTTTTTGCGGGCCAGAATCATGACCCCTCTTGTGCGTGTTCCCTGGGTCATGGCAGAGATCATTTGGTATCCATCTAACACAGCTATCTTATGTCTACCAGCTTCAAGATGAGTCTCTTGCAGACAAACTATGTCTGCCCTTAGATATTTCATATCCTAATTAATCCTGCGTTTTCTTTAGGGATTATTCAGGCCACACATAATAACTGAGGTTATCTGCAATTTACCCAGTAGCATTTATAGTCCACAGCAAGTCCATTCTGTGCAAATTCCTACTACCTGCTATTACTGACTTAACAAGTTTAGTTGGCTGGATCCTCCCCCCAAGCACCCAACCACCCCCTCCCCCATCCATCCCTCCCTCTCCTCTTTCCCTAGGCAAAAAAGGTCCATTGACCCTTCTGATGCCTCCTGCATAAAGCTGCCACCAATGGCCACTCATCGGCTCCACAAAAAAAACCTATCCCGCAAGTGATTATAGAGAGCAAACAAGTAACCGAAAGCAGTTTTAACCAAATAATCCCACTAACATCCCCATTTATCCCTCAGGTCCGCTCATGCCCCTCTTCTCAGAGAATTCCCGCAAAAAGTCTTGAGCCTGTATTTCTGAGGAGAATACTCTGGTTCCCTTGCATATGATTTTGAGGCGTGCCGGATTGAGCTGAGTAAGTAGGACTTGCATCCCTTCTTTTGAAATGGTAAAATTAACTGACAGAGCCTCCACCTTCTTTCTACTGTGAAATGGCAGAAATCTGTCCTGACAAAGGTGTGGCCTTCAGCCGTGGGTCTTGATTCTGATCAGGCTTTGTGAAACACAGCCTGCCGAAGGAGTAGATTTCCCAAAAAAATCAATATAGCTCTGGGTTGTTCAGCCCTGCATTCTACCCCTGCCTTTTTTTAGCATAAGTGGAAAGTGATGTATTTGCAGCACCTCAGTGTCCCAGTTCCAGTGTGAGAGTTCAGGTAAGCCACCCTTCAGCAAGCGCAGCACAAAGCCTCTTATATCCCCACCCTCTCCATTTTCCGGAATACCAAGAAGTCTTAAATTGTTACACTGCTGGCAGTTTTCAAAAACCTCTAACTTCCACATCACATCCGTCATCGGTGTTTCATTTGACATGACTTGTCGGGTTGATTTCTCTGCTTCGGCCTCTAGGACAACCACCCTTTCTTCAAGAGCTGTAGTTCTCTCTGCAATCTCGGCGCACAATTTATTTACTTTCCTGATGGCACCTTGAAGCTTCTTTGTAGCAAGGTGGCCCCATTTATGTTCTTGTCTGGCTTTCCCCTACATCTGTTTGAGAGTTGAATATATCAAACTTATCGATGGGGGAGATTCTGCCTTCATCAGGAGGTGTTCAGCTTGGCTTTTAGGGCCTTCTGCCGGGTCTGCATCATTGAATCCCCCATCTTCAGTTAAAAACTGAGTAGTTGAATAATCCCATTTTTATTGGCGAGAGTGAATGTTATCTGATCCAGATTGGCCAGCTCAGCGTTTTTCCCCACTGTAAGTTCTCCTCCTTCTTTTAGTTAGAAAAGGCAGGCGTTTTTGAGTACTAGGATTAGAAAGGGCGCTTTCTGAATCTGAACCTGTATTATCCCTTTCTGAGGGCTCCCCTTCACTGGGATTGGATAGTTCAGAATCTTCATTTAGGGAGAAAAATTTCTCTCCACATTCGGGGGTCCCTCCAGCCTACCCCAGAATAGCAGTAAACTTAGAGTCTTTTAGGGAGCTGTTGTCCACCGTTAGCTCCCCACTGCAATGATTGCCCCGGTTGTGGCTCAAAACCTCCCCTGAACAGGAGCCAGAACCCTTAGTACATCAAGGCTGGTACTCACAGTATCCAATGGTGGGTCAGTGTTCTCTTCTATCAGCACTATCAAAATCCCTCCATTCAGACACAAAGTCTCCACTTTCTCGCATTGTTCGCCTTCTCCTTTAGTCTCCCTTATCCGGTGAACATCCATTCTGACTGTCAATGATCTTGAACTCCTACAAAACTTACAACAACTTCAAGACTAAAATAGAAGCATGGAGTTAGGCACTAGAAACAAACTGCCCAATTTGAGTATGGCTGGTCGCACACACTTTAAACCTAAACCTAAATCTACTTTATACCCTGTAATGCTGCATGACAATTTAGATCTATTTAATGAAGTTGTAACAGTTGAACTGAAAAACTTCATATGTCTACTATGTGTGGTCATCAGAAATACACTCAACAAAAAAATCGCTATTTCCAATTGATTAAAAAACTGCAATCCAATGATAACATCATTTTACGCCAATCAGACAAAGGCGGCAATGTGGTTCTCTAGCCACGTGAACTGTACTTAGAAGAAGCTTTCAACCATTTAAATGACAGGGAATGCTACAGGAGGAGTGATATTCGAACTGTCAAAACTTCATGGAATGATTTTTATGCAAAACTCCTGGCATGGAAGAGCGCAGGGTTGTTATGTATCGATGAATTCAAGTTTCTCAAACATTGTCACCCTGTGATCCCAGTCATTTATTTTATCCCAACAATACATAAAGACTCTGATAAACCCCCGGGAAGGCCTATAATTTTGGTTTGCAACAGCTTGATGGAGAACAGCAACCGGTATGTTGACTACTTTCTCCAGCAACACATTAAAAAACTACATCCTGGAGGTGGCCAAGATGACGGCGGAGTAGGACGTGTTTCTAAGTCCCTCCAGCGCCAAATCAGCTAAGCGTTGTGAAGCATCCTCCTGGACAGATTGATCCCGGTCATTTATTTTATCCCAACAATACATAAAGACTCTGATAAACCCCCGGGAAGGCCTATAATTTTGGTTTGCAACAGCTTGATGGAGAACAGCAACCGGTATGTTGACTACTTTCTCCAGCAACACATTAAAAAACTACATCCTGGAGGTGGCCAAGATGACGGCGGAGTAGGACGTGTTTCTAAGTCCCTCCAGCGCCAAATCAGCTAAGCGTTGTGAAGCATCCTCCTGGACAGATTGGACCCGAGACCCTCTGTCTCTCTGTTCCCCCCGAGGCCCAGTGCCAAAACGGGACCTCCCGGGGTGCCGACGGCAGTGTACAATGGGCGGGAGGCAAGACGGGAGCCGACGCGGTCCTCGCCTGGTGCTGGGAGCTGGGCCATCCTGTGCGGAGCCTGACTAAGCCTGTGCCCTGCTTTGCTGACCCAGGCCAGCTCGAAACAGCCGCCTGTCGCCATCGCCTTCTCGCCTCCTGGAGTCGTAGTAGCTGAGCCGCGGAACAAGGTGAGCGCTTTGGGCTGCAAGGCACTAGGGGGCTGTCCAGCGGCCCGAGGGCGCAAAAATCTAGCCCAGGGATCTCCGGCCTATGCAGCCGACCGGTGGCGGCCTGGTCGGCCCTCCTGCAGTGCAAACCCCGCTTCCCTGCCTGTCATCAGATTGGGGAGGTCGGTGGGGAGTGTTGAGGAAGTGCCTTCCCCAGCAACGCGGCGACTGCGCCTCTGGGCGTTGTGGGGATCATGTATTGGGGCCGCAGGCGCGAAAATCGAGCCCGGGGATCGTGGGCCTACAACTCAGAGGGGCCTTCGGGGCGAACCTGGGTCCCGGCCCTTTTGACAGGCACCCCGGGGCGAGCCCATAGAAGCTGGGAATGCGGCTGTACGAGCGCCTGGCCCATAGATGGCAGTGAGGTGCCAGTGGTCAGCTAAGGCCTGGTGGTCAACCTGCCTGGGGGTCAACTTGTTTAGTGAAGCGACCGGGCTTGTCCGTGGCTCCTCATATGAACAAGCAGGCCTCAGTACACACAGAAGGGTGACAACAACTTGCGAGGCGAGCCACCTTTATGCAACTCCTCTTCCTGCCTGAATGACCAGCCAGTGTTGTGGGGTGCGCCTGAGTGCTGTGGAGTGCCCGGGGCACTCGGGAGGTGGCCCACCCAGCCATATCCTCCCGCGAAGAGGGGTGTGGCGCTGCCCCGACCACCAGTGGCAGAGTGGCCTCTGTGGACTAGAACTGATCTTCTGAGCGTGAGGCGCTAGACGGGGCCCACCGCAAGCTCGGAGGCGGGTGCCTGGAGGTGGGAGCGCCAAACCTACGGACTAAAAGCCTGAGCCACGTTCTGACCAACGGTGAGTTGGCTGGATTTATCCCCTGCCTCCGGACCGGGAGCTTGCCTCGGAGTGATCCTAGGGACGTGGCCTGACAATCATGTCTGCCAGAATGAAAAAGGAAAAGCTTGGGAAAGAAGGGAGCCAGAAGGGAGCAGCGCCATCTTCCTGGCCCAACCTGGAAAAAAACCCTCCCAAAAAATCTGAAACCGAGGAAACTGCCACCAAGGCCTTCATGAGAGAACTCTTTGCAGTGATCAAAGAAGACATAGCTGAGCTATGCTCGCAGCTGGCCTCTGACCTCCGAGAGGTGCGGAGGGATGTGGACGAAGTGGGGGAGCGGGTAGCGACATTGGAAAAGCACGATGTAAGCACAGCTGAAGACATCCACCAACTCCAGCAGGATGTGCTCCGCTTAACGGAACAAAACTTGGACTTGCAAACACACGCAGAAGACCTAGAAAATAGGTCCCGGTGCAATAATATCCGTATCCGCGTGGTCCCCTGGAAAGGTGAGGGGGTGGATCTGAGAGAATACTTTAAAATGCTCTTTAAACACATCTTGGCGGGGGAGGACATCCAGACCATTCACATGGACCAAGTGCACAGGGTGGGACTGCCACGTGGAACCCGGGCACCACCCCCTGACATCCTGGTATGTGTCCATGACTTTCAATTGAAGGAATGGATCCTTCGCAAAGCACGAGATATGACACCCCTTCAATTCCAAGACCATCGCCCCCAAATTTATCAGGACCTGGCAGCTTCCACCTTGCAGAAACGCAGGTCCTTCAGACCTGTGACCACCTTTCTCCAAGAACAGAAAGTGCCCTACTCCTGGGGACACCCGTTCCGCCTCATCTTCCACTGACAGAATAAGCTAATCCAAGTGCGCTCTCTGGAAGCGGTGATGACCCTCTTGGACCTAGATCATTCGGAATCGGCGCCTGGGGGCGATGGCTCGCCCAGTAGACGGCGACGATCAACGGAGTGGCAAAGAGTGGGCAAGCAGCAGCGAAATGGGGGTCCCGACCTCTCCGCAAGGCTACATGAGTGAGGGGCAGCGGTAGCCTCGGTGGCCCAGGTTACCGATGCAGGTAACGGAGCAGAATGCAGAAGCTTCGTAAGTCCGAGGAGGCCGACGGCAGGTGCCGGGGGGGGGCTTCCACCCTAAGGTAACTTTTGAGCTTTCGCTCCAGGATCCTGAGGGGACCCAACGTCATGTTCTGGGAGATCGGGGTCTGGCCCCATGTCCCATTATTCCTCAGACTCTTTCTATCCTGTTATTTGTATTTTGCTCTTTTTGGGGGTTTGTTATGGGGGGGAGGGATGATATAGTGGTGGTAGTAGGGGTAGGTCTATAGCGCTTGCTCTAAGAGCTCTACAGGCAGCACGGGCTTGGTGGGGAGGAAGGGAGTGCTGGACCTGGACGACGCATGTGGACTGGATTGCTTTGGACAGGGGCGGGGAAATGTGTTCCGAATTGGGTCTAAGGGGCCGCGATGGGGGGGGGCGTTTTCCCCTTTGACTCCACACCAGGATACCTGGGTACTCCCGCCTTCTAGCAGACTGATTGGTGGACCCTCCTAATAACACCCTTGACTTTAGGAACCTGGAATGTGAAGGGGCTTAACTCCCCGCAGAAACGCCAGAAGGTCTGGAAATATATCATAGATCACCACCTTGATATAGTGGGACTCCAGGAGACTCACCTGCCCAAAAAAGAGGAATCTCGCCTCAGACACAAGATGTTCCCTTTGATCTATAGATCCTCTGCACCCACGAAACACAGAGGGGTGGCCCTTACGTTCCGCTCGGCCCTGCAATTTCAGCCTATGGGGGTGCAGGGTGACAAGGAGGGTCGTTGGATCATGGTTAAAGGCCTTCTGAGGGGTAGACTCTGCACTTTCTAGTTTTATATGCACCTAAAACGGGGCAAAATACCTTTCTGCATACATTACTGAAAGCTGTGATGGATTTCGTGGAGGGGGCTTTGATTGCTATGGGGGACTTCAACATGGTCTGGTGCCCAGAAATAGACTGCACACACTCCCAAAGATCAGCGACGGGGGTGTTCTCCCCCGACACGCAACAGCTAATCTCTGACCTGGGCCTTATTGATGTCTGGCGCTCCCTCTACACTCAGTCTAAAGATTTCACTTTTTACTCACACATCCACCACACCTACTCTCGGATAGATCACTTCTTCATGAGTCAGTCGTTGAGGGGGATTTGAGAGAAGCCAAGATATATCCGCTCTCTGTCTCAGATCACAGCCTGCTTGCGATGATACTCCAGTGGGATACACAACCCGTGGGCGGCTCTAAGTGGTACTTCCCCACCCCCCTGGTTAGGGATAAACCATCCTTCACCTCCTTAAGGGAGCTAATCAATGAATATTTTACACTTAATGCCCCCGAGGAGACCTCCATATACAACACTTGGGATGCCTTCAAGGCGTATTTTCGTGGGCACTGCATTGCGCTAAACGCCACTTTTAACCAGCAGAGGGGTCGGGAACGGAAGCAACTGGAAGCGGAGCTAGCGACCTTGGAACAGGCTCATAAGGAAAGGCCCTCCAAGATCGGGCTCCGGCAACTGACGGCCATCAAGGGTAAACTCAAAGCCCACTATGACGATAGAGCTGAATATGCCCTACCAAAACTCCGGCGGCTCTCCTACTCACAGGGCAATAAGGTTGGGCATCACCTTGCCTGGCAACTAAGAGATAAGAGGGAACGTGAATACATTGGGGCATTCAGGACACTCGAGGGGAGGTGACACACCAGGATGAGGCGAAGGCAGAGCTCTTTGGAGACTTCTATAGGTCCCTTTATTCAGGGGGAGGCTTGGATGATGCTGCCCAGGACGAGTATCTAAGGGGGCTAACACTACCCCAAGTATCGCTAGAATGAAATGAGGCGTTAGCCGCTCCTTTCACCAGAGAAGACGTGATGACGGCGATCAAGGCCCTGAAGCCTCACAAGGCGCCGGATGCGGATGGATATACGGCCATCTTCCATAAAACCTTTGCGTCTGAACTTTGCCCACATCTGGTGCAACTATTTAATCAAATGGCTGAGGAGGGAGGGTCGTCCCGAACTATGGGGAGGCCCTTATCTCTGTCATTGCTAAACCCGGTAAGAATCCTAGTCAATGCGCGTCCTACAGACCGATTGCCCTCCTGAACCTAGACGCAAAGCTTTATTCTTCCATCCTCGCACACCGCCTTAACGACCTCATGCCGGCTCTTATAGATCCATCTTATCGAAAAGGCTACCAAGTTCCGTATCCCCGCGGTCCTGGTGGGACTGGACGCCAAAAAGCGTTCGATAGGGTGGACTGGGGGTTCCTCTTTAAGACTCTGACTGCATTCGGCTTCTCCTCTAAATTCATAACAATGATTCGGGTGAATTATCTCTCCCCCGATCCCATGTAGCGGTGAACGGTCGACTCTCACAATTCTTTGACCACTCCAGGGGCACTAGACAGGGTTGCCCTCTTTCGCCTCTGCTCTTCGCCCTTAGCATTGAACCCCTGGCTGTTGCGATATGAGCCAATCCAGACATCCACTGGATACCCTTTAAGGGGGAATCCCACAAAATCACACTCTTTGCGGCTGATGTCCTGCTGTCCCTTACGGATCCGGCCCATTCGCTACCGCAGGTACAGACAGTCCTACAGTGCTTTGAAGCAGTAGCAGGCTTCAAGGTCAACTACGATAAGTCCTACGTCCTCAACCTCACAATTCCAGAAGCATAGATTGCCAACCTCCAATCACTCACCCCCTTGCCATGGACGAACTCCTCCATTCAATACCTAGGCGTCCACCTGACCCCCACGCCAGAGAAACTATACGCTGCCAACTTCCCCCCGCTACTTACTAGGATCCAGTCAGAATTGGCCAGATGGAAACCCATGTTCATCTCCTGCCTAGGGAGAATTCACGCAATCAAAATGACCCTCCTCCCCAAATTCCTGTACCTCTTTCAAGCCCTCCCTATAGACCAAGATGCAGAATTCTTTCGGCGCATACGGTCAATGCTGCTGCGCTTTATTTGGCAGGGAGGACGTGCACAGCTTTTTTTCGCCACCCTCCGCAGACCAGGCAGGGAGGGCGTGGTGGGACTGCCAGATATGCATCTGTATTACAAAGCGGCACAACTCCGCATTATAGTCGATTAGTCACAACAAGAGTCAGAGAAACACGGGTTACATATGGATAGGAGCGTGGCAGGGAGGTCAATCTGGGATTTGGTGTGGAAGCCCAAGTGTGACCGTCCAAAGAATGTCTACCTCAGCACCCCTACTAGCACAGTATTGAAGGTCTGGGACTCTGTCTCCACTGACGATCGATGGACCATCTTTCCCTCCCCCTTCACACCCATTCACTTCAACCCTGCCTTTTCACCGGCATCCCGCGAGGGGCCTTTCACGGCGTGGAGGGACGGAGGTTGTCGAGCTTTAACCCACCTGTTCCACACTTACGACCCACTTACTTTTAAAATTTGGAAGAGGGACTTTGGGATATTAGAGACTGAACGTTACCACCATGCCCAACTTCTCCATTGGGCTCTCTCGCCACAAGTATGGGAGGCGGCTACCCAACCCCTCACACCATTCGAAAACTTTCTGACCAAGACAGCATCTATGAAAGGGGCGATCACTTTCATTTATCGACACCTCCTAACTACGACCACTTCCCCTAGGCCCAGGTACATACACATGTGGGAGGGGATCCTCCAACGCGACATCGCTGATACTGACTGGTCTCACCTGTGGTCCGACATTACTAAATTCAACCACTCGGTGGAGCTTAGAGAGGCACATATGAAAACAGTAATGGACTGGTACTTATACCCAGCAAAACTGAAACTGATCTTCCCGGATACTTCCGATAGGTGTTGGAGGGGCTGTGGGTTGCTGGGGGACTTCCAGCATATCTGGTGGGACTGCCCCGTGATACGCCCGTTCTGGGAGGAGATCCTGGCACAACTTAAAGATGTTCTGGGGTACCCCATCCCTACCACAATGGCTTCCACTCTACTGGGCCTTCGGGTCCCCGAGCTCGAACACCAGACCAGGGCAGATAAGAGAATTCTGTGGCTCTGTATTGGGGCAGCTAAAATCACTCTAGCGCCAGCCTGGAAAAAGAAAGAGGCCCCAGCCACCTCGCTCTGGCATTCAAGGTTGTGGAAGTTACTCAGTTTGGAAAGAATGGCCAATATTTTCCTAGATGACTTCAAATATTTTGAATTTCGCGGGGGGCCGCTGGTGAGGTTCTTTTCCAAGGGCCTGCCATCTGCAGTCTGCCCGCCCAGCATCCGTAAGCTTCACTTGTTCCAGGTCTAGGACCCCTGTCACTGCCTAACTATTTTTTTTTTTTGCCTACGTTATGTTGCTACCACCACTAAAGGAGGGAGGGGGGAGGGTGAGGGAGGGAGGGGGTGGTTCTTTATGTGGTCTTTGTTGATTGTTCATCCCACTAAGTGCACTGTTGCACTGAAAGCATAGAGCCCTATACCCATAGCAATCCCTTGACATCGCACATGCGGAGGGTCCCACCTTGATAGAGGGCTGACTACGACAGCCTCTGGTGCAATTTTGACTCTCAGTGTATCGCTAAGGGGTTGATGACTAATATCTTATGAGCTGGCAGCATAGCACCACCCTGGGCGTACAGTTGATGATACTGCTTCTATTGGACAGTCGGACTTGATCCAGCTGGGTCGCTCCGGGACTCATGATCTACATACCCCTGCGTGGGTTAAGTGGCGGGATTGTCGCATGTTCTTCCTGTGATTCCCCTTTCCCCTTTGTCTTGTTGATCAATAAAAATACTTTTGACAAAAAAAACTACTTCCTTCATCCAGGATATGGAAAGTCAGTGATGTCGTATGGGATTCTGAATGTATGCTAATTACCTTAGACGTCACATCTTTGTATACCAGCATCCACCATCATGATGGTATCAAGGCAGTAGACTATTACTTGAGTACCAAACCTATTTATATATACAATCACAACAAAATGATTTTGACCATGATCATGACATGTTTGGACAACAACTTCTTTTTGTTCCAGAACCAGATTTTCCATCAAGTCAGAGGAGTGGCCATGGGGGCCTGCACCTCCCCCAATTACTCCTGTCTTCATATGGGACTGTGGGAGGAGCAGGTAGTCAGGTAACAATTTTCTGATGTCCTGGTTAATCATGTGTCACATTGGTATCAATACATTGATGATCTGTTCTTGATCTGGAGAGGCACGGAACAACAGGCACTCAACTTTATTAAACAGATCAATGGCAATAGTCTTAACCTACACTTTAGGGCCAATATGAGTAAGGAAGCTGTGTGTTTCTTGGACATTGAGGTGTTTTTCAATAATGGGAAACCTGAGACTAGGCAGCATAGGAATCCCACAGCAGGTGAAAGAGTGCTCCGTGTGACTAGTCACCATCCAGGAGACCTTATTTGCAGAATTCCCTTTGGGGAAATGCTGTGAATGAGGCATCTTTGTAGCATGGATGAAGATTGCACTAAGGCACAGAAGGACAGTGGGGTTAGATTCCTGGCTAGGGGTACTCTACTGATATGGTTGACTAAGCTATCAAGAAGACTGGCTCAATCTTAAGATCAGATGCTTTGATTAGTAAAACTAGGGATACTGGTTCTACCCTGGTTTAGTCTGTCAAACCAAAAAGACTGATTATGATTTACAATCGTCAGCACCAGCCCATAATCAAGATAATCAATCAAAAATGTGTCTTTTTCGCAATGATTCAGTAATTGGGGATTCACTTGCCAAAACTCCAAATATAACCTCAAGAAAAGCACACTCTATGTGCGATACTATGGTTGAGAGTAGTCCTGAATTAACAACGACTAAAACCCGGCTTAATTCCAGAAAAGGGTTTGTTAGGTGTACCTCTTGCAAAGCATGCAAGTATGGTACAGCAAAACCTCGTACATAACCCCTTTCAAAAATGATCTGGTGCCCATCACTAAGATGCTCACGTGTAAGAACGAGTATGCTGTGTATGTGCTGGAGTTTTCATATGGCCTACAATATGTAGGCAGTACTAAGCTGCAGGTCCACAAGAGGATACTCCAGCACATCAGGGCGATGAGCAATAGTGATGCATCTTACCCGGTTGCCAGACATTTAAAGGATCTCCACTGCAATAGTCTGGAACATCTTAGCTATTTTGCAGTGGATACTGTTCTACCTCTTAGACATGGTGGGAATCGGGGAGCTCTCCTTCGCAAATTGGAAACTAGGTACATCCTTGAGTTAGATACCAAGACGCCCGAGGCCTTAACTCCAGTGAGGACCTTTGTACCTGTCTTTAACTTTCCATACTTTTTGTGCACTGACATTCTAGTATACATTTTACTGTTCTGCCCTTGAATCAGTTTTAGTTTTATTAACACTTCGCACTTTTTTTTAACCTTCATTGGTTCATTATGGGGGCACTTTTATTGCATTTGCACGTTGTCAATTAAAACATAGGGAGACGTTCAATGGCCCACTTGGGCAAGGGAGCATTGTACCAGCACTTTATGTAAAGGCAAATCGATGTGTCAAGGCAATGCCTCTTGATTTAATAGGGATGTACAGAAAGGTAGTGACTGACATGGTACATGATAAATTATTAATGTACAAATGTTCACAAAACAACTATTAATTGTTTACATTATGTCACAGTTGCCATGTTCTGCCCATATTTTGCACTGCAAATTTGAATAGACTTTTAATTTATGGTTTTTATTTGTAAACTCTTTTTTGCACTGCTTTGCTTTAAATATTTATGAATTAATGAATGCTTAAATATTTATTTGCTTTTATCCATTAAAAAGCAGCTAACATGATGCAATCCTTGATATTTAAAAGGCCCACTTGCTTTGAAGTACCTTGACTTGCACTTTGAATATTGACCTCCTAATGATGGTTTTATTCTTGAATTTGTTATCATATTGCTGTGTTTAAGCATTTTAAATATTTATGAACTCATTAATATTTAAGAATGTATGTGCTTTTACATATTTGCAAATTTACGATCATGATTTGCTGGTTGCAGATTAGCAATTTCCTCTATGTCTATGACTCAATCAATCAATCAATCAATCAATCACTTGTAAAGCGCTCTACTTACCCGTGAGGGTCTCAAGGCGCTGAGGGGAGGGGGTGCTGCTACTGCTCGAAGAGCCAGGTCTTGAGGAGTCTTCTGAAGGTGAGCAGGTCTTGGGTTTGCGCAGGTGGGTGGGGAGGGTGTTCCAGGTCTTGGCGGCGAGGAAGGAGAAGGATCTGCCACCGGAGGTCGTTCGTTGAATGCGGGGGACGGCGGCAAGGGCGAGTCTGGTTGAGCGGGGCTGGCGGGTAGGGGTGTAGAAGTTGAGTCTGCTGTTCAGGTAGGCTGGTCTGGTGTCGTGGAGTTATTTGTGTGCATGAATGAGGAGCTTGAAGGTGATCCTCTTGGTGACGGGGAGCCAGTGTAGGTCTCTCAGGTGGGGGGGTGATGTGGCTGCGATGGGGGATGTTGAGGATCAGTCGGGTGGACGCATTTTGGATGCGTTGCAGTCGTCATAGGTGTTTGGAAGGGATTCCTGCGTAGAGTGCATTGCCGTAGTCTAGCCTGCTGCTGACGAGGGCTTGGGTCACTGTTCTTCTTGTTTCGGTCAGGATCCACTTGTAGATCCTGCGGAGCATGCGGAGGGTGTTGTACCAGGAGGAGAAGACAGCGTTGACCTGCTTCAACATGGAGAGGGAGGAGCCGAGGATGAATCCTAGGTTGCATGCGTGGTCCGTAGGTGTCGGTGCTGTTCCTAATGTGGTCGGCCACCAGGAGTCGTCCTAGGCAGAGGGTGTGGGACCGAGGATGAGGACCTCCGTCTTGTATGAGTTCAGTTTCAGACGGATGCGGTGCGTGGGTCCTTGGTGAGGAAGAGAATGAGCTGGGTGTTGTCAGCGTAGGAGATGATGTTGAGGTCGTGCTGGCAGGCTACTTGTGCGAGGGGGCCATGTAGACGTTGAACAGGGTCGTGCTGATGGATGATCCCTGGGGTGCGTCGCAGATGATATTGGTGGCTTCGTATTGAAAGGGTGGGAGGCGGGTTCTCTGTGTTCTGCCGGAGAGGAAGGACGTGGTCCAGTCCAGGGCCATCTCTTGGATTCCGGCTTCTTGGAGGCGTGTCTTTAGTGTGCAGTGTCAGACCGTGTCGAAGGCAGCTGACATGTCCAGGAGGATGAGGGCTAATTTTTCGCCTATGTCTAGTTGGCGCCTTATGTCGTCTGTGGCGACGATGGGGATTGTCTTGGTGCTGTGATTTTGTCTGAATCCGGACTGGGACAGGTCTAAGATGGTGTTGTCCTCGAGGTGGTGGGCCAGTTGTGTGTTGACGAGTTTCTCGATGACCTTTGCCGGGAAAGGGAGCAGGGAGATGGGCCGGAAGTTCTTGAGATCCTTGGGGTCAAACCTTGGGTTTCTTGAGGAGGGCGTTGATTTCAGCGTGCTTCCAGCTTTCCGGGAATGTGGCTGTCTCAAAGGAGATGTTGATGACCTTCCGTAGTTGGGGTGCGATGGTTGCGTCTGCTTTGTTGAATATGTGGTGTGGGCAGGGGTCTGATGTGATACTGAGTGGATGGAGTTCATGACCTTATGTGTCTCGTTGTCGTCGACGTTGGACCAGGAGGTCAGGTGGTTGGTGCCGGTGGTTTTTGCGGGGGTGGAGTCTGCCGTAGGCAGTGAGTCGCCCAGATCTTGTTAGGGTGGGATGTCGTTGGTGTTGGCGCTGGGGTTGGAGAGTTCCTTCACTAAGCTGAAGAGCTCTTTGCTGTTGTGTGCGTTGTTGTCCAGGCGGGCTTTGAAGGAAGATCTCTTGGTTGTTCTGATAAGGTGGTGATGTCTGCGGGTTGCGTCCTTGTGGGCTGCGTGGCTGCTTGGTGTACGTCCGTAGAGCCATTTCTTCTCCAGTTTCCGGCATGTGCGTTTGGAGGTCTGGAGCTCTTCGCTGAACCAGGTGGCTTTCTTGCTGGTGTGGCTGTTGGAGGGTTTCTTGAGCGGGGGAGGGTGTTGGCGCAGTCGTTGATCCACTGTCTGAGATTGCAGGCAGCGGCGTTCAGGTCGGTGGGTGGGTTCTGGGTGAGGGTGGAGGTCAGCTGGTCTTCGGTGACTTTGCTCCTGCAGCGGCGGGGCAGCTGTTGGGTGCGGTGGTGCGTGGCTGGTTTCTTGAAGGTGAAATGGATGCAGTGGTGGCCAGTCCAGTGGAGTTCAGTGGTGTGGTTGAAGGCAACGTGTGTGCTTGTGGAGAAGACGGGGTCAAGTGTGTGCCCGGCGGCGTGGGGGGGTGTGGTGAAGAATTGTCTGAGGCCGAGGTTGGTGAGGTTGTCGATCAGGGTGGCGGAGTTGGCGTTGTTGTTGTTCTCGAGGTGGAAGCTTCGGTCCCCGAGGAGGACATAGTCCACGGAGGCAAGTGCGTGGGTGCTGGGGGAGGTCGGCGATGGAGTCGCTGAACTGAGCCTGGGGTTCGGGGGGTCTGTTGACGAGTGTTCCTCTGAGGGTGGTGTTGGGGTCGGTGTGGATCCGGTAGTGCATGTGTTCGGTGGTGTTGAGGGTGTCGTCTGCGTGAGTGTGGACCTGAAGGGTGGATTTGTGGACGATGGCTAAGCCACCTCCAATTCCGTTGGCGCAATTCTGTACTTTGGAATATCACGTGCTAAAGCACTTGCACTTTAAATGTGGATACATTCCTCATGTACGTCATGTGCTCAAGGCCTCCTGATGGCCGAAACTCATCATGGCGGCAGTGCTGGGCATTTGAAAATAAAATCCTTGCACCAAAACCTGGGTCCTGTTCCTTTGTGGAGGTTTGTTGCAAAATTATTTGACGTGATCCCACACTCACGTAAGGAAGCACCTGTCGCCTCAGGAGTTTGATGATAATCTGTGGCATTTGTTGTGGATATATATATATATATATATATATTCACTGAAAAAAACCAAAGGTTTTACACACGTTATAGTTAGGAAGTAGCATTTACAAAACTTATGAAATTCACTGAAAAAACCATAGATTTGACACATGTTATAGTTAACTGGACATTTTACTCATATAAAACCAATGAAATTCCCCCGTTATAGTTACTTCAGCTAACTATAACTCGCGCGCCCGCAATGCACTGCTGATGACGTCACATAGTACTTCACTCATGCTTTGAACATTTTAGTTTCTATTTTTGAATGTGTGTATCAAAGGTTATATTACGCTGAGAGGAAGTCTACCACTCTTTCAGAAGGATGATATCATCAGTGATATCCTCAGTGATGTCATTTCAGATATCATCAGTGATGTCATAAGTGATGTCACTGACCATGTCATGAGTGATGTAATATGTGACATCATCAGCAGTGCATTGCCGGCGCGCAAGTCATAGTTAGCTGAAGTAACTATAACGGGGGAATTTCATTGGTTTTATATGAGTAAAATGTCCAGTTAACTATAACATGTGTCAAACCTATGGTTTTTTCAGTGAATTTCATAGGTTTTGTAAATGCTACTTCCTAACTATAACGTGTGTAAAACCTTTGGTTTTTTTCAGTGAATTTCATAGGTTTTTTGAACGCTACTTCCTAACTATAACAGGTGTAAAACTTATGGTTTTTTCAGTGAATTTCATAGGTTTTTTAAATGCTAATTTTGAACTATATTGTGAATGCAACCTATAGTTTTGTCAATGAATATCTGCAAATATTTTTTTCAGAAAGAAACAGTTTTCTTCACTGTCAGAGTTGTATAGGGACTCCTTGTAAAGCGCTAGTGGATTAGGAAGTCTCTACCTTGCCTTATTTTGAACGTATTGAAATTTGTCAGTAAATGGAGATCGCCTTTGTAAACTTTCGTGCGTGACCGGGTGGGCGCACCCTCCTATATATTTCGAGAAAACATTGCAATTCCAACTCATCAAGTTTTTTCATAGACCCCTCAAAGAAGTTATAGTAGGTCAAAGAGACTGAACCTAGCCTTCTTTTTTATTGTTTTGAAACTTTTCAGTAAATGGAGCCGAACCTCTTTTTAAACTTTTGTGCGTGACCGGATGCACACACCCTGGTATTTTTCAAAGACAAAAAAGGTTTTATACTTTAACAATTTTGTGCTTGGATCCCCCTCAGAAGATGAACAAAATCAGGATGTGTTTAGGTTTACTCCTTTTCACGTTTTGAAACTTCAGTAAATTAGACCGCTACTTCCAAATGACGTACGTGACCAGATACTGTCACCGCGTACACGTCCTGATGCGCGCATGTGAAGTCATGTGACTTCAAAACAGCATTTCCAATTGGTTCTTAGTAGTTTCTGTTCTCCAATTTTCACACATCCCACCCACTTCCCTCCCTCACAACGTACACGTCTTAATGCGTGTATGTGAAGTCATGTGACTCGAAAAAAACACTTCCAATTGGTTCTTAGTAGTTTCTGTTCTGGAATTTTCACGGACCACTCCAACCAGTTCCATCACTATCTTTTGTACTCTGAAGGGAGAACAACGTTTTACATCTTTCCGAAGACTTCGGTTAAATGGCTGCCGCACAGAATTCATCTTCCGAATCTGAGGAAAATTATCGACTACCTTTAACAAAAAGGAAGGAATCTTTCATCTGGCAATTTTTCACTTATCCTAAGGATCAAAAAAAAGTGAATGCGCCCAAAGTTACTTGCACAATATGTGAAGCAGTTCTTTCAAGAGGAAATCCGTCGAAAAAGTATTCCTTTTCCATACATACCATGATGAGGCATGTGAGACAAGTGCATCCTGAGAAATTTGCACAGGCATCAACAAGAGCTCTGGCCACGCAACTACCATCAGAGGTGGCCAGCACATCTTCTGGTGGACGACCTCCATCTCCATCCAGTGCAGAGATGGACTTGAGACCATATTTGTCAAAGGTGCATATGAAATGCAACTTGTGTGGAGAAATTCGTCTGTACTGAGAGCAGAGCCTCACTCTTATTAAAATAAAAATTGAGAGTCATCAATGCTCCGACAAAAGATAATTTTTTTCATTTCAATTTGGTCCTGTGTCACAGTTTTACAGTTAAAAATTTCGGTGCAAGTTTTAAAAATCAAAAACAATATAACACTTGTTAAAAAAAAAAGTTCTTTTCAGAACTAACTCATTGTACCAAAAAGAGCTCTATTCACAAGCTGAAGTATCGACGCTTTTTTTCGGGACAATTATGAAAAAAGCGACGATACTTGGGGCATATTATGAAGGAGACGTAATACATTATCGTCAGTTTCATCAACAGGACACTGCCGATAAAACGACGATAATAGCCTTCATAATATGATCTATGAATTGCAACCGAAACCTACGTTAGTTGTCTTTACAACTAACATTAGATTCGATTCCAATTCATAGAGCATATTATCAATGCCGTTATCGCCGCTATATCTGCACTTTTCTGCCGATAAAAGCGGCGTTAATGTTTTACCTATCCTTGAAAATATTCTGGTGCACCTTCTTGAAAACGGCATTACATCGCCTGCCGTAAGACCACTTTGCATATGTTGCGCACAGTAACTTAATGACATGCAAAGTGGGCGTAGGTCAAAGCACATGCAAAATGTGGTTGGAGGGGAAAGCACCCTATCACGAAAAGAGGCGTTGCGAGAGAAAGAGGTGGAATAAACTTGTTTATCGCAGGACTGTTAAAGCCTGCTCTAATCAAACATTCGGCATTGTTAACATAAGAGTGTAGAAAATAAAACTAAATCCACCCCGTCCCCTATTTACAAGGCACACATTACTGTGTGAAAACAACGTTTGTTTTCACGCGATAAAGTTAAGTACCGCGGCTGTTACAGCAGTTACTATCACATATGTGTTCCCATTGATATTAAAGCACTAACACCGTGGAAAATTCCGCCCATAGCTTTGATATTTAGAACGCCGAGCAGCGGCAATTTTTATCGCTTAGGAGCCTTGCTATTATGAAAGTTTATGTCCTAAGTCTATGATTCTCAAACTATGCACCGCGGCTCCCCTGTGCGCTGTAATGAGGTGCCAGGGGCGCCGCGCACACTCTAGAGTGACTAACCGTCCAAAAATTCCACAGACATCCATACCCTGTTATCTGCAATTGTGGCCATCAGAAGGAGCTGCGCTGCTCCCCTCTGAGAGGCCTCACTCCCACTGCTGCAGCGGCCTCGCACTCCTCCAGGAGCACAGGAGCAGCCCCTCCCGCCCATTGAAGTTCTGTGTTGGTCTCATTGCCACTTAGTGAATGAAAATAAGCACTGACGAATATTCAAGTATGTAGCACTCCTCCTGCTACAGCATACAGAATGGATTGTGTTAGGTATAAAAAAGTGAAACACCCACGCTACAATGATATAGAGCACTTCCTTTAAAGAAGCCTGTGAATAAGTTTAAAAGATCAGGTTAACCCTCTTTTACTCTCTCATCATTCTTGAACATAAGTAATTACAATACTATATTGAACAATGCCATGGTTGCTGCTTTTTTATTTTAAGAATCTAGCAATCATTCACAAAGGCAATAGTCATGGCTTCTTTTTCCTGACAAAAAACTTGCAATATTACATATCTACATAGAATGACAGAAAAAACATAACACTAGACGGGCGCAACACTCTGCGAAGCGCACATTTTTAGCCAATGGGGCAGTTTTATGTTAACTGCCACATCTCCAGGGATGCACCAGTTAATGTGCGCCACAGTGCGCCACTGCTGCGCCACCAATGGTGCGCCGCATTTATAATGCGGCGCACGATGGTGCAAAAACGGTACAGATGCGTGACGCATCTGTGCCGGAAAGGTGGTGCATTGCTGGAGTTGCATCGCAAGTGTGACGCAGCTCCAGCAAGGCTCGGGGGTGCCCCATCTTGACAATGCTGCGTCAAGACCTACGCCTGCTTGAAGCACAAACAGGGTTTTGAGGCAGCATTGGCCTGAAAGTGACTGAGTGAAATCTCATAGATTTCACTCAGCCACTTTCAGGAGGTGTTCCTGCACAGGAACGCCCCCCCCTGCACAGGAACGCTTCCTTATGGTGCAGGGCTTTACAACGTGACGCATCTCCTAGATGAATCACGTTGTAAATATGGCGCATTGTTTGCACCGCCATTGCATCAAATAAAGTGACAGAATTGTGGCGCAAAGAGACGCAAGGGCATCATAAATCTGCCCCTATGTGTTTTAAACTGCCCTCTAAATTACAACCAACACTCTCTTTGAAGAGACCCCCCAGTTTTTTTAACACCTCTTAACTCCTTCCATGCTCATGACAGAGCCGCTCCGTCATGAGCATCGGCTGAGCTGTCCTCATGACGGAGCGGTTCCGTCATGGCCCTGCCGCTGTGCTTGCACGGCGCTGATTTTGTGCCTGCGCGGCGCGTTCTATTGAGTGAGCGGGGCCATGACGGAACCGCTCCATCATGAGCACAGCTCAACCGCGGCTCGTGAAGGAGTGGCTCCATCATGAGCATGCGAGCGCCGCTCAGCTCCCCGCCCCCCTAGCGCTGCGGCGGAATTGCCACCGCAGCAAAGGAGTTAAAGTCCTGGAAACAACACCATTTAACATTTATTATAATTTACCTCCAATGTTTTCATATATCAGCGTTGCTGAACTCACTCAGTGAAATGTCACTGATTTCATTAAATCACTTTTAAGGCACTCCTTGTGACATTGAACCCAATCCTGTGTGGAAGTGCTTATATAAAACATGACACTGGTATAACCAGGATAGACAAAGAAAGGACACAGTGATGGAAACGTTTCCTTATTTTTTATACTTACCTAAGAAATAGTAACAAAGTAAAAGTAAATTTCTTTTAAAAACATAGTATCTGTGGAAGAAAAGTAAAAATAAGTTTATAATGTACATTTCATGAAACAAAAAAAAGTAGGAGTGAATAAAACAGAAAGTAAAAGAAAAAAAGACTGAGGGAGAGAGAGAGAGAGACAGAGATAGAATGTCTAGTATATAAATCAATAAGTAACATAATTAATTGAAAGAGATAATAGCACTGAAACAATGAGTGTCTAAACAAAAGTAAAGTGAGAGAGAAAATAAGAGTATGATCAGTGATAGTACATGAAGTAAACAGTCTCTTAAAGAAACACAGTAAGAGTACAGGAATATCTTAAGGAGATAAATAAAATAAAGGAAAAACAGTAAGAGAAACAGAGTGAAAAAGGGTGAGTAACAGAAGGTAAACGGAGTAGAAATAGACAAGCACTGCAAGACACACATAAATAGAAATAAAGTAGGGTAAGAGAAGTAAAGTATGGGCCTTATTTATGAAGGCCTTGCGCCGCCCATGCGTCACTTTAACATGGGAAAAATTGGTGCATCGGTGGCGCAAGGCTTTCATAAATGAGGCCCTTTACATTTAAGTTTAAGAATTGAGCATAATTAATGAAAGCAGAGTAAGGGAACAAATATTAGATAAGGTAAGACAAACAAATTAAAATTCTAGAAACAAAGGTGATGCAAGGTCAATAAAGGTGAGTCACCATGAGACAACAGTAGAAACAAACTGAAGAGATAGATAGACTGAATACGATAGTGACAGAAAAGATGTTAGAGAAACAGGAGAAAAAATTAAACAACGCAAAATGTGAATGAGTTAAACGGAGAAAGCGTGACTGAACACTACTGAGAAAGGAAGGGGATGAAAAGAATAAGGATAAGAGAGAGACAGACAAAACTCCTGGATGTTATTAGTTGTACTTACCTTATAAATGTAATATTTGTGGAAGACAGTAAAAAAATCTGTTATAATACATATTTCTAAATCCAATGTAACAAAATAACTTAAACAACATATTACATGGTTTATTTTTGCTGTCCTCAGAATATATTGATTATCACTATAAACAGTGATTTCAATAGTAATCATGGGGAAAAAATAACACAATCAAAATGATTTTGTTTAAAAAACCCATACAAGATCTATATACATAATATAAATACCTGAAAAAAACATGTCTTAAATGTTTTTCTCTAACTCGCAATTTCTTGAGTAAGCACAGTACATCTTCCACAGTTACAAACTAATTAAACTATACCACTTATTTTTAAATACGTCTCAACAAAGCCCCGTGCAAGTATGTTCTTTAAAAATCTATCTTAAGTACACATTTTCTTCTCTCATTCCTTTCCGCGTGGCCAAATAGTATAATTTAACTCGTTATTTTTTAAATACCTCTCAAAAAACTTCTGTCCATATATGTTCTAAAATAATTATCTGAAGTACTCATTTTCTTGTCTCATATTTTTCCATGTGGCCAAATAGTATGAGTTAAGTAGTTATTTTCTCAAATTTCTTAATCTTAGTCTTATCCATTCTTTTCTGAACCTTTCCAGTTAAAAATTGTAACTTGTTCTGTACCATCAAACATTAAGTAAACTTGTACCTGATGCTATCGCTATGCCAAATACACATTTCATTTCTAGATTTGCACACCCTCAGTCACATGATATTTCTAAACAACAGAGTTTCATATCTTTACAGTATTAATCTTCCTACACCAAGTCATTTTACTGAAATTTGGGTTGCAAAAATAGCAGATAAGAGTTAGTTAAGTCAAAAGGCAAACGTTTCTTAAAAGTCAATTGACTATCATTGCAAAGCGTCCAGCATGTTGGACACTTCAAATAAGCTGTGTAATGTCCTGATGATGTTGAAGGCCCTTCATGAAAAATAATGGCTACAGTTACAATTGTTCTTCTAGAAATAGATACTTGAGAAGCCACAAATTTTTTAATTAAAGTTGACAATTTACTCCCATCAGCTCTGCATCGTTGAAACATTAAAATTACATATTGTCCATTTCTGTGGATAAATAAAGTTGATAACATTTCAGACGTACATTGAGAACAGACCATGTTCTGATGTGCATCTTTAACTAGTTTATTAAAAGACACTTCTTTACAGTCTGGTAATGTTAAATATATACATCTTTCACTGTGTATATCAGTAGTACTAGAAAATGAACAATTTTCACAATTATGTTCCCATTTATAGGAAAGGCCAAAAAGACTATCAATATCTACACCTTCATCTTCCAAAACTGTAAACATATACATAATAAATTCCTGACAATCTTGCTGAATATTCTGAGAAAATTGATTTAGTCCTGCACATATGTCTAAAACATTCCTTAGTTCTGAAACACTTGCTACTTCACTATTACCACTGCTACATTTTTCAAATACAGAATTTAACGAACAACAAAATGTTTGCTCCCAATTTTGTACAATCTGTTGCTTAACATTTTTTAGAAAAAAAACAACATTAACTACTACATTTGCATAGCAGTTGACACCAGACCTGTTTTCAAACTTAAATCCAACAATCTCTTCAATACTAACCTTTGTCTTACTCCTACCAATGACATCTACATCTTTTTTTCTTCGTTTCTCGACTACTTCGGTACATTTTTCCTCATTTCTCCTTTTCTGACCAACCATACACCTTTCAATTAAAGGATATTGAGGTAAACTTGGAGCATATTCTCTTCTTAACCTATTATACTCCTTCACACAATTTAAATCTGCACTAATCTTTGTCTCATCAAAATCAATTAGATAAAGTCCACATAAAGTTCTAACTCGAGATAAAGCAACATACGCCATACCCTTTTTGAATACAGTGCTTCCAATATTTACCAAAGCACAATCTACACTTAAACCTTGAGATTTGTGAATAGTCACTGCATATGCCAAACAAATTGGAAATTGCTTCCGAAGGACATATAAGTCTTTCACAATCAAAAAACGAGTTGAACAGCAACTAATTTGTTGAACTTCCTCAATTCCATCAAATTTAATTCTTAAAAATGCAATCTCATCTCTATTTGAGTAATTGACAAAACCAACAACATTACCCATTGCTCCATTTACCAATCCTCTTTCTACATGTAAATTTCTCCGTAAAATTATCCGACAATTTAAACAAACATACAGATTTTTCTCTAAGCCAGCAGTTTTAGATATAGATTTCACTTTCAGCTGGTTCTTCACTTACCAGTTCCTTCTTGCTTTATAAAGTAATTCCCCAACTTGAGACGTATTGGGATAACATCAACAAAGGCCTAGATAGAAAACTCTATCATCAATTCAGAGTAGGCACCTTACCAATTAGGGAATTTACTAACAAATGGCAGAATAGTCTGAAAATGTATTGCCCCTATTGTTTAGAAGTTAACGAAACTGAGAGCCATTTCTTATTCGAATGTCATGCCTATCGCACACCCCGCCTGAAGTGGCTAAAACCAGTCTGTCAACGAACAAAAACACGGGTGTGTAAAGAAGCAATACACATTCTAAGAACTAATACAGCTGAGTGGGTGTCTATTGGTTTGGCAAAATTTCTTGGTTGGGCCTGGGGAATCCGTGCAAGGTATATCAAAGAAGCTGGCAAATAGCGTCCATTACTAATTTATCTAGATTATTTTGAAACTGAAATTGACTGATTATGTTCTGGGACATATTGTCTGTTATATTCGTTGGTTCTAACATTGTGTATAATGGAAACTGTTCCAGATTTTGTTGGTATGGTTTCTTGTTGATAACTGCCAAAGGAAATAATGTTTTAAGTGGTTATTTGCTTATATTAAGGTATATTCTTTTTAAATTTTTGCTTTTGTCTAATATTATTTTCTTGTTTTTTTCTGTGAACTTTTATGTATGTTATGTCTTTTATGAAGGAAAACTTCGAAATA
Source organism: Lissotriton vulgaris (assembly GCF_964263255.1). Classification (NCBI taxonomy): domain Eukaryota; kingdom Metazoa; phylum Chordata; class Amphibia; order Caudata; family Salamandridae; genus Lissotriton; species Lissotriton vulgaris. The sequence goes on along the minus strand of NC_141696.1, from coordinate 884,611,072 downwards.
AAGACTATAAAAAGTGAAAACTGAACAGATATAGATTTCTGAAGAGAATCCAATTTTAACTTCAACTTTTCAGACAAAATAATAGTACTACCTTCATGCTCTATTCTATCTTTAGCTTCCAGTTTCTTAATTTCTTGATTTTCTAACTTCAACATTTTTTCATTGAAAACCGAACATTCTTTGAGAGTTGGCATCAAGCAAATGACTGACTTATCTGCTACCTCTTTACTATATATTTTCTCAGGTACATTATCCTTATTAGGAAACAGCTTGGAAAGTAATCGTCTTCGTAGAGTGTCTTTCGCATCTTCAGTTAGTTTTCCAATCCTTATATCTTGAAGAATATTTCCATATTTAGTATCCTTTGCCTGTCACATATTTTTGAATCAGTTCAGTATATTTGAAATGTGACCATATATTCACATTTCCAATACTGCCCAAGCACTTTCTGGTCTCTTCATGTGTAACAGTTTCAAATACAGGTTGTCCTTTCACAGGAGTTAGCTGCAGTAGATCTCCAAAAACTATGACATGTTTACCTCCAAATAACACATCATACTCTATCTTAAGTATCTGTTGCATTCTTAAATGCACAAAAGCAAGCATTAAACTCGATACCATGCTTACCTCATCAATAATGAGAAGTTTCATTTTTTTAAGGACTCTAGAAACTTCAAAACAAGCTTCTCCAGATAGCTTGTGATATTGTAATTTCTTTTCATGTTCAACTGGCAGCATCAGTAAACGATGTAAAGTAATACCTTTAATATTATGTGCTGCCAATCCAGTTGGAGCAGTAACAACACAAGACAGTGTTGACTGAGTTCTTTGCTGTAGATATGTAGTAATTCCTTTAATTAGGAAACTTTTACCAGTTCCAGCTTCTCCACTTACATATAGTCGAATAGGTTCAAATGACATACATGAGCATTCTTTTATCTCATGACAAAACCATGCTCAATGTGCTCTGTCACTTCATCATATATCTGTCTTTGCTCAAGATTAAATTGCTTCATTAATTCTTCTAAGTGTATTACTTCCTCATGACCTTGCTGCATTGCTCTTTCCACCTCATCCATGGCAGTGGCTGCTTCATTTTGGATAATTGGTTGTCCCAGTGGATCTTGACTTAATGAAGCCGAACTTTGACTACCTTGTGAACTGTCTCTAGCAATCTCCCCTGCAATTGTTGCTTCTTGCTCTATTTCATCATTCAACATTTGGGGATAATTACTAAAAACAGGACATTCGATACTACTTTTAGATGCGTTGAATGAATCTTCATAACTATCAAAGTCACCAAGTAGTTCCTCTTCTGTACGCCATGGTTTAAAGAGTTGCAAAAGGCTGAATAGTAAAATTCTCTTTTGTCAGGTGTATCGCAACTCAGTTTTCGATGATTAATCAAGTGTCCTTTTCTTTGTTTCACCAGACATCCTTCATGTCCAATTACAGCGTGTACACCTTTATCAATATTCTCTGTAATATTCCTTTTAAAACTGTAGTTTTGAAGTATTTCATGCAGACAAATATTTTCAAGTAGAGTACTTCTATTTGGATAGTATGTATCCAACATATTTGTTTTCAGAATGTCTGTACTGTTTGGTTCTTTCTGTGCTAAATATTCAATTTCTTGCACAGGTTTCAGAACACGGTTTCGTGTTTCTGCAAGACCCAAACTCACCCAGAGGATAGTTCTTGATTTTGCATAAAGACTTGCTGATGATAACCGATCACAACATTCATATGCTCCAATTTCTCGATGAGACAACATCTTCAAACTGTACGTATACAATTTCTTGCTTAGGCTCTTTTCATGAGAAATGTCTTCCCACATCTCCTTCTTGTCCGTCTTTTCAGATTTCGTGATGTAACACGTTACATATCGAGCCACAGCAATAGAGTTGTCTGCAACAAATTGTATGTCCATGTTAGCATTCCACATGAACAAAATGACTGGGTTATAGTCATTTATATATTTGGATTCTTCACCTCTTCTTAAATTGTACGTATTTTTAGGTGACCTTCTTGTGATGTTATGTCGCAAAGATGACATCAAATTGTTGACTCTTCCTTTTGAAAGTACCGGTCGTGCAAATCCAAAACGACATTTGGTGTAGAATTTACTCTTTGATTTGAATTTTCGCCGACAACATTTTCCACAATGATGACTTTGAAAGCGTAACACTTTTCCTCTTAAGTCCTTATCAGTTGTACTATTAGGTATGTCACAAGTGGCATACTGTTCAATAAAAGACAGTACAGTCTCACCCGAGTCTGTTCCAAATTTAGGAGCATCCTTGATCCATAACAGCATATGAATATGAGGAGCACCACTTGCTTGATATTCTTTTCTCTAAAAGAAATCTAGTACTTCACCAAGAGGCGGATTTTTCTTGTTTGTAATAAAGACATCATAGCTTCAAATCTACGATTAAAATATCTGCAAACATTAACCGGATCTAACGAACACAGTTCTCCAGGTGTCTTGTAGTTTATATTTTCTATGTTTGCATTCGCCTCCCGAAGAAATTCAAGTAAATCTTCCCAAGCATACTCTGCACAGCTTAGAGTTAAAAACCATGTAGGTGCTCCTAAGTTTCTAAGCATGCACTTCAAATCTCCATGACGACGGTACCAATACTTATTAGTAGCACGCTGACAAGCCATTAAAATAATTAGGTTTGAATCCAAAACACTATCTTTCTGTTGCACTTTATCCATAAATTCCTTTGCTGAAACATTTTGCAGATGCACTCCACTTTTTAAGATATGGTTTACTGCATAAGAAAGACCAGATAAGTCACTCTCAAAAGGAAGATGAAACAAATATGGAATACATTGGCGAAACCTCGGATCTTCTGCATATAATCTTGTTGTCCGGTACTCAGATGCAGGAATCTGCATAGGTCGATCATGTACCTTCACCTGTAGGGAATAACTGTGGGAAACAACGACCTTCCAAACTTTCTTCCTATACACTAATAGGATTTCCTTTTCCCTTTTTCATCTGAAATAATTCAATAGCATTCCCTATTGCTTCATTGGAATGCAGTGGATGAACACTGTAATGCTCATAAATTTCTTCACTTCTGGATAAGTCAACTTTTTCAATTTGTCCAATAGACAAATCATTGTCCTCTTCTTCACTTACTTCTTCTTCTTCTACGTATACATCTTTATAGTATTTATTGTTTTTGACTAAATACAACGTTGCTTTTTTTACTTTTCTTTACAACAAGGGGTGGTGAGGGACAGAGTCTCTGAATTAAGCAGAAAGCTCTCACCCAGGGCTAGATCCAACACCGTTTTTTAGCTCACTGCACCATCCCAGTTTCAGAAACTGGCTGTATGCAAATTAGTCTGTTCCTGTCCCAGTGCATGATGGGAACAGGGCAAACCAAACTACAAAAGCCAATTCTTACACTGGGAAGGAAACAAGCTCCCGGGGACCGGTTTCTGGCATTACAGTCGTCTTCGGCCCGGTTTGCTTGAATCCTGATGGTGCAATGAGCAAGGGTCTCACATATGAGAATACCCTTCCACGCTTAGGGTGGACAAAAATATTTACAACAAGGGGTGGTGAGGGACAGAGTCTCTGAATTAAGCAGAAAGCTCTCACCCAGTCAAGAGATCAGGGCTAGATCCAACACCGTTTTTTAGCTCACTGCAACAGAGACAGACTGATTTGCATATAGCCAGGTTCTGAGCTGGGATGGGGCAGTGAGATAAATAACGGTGATGGATCAAGCCCTGATCTTTGGACTGGGTAAGAGTGGTCTGTTTAACTCAGACACTCTGTTCATCACCACCCCCTTTTCTAAATCGTTTTTGGCCACTATAGGTGTGGCAGGGTATACTCAGACATGAGTCCCTTTCTCACTGCTCCATCAGGATTCAAGCAAGCCGGGCCGAAGAAGGCTGAAATGCCAGAAACCGGTCCCCGGTAGCTTGTCTCCTTTCTGGTGAAGAATTGGCTTGGTAGTTTAGTCTGCCCTGTTCCCATGATGCACTGGGCCAGGGACAGACTGATTTGCATATAGCCAGGTTCTGAGCTGGGATGGGGCAGTGAGATAAATAACGGTGATGGATCAAGCCCTGATCTTTGGACTGGGTAAGAGTGGTCTGTTTAACTCAGACACTCTGTTCATCACCACCCCCTTTTCTAAATCGTTTTTGGCCACTATAGGTGTGGCAGGGTATACTCAGACATGAGTCCCTTTCTCACTGCTCCATCAGGATTCAAGCAAGCCGGGCCGAAGAAGGTTGAAATGCCAGAAACCGGTCCCCGGTAGCTTGTCTCCTTTCTGGTGAAGAATTGGCTTGGTAGTTTAGTCTGCCCTGTTCCCATGATGCACTGGGCCAGGGACAGACTGATTTGCATATAGCCAGGTTCTGAGCTGGGATGGGGCAGTGAGATAAATAACGGTGATGGATCAAGCCCTGATCTTTGGACTGGGTAAGAGTGGTCTGTTTAACTCAGACACTCTGTTCATCACCACCCCCTTTTCTAAATCGTTTTTTACTTTTCTAACATCCACTAAATCTTGCCAGATTTTCTTACTCTTTGTAGGTACACCATTAACTAGAATAATTAGAGGTTCCTCTTCTACATTTTCAACACCAATTGTTTCCATATTTTTTTTAAATCAAGTGGCAAATATACAACTCTACCCTTTAATCCTCTTTGTAAATCTGAAGGATTTAATTTGCCAGTCTTAGGCTCCATACGAACAATAGCCTGAAAAGGATGTACACATTGAATCAGAATAGTCTCATAAGTATTTAAATCCATCAGTTCCGATGGAATATTTATCAACTCAAGATTATTATGTACAGCTCTAGCAGGCATTCTATTTTCATTTAATTTATTATAACAATCTTACAAATACGTTGCTCAAAACCCAAATCAAAATAGTTTTCTACCAACAAATAAGTTGCAAAATCTTTCCATTGACTATTACTTTCATCTTCCCTTTTTAAATATAAATCAACTAACCTAGTTTGACTTTTGTAATGAATGCGTCGACAACACATACAAGGAAAATTTGGTTTCTCACCTGCAATGACCTTAAACTTTGTTATTTCCTGTTCAAAATTTTCAATATTAAAATGTCCAACATTTTCTAACACATTTCCTTCTATAATTAAATCAGTTTCTGCATTGTCTTCCTCTGGACCAAAATAACTTACCTCAATTTCTCCACAAATCTTCTTAACATCTAATTCACATCCATGCAAAAGAGCACTATTTAACTGTTTAAGTTTAAGTGCTGGACTTTTTGCATAATACAACTTTCTCACTAATTTTCTAATTTTCGTATGATGTACTGCTAACATCCTGAAGTGATGAAACACACTCTGGCATATTTTTTTAGAAAGACAAGCCAGAGAATGGCCTTGCAGACCTATTTTTTCTCGCACTCTGCAATGATCTAATTCTTGCAACATTACAATTTTTTTTTAAAGACTTTCCTTAGTGTACTTACGTAAGAAATTGCGAAAGAAATCAATTGAATCCTGTTGTACACTGCAAATGCGACTACAATTCCAACTGTAAACAGGAACATTAGGACGTCCCTCTAAAACTTCTCCAGCCATCACCTCTTCTGCATTTCTAACCACAATTTTCTCTTTCTCAATTGCACAACCATCTTTCACCTCATATGCTCGACCACTGGTGTCAACTGCATGCATCAAATCGTTACTTTGAAAGTAACTCTCTTCATTAAAAAATGGCTCAGAAGTTGAAGTATGCATCCACTTCCCAGAAAACACTTTACAAAAATTACTTCTATTTATGTGTCTCTTCCATTTACTCTTAGCTTTTAAAACTCTGATTGCCTTATTTAGTGTATTTATTCTATTAATTACTAAAATAAATAATTTCCTTTATGTCTCAAACGCGCGCTGAACAACACCCTCTATATGTTCTTTCTTCTTATAAAAAGCAGATCTTCTTTTACAAACTTTCTGCTTTTTTAATAAATTCGAAACTACTCTGTTATAAAACATACGCTTCCTGATTTCCGTAAACTGATTCGTACGTCTTTTGCTGTATACATTTTCCTCTCTGCTGATTCCAGAAACATTTTTATTTTTTGATGCATTTGTCCTTCTAGATGCTGATAACTGCTTTTCCTTTTCAACGTTATCATTTATAGTTTTCCTTTGACATAATCTTCTTAAAAAAGCTTTGGTTTTCTTACCAGGAGCACTCTTTTTTTTATCCGTCCTTTGTTGTTTTGATCATTCTTGTAATTCTTTCCTCTTCAAATGGTATGTCCGTTTATACAGCTTTCTTTTTTCATTTCTAGTCGGCATACTAATTTATGTTTCTGATGAAAATGACAATCTGTAAAACACAAACATAACAAATATTATAGTTGGCTACTAGCATATAACATACACATTAAAACCACAGATTCATTTTCTAAGTAGAATAAAGACAAAGAAACAGTCTCTGAACAGAGTAGGAAATCCTGTAGTGAATGTTGGTTCTAAATTTATGACAGTCTATAGCTGTATTAACATTATAGACGTATTTTCTGATTCTATTTTTTAAAGCATACAAACAGTACACTGTTTTTGAAGAACTGTCGGTCATCCTAGTGCTTTAATTTTTTTTACTATAATCTCTTATACACTTCATGAGAACATGTATTGTCACTCTCATAAAGCAGATCAACGACGAATAGGACAAGAAAACTGTCTTCAAGAATGCTTTACTATCAAAAATAATTTTATTTATTTAAAAGTTCATAATCTAAAAGAACTTGAAGCATAATGTCATCAGGTATTTCTTCCAATTCATAACCCTCATCCTCCAAATTCTCCTCTTCCCCTTCCACCATCTCTAAATAAGCACTGTCCAATGATATGTCCATAAAGTCCTCATTTTCATTGTTTTTTTCCTCCTCAAACACTCCTTCTAGTAAGTCCTCCATCAGATCATTTACAATTTCAAAATGTATTTCCTTTTGTTCTGAATAATTCTCCATCTCTATTTAGTTTTCGTTCTTCTGTATCCTTTTAAAAAAATATAAAGACTAAATTATATCTTTTTCATAAATATATAACTTAAAAGTACCTTTACTAATTTTTAAACTACATATATTTGTATACTTTCTAACTCATTACCAACATATATTAAGATAGCACCTTCCTCTTGTTTTGAAAACAAAATGACACTATAACCCTAGACATTAACACTGTTCCTTTTTTTGCATTAAATAATTACTGCTGTAAAAAGACATATTACTGTAAAGTTTGTTTTTAGATTTTCTAGATATCACAACTATTGATAAACTTTATAATTAATTTTTAGGGATCCATTTTCTGAGTACACCACTACAAAGTGCTATTCAAACTATATACAGTCTGAAGGGGAGGCTCACATTGTACAAACCATAACATTCACTTAACAGATTACTACTTCCCACAGAGACAGTTGCTTTTATGTTTCAACAGCATACTCATCATGTGAATTTCATAGCATGTACAAAATTTCATGCTAACCATGAAGAACCACATCATAATAAAGCTCTGCATATATATGTAAAACAGTGCATACAGATAGTACAGTCACAGATATGCAGGAAAGATGCCCATAACACCAAGAGCCATATCATAATACCCCTCTGTAAATGAAGAAAAAAGACTGCCAAAGATAATACAGCATGAGTTTAAAAAATAATGAACACTTAGCAAGAATTATTCCATGGAAACCGCAAATAATTATAGTCAAATGATACGTAAACCAGAACTCCATCAAAAAGAACACATGCACCAGGCCCATAAAAAGTTAATATCAACTGTCAGTGGAAAAATATCTCAAAATACATATCTAGTACAAGCAGATACAGACATGGCAAAAATAGAAGATAAAATCATGCTCTAAACTGAAACTTTGCAAATATTTTAAAAAATCTTCTTTATTATTTTAATGTGCATCCAAAAAAATTGCCTTTCAAAAATACCAACTCACCTGAAAAAAAGAATATAATTCCTAAAATTCAGCGATGTGGAAGGCAGGTTGTTGCTGTTCAGCACCAAACACTATAAAAAAGAGAAATAATGAAATTTTATTAACATATTACAGACATATTTATTACACAACATAGAGCCATTGTAGCAAAGAACAAGCCTAACAGATAAATTCCCTAAGATTCTCTACCATTAGATATCCTAATGCCTAACTAAGTTCAATAATTGTTTATTGAACACATGACCTAACTAAATATGAAATAAAATATCAAATATAGAGTAGAAAATAGATACAGGACAGGAGAGATACAGACTACAGGAAAGAGAGAGACAGTAGCAGGAAGAGGAACATACAGAGACAGACTAGCATTCAAAGCACAAATAGATAGACAAAAAAATAACACCACCACTGAAAAGTCAAGAAAGAAAGGGAAGGTACAATAAAGAAAAAGATGACAATGCAGGTGGAGTTACAGAGTAGAAATAACAGACAGAGAACAAAGAAGACAAAAGACAGGAGGTACAGAGACAGAGAGGACAGCAGGCAAACACTACAATAGGGTGAGAGAGAGCAGAAGGAACACAGAGGTGGACAAACAAAGCAGAAGAGAGAGAAAGAGGGAGAAAAGAAGAGTGAATAAGAGGAAAAGAGATATACACCATCATACAGACAATGTAGGAGGAAGACTGAGAACAGGACACAGAGAAACATACAAAAGGAGCACGAGAAGGAGAGAGATATCACAAGGGACAGTGAAGGTGAGAGTGCTTTCAGGCCAGAAAATAAAACAATCACAGAAATGAATAAATATAGTGAAAAGCACAATCAAGACAGAGAGAGCTAGAGAAATGAAATGAATAGGACACAAAGCGTCTCATTTATGAAAGCCTTGCGCCACAGATACGTCACTTTTTCCCATGTTAAAAGTGACGCACTACCGGCGCAAGACCTTTATAATTAAAGGCCCATGTGAGGGACAACAACAACTGCATAGAGAGAAAATGTATGAGAGACAGGAACGGTAAAAATCAAAGCATAGGCAACATGGAGAAAAACTGCACAGTAGACAGAGATACAGAGGGCAAGCCAGACACACTAAAATATATGAGGTAAGCTGCACAAAAACAGCCTGTTGAGAAAACAAAAAGAGCAACACAGATATATGTATACTGACTCCACTAACTTAGTGCAAGAACGTATCTATTACAAGAACTTCTACATAATCTTAACTCACAACTCTTTGTTTCCCTTTAGCCCCAACACTTTCCCCTCCGAACTCTCACCCACCATTGCAGCTCTCGGCCACAAACCACACTGTAAATTTTGCCCTCTAAATTTTTACATGTAGGTATGGTACAACACGTAACATCATACCTACAGCAACTAAGTACAAATACCTTTGACACAGATTAATGCCTGCACAAGTTAACTAAAAAGTCTGCCTACGCCAGGCCTCAAAAGTGCAGCCCGAAAGACAGCAAGCCTACCTTTAAGAAACTGCCTGTGCTGAAACTCAAACAGACCCGGCCAACTTAAAGCCCTGAAACTATCTTACTTTTCTCCTCTCTCTTTAAACCAGGGGTCTCCAAACCGGTCCTGGAGGGCCGGATCCATGCCAGATTTTTGGGATATCCCCATTAAGATACATGTAGTAATTTTTAAAATCTGGCATGAATCTGGCCCTCCAGGACCAGTTTGGAGACCTCTGCTTTAAACCTTTACATTTCATTTTCAAACCACGTTTTCTTTCCATTACACACGTTTTTTTTCAATGTTCCACATTCAACGCCTAGAAACTTTTCCCTTTTTAGTATCCGAAGCCGCAACTACGACATAGCTAATGCACGAATTAATTAGTCTACCTTTCGCGTTTTTTCAGTGTTCAAATTCTAAAAATTTCTTCACATAAATAGATACCAGCGGCTCAGTACCTCCTACGGTCATAAAACCAAGTCGCTCCCTTTCACTTACAAATGCCTTTGAGACGGCAAAAAAATGTCGGGCAGATTTACAATCCCCTTACACCACTTTAGCATCACTTTTAACATGGGACAAGTGAAGCAAAACTGCCGCACGGAGCATGTTAATCTGCCCCTAAATCTTTATAGAAATGAGTGTACTCAAACATGTAATTAGTCGTTCACATGCAGGCACTTTCAATTACATGACTTATTTAAGTAGAACCGCTATAATGTAGCATGTCTTTTCAAAGATACACCAGTGCCAGCTATAATGCCGACTTTTCCCTTATTCTTCAACAGTGGTTATTTTTTTTTCATGTAATGAGAATTACTATGACTTTTTAAACGGCAAAGCTTACGCGGTAATAGTCACTCTGCATATGCTTCCCTGTAAGAATGTAGTTTATCTATCCCCGCATGGGAACCTTGATGTTTCCATCTGACCGCGAATTCCGGCCTTGAATCACAAGACATGAACGACAGCCTTATTGTCACAAAAACAAGTTACCCTACCATCTGTTCGCAAACATATCTCTTTCACCCAGCTAATATTCACAGAGAAGTGCATTCCTTATAAAATAGTGACCTTCCTTTACAATTTGCTGAGGTGACTCCCTTAATTTTTAACACATCCTCCACTTCAAGGCAGCCCTATTTTTTTTATAACTACTAAGCAATGGTTTAGTGACTTGTCTGCCAGAAATTATTTGAAGTCATTCTGCTACTCTTCACTCCATAGTCGGCGACCTATCTTTCAGGACTTCCTGTTCTACTACCAGTGCTGCGACTTTTGTGTTCCTATTTTGTTTATTACAAAATGGATGTCCCTCCTGTCTTCGCAAACGAGCCGGAGCACTTAGAACTATTTCGCCAGAGGATGCTTGAGTACTACGGCATCCTACCACTCTCGACTTTGAGTGCATCATATCGATTATCTTTTCGATTTTCCTATTTCACCTGTGTGCAGCCTGTATTTCATTGCCTGAGCTGTGATTTCATGTGGGCCCTGGACTTATGTCTCTGCAACTTGGTATCTCCTGAAGTGAATTACAATCATCTCATGAATCCGTTAATTGATCATGAACAGCTTTGTTCCGACGGAGGGATTATGGTCTTTGCAGCGATACAAGGAGTTCTGGGTCATTGGAATATATTCGCAGCGGCGCAAGATTTTTTGGCACACAGCTACATTGAAAACCCACCGAGTTGCCCTCTGATGGTACTAGAGGCTCCGGTAATTAACACCTTGGCTGCTATGGCTTTTCCCCTCCGGTGCTGAGCTTATATGAATATCCATTGTTTCATGAAGAGCTCAGCTCGTCATCAGCACACGACCAGTGTGCTGCATGACGAGCTGAGCTCGTCATGAACAGGGAAGGGGTTAAAGACCATGTATGTTCTTTTCCTCTTTTCAATTGGATGGCTGACATGTTTTCGGATGATAACAGTGACTGCCTTTTAGAAGCGGTAGCTGCTTATTTCGCCTACTCAATTATTGGATGACTCTTATGCAAGCATTGACGACTACATTTTGTTTTGCCTCCCTATCGTTTTCATGTTTTCTTGGATTTTTTTTCACATCAACAGACCTATTGGCTTTACTAATAGTGGACATTATAATTTCCTGCTGGTCAGATTTTCGTGTTTTATGTGGACTAAATTTTTTTTCCTCAGCTACTTGATTTCGAACTTAACTTTTTATTGAACTCTAATGTCAACAATTCAGTTGCATATCTTATCTTATCTTATTTCAAACGTACTCGGAGCAAAACAGGGTAATATATGCTACATGTGCCCTGATTAATGTGTAAAGGTAGCAAGAGTTTTTTATAAGTGTAAACGCCATTTCTCCTTTCAACTGCTTATTTGCGCCTCACATACCTCTGCTGCTTTAGTTTACCATGTACTGAAATATTTTTAATTCATACGAGAAAAATTTGTTCTTTCACTAATATTTCCATTACTTTTCGTGCTTTATTTCAGATGGAGTACTGAAACCTTCAAAAGATATGTCAATACAGTAGTTCTTCTCAACACTAATTTGCGAACGTTCCAACAGATTACATACATGCTCCTCCAGCCAACTTGTCGCTTTTGGTGCAGTTTTTTTTCCTTACTCAATAGCATAACACAAACTTGATAGTGCTTCGCATGCAGAGAGCTGATTGTTAATCAGCTGATGTCTAACAACTAGCATTTCCATGTGTCGTTGCTAAACTGAAAGGCAAGACACCTTCTTAGATTTATTGAAATATAATGTACTTCCTCATAACGGTGTAGAATTAATTTTGCTAAACCATATTCTTTTTACATCAACTATACCGTTTGTATTCTATGTACTAGTGACTATACCGATTACTTTGTTTCTTACAATATCTGTACTCGTATTAGATAAGAAACTTGCCTTGAAAACAGTGCATTTCTGAATAAACATTTCAAATACACACGTTCTCTCTTTTAATCCATATTCTCAACTGAAATAATTGTATACTGAAAGAGTATTCATGTGTTCCACGTAACCTCAGCTGTACTAAGTTCATGTTTTCTTTTGTCGACCTGACTTACTCATACTAGAACCCGCAGGCCTATGACGGCCCGTCAAGCCTTTCTTAGTGGGTCGCGGACCATGCAAACAGTTGTACCTCTGTAAGAAAATAATTTATTACTGTTCCCAAGCACCGCCGCAGTTCCGCTTCACTCAGTGTTAATCACTGCTCCCCCGCTTCTACAGACCAGACATTATGTCGTATTTCACTCCTTATCACCCTTTCATCTCCACTATAACAAACACTTCTCCGCCAGCCACCAGAGAACAGAGTGCAGATGCAAAAACACTAAGAAGTCAAATACGACATACCCTCTGCTCTGTGGAGCCAACCGAGCAGTAATTGTGAAAGTAGACATTCACTAGCACTTCAAAAAAGCATCTCAATTATATAAATAGTTTTTTGAAAACCTGCCAAGTACTTTGATGCGACTATCTGTGTGTGCCTCCACAGCAAACTTCCTCAGCCCGGACTGAAGGCAGACACAAACAGACACACACACAGTAAGATAACACAGGGCAACGGAGACGGAAAGCAGGAATGAGATTAAGATGGAGTCAAACGGCAGGAGGGAGAGAGATATTTGTATACTCGGTCTGCTACCTCAATGTATGAAGGCATATACTGCACGAACCTGTATACAACCTCATAATCACAAATTTTATTTTATTTTACTCCGCCCCTCCCTCTCTCACCCCACCCCCACCAGTGCAGCCCGCGGCCAAAAACCACACTGTAATTTTGTCATCTGACAGAAAGTTTATGAATACCTTAAGCATTACCACTTTTTGACGACGGTTCAACATGTGTACTACACGAACCTGTGTACAACCTCATGGTCACAACTTTTCACTTTATTTTACTCGACCACCTCCCCCTCTCACCCCACCCCCACCAGTGCAGGCCGCGGCCACAAACCACACTGTAATGTAGTCGTCTGACAGAAAGTTTAGGAATACCTTAAGCATTACCACTTTTTGACAACGGTTTCACATGTGTACTACAGGAACTTGTGTACAACCTCATGGTCACAACTTTTCATTTTATTTTACTCGACCACCTCCCCCTCTCACCCCACCCCCACCAGTGCAGGCCGCGGCCTCAAACCACACTGTAATTTTGTCGTCTGACAGAAAGTTTAGGAATACCTTAAGCATTAGCATTTTTTGACGACGGTATCACATGTAATGTACCATTTCTCTCTCTATCTGCATTATCTATGTCTCTGCTAATGCCATTTTTTCATCTCAAAACCAACTTCTCTCATTATATGTAAATGCTTCAAAATCACACGAATAATTACTGTCTATATTAAACATATTTTATATTCCATTTTTTGCTGTTCACCAAAATTATATACAAAACTATAATTTACACTTGAAAGAATGTGAAAAAAGGCGCGCAATTCCCATTAAATTCACAGGACTTCAGGCTCCCACCCCCTTCCAGTCTGGTGTGACAGCCCAAGGTAACATATAGATTCTAGATACACACACCGCCGCACCTGAACGTTTCACATCTCTGTAAACATCCATTTGAATGTTAATTAGGCCTTGCAGTTATTTTACCCCTTCTAAAATCCCCTGCAGCTTTACTCTACCTACTAATTAAACATTCATGTACGCCTTATAACATTTTTTTCATTTGCCCCCCCAAAAAATTCGTTCCAGTTTTGTTTCTGACTGACAGTGAATTAAAACAACCAACAGTAAAAGATTACATAAGAACATGACTGAAGACCATTTACCTTATTGAAATTTATTATTCAAAATTTTTAAACTAATAATTGCAAACAAATAATGTCGTTAAAGAGTGATGAAACGAAATGGAAAAATTGTTTTAAAAATACAAGACATTGTCACAGACAAAAATGAGGTTACTCAGAGACTGTGAGGGAAATGAACCAATTTTAGTGACTAAACCACATTTTACAGTACATGACAAAACAAACAGTTACAGACTTACCTTTACCAATGTTTTGTACGATGTAGAACAGTGACAGTCACAAAACAGATATTCGTTTGCGGAACTCTGAATAATGCTTCTATCACTGCAACCAAAATTCAATGGCACAGATATCCTGTCAATACAGACTCATATATGTGTTTTCAACCAACCATATTTCTTCCCGCAAAATTTTGAAATCAAATTTACATTTCAGTTGGTTGTCTCTTACAATATTTTCATTGTCACATAAAGGTCACCCATCACCCACTGCCTTCTCTGGCTGTTTCCATTGTAACACCTCATTCTGCACCTGGCTGAAGACACAGGTCAAAAGTTCATATCTCAACGTTCTACATCAAACCAAGAATGCTGATTTCCCTCCAAAAACACCTGCCTATCCACAGCTCTGTTAAATGTCATTTTTTTAAAACCCAATAGTACTTTTCGTTTAACACAAACATTAACATGCAACATAGTCTTCAATCTTGAGGTATTACAATCAACCAATCATTTTTATTTTTTCAACCACACCAAGCCTCAACCATTTTTTTTATCCTGACTTTCAGCTTCTAACTACCATTCTACTTCCAGAACCCATCGGAGTATGAGTGCATCTGCCTTGAAAATGAAGGTTTTGCTTTTTAGGACACAGCTATATTCACTGGAGTAGAAAATATGCAGCAAACAGACGAATTTCCAACCTTGATTTACCAAATGTGCAGATAACGTGGATTGGCCAGAGAGGATTGAGATGTCACCAATTGATACCATTGGTGAAAACTTTTATGCATCTCCCAGAACCTGACCTTATAATTGTGCACTGTGGGGGGAACGATCTAGGCACATTGACTGGGGTAGGTCTGGAAATGCTTCTAAAAGACACCTTTCGAAAATTGATGACACTTTTTCCTCGAACTGCCTTGGTATATTCCAATATATGCCAAAGACAGAAATGGAATTGGTCCAATCAACATTGTGCACAAATTGAGAAAGCAAGGAAACGTGTAAATAAATCTGTTTCTGCTTTCCTCAGAGATTATAGCATGGGTTCTATTTACCACAACAACTTGCGTTGCAACATGCAAGGCATCTATGGGAGAGATGGTGTTCATTTCACGGATGAGGGAAACAGAATCTTCCTCTGTAACATGAGACTCTGCATCGGTACTTACTTATAAATGCAGAAAAAACTCAATTAACACAAGGGATCTTTTCAGAGCCACCTTATATCTAAACACTCAAACTTCTGATTTATCTCCATTTTCACAGTCTTGTAAATAGGTGTGCGCGACCGGGTGTGCGCACCCCGCAACTTTAAAAAAAAATTTTTTTTAATTCCTTTCGCGTTCAAGGGCCTTACTGCACCCCCTGATAAAACCTCCCCGGCCAGACAATCTCTACCTTGTCCCCTTTCCATGTTCCAACGCTTTGAAATGTACAATTTATTCACTCGCACTAACAAAATGGCGGTCAACACTTCCTGATTTCCTTCGAATCGAACGTTCACAAACATCAAACAGCAAAAAAAAGATTCCGCTCGCGCACAGCCGCATTAGTGCGCGCACCCGAGCGCGCCTACAGATATATAATTGACTTCAACTTTAATTTTCTCAGCAACTACTGAACGGATTTACACCATTCAAACAAAAGCGTAATCTGCGAGCCGGACTCTACCTTTTTGCCAATTTTCTTATAAATCCATTCAGCCGTTCGAGCTGTAGCCGTGTCTAAACGTCCTATGGAAAATAACATGGAGAAAACACATTTTGGGACCCCCCTTTTATCTCAGCCCCCACTTGACGAATCCCCCCCAAACTTTCAGGGAAGGAGCGCAGCGGACCGAGCCATCTTCTTTGAGAAATTCGCAAAGATTCATCCACCGGGGCCAAAGTTAATACAAATAGAATGTTGAGGATTTCCTATGGAAACTAGGTCCTAACTATAACTACCTACTGTAGTATATGTATATGTATTACTTAATGAGGAGTCGGCTGCATTGACTGTTCGGCTTTACATTTTGGTTTGACTTTTGGCTGCACTGCGCTCGAGGCTTGAACTGAGAGGGATGTGTAGGAGTGCGCAGGACTTTCTATCTACGTGTATACCTCACTTCACTACTGCATCTTTTCCTCTAACTCTGTCTGCCGTCCCCTGGAAAACTCGCCAGTAGCACTGTCTTCTGGGAGTTGAAGTTTCATTTGTGCCACCATGGTCGAATCAATATGTGACTTGGGGGCGGGAGCTTACTTACCTTCCAATGAGGGTGGTACTGGACATTTTGAAGATGCAGGCGGGGTCATCACGTGTCAGCAACAGCAACCGAAGAAGGCTCAATGCCGAAATGCATTTTGCTACGCTGTCTTTCATTAAACGGCTCCTGCACAGTTCCCTCATGTGGCCTCTTCTCCTTTCCTAATTGCGAGGAGTGCTGTTTTTTATTTAATTCGCGCACATGCCAGAGGTGCGCTGGAGGCTCCGGTTCTACAAGTGGCAGAAATCAGCTGGCACCTGCTTCTACAGCATCTGTGTTTCCCGTTTCCCGGACCATTTTCTGCCCGCTTCGAGTGTTGTGTTTGCCTCAGCCTTCTGCCAGCTGGCAGCTTGTTACTTAACGAGGAGTCGGCTGCATTGACTGTTCGGCTCTACATTTTGGTTTGACTTTTGGCTGCACTGCGCTCGAGGCTTGAACTGAGAGGGATGTGTAGGAGTGCGCAGGACTTTCTATCTACGTGTATACCTCACTTCACTACTGCATCTTTTCCTCTAACTCTGTCTGCCATCCCCTGGAATACTCGCCAGTAGCACTGTCTTCTGGGAGTTGAAGTTTCATTTGTGCCACCATGGTCGAATCAATATGTGACTTGGGGGCGGGAGCTTACTTACCTTCCAATGAGGGTGGTACTGGACATTTTGAAGATGCAGGCGGGGTCATCACGTGTCAGCAACAGCAACCGAAGAAGGCTCATTGCCGAAATGCATTTTGCTACGCTGTCTTTCATTAAACGGCTCCTGCACAGTTCCCTCGTGTGGCCTCTTCTCCTTTCCTAATTGCGAGGAGTGCTGTTTTTTATTTAATTCGCGCACATGCCAGAGGTGCGCTGGAGGCTCCGGTTCTACAAGTGGCAGAAATCAGCTGGCACCTGCTTCTACAGCATCTGTGTTTCCCGTTTCCCTGACCATTTTCTGCCCGCTTCGAGTGTTGTGTTTGCCTCAGCCTTCTGCCAGCTGGCAGCTTGTTACTTAATGAGGAGTCGGCTGCATTGACTGTTCGGCTCTACATTTTGGTTTGACTTTTGGCTGCACTGCGCTCGAGGCTTGAACTGAGAGGGATGTGTAGGAGTGCGCAGGACTTTCTATCTACGTGTATACCTCACTTCACTACTGCATCTTTTCCTCTAACTCTGTCTGCCGTCCCCTGGAATACTGGCCAGTAGCACTGTCCTCTGGGAGTTGAAGTTTCATTTGTGCCACCATGGTCGAATCAATACGTGACTTGGGGGCGGGAGCTTACTTACCTTCCAATGAGGGTGGTACTGGACATTTTGAAGATGCAGGCGGGGTCATCACGTGTCAGCAACAGCAACCGAAGAAGGCTCATTGCCGAAATGCATTTTGCTACGCTGTCTTTCATTAAACGGCTCCTGCACAGTTCCCTCGTGTGGCCTCTTCTCCTTTCCTAATTGCGAGGAGTGCTGTTTATATATATATATATATATATATATATATATATATATATATATATATTTATATCCTGGTTATTTTGGGGATGATATTTAACACCTGCAAAAGAATGGGCTTCCATATCAGTAACAAAGGTTAGAAAGGAAGGTTTGCTTATACCGCTTTTATATTGAAAGACATAATGAAAAGTGTGCATGATGCTTGATGAGAGGATTGAACAGTAGTTGCAAATGTTTCTAAGCCACTATGTCAGAAACTGATGGGCTGTTTGTCAATTAAAAAAATGAGAGTCTGATTTCCAAAGGTTAACTTACACTTGTGTGTTAGTTTAAGTTTCTTTTTGGTATTCAATAACTATGAGGATTATTTACAAGAGGTCTGCATTGACAGATCATCCATCTTTTATGCTCCGGTGGCACAGGCCTCTAAATCATATCTATGAGGCATCACAAAGCCACTTTGCATGGCTTTCAATGGCCTAATAGATACAGAGTAAGGTAAGGCAGGGCAAAGAGCTGTGTTGCTTTACCTTCTGTCAAGGAGGCATTTCTTAACCGTTGCGATGGGTGTTCAAATGCAACACCCATTGATTTGGACGGTGCACCAGATTTACAAATCACGTAAACCTGGGGCAGTGCCAAAAACGTAATTCTCCCCAAAGCAGGCATAACAAGGAGAAATATTTTTATTTCTCCTCGGTTTTCCTCTTTCCATTTCCATTCTGCAGCTCACATAGAAAGAGGAAAATGCCTCTCTGGGTTGTTTATGTGCAGGAAAGCACCCTTTTCTGCACAAAAACAATCCTTCCTGCAATGGAGGCACCCTTGCACCATGGTGCAAGGGTTTCTATGCTGGCATTAGGCATCAAATTGTGCGGCATCGTAGGTGGAAAGGAATGCACCATATTGCAAATAAAGTGCATTCCTGCCTTTTCACATTGGCGTAGGGCAGCACAGCAAGAAGACTTGCCGCTCTGCCCTACGCCAATTCGTCATAAATTAGGCCCTATGAGTTCAGAGTTATGGGGCTTATTTATGAGAGCACTGCATTACTTTTGCGCCATGTAAAGTCTATATGAGTGACACAGGGCTCTCATAAAGATTTATGAAGCCCCACAAGGCGACCCTGCTGAGTTTTGAGTGGCTTCATAAATCGCGGGTAAGGTGATGCAGCACAAATCACTGCATTGCACACAGGAGGCGTTCCATGGGCATTGCAGTGGGTGGTCCCAGGCAACACCCATGGAATTTGACACTGACCCAGATTTACAAAGTGATGTAAACCTGGGAAAGTGCCAAATCCTTATGACTCCCAAGGTGAGGCATAATGAGGAGAAATATGTTTTTCCTCTTTCCTCTACACATGGAAAGAAAAAAATGCCTCTTAGGATTATTTTTGTATAGGAAGGTGCCACTTCCTGCACATAAACAACCCTGCCTGCAATTAAGGCATGCTTGCACCATTGTGCATGTGTGTTTACATTGGGGTCAGGCTGGCAAAATGGCACCAGTACAGACAGAAAGGACAGGAATGCACAGTATTTGACAAATATGGTGCATTCCCGCTCTTCCACATTGGCATCTGGAAGCGCTGCAAGGTGCCTTACTGCGATGCCGTATGCCAAAATGCCATTAATGAGGGGCTAAGTTTAGAACTGCAGAGACTGCACACAGGTCTCCGCAGTCGTAAACTTGCTATTAACTCGTAGGACCTGATTACAAGTTTGGCGGTCGACTGCCTGAACGCCGTGTTTACGGCTGGCAGTAAACCACAGCTGTGGCAATCTTCCGACCGCAGTATTATGAGTTTACCATGGTGCCAGTAGTGTGGCTGCGGTTGTCTTGCGGCAGTGGTGATCAGTTTGTAGCGATGCAATGTTGAATATGTTGATCAAGCGTTTGGGGAATGACACATTTCTATCATCTGGACCCAGTTTAATACCTAACAGTCCCTTTCATGCTGCATGAGTTTAAAGTCCAATCTTACCAATTTGCTCATTTATTTTATCTAACCTCTTCCTTCTTCGATGAAACTTTGCTATTGGTCAGGGATTGGCAAAATATTATCAGAATCCTAAAGAAGTATCATCACAAAGAATAATCATTCAAAATAACTTAATGACACTAATAAAGACAAACTCTGTTCATGAACAAATATATTTTATCTAAAATAATGAGATTGCTCATTAAGTACAATACAGCTCGAATCATAGATTATCACACAAGAGAACACTAGAGAAATAAAACATGATTGTACATCTCAAATATCAGCGCAAAGAGAGAGCGGATACTCGTAGAGACAAAAGAATAAATGCATTTTCAAATAAGACTTATGCAAATTCAGAATATCATACTAACTGATCACGCAAAGTACTAGAAAGCTGGAAAGCTACTCTCTGGTCATGCGAGTAAGCTGGGCATCCTCAAGAAGAATTGAGGAGCAAAGTCAAAGGGTCAGGATCAGCAGAACAACAGCCAGTCAAATAAAGGGGGTCAGTAGGATGGCGGACGGACCGGCGTCCGTCCGCCACCCCCGAAGTAGAGGGACCGTCCGCATGGGCAGCGGCGGTCCCTCCATGCAAATTAGGATGTGACCGCCTCCCTGGCGGTCACATCCCGTATCTTTAACCTTGCGGCGGGTGCTGCTTGAAGCAGCACCCACCGCAAGGTTAAAAATGCATGTATTACATTTACATGCACAAAGCGGCAGGCACCGCGGGGTGCCTGCTGCTTTGTTCATGTAAATGCAGGGGGGTACCATAGGTAACCCCCATGTGCACCCCCCACCCCCTGACACCCTGGAGGCCTGCAACAGGCCCCCAAACTGAAAAGACCACATGCTTTTCCACAGGGGAAAAGCCGCCGTGCAAAAGCATGTTTCCTGCCCCATCCTAATATGGCTGGCGGTGTCTGATAGACACCGCCACCATATTAGAGCTTTTCCTCCACGGTCGGAAGGCGACCGCAGCGGAAAAGCGGCAGACGGTTTTCCTGTCCGCCGAGGACCCCCCAGCCATCCCAATCTGGCAGGGGGTCTTTGGAGGCACTGCTGCGGTGATTCCGCATCCTCAAGGGCTGTGGCGGCTTCCACCGGCCCAGAGGATGCGGAATCACCGCAATCCTAATCGGCCCCATAGTTAGGAAACAGGAACACAGCTATCTCCTCTCGCAAAGTAGGAATAAATGTGCTAAAACCCCCACCCTCTTACTGCTAATAGTTATACCCTCAATTCACTAAAGATCCAACGCCCCATGTATCATTACACATAGAATTCTTAAATCTCATTGGTTCAAAACAAGGAGTGTCTAATCACTCCCCTCTCTTTGTGACCAACTTTTCAATAGTTCCTTTGTCTTTGACAGCTCACGCCATCGACTTTCAGCAGAGGAAATTTAGATATCGCTCTTCCGTAGCTTGTACATTTCTCCACCTCACTCCATGTTTGGTATACAAATGTCCACATACACTGCTCGGTAAGGAAGTTCCGTTGATAATGTTAATTGTTTCCTCTACACAACCTTGGTCATCATCAGGAACTCATGAAGGACAAATTTCATATTTCTCCTTTCTACATTCTAATAAGGAAATTAAACCTAAAAGCCTCTTGAGGCCTTCTCTGCAGAGCAGGAAAATCCGCTCTTGGAAAAACAAATTCAAGTGTGATTATCATTGTTATTTTATAAAACTCCACTATTAAACGCTCCATGAATGATTTTGCTTGCATTTTCTTACACTCTGCACAATATTTTTAAACAGTTAGTGAAAAGAAACTCACAGCTTTTTGGCTGTTATTTTCTGAATTAGTCATGTGCATTTTGCAGCCTACAGTAACTTCCCCAGCAAGCGGTTGCACAGTTTTCATCTTTACCCCTTTTTAGTTTTGCACTGTTCATTTTCACACCATTTTGTTAATAATTCACACAGTGAGGAGTTCAATCCGAGCAAGTTTAATTTTGGGAAAACCATGTTCCATCAATGTTGAATGCACACATATGCAGGATACATGGGAAAAAATGCTACCTACCCATTGCCAGAGTCCAGCCCATATGTGGCCAGTCCAGGCACTGGGTACATGGTACAAAAAGGACTCACCTGTATATCGCAGAAAACAGGGTCATAATCCTCAGGGTGACGATGCTGCTGTGAATGGGGGTCCTGAAGTAAGGGAGCCACATCAAACTCTGACTGAAATACCAAGAAAGGGTTAAGTGCACAGCCCAAATCCTTTGGCTCTGTTGACTTGTAGCTGGTGGTCCCACTGCTGGAGATGGCTTGTCGGAAAGCCAACTCGTAATACAAACGCCAGCGAAACTCCTCCGTACTTCTCTATGGCAGCTGCTTTACCCTGACCGTGACCCTGGCGGTCGGCGGTGTACTGGTAGTATAGGCAGTTCAGCCGAGGTTTTTGCAATAGCAATCCACCCATCTTATAATGCGGTGGTCCGACCGTGAGTACGGTGGTTCACACACTGCCAAACTTGTAATAAGGCCCATAGTTTGGGAATACTAAAGAAAATGTAAACTTTCACAAAAGGGTACGTTTACCTTTGTGAATTAGGCTCAAGGGTGATCTTTTGAAAATATTGCCTTTAGGTGTTTCATTGTTGAATGTCTTTCAACTCTGCCCTCGATGCTTAGAATATTTCAATATGAAAAATCAGATCAATAATTCTAGTATGGCGGCCAATTATGTATCAGTGGATAATGTTTCTTTCAGTGCTAGTTCTAGACCTCTCTCTGCTTCTGATATCATCCTACACTGAAATATCTTCTCACTTCCTTGACGATGCGGTTGATACTTGGTCCACTTTTCCGTCACTGGAAAACATTCATGCCAACACACATGATGTTGCTACTAATGCAGAGAACTAAGAGGTATGTTCCTTTTAAGAGTGGGAATGCATTCTTGGAAACACAGAGCGGTGGTCCCCATTCTGTGTTTCTGAACTATGATGTAGAAAACGTATGCACTAATCAGTAATTTTACTGATTATGCTCATTTGACAGCACAGCAGTGTCTGTCGATGGTCTAAGAAGGCTGCAGGCAGTGGGGTTCCGCAGACTGCAATCAATAATTCACACACAGCACAAAAGGTGAAAAAAAAGCACAAAGGGCCTGATTCACAGAACTAACTTAGGAAAAATCCTAAACTTACTACCATTGCGGTATTCACAGAAGGCACTAACTCATTTTGGTATTCACAGAAGGCACTTACTCAATACCGAATGTGAATACCGAAAGTCTTAATTTTTGGATTTTTCTCAGTTTAGGAGTAGTAAAGACGGGGATTGAGGAAACTGTTAAACTTAATCTGGCACAATCTTCCTACACTGTAACATCTAAGTGTCCGCCCCATGCAGGTCTTCTTAATCCGCCCAACCAAACTATTCAAAATATAGCTCCCCCAACACAAGTAACAGTCCCTACTACTGTGTATCCACTTGTTCCTAAGGCACCACCTATACTTGTTATGGATCGCAATGTCAAGTCCAGATTAAAATGTACTAAGACTCCTCGCATTAATCTTCCCCCAGAGGCCGCTCCATTTGTGTCCATCCTTGCGGGGGTCCCTCCACTGAAACATGGAAAACCTGAGAGAACCACCGACCTGCTAAACAAAGTCAAGTTTTGGCTATCGAAAAATAGACCCTTACCCCATAACCTTGATGACAGGATAGTCAGTGTGAGGAGAGTGGGTTGGTTGGGTCCCCTTCGAAAAGATGTTTGCGGCGACTTGGTCCTAATCAGATTTAGGTGCAGACAAGTTGTTCCCTACCTCCAGTTATGGCAGCCTCAAGAAGGTGATGGTCCAATAACAACTTGGGACCTACATGATTTTTATCCAAATGAGTCATATACCCCCTCTCGGAAACAAACTGTTGATAATAACACTGAGCTTGGTCATAGCTTTTGCCCACCAAATGAGTACAGTATCGTTCCCTTTAATCAATATGCTTTACCGCAAAGCAGTTTTAACTATAGCAACTTTTCCCAATTCAACCCTTTCACGTCACATCAGAACTGTCATTATTAGGCTGGTGCTTACTATGTAATCCATTTAGAAAATTATAATCTTAGGGTTAGCAAATTCTGTTTAACCTATAGATAATATGTTGCTTTTAAAACGTATGTTGCTTGTACAAGGGCCAACGTAAAAATGCTGTTTTTTTTCTTTTATTATAATTTTGTATAATATTTTTTATTTATGAAAAGTTGGTTTCCCTGATATCTTTTTTTTTTTTTTTTTAAATGGTAATATTTTTCTTATACATTTTCCTATTTTAATCTATTTTAATGAATTGATTAAATGTATTGTTGTATATTTCTATGTTACTATGAATGCTTGTATGATATTCCTTGAAATATCGAATAAAGCTTATTTGACTGACTGACTGACTGAGTAGTAAAGTTAGGACTCCTAACTTTAGGACTCCTAAATGCCTTCTGTGAATACCGAAAGTCTTAAAGTTACGATTTCTCTCAGATTAGGAGTCCTAAAGTTAGGAGTCCTAAACTGAGAAAAATCCTAACTTTAAGACTTTTGGCATTCACAGAAGGCATTTAGGAGTCCTAAAGTTAGGAGTTCTAACTTTACTACTCCTAAACTGAGAAAAATCCTAACTTTAAGACTTTCAGTATTCACAGAAGGCATTTAGGAGTCCTAAAGTTAGGACTCCTAACTTCTGTGAATACCGAAATGAGTAAGTGCCTTCTGTGAATACCAAAATGAGTAAGTGCCTTCTGTGAATACCAAAATTAGTAAGTACCTTATGTGAATACCAAAATGAGTAGTGCCTTCTGTGAACACCAAAGTGGTGGTAAGTTTAGGATTTTGTCTTAAGTTAGCTCTGTGAATCGGGCCCAAAGTGCACCTCTCGCTACGCTGACTGATACAACTGATCTTCCAATAACATGCGGGTGAAGAGGAAAAGCCTACAATATCAGGACTGACAGTGACTGGGGTAGTGACTGGGGTAGACTGACCTTTTGCCACTCTCTAGGTAGAGAGTATTAATTTGCTATAAATGCCGGGAGAGCCATTGAAATTTAAAATACTGTTAATCTCTACCCATGAAAAAAACACAACCTTACTGTACACAATTAGGATTACCATATGGGATTGAAACAACATTGCATCTCCACAGCCTAATGGATTTTAAAGATTTGTTCTTTAGGAGAATTTTCGGGAGAACCTTAAAAGTACACGCCCGTATATAAAAGAAAATTATGGAAGCACTCAGAATAACTCGGTTTAGTCAACATTTGGGTATCATGTCACAGAAAGAGTTCGCCTGTCTCACAGGCAACCATAAGGCAGCTCATCTGTGTTTTATGGAACCTTTAGTGCAGCCACCCCTCTTGGGGCATTACCTTAATTCTCAGCCATTTCCGTGCAGGCTTCATTGAAGAAGGGTTCCTTGTAAGACAGAAAATCTACTTGCATTGGTAACTTCTGTATGCTATTTGTGTTTGTATTGTCATCTTTACAAAATTAGCTGCAAGCCCTGCATGACGACACATTTCTCTTTGTATTAGCATTAGCTATGGAGATGTATGATTTTATAAAAGGATCTTGACAGATATGAGATATAGGGGCATATGTACAAAGAAGTGGTGGAGTGTGGCGTTAGCAGTCATGGCTTAACGCCTTACTTCACCACTCCAGAAATGCAAGGCTGCACCAATTTTACAAGAATATGGTGCAGCCTACGTTTCCCCCTTAATTTTTGTGCTGCCTCCTATTTACGGCACCCTTGAAAATAGGGACAGTGTCAAAATCAATGGGTGTTGTGGTGGAACGCCCACCGCAACACTCACTGCCTACCCATTTCACACTAAGTATAGCGTGAAAGGGGACCTAATTTACAAGTTAGCGTTAAGCCACGTTAAGTGGCTTCACGCTGTCCTGTAAATAAGGTGAACCCCTATCTCCACAGGAATGTTCTAAAAATTGAAGTTCCTGTGGCAATAGGAGCTAGTACATATACCCCATAGTAGTTGCAAATGGGGCACAGCCCCAAATTGCGCATTTATGACCTGGGACGGGGCTATAGTGAAGCCACTGCAAGCAGTAGCCTTACAGTCCCACCAAATATGACAATAAAAGTGCCTCCTGGTGCTAATGGAATGCATGCCCAATTTCTGCACCCAGGAACACTTTGGTATGTCAGAAGGGGCAACAGACTCTTGTGCAGCCCCTTCTGTAATACAAAACTAAGCCGTGCTACATGTTACCAGTCACAGCCTCAGGGGACACATTTGCATAGGGCCATAAGCCCAAGCAAAAGGAAATGAGGGAACACTTTGTCTTTGCATCCATGCCGCATTACAATTGTGGACACAGGGGCTGCTGAGAGGTGAGCTGGCTGTGCTACAGTGAGGTGGAGCATAGACAGTGCAACTATTGAGGGTATCCTTTATAAGGAAAATAGGGTTCCTTGGATCCTTTCAGATATTCCATTGTAATTAGGTACAGTCACTCACTGCACCTGTCTTCACGGGGAACTCTGACCCCTTTTGAATTCAGGCAGTGTTGCCACCTGCACATTGTAAGGCAGGTTGCTGGCTTCAAACAGGTGGTCCGTCTTTTACTAATGTGGTGTAACCAGTTCAGGTGTAGTTTTGCATCTGCACTGGAAACCAAGCATTTGCTGTGATACAGCGCTCTGTCCTTGTTTGTGCTGGCATACAGAATTACATGTCTTCAATGGCGTTGAGTGGAACAGTGAACAGTACCCAAAAGTGGCCCTAGATCAAAACAAATGTTCCCAATGGAAGTTCCCCAGTAACAAGATGTAGGAAAATCCATGCACCAAAGCTGTTTATGACTCAATCATGCTGATGCAGCCAAAGTGGTCCATTAAACTGGTGGGTGAACTGCAAATTCCATTGAGAGGCCTTCAGTGCCCCATCAATGTCTGGGTTCCAGGTATCCATGCTCAGATATTAAGAGCACAGCCAAAATTGACTGTACATTGATGAGTAGGTTGACCTCTCTCCGGAGTTGCCCCCACATAGTATAATCCGTTTATCACTACACTTCTCAGAAGGTGCAGAACCATCCATGCCTCTTCCCACAAAGAATCTTGGTCAAGTTTCTTAATTCAACGCATTTCCTATGCCCTATTTGCCCTATGTCTGCCTAGGAGCTATGAAGACTATTGATTGGCATAGAGATGGCATCATTAGCACGCGGGCGATGTCCAGCTTATGTTTCCTTTCAAGGAAATGGTCAGAGGGTTTATTTGAAAATGGGTGCATATTAAAAAAACGGCCCCCTCTGTGAAAACCACACAGGATTGATGCCCACTTCTGGAATATATACTTATACTAAGGGTCGAACCTTACTAAAATCCCCAAATGTGTTTATAGATGCACTCAAGAACACCCATAAGCTACTGGACAATCTTTAAAGACATGTTAGTATTTTCCAAACTTACCAGCTCTTCTCTCACCATCTCCATTTATGTTTTTTTCTCTACCTACTCGAGAAACGTGTGACACAGTAAAACATTTCCCCTAATTGTTTTTCATCAAATATTATTGGGTGGTGTTGCCAATAATCTCTAACACCAGTACCAGAACACTGTGGACCTATCGCCAGTTTCCTCCAAGTGCTGACCTGTTAAGCCTTACGTGATGCATATGCCCTACCTGTCTGCAAATCACTCCATGAAAGCTCTCCAATCCTTACTGAGTCCACCTTCCCACACAGGTACTTGGGAGTGGCCCCCCTAGGGGAAATAAAGGACATGAATCAATAAGAAACTAAAAATGACCACTTATCTGTACATTAAATCTGGATAAAATCTTCACATCTTGCAGGAAATTACACTCATTTACTGATTCAAATCTAGAGTAAGTGGAAGGGTTAAAAATGAAGGCCCTTCAGCATCAGATGATCATGGTGGCCAGTTGAAAATTTCAAATCCACTAGCCACATAACAAGCATTTCCAATGCAATAGGTCTTGCATTTGGGAGAGTTTAAGCTTTTGATATTGTAAATGGCAATGCCTGTTATTTATCTGTTTTGAAAATTAACACATAAATTAAAGGCATTGTCATTTAAATGCCAATAGCTCAAACTCTCGTTAATGCGAGACCAATTGCATTGCGAAGAAGTGGCTGCTATTGTCCCGGCTGCTTGGAAAGGGAAAGCCCCTATGGCACTCTGAATGTTGCAGGAAAGCAGTTGTGCCTGCAGTAGGAGAAACTCATTAAAGAAAGTAGTGCTTACAGACTAAATAAAGCATCCCGGGAAACAACAAAAGTAAAAGAGCCAGTCCTCATGGGAAGTTACAGGTGAAGACAGGGCAGTAATAAGAAGTGACTAACAAGCCTATTGATGAATCGGAAGTCAGCATTTACAAAGGACAGTGACACAAGCCAATGAGAAATATGGGCAGAGATTCGGCGAGCTTCAAGTCTGTACTCAAATACAATTATTCAATCAATCACGTGTTTGTTATGTGTGACTACTCACCTGTAAGGGTCTCAAGGCGCTAGGAAAGAGGGGAGGTGCAGGTTCCCGTCCATCAAGGAGGGGTCTGTTGAAGAGCCACGTTTTGAGGTTTGTCGTGAAGATGGGGAGTGATGTCTGTCTGAGTTCGAGCAGTAGGGCGTTTCCAGGCTCTGGCCGTGAGGAAGAAGGAGCGGCCTCCCGATCTGGTCTTTCTAGCGTGGGGGACCACGGCGTAGGAGAGCTGGGCTGATCCTAGGGCCCTTTGGGCTGCGTGGAATTTGAGTCGGCTGTTCAGGTATGCTGGTCCGGTGTTGTGGAGGGCTTTGTGTGCCGGGGTGAGGATCTTGAAGGTGATTTTAGTCTCGATGGGGAGGCAGTGGAGTGTGCGCAAGGTCTGGGAGATATGGCAGTGTCTTGGCAGGTTGCGGACCAGTCTTGCGGCTTCGTTCTGGATGTTTTGTAGCTAGCGGGTGAGGTTTTTGTTTATTCCGGCACAGAGTGCGTTGCCGTAGTCGAGCCTGCTGGTGATGAGGGCGTGAGTGACTGTCTTTCTGTGCTCAAGGGGGACCCATTTGAAGGTCTTACGTAGGAGGCGGAGGGTGTGGAAGCAGGAAGATGCAAAAACAGCATGCCTCGCAAAGCAGCTCATATTCTGCCCAGGCTGGCCCAAATAATACCGCCTTAAACCATCTGACATCATTAGACACCAATAACCACATCATAATATATTTTTATTGAGGGCCTTTTTCTTTTTGGTCTTTTATACAGCGCATGTCATAGTCCAGAGAAGTAGAGAGCATCTTATTTAGTACTTTTCAATACACACCACCTGTTTAACGGGATTAAACAGTTTAAGTTTTTTATTTGCAGTCTAGAAGAGGTCAAAAACAACATCCACCGGATCCAATATTAAACATTAGTAAGTGACCTATTGGAAATTCGATCAAGTGAACTCTTAAATTCATTAATTTAATCAGACGTGATACTCTGAAACATTGTCTAAACCTATAATCCACTAGAGCGTTTCAAATGTATACATGTGTACATGCGACTGGATAGCAAGGAAGCTATTGAACCCAGAACTCCTACCCTGTAACACTCTGGCTCCTATTTCATAGGTCAGCTGACTAATGCTCTATTTATCAGCGAGACACCCCAGATCCCAGCCTTTCCTCTGTGCTAATTGGCAGCAGATTGTCACACAGAGACATATATTTCTGTTTAAGTTGTAAATAAATCTCAGACAAAGTTGCACAAACATAAATCGATCCGTCAAGAGAAAGCACCGTGCATCTGAGCTCTGCCACACAAAGATAAGGACGGCAAACAAAAGGCCGCCTGCCAATAGCTTTATCGTACTCACTTGGAAAACTGCATCTACCAACTGTGATGTTAATGGTTCCATTTAGGAGACGTGCAGTATCTTTCGGGGCAGTTTTATTCGATGCGCCTTTACAGCGCGTGCTTTGCTAACTGGTCTTAGTTTTTTGCCAGATTTTATTAAAACACGCGTAAACTAATCAATTCAGAGGGCAGGGTGTTAAATAGACAATCTCGCTTGAAAGTGGCAAGCTTGCCCTTCCAATAAGGTGCAGTTTTAAATTCATCAGTGACGTAGTTAAAAAAAATTAGTTACGCAATGAGCTTTCTGGCATGCATTACGAACTTTTGTTTTAAAGCATATTCGACCGTGATTTTTCTTTTCAAAAATTGTGGCGGTCCAATTGGGTTTTCCAAAGCTGATTTGATGGAGTTGCTAGTAGGGAGAACGTGATGTACAAATAGTTGGATTTATTGTGTTCCTTCTGAGTTCTTTCTCGCAGGAAGACGTGGACAAGAATAGGATAGATTGCAGAAACGGCTCGACTCTCCAGACTGTTTGTTGCTTTTGTGAGTCTTGAGATAGCCCGAACTCTGTTGTGCTCGGCTGGCTACCAGTCACAACACTATAAAACGATCTATGACTTGTATTACATACCAGCACCATTGGTTAGTGTTCGCTGCCCTCCTTGTCAAAGCCAAGGGAGTGGATTTGAACCATATGTTCAGTACATGCCCGTTTCTAGAAGTACTTTAGCATGAAATCACCAAATTTATGGGAAATATGCTAAAGCTTGATGTTACTTTGACCCCTCACCTGATGTCGCTAGGTGTGTTGTTAATGGACCAGTGCCAGTATTTCGTGTTTGTTGCTATGGCAATGGTTTGTATGTGTATATCAGAATCCTCTACCCAAATCCACCCTGTATTTCATCAGTTGCTGGGGTGTTTGCTCTCGATGTATAATATTGAAAGCACCCTGCATGCGCGTTAAGCCAAGAAAAAGGTAAAGAGGAGTTGGGGACCCCTTCAGGACTGGGTTGGTACTCGGTAATTTGATCAGTTGGCTCAGTAGCAGCTTATATATGGTCATACAGGCAGGGTCGGATTGGGATCACAATTCGGCCCGGGCACTGACAAAAAAAGTGGCCCACATTCAAGAGGCGTTGCCCACATTCAAGGGGCGTGCCCTTTCATGAAACACTATTTGCACAGACAAGGAATGAACAGTGGGATGATACTGTTCTTGCACAGGACACAGGGCAAAGTGGAAAGGGGCGACCACTCGGTCCCCCCGCACGTATGGCAGAGTACCTCGATCCCCCCGGGAAGCCATCTTGGGCGGGAAGCGTGTCTCGGCTGGTATGCCCGAAGCGGCGTAGTCGGGGCGCGCTTTTTCCCGCCCTGGAGTGGGCTGGCCTAGACACTGACGCGGCTGGCCACGCCCTCGGGGCAGGCAGGGGCGGGTTTACGCCCGCCCTGAAGACGGATAAAAGGGGACGCAAGACCAGAAGGCATCCTCTTGTTCCTGTGCTCTGAAGCTGCACCTCCTCGCTGCACGTGAGCTCGAGACGGAACGAAGAGCCAATTTTGAGCGTTTTGATCTTTCTTTTGTCTTACAGATACTCTGTTGGAGAAATGCCCAAGAAAGGCGGAAAGAGAATGACGACCGAACAGATGCTTCGGGTCCTCATGAAGGAGATGACCGAGCTGAAGAAGCGGGTGGCGGAGAGAGAGGGGGAAGGGGGTCCGGAACGTCCTTCGGCTGGAGCAGCCCCAGGAGGGAGAGCCAAGAGGCCAAGGAGGGGACCAGCTGGGGGAGACGTCCCGGTTCCCCGTACCCCGCTCGAAGCGCCAGCCCCAGTACCCGTGGAGGGGAATCCGATTCCCGTGGTGGTCACCCCGGTGTCCAATGAAGATATGCCGCCCGAGCTGGCAGCACAACTTACAGCGTGGTTGGGCGAAAGTAGCGAGGGCGCCACGGCTGTCGACGCGCAGGCGCTGATGAAGCAATTGCGCGAGAAACGGGATGCAGCCAAGGTGTCCGCGCCGGCTGCAGTAGGTGACAAGCCACAAGGGACGATTACGACCGCAGAGGCAGCGTCCGGTGCAGGTAAGCGGCCATTGCCGATTGCGAGGGATGAGTCAGCACCCTCTCGTAGAGAAAGGTTGGGTCAACATGTGCCTTTGGCAATTAAAGAGAAGATTTGGGCGGGGGAATATGTGAACATCTTCTCGTTCCTTGTTGATCATTATGAGGTGGAGCATGTTAAGGGCCAGAAAGACCTCATGCATCCGAGTGTTTGGCGCGCAAAAATGTCCGCCTTTAAAGTGAATGAGAATATTGGCAATTGGGGCAATGCATGGGGGATTTTTACGTCGATCTTGGGAGAACGTAGGCCCGAGTTGCTTTCCGAGTTGCCGACCTATCAGTCGCGAATTATGGGGTACTCGACGTCACACCAGGGTAACCATTGGTTCTGCTACGATAATCTTTTTAGAAAGGCTAAAGAGCATAATAAAAGCTTAACCTGGGATTGTTACGATTCTTTGACATGGGATAAAATGAAGGAGACAGGTATGTTGAAAATGCCATTGGTAGGGAGTAATGTTGGCGAATCCTCCCGCCAATATGCGGGGACGCCCTTTCGATCAGGTACGGGTACCGACGATTACTCGAGACCTGCCAGCAATACAGGGAAAAGGGGGTTCTGCTGGAATTTCAACAGAGGTAAATGTACTAGGCCCCAGGGATCGTGTAAATTTAAACACGAATGTAGTGGGTGCGGGTCGTCCCATCCTGAGTCCACGTGCAGAGCCAAAACGGGTGATAACGGCGGTAGAGGAGGCGCCAAACAGGTCTAACATAGTCCGAGGGGCGCCTTTACCTACCCCGATTGATACCTTGGCGATGATTCCCTGGCTCAGTGAATACCCGGATCGTACTTCTGCTGGGGTGCTGCGGAACGGGTTCTCGTATGGTTTCCGCATCCCAGTAGGGGATTTTCAGGGTGTGGAGAAGTGCAAAAATCAACTTTCGGTCCTGCAGCATACGACCGTGGTACAGGATAAGATCCGGAAAGAGGTTAGTCGAGGTCGGGTTGCCGGCCCGTTTAGTGTACCCCCGGTGCAGAATTTTGTTTGTTCTCCTTTAGGGGTGGTCCCCAAGAAGGACCCGGGTGAGTTCCGACTGATTCATAATTTATCAGCTCCACGTGGTCTTTCTGTAAACGATGCTATAGACCCAGAAGTGTGTTCGGTGCGGTACGCATCCTTCGATGAGGCCGTAGCCATTTTGAATCGCCTGGGGCCCGGGGCTCTGATGGCGAAGTCAGATATCGAGTCAGCGTTCCGATTGCTCCCGGTACACCCAGACGACCAGCGTCTCCTAGGTTTCATGTTTCAGGGCCATTATTACATGGATAGGTGTATGCCGATGGGGTGCTCTATATCTTGTGCCTATTTCGAGAAATTCAGTAGTTTTCTACAATGGGTCTTCACAAAGAGGACGGGTTTCCAACATGTAATGCATTACCTTGATGATTTTCTGTTCCTTGGGGCAGCCGGGGATCGTGAGTGTGGCCAGGCCTTGGCCGAATTTTGTGTGTTAATGAAGCAGTTTGGTGTGCCATTGGCACCAGGTAAGACGGTGGGTCCTGCGACTTGCCTCGAGTTTCTGGGGATCGAGTTAGACTCCAGTGAGGGTTGTTTTCGTTTACCACCTGACAAAGTGGGGAAGTTCAGGGCAGCCCTGCAAATGTGTATAAATGGATCTAAGGTTACGCTGCATCAATTACAGCAGTTGGTGGGACAGTTGAATTTTGCCCTGAGGGTTATACCGATGGCCCGCCCCTTTTCCCGTTCTATTGCCCAAGCTATGGTCGGCCTAAGGGAGGGTCATCATCGCACGAGACTATCGGCTGAGGTCCGCCAGGACATGCGCATTTGGTTAGCATTTCTGGCGGATTTTAATGGTCGAGTTGTCTGGAACAAACCGGCCGTGTCCTCTGAAGAGCTGGGGCTATGGACAGATTCGGCAGGTAGCATAGGTTTTGGTGCCATCTTCGGCACAAAATGGGCGGCACAAAGATGGCCGGCATGGTGGCATGACAATGGACTGACAAGTAATATTGCTTTCCTGGAACTTTTCCCCATCTTGGTGGCCCTGAGAACCTGGCCCGAAGGGTTCAAAGATCACTCTGTGGTATTTTGGTCTGACAATATGACCGTGGTCGAGTGCATCAATAGCCAGGCAGCACGATGTAAACTGATTTTACGATTGCTCAAAGAAATTGTTTTACTGTGTATGCAACTGAATGTGCTATTCAGAGCAAAACATGTCCCGGGGGTGATGAATCAGGCGGCTGATGCACTGTCTCGTTTTCATATGCAGGCTTTCTCGGGTTTCCTTCCCACAGCGGACCCAGAGCCGGCACCCTTTCCCGAAGCTCTCTGGTCTCTCGGTGCCCCGAACTTCGTCACCTCGTGGGAGAGAGCCTAGCACCAAGGACAAGGAAGGCATATGAAGGGGCGTTTCGGTCCTATTTAGCCTTTTTGGGGACTGATAGAGAGGGACTTTGGGGCCACGAGGAATGGGTAGTGAATTTTCTGATGTCCTTACGTAGGGCTGGGAAATCGGTGGCTACGGCCCAGAGGCATCGTGCTGCCATTTCCTTTGTTGCCAGGGCTCATGGTATCCAGGACCCGACAGCGTCTTTCGTTGTACAGAAAGCGCTGCGTGGGTGGCAACGCCTTGAGGGTCGCAGAGTAGATGAGAGGCGCCCGATAGGTTTGGATAGGTTGGCCCAGTTGTTGGCCACACTCCCTGCCACATGTTCATCTCAGTTTGAGACAGTGTTGTTCCGAGCCGCTTTTACGCTGGCATTTCATGGAGCGATGCGGGTAAGCGAACTGGTGGCAAGGAACAAACGGGATGTGACAGGGGGTTTGTGCCAGGAACACGTTCAGATCAGAGGAGAGATGATGACTGTCTCCTTTGTCAGGTCCAAGACCGATCAAGACGGGATGGGTGACTGCGTAATCATACGCAGGATTCCCGGGTCCTCCACGTGTCCGGTAAAGTGTTTAGAAGACTACCTAGCACGAAGGGTGGCATCATGGGGGGGGACCTTGTTGAGACACGCGGACGCCACCCCACTGACGAAATTTCAGTTTCAGCGGGTGCTTGCGATGTCAATTGCCGCTGCGGGCTTGAACCCGGGCGAGTTTGGGACCCATTCCTTTCGGATAGGGGCTGCTACGGAAGCTGCAGCTAGGGGTCTTAATGTTGAACAAGTGAAACGAGTGGGGCGTTGGTCCTCTAAGTGTTATAAGAGGTATGTGCGGTTGCACATGTTGTGAAGCTGTAATGATGTACTCACGCTTCTTCTCTTTGTTTGGTTTTCAGTTGCGCAAGCCTACGAGGCGGGGCGGACTATGCAGTTGACCCAACACCGGGCCAGCGGTCAGACATCACCGGCTGTGAAAAAGGAGGTGTGGGTCGTGGGCCACTCATACGTGAGGCGTGCCGCGGACGTATTCAAAGCAGGTGACATGATTCACGTAGCTGGGGAATACGGGTACAGTGTGTCCTTCTACGGAAGAGGCGGTCTCTGTATTGACCAGTTTCAAGCATTTTTCGAGGGTTTGTTAGGGCGGACGAGGTCACCGCCGTCTATAGTCATAGTACATCTAGGGGGCAATGATTTGGTCACCACCGGTAGACGACTTCTCCTGGAGGCAATGCTTTCCACTGTAAGTTGGTTGGCGAGGAGAATTCCGGGGTGCACAATTGCATGGTCCCATATGATCCCACGAAAGGTGTGGCGAGGGGCTATTTCTGTTCCTGCTTTGAATCACTCTGTGAGAAAGCTTAATAACAAAGTGAGTAGGTTGTTCCGTTCCAGGACATTGCATTCTATTTCGCATGGCTGTATTAATGATGACAGTATGTATTTGGGGGATGGTGTGCATTTGTCTCGGGTGGGGAATGAGTTACTCATAGGAGACTTCTTAGCATGGTTAAAAACGTTAAAACATGACCTTTAGGTAGGAGCTTTGTGGGGGGTCCGGATAGCCGGTCAACTATCCGGCCTGTGGCGGTAAGGTCATGATCGGTGAGCACTAATTGGAAGATCCCTATGAGTGGGCGTCACCCAACACGGATGGGAGCGCTCGGGAGAGGTGGCCATAGGCCCCTCAACGGGGAGGCGGTCCCTTCTAAGGATGGGTCGCCGAAAGAAAAGGAAAGGCGGTCAAGGCCCCTTCCTGTGTAGGAGGGGTTACAGCCCCCTTCTGGGGAATTTCCCGGGGCCAGTGACGTCTGCGACGGCAGATGTGGTAAGTTGTGCGGGGTTTGGGGGGGGTCTACGCTACCTTCTAGATACCTCACACGAGTCCTCGAACGACCTTTAAGTGGCGTCGAGTTTTATTGGTGCCCCCGTCAAGTCAAAGGGAAATTGGTAGTTGCACTTGAGGTACGCCTCAGTGCTGTCGCCCCTCACAAGTGGGGGGGGTATTTCTGGTTAGGGATCTTGACACCGGTTACGACCTTGCCGTTGGCCCTTAAACGTTAGGATGTACAATTTCATAATTTCAAGTAAATGTTTGTAGGATGTTAGTTCGGCTAGGAGAACCTCTGTATTAGAGAATCTGTTAAGGTTAGCCAAACATCGCAATGTGGTAATGAAATTGTACATTAATATGAAACTGTTTAATGTTTTAATTTTGTTTTAATAAATACGGCCGGGAGGGTCACTCCCTCCCTCTTCCAAAAACTTCAAGAACTGTTTCCGGTTTCCCTCCTTTGGGGATTGTGTTGAGAGGGGGTGGCGGGTATCTCAGCCATATGGAAAGGGGCGACCACTCGGTCCCCCCGCACGTATGGCAGAGTACCTCGATCCCCCCGGGAAGCCATCTTGGGCGGGAAGCGTGTCTCGGCTGGTATGCCCGAAGCGGCGTAGCCGGGGCGCGCTTTTTCCCGCCCTGGAGTGGGCTGGCCTAGACACTGACGCGGCTGGCCACGCCCTCGGGGCAGGCAGGGGCGGGTTTACGCCCGCCCTGAAGATGGATAAAAGGGGACGCAAGACCAGAAGGCATCCTCTTGTTCCTGTGCTCTGAAGCTGCACCTCCTCGCTGCACGTGAGCTCGAGACGGAACGAAGAGCCAATTTTGACCCACCCACCAGCCCCTGATGACAGCCAGTTGTTTTGAATAAAAGTTGATGGATAACTCTAATTTCGTTTACAGGTCGTGGTATTATCGTGTTGATTTTGAGTGTGTAATAAAGAATGGTCTATTTCATTTATGTCTTGTGATTAAAGAAATTCATTTATTTGCTCTTAATATGGTCGTAATGCCAATGTATTTTTAGTTTAATAGGATTAGTTAGCATTGTCGTGTTTATTTTGGTCGGGGGGTAAGGTCATGATCGGTGAGCACTAATTGGAAGATCCCTATGAGTGGGCGTCACCCAACACGGATGGGAGCGCTCGGGAGAGGTGGCCATAGGCCCCTCAACGGGGAGGCGGTCCCTTCTAAGGATGGGTCGCCGAAAGAAAAGGAAAGGCGGTCAAGGCTCCTTCCTGTGTAGGAGGGGTTACAGCCCCCTTCTGGGGAATTTCCCGGGGCCAGTGACGTCTGCGACGGCAGATGTGGTAAGTTGTGCGGGGTTTTGGGGGGGGGTCTACGCTACCTTCTAGATACCTCACACGAGTCCTCGAACGACCTTTAAGTGGCGTCGAGTTTTATTGGTGCCCCCGTCAAGTCAAAGGGAAATTGGTAGTTGCACTTGAGGTACGCCTCAGTGCTGTCGCCCCTCACAAGTGGGGGGGGTATTTCTGGTTAGGGATCTTGACACCGGTTACGACCTTGCCGTTGGCCCTTAAACGTTAGGATGTACAATTTCATAATTTCAAGTAAATGTTTGTAGGATGTTAGTTCGGCTAGGAGAACCTCTGTATTAGAGAATCTGTTAAGGTTAGCCAAACATCGCAATGTGGTAATGAAATTGTACATTAATATGAAACTGTTTAATGTTTTAATTTTGTTTTAATAAATACGGCCGGGAGGGTCACTCCCTCCCTCTTCCAAAAACTTCAAGAACTGTTTCCGGTTTCCCTCCTTTGGGGATTGTGTTGAGAGGGGGTGGCGGGTATCTCAGCCATAGTGCCAAAGGCCTACATGCTGAGCAACTAAAAAAATAGCAAGGCCCCTTTCTGTCACATAATTATTCCAGCCCTCCAGCACAGGAGCACCTGAAAAGCAGCAAAGCCCCTGCTATTACTAGCTTACTTAGCCCTCCCCAGACCTTCAGCTCAGGAGCACATGAACAGAGGTAAGGCCCCTGCAATTAGTAAATTAATCAGCCCTCCAGGCCTTGGGAAAATGTCCTGGCAGGGGAAACACGGCTTTCTGGGTCATCCAAGGTAGCCAGGTAGCCAGGGGGGAGGCTGGGGTGAAGCTGGTGCATGGGAAGTGCCTTCCCAGTGTGTTCTGGCAGTTTGAGGGTTTACCATTTACTGTAGTATTACCCTTGTACCTGTGTATGGTACCCTTTTGTAACTTGCACACATCACTTTTCTCTAGTATCACACTGTATGCTACCTCTCACTTTTGTTTGCTTTAGATACTTGCACAAGTGCCACCATTGCCTATGTAACGTTTGTTCTTGTGCTGGAGTGTCTGCACACATATCACGTTTTCCTCCTGTAATGTACCGAATGCTACCTCATGTATTTTGGTTGCTCACTATTATCACTTTTGATTCATGTAACTTAACGTTTGATTTTGTAATTTGTCCACTTGGTTTTTCTCCTCATGTATTATTGCTGTTCCTTGTGTGACGCGCTCTGACACCTTTGGGTAAAGTCCGCGATATATAAAATTGCATAAATAAATAAATAAAATAAAAAAATTCCAAACATCACCTGGCCCCCACAGCAAGACCCATTCTTCCTCGTCCACTATGCCCTGAATGTGAAAGGCTGTGAGCGAGGTGCTAAGACTAACACCGTTTCTGGGCTGCATGGGCCCCAGGGGGGCCGAGGTGAAAATGGCTCAAAGGCCTGAGAAACACCTGGCCCCCAGGGAGGCCGATTCTTGCAAACAATCACCCCTCCCCAGCCCAGCCTGATTGCTTGGCAGGGAGGGGTGAAGGAGACGCCACAGCTGACAATCGCTGTCCGGCCGCACAGCGAGGCTGCTTTCCTTTTCTATGTCTGTCTCGTGCCCTCCGCGGGCCGTTTTTTTTTCCCCCTTTCCTAGTCCACTCTCTGTGGACTGGGACAGGGGAGAAAAAAACGGCCCACAGAGGGCACTGAAGCACCGGCCCTTCGGCCCATTCCCGAATGCCCGCCTTGCCAATCCGCCCCTGCATACAGGGGTTACATTGGCACTACCCGGAATCTGGTGAACCACCATGCATGCTATCACTCTGTCATTGGCGGTTTCTCCGCTAAATCGAAGGAGCGTCGCCCCACTGCCTTGAAGCAGTAAAAATGAAAAAATGAAAATGATAATAACGTAATGTTTTTAACATTTTATTTTGTCTTCCTGCTGCGGCAGCTTTGTGTTGGGGACTGGGCTGCAGGGGAGGAGTGGTAGAACTGTCCTAAGTGCACAAAGACTGTTTGGTTGGTCCTCTCGGGCTGCGGAAATAGTCATGAACACTTTCCCTGTTCTTCATGCAGCCTGCATTATAGCATGCATGGAAAACATACCCTGGCCCCCAGTCCCTGGCTGAGCGCCGAATCACGGCGCTCAGACCAATCACAACGCTACATTGCAGCATTGTGATTGGTCAGGGGGGCCTGGGTGCTTACTAATCACATCGCTGGATTGCAACGCTGTGATTGGTCAGGGTAACCTGGCTGTGTATCCTGCAGTCCTAGACATAGGAGAGCAGGGTCAAGGACGCAGGGCCTGGTGGCAAGGTAAGTGTATTTTTTTATAATTCAACATTGATTCCCGCGCACCTCACCCTGCTGCCCCCCCTCGCCCACCCCGCTACCCATGACCTGTGCCAGCCGCCGCTGCACTCTGTTCCAGTATGTTTAACTGGCTTGGGATCAACAACAGTGGGATATTGAAGTACTCTCTGCATTTCACTCTTGGTTTTTGTATCTCATCTTCTTTACTACAAATTAGATGAAGGTTGTCGGTATGTTTTATACCTTGGATCTAAATTGTATTTTTCTTCCTTTCTGATTAATTAGTTTTGATATGGAACACAGAGTTTTGGATTTCTTGGCATCATGTTTAAAGCACATTTGCACTTTACCTTCTCATGGGCACTTAAATTGTCTTTATGAATTATGTAATGAATTGTATATCGTGTGTATTTTACATTATGCAGCGTCTGATTCGGAAACAATGTTTTGGGAGCATTCATGTATACATTTGAAAGCTGGCTTCACTCTATTGCACTTTATTGTCCAAATCCGTACCTTTTTCTTGTGCTCTGTTATCATAATTTTTTCTGAATTTAAGCAATCTTAATTGACATATCTTAGAGGTAAAATTAATATGGCAATCATGAAATTTGGGATCTGGATGTTATGGCTTAATGCTTTACCCATGTTTCATGGTTACACTCTAATCTGCACTTTAGCTGATTATCATGATTTTGGAGCAATATATCTAATAATTTGAATGTGTTTGTTATTATGTTAATATTGGTATGCTATTACTATATTATGAAATTAAACGTTTTCGTATTTTACTTGTTTCTCGCCTCTTGTAATTTACTGTGGAAACACTTCTGCAATTAAAACATTAACAAAGATATATATTCATAAGGTTTAGTCTATTTCAGAAATACGAATATTGAGAATGTAAATCAGTTCCTTCAAAGTAGCGATTTTATAACAAGTGTTCCATTTCTTCAAGATACGTTCACTTGATTTAACATTTGTTTACTATGTCTACTTGCTTTAACATTTGTTTACTATGTCTACTTGCTTTAACATTTGTTTACTATGTCTGGCGTTAGCCAAGACCTTTTGATTTTACTAAAATTACATTTATAACACATTTTTTTAGAGCGATTTAAGCCAGCCCTCTTCATCCATTGGTCTGCTATTTTGTCATTCACAGTTTTCGTCTGCCCATTACAGCATACAGCACAGGGCAGTGGGTCAGCCCAGTTCATCAATTGGCTAGCGTCAATCTGAATGACAATATTCGGATCTTTCACATGGCACAACACAAAGCAGTTCACTTAAGTGTCTGAGGCTGTTATGGCAATGTGTGTTTTTTTTATACAAAATGTGTTTGCTTCTAGCCAATGTTTTTTTTTAGATTGGCAGGGGCGCTCCAGCTTCCCCAACAGAAAGGTTTTGCAAAAGCATGACAAAAGACAAAGCAATTACTGACAAAGCCAAAAGTCTGGAAGACATCAACAGGTCTCTTTGCTTTCCCAATGCTTGCTTGGT
The DNA here is from genome assembly GCF_964263255.1 of Lissotriton vulgaris. Taxonomy (NCBI): domain Eukaryota; kingdom Metazoa; phylum Chordata; class Amphibia; order Caudata; family Salamandridae; genus Lissotriton; species Lissotriton vulgaris. Next base: position 884,569,734 of record NC_141696.1, on the reverse strand, counting down.
TTACACAGGCTACCCTAGGGAAGTATCAGGGGCCACTGCAAGGCCTATTGTTTAGGAGCCACAAGATTCAGAGGGTCTCCACTTTTCAAACCAGTGTTAGGTGGAATGACTGACTGCTCACTGCTAGCAGACAGGCAGTGACAACGTGGGCAGTGGGAATTTATGCCGCTTTTCTTCAAAGTTTATTATGTGATTGGACCATTGATAAGTGTTGAGATATCTGTTCATGATTTCAGGCCAAAAACATAGATTTTATAGAGTTGAAAAAAAAAGATGGAAGATGAAAGTTTTAGTGATATTTGACTAATTAATATTATTGTATATATATTTCAAAATCATGACAATAATTAGAATGGTTCATTAAAAAATGTCATATATTCAAACTAAAAAAATGTTTTAAGTTGTTTGCTGGTCCTGGGTTCACAGAATTATACAACTGGTTAGCCACAGCACTTTGCTGGACCAACATAATGGCAAAATACATCACCACTTGCCTCAAATGTTAAAACAATTGTACATGATGAACGTTGGTGATATTCTTGGGAACTACATACCAAGATCCAATGGTAAACACATTTGCATACAAACTACACTTCCTCAGAAGAAATGTGGTATTTCAAATTTACTTATGGCTCAATGGTTACTTCATTATGCATAGTCTAGTGCTAATTTAATTCTTACATTATTATTGTACTGAGACAATATAAGTATTTTTGGACCCAAACACTTAGGGCCCGATTGCGATGTTGGAGGGATCGGAGTCCTTCCGACATTGCTCTGGAAATGGAACCGAATGACCACCCGTCGTCGGTTCCAGCCCAGCTATTAGGATACGACCGAACACTGGTCAATCGCAATCCTATACTTTGCTATGGGATCATGCATTCCGAACGGAATGCATGCTCTCATAGCATAGAGCAGAGGTGCAGTACATCCCTGCACCCCATGGCAGGCACCTCAAGATGCCTGCCACCGGGTGCAGGAATCAACAGGAGGACACCCCCCTAATCCTCCATTTGGCAGCCTTGCACCCATGGGGGGCCTGCTGGTGGCCCCCAAAGACCGATTCCCAAAGCCTTTCTGTGTCGGAAAGGCTAGCACAGAAAGGCTGTTGGAATCCGGCATCGTAATCCCTTGGGCGGAAAGAGCCAGCCGAGGGATTACAGAAGGCTTTTCGAATGACGGACAGGCTCTCCATATATGAAATTAATAAGGACCCCCTAATGCACAGAACTTCTAGGACAGGGCAAAACACAATGTGGGTATCTTCCTAGTCAGTCAAATAAAAATAGGCTAATACAAACATCTATGTCTCATAATTCAAGTCAGCAATGTCAAGCAAACATAATCAATCCGATAAAAGCAATTAAAAAAAATTCTTATGATTATTTTATCAGAGAATATATATTTACATACCTGAAGGCATACAAAAAAATTTATAGATATATGTGTCTAATTTCATAACTGTTTGTCTTTTAATTTATTCAAGTCAGACTCTTTAAAATGTAATTTCATGTCATACAACTATAGGATTATATGTTTAGAATTGTTTTTATGAATTTTAAGATTTGCGGCCTTACTTCCTGATGAAGGCGCTACACACGCCGAAACGCGCATCGAACAGTATACAGCTTCGCCACAGTTTTTGTTTATTGTATTGTATTTTTATGGAATATAATTGTTATATATATGAGTTGTATTTTATCATTATGTTTTGAATATCTACATTGTTTTCACTTTTATGTAAGAAGTACTAGATAAAATAATCCTAAGAATTTTCTTAACTTGTTTTTATCGGATTGATTATGTTTGTTTGATTTTGCTGACTTGAATTATGAGACACATATATTTGTATTAGCCTATTGTTTATTGACTGTCTAGGAAGATACCCACATTGTGGGCAGGCTCTCCATGCCCGTCGGTGGCCATTCGGAAATCCGATTCGGATTCCCTTCCGACGGACCCCATCAAAATGGGTATGTCGGAAAGGAATCCGACCAGCCGAGTACAATGCGGTCTGAAGTGCTCCGACTGATGGTCGTAGCCATTGCAGCCCACGTAGTAATCGGACCCTAAGTGGTCACATTTACTAGTCCCACTCAAATCAAAACTATTTAGGGGAACGTGTGGGACACTAAGGGGGTTACATTGACTATTCTCAATCCAATCTAAACCATTTAGTGGAAGGTTTAAACACCAAAAGGGTGAAATGTACTATTCCCACTCCAATTCAAACCATTTAGGGGAACGATTTGGACACTAAAGTGGTCACAATATCTATTTGCAGTCCAGTCAGCAATCAGACGCCAAATTAGGATACAACTGCTGTGCTGGCAGTCAGAAAGTGCTTTATAACATGGTGGCTTGTGCTGCAGCCCAGGAAAAGGGCCACAGCACAAGCCACAGTGTAAAAGAGCACTTTGTGTATATCCATGCACGTGTGGCATGCACCATGTGGTGCATGGTACACAGTGAAAGAATGTGCAGGGGGCACTACATGTGCCCCAGAGGCCACTTTGCAATTGCCCATGAGGGATAGGGGCCCTGTTTGGGGCACCCAAAGATCTTTTCTGACAGCCTTTTCAAGGCAGTCGGAACCCCATGAGAAGGCTGTGAGAAAGGGACATTGTAATCCTGACGGCCGTGCCTGCCTCGGCACCACATTCATTCAAGGGATACGATTCCGACGGCCACCCTGATGGGATCGTAGATCCTGTTGGAGGCGGCAGTCTTCCCAGAGGTGTAGCTAGAGCTTGTGGCACCCAGGGCTATCATTCAGATCGCCGCCCCCTGGGGGGTGCTGGGGAAAAAGGATGGCTAGCACCTGAAAGAGGTCTGAGAGACACGTAGTAATGCCACTAATAGTTACCTCGATCATGCAAGTTACATGCACACGGTCCAGGGCTGGACAGCCCCCGTCCCCAAAATAGTGCAGCCTGGGGCGGACCGCCCCCACTTAGCTACGCTGTTGAAGGAAAAGCAGAAGGAAAACCAAAACTTACATCATATCTGCCCCATTCATGACATCTCACATATGACATCTCACATATGACATCACAGCATGTGCTGGACCTCTGTTCCCTACCTGTCCCATTCATGACATCTCATCCATGACATCACAGTTGGTGCAGGACCCCTGTCCTCTGGTCATGTTCAAGCCACCTACCCCATCACATGCCCAGCTTCTGTGGCATGAACACCTACTCCTCTAGGCATAAGCTGCGATTTTTAGGGTGTGCTGATCTGGTTAAATTTACAAGAACCCCCTGCCTCTCACGACCTTACCTGGGTCCTGCGGCATCCATCAGGGCTATCTTTGGCTTAAGTGTCTGCAAACCCTATTCAGAATCCACCTCTCTCCGTGACTCAGCATCACTCTACCAAAAAGTTCTTGTTCCACTACACCTGACCTTCCTCGTCTACCTCATGCATGTCAGTTACAAAATGCGCTGTGCCAAATGCGGAGTCATCCTTTTCTACCTCAGAAAAAGGTGAACTTTATTCTGTCACCCTATGGCTGCCCTTCTCATCCAACCACGCTCGCAGGTGGAGGAAAATGTACCCTTGGTACATCGCTATGAAATAAACCGAGTACCGCATGTCATTTACTACTCCTAGAAAAGGTAAGAGGGTGGTATAAAGCAGCACATGAAAGCGTCCTTGAGAGATTTTTTCTAGCTAATTGCTCCCAAGAAGTATTAAGGTGCCGTGGCTTGTCTGTCTCGTTTTAGGACTTGTGTGCAACGGAGGGAGGTCTAAAGCCATTGAGAAGCCTTGACTTGCCCTCCTTCCATTGCCCACAAATGTTGCTGTCTTGTGATGTTTATCTGCCATGCGATACTGAATGGACAAGTGCCCACTTCTAGGAATGCCCATTGAAACTCATGGGGGTATATTTGAAAGGGTCCAGACCATCTTTCACTTTAGTGCCTAAATCTTGCCCTTGAAAATAAGTTCTGACCCCCCCACTTCTTGTTATAGGACTTGTGAAATACCACTCACTAAAAATCCTTTCCTCCCCTCTGAAACCCATTTAAGCTCCCTCATACCTCACTCAGCCTCCAGTACTCCACAGTGGTTTCTGCCAGGGTCTCTATGTAGGGGTTGATTCTCTTCTTTCTGCAGCAGCCAATCCCCCAGCACTGCCATTGCCACAGACTCGACTCCTCAGGAGAGCGCGTAGTGGTGGAGCGCGTGACGCACCACTGCTATGTTCTCAGCGCGAGGGCCGGCCCAAAATGCTGTCCAGGGCCGCCATTGGTAGCGCTGGCATGATACAAGATTGATGGCCCTGGCAGGAGGGCGCGGGTGGGAGGACCAGGATCTGCACGCGATACACCTTTAACGGCAGCAGGACACAGCTGACAACATTTTATAACTATAAACAAAAGATGCGAGGAGGAAGTGGCCAGGCACTCCGCCACCCTGGCAGACTGGCACCTCTTCAGAGAGTCCCTCGGTGCACAGCTGAGCCCGTGGAGGGGGCACAGTGTGTAGCTCGGAGAGGCCCGCCACTGCACGCTTAAACCTGCCATTTAATTGGATGTCATTTTAATTAATGGGGCCCGGACCGTTAGAAGAAGGGTTGGGGAGGAATTGGGTGAGGCGGCAGATTGGACCGCAGAGGGCGCTTACTACTAGGATGCCTGCAATCAATCACGACCTACTTCCGTGGCGGCGAGCTCTTGTTTGGCATCTGGCGTTGGTGGGCAGTTAAGGGGCGGGACGCGGCCGTCTCCCTGCCAGAGGAAGCGAGTCCTCATCGGCCTCCTCCAGTCTGAGGTACCAAGGGCGCAGGGCGCCTTCTGATGCCAGGACTTCGGCCTGCTCTCAGTGCCACAAGAGTCATCGAGAGGGCGCAGTGCCACCCTTCATGCCACAGTCATCAGTCCAGGAATGCGAGGAAAAGAATTTACTTCTCAGCATTTATGGCATTCTTTCCCTTGTACTATGGTTGGATTTGGTAGCACGTTTTAATATGAAATATTTATATCAAATAAATCAAATACATAACGTATATAGGACTTTGCCCTAGTGTGCAAGAGCGTGAAAAATGCATATCATAGTAAAGCTGTCATGGGAAGGATAGAAGCCCCAGAGATCTTCACATAAGATCAGTGTGGAAGGGCACTGAGTTACACCACAAAGGGTGCAAGCAGGTGCAAACAGCTGGCGCGCAGCAATGGCCCGTTGCGTAGGACTTTATCATTTTTGGGGTACACTGATAGTAGTGACAGTGAGTGTCCCCAAATAAATTATAATGGCCACCGCAATGTGCCAGTGCAGCGCAGCCGCCGCCTCTCTCAAAATAGTGACGCCTGAGGCCCAACGCCCACCTTAGCTATGCCGCTGGGTCTTCCCCAGAGGGTTACGGTCCGACAGCTTGCATCATAATGCAGCTGTTGAACCGAGAAGCTGTCTGTCGGTGGGATCGAATTATTTATTGAAGGTGTTTATCGCTAAACATAAAATTGTATATATTTGACACTCCAAACAATATGTATCATGAAATAAATAATAATATTCATAAATATATTTCAAAAGTCATAAATATTTTATATGAAAATCATGTATGAAATCTAAAAAATACAATAGTATTAAATTATTTAATAACAAAAAACCAAAATATTATGAAATAATGGCAATTAATATATAAATATTTCACATCACAAGTATTTAAATGGAAGATAGTACATCAAATATTAAAACAAATAATTAAACATATAAACAAAATACAACCAGTTCAAAGAAAAATTCAACTTATACAAAGCTAGGAATATTAAAAATGATATTCTCATACACAACATAACATAACAGTAAACCTATAAATATTTTTTACAACACACCAACACACTTAGAACCATGCTAATCAAATAAACATATGATTTATCTTTTTTAATGAACTATAAAAAAATATTTAAAACGTAATAAATAATTAAAAAGCTATAGATGGTTAAATAATATAATATGTAAATGTCAAATTCATCTACACCTTATATATATATATTTCTAAATAATAGTTTTCTAATAATTAACACTTTTTAAAATTCAAAATAAATATCAAAACGAAAATAATATAAATTGCTATATAATAAACAAAATGCAACATTACACTGTAAATATAACATTTCTACCAATATATATTAAACATTTTTGACAAAAAAGATTTGTGAAAAAATTATTACAATCAACATTTTTTAATTTTGTCAAAATGCATTTTAAGAAAATATTTGTGATAGCTTTTATTAAATTATATTACAAATGTGTTAAAAAAAGGAAAAAGCAAAATAACAGAAAAAATCATTTGTTAAAAAAATTCTAAATATCTCAAAAAATACTTTCTCATCAAATAAAATGTTTTTTATTTAAAATGATAAAATAACATTTCAATAATATAATATTATAACTCATATATCAAACTTTACATAAAAATGATTACTAACATAATTCAAAAATCTCCCCAGCCCTTTCCCCTAAAACCCCTCCTACGACATTATAAAACCTAGAAAAATACAATTTTCCTTGAATCAATACTTTAAAAATTCCTACTTGCCTGCCGTATTTCAAGTCCGACTGCCACTGGACCACTGCCTCCAATGGGATCCAGAATCCTACAGCGGTGGCACAGCGGAAAGGGGAAGGATGATGTAGGTGATGCTGCTGCGGCACCGCCAACCATATTCTGAATTGTATTTCAACCGCATATTTCATGGCGGTGGGCATGCCATGAAAAGGGTGGTGTAAGAAGAACCTAACAGGGCACCCTGCTGCGTCTGGGCCTGGGGGTGCATGTGTGGGGGAAGATGTTTTGTCCCGTAGAATTGCACACCCGTTCCTGCACAGTGTGGCATGCACGACGTGGTGCATGCCACACCATGCAGGAAACTGCTGCCGGCACTGTCACGGTGGTGGTCTGCTGTTAAGCCTTTCCTATGAGCCTAACACAACCTCCACTGTGAGACTGCCACAGCTCCGCCTGCCTACCCTGGATTCAACTAAAAAATCTGGCAGGCGGGCGCACCACAGACTTGGTGGTCCTCCTGCAAGCACAGCTCTGGAGTAATGTCAGTGCTTGGTAGAGTCAATAATTCACTTCTATGCAAACTTTTTGAATCTGAGTGCAATAAACAAACACATGAATCTAGTCATTCTTCTCCTGATTACAGTGAAAACATTAAGAATTTGTCCAGCATTCCTGTATTTTGTTGTGTAGTATTATGTGTAGATGTATAGAGCTATATTTTAAGGATGGCTCTAATAATTAAATGGTTAACTCTAATTATACTACTAGTCAATTCCTCATCTCTGTTGCTTTCTTTGAGTGTCCTAGCCCGTATCCTTACCGTTTGAGCAGGCTGTCATCTACTCTTTCAATAAACGTACAAACGTTTAATGGTAACTTTTTTGTTACTCACTACCCTAAGATCTAGAAGCAGAATAGACCTCAAGTACATATACCCTGAGGGACTTATGATCTTAAAGTCCCCATTCTGCAAACATTTAAGAAAACATGTTTAGCATTATTTTGTATGCATTCAATTTCTTCAAATGATTTTAAGGTGTGATAATTGAATAACTGCCCTATGCACTCTAAAGAGGTTCTACTACATGGGACTACCTGAGACCTAGAATATCTCTGCAAGGGTGTATTTAACACATACAGCCTGATTCATCAAGCATAATTGCTCTCGCAAAGGGCCAGATTCTGAGAATCTGGCCCTTTGCAAGTGCAATTTTTGATTTTGGGATTCATCATCCCAAAAGCAAAAGTCTCTATTTAAGAAATCGCATATTTGCGAGGAATTGGATTTAAGGAATCTCTAATAGAGATTCCTTAAACCAATTAGAAAATGCAAAATCTCAATATTTGGTCGCAATTTACCACCAAGTCTGACTTGGTGGTAAATTGCGAAAAAAGAGTAAAAAGCACTTTAGTGCATTTTTTTCTTTTGCATGTTACACACACACATGTCCTTTGGACATGTGTTTGCGCAACACCTGTTCAGATGTGCATTTAAGGGGTGCTACAGGGTGTCCTTTGGACACCCCTGGCACCATTCAAATCGCTATCTTATTTGCGATTAGCAAATTGCTAATCGCAAATAAGGAATACTCCCCATTCATTCCTATGGGCCTTTTGGCCCATAGGAATGAATGGGGAGTTTTTTCCTTATTTGCGATTAGCAATTTGCTAATTGCAAATAAGGAATTTGTAGGAATCGCATTTTATTTTGCGATTCCTACATGAATACCGTTTTGCAAGTCTCTAATAGCGATTCCTTATGATTCTCTATTAGAGACTCGCAAAACGGTCCCTTGATGAATCAGGCTGATAGTTTGATATAATTTGTGTATTGTGGCACCTTAAAATAGCTCAGTCAAATAGGCCACATGTGAGTAGACACTACTAGAGTTTTAAGTTTCACCTTTCTTAAAGTAGGGCTGTTACGTGAAGAACAAAAAATCGATCAATGAAAATTCGGTTGCCCAGGTATGCATAACATAATTGCCTCTCTTCATTTCGTATGCTCAAACCAAATGCAATATAATCTCCTAAAGGGGGCTAAAATATTTTAAATCTGGAAGCATCAGTCCTCCCCATTTCAGTGGAAACTTCATAAACTTGATCATAAGCCACGCTTTTTTATATTCTCATTAAAAATTATTTATACTGGTACTGATTTACTGTCAAAGTAACACAGAGATAACGGTGAAATAGTGCAGAAATTATGTAGTAATCATTTTTTCTATTACAATGACCAATCAATCCAAAGGGTAGACCATTCCACCCTTCTTGTAAAAGTGGTTCATAATTAAAGTTAGTCATTGTATTCAATGTCGGGGATATCTGAACACCTAGGTGAACTGTGGGTACTAAATACCAATCCTCTGCAGTCTGCTCAGATTTATTATGCAAAATGTTGCCTCATCAGAACTAAGCAGATATCCAGAAAAGCCCCCGACAACAAGTAATTTGGTATTTATACCTTCAAAAGAAGGTGTGCATCGAATGTGAAAATAGCAAAATCATTGGCATAGGTCATCACTTTGCACATGGGGCCAGATTTATTAAGGGCTCGCATTGACCTTGTGTCACACAACGTGACACAAGGGCAATGCAAGCCTTTATGTGAGATTTGTTATGTCACGCTGAGCCACCTTGCATGACTCAGTTTGACGTAGTAAATATGCAGCAACTCAAGGCAGCATAAGTCGCTGTCCTGTGTTACTCTGCCCTGGGAAGGCATTATATTGGTGGAGAGTGGGCGTTCCTAAGCATCCACCAATTGTTTTGGGAACATTACCAGATTTACTAACACTAGTAAACCTGGGAATGTGTCAAAAATGATAGCCATCTCGGGGGAGGCGTAACAAGGAGAAATATGTTTATTTCTCCTTGTTTTTTCCTTTTCCTACATGTGCTGCATTCTGGAGCACACATAGCAAGAGGAAAAAGCCTCAGAAGATTGTTTTTGTGCAGGAAAGTGTGATGTAGTATTTTTAAAGAGGTGCATATTTATACTTTCCCAAATTGGAACAACATTGTGGTGGTCCTGATGGATACAGTGATGCTGTTCCACATCTTGGGTGCATAGATGGAAATGGCCTGCTACCTTGTTTTGGCTTTTTTACAGTTCTTAAGCTGATGTCTGATGGTGTCCTGGTTGCACATGTGCTGAGAACCACCAGAAGTGATGAGCTCATCTGCAAGATAAACAGGGTACAGGTCTTGATGGCTTTGTAAATGGTGCAGCTGATTTTGAATATGTTTTGAATATGTTGCAGGCCAGAAAGGGGAGCTTTTGGAGTTCTATTAGGATGAGGGTGACATGATCATATTTCATGAGGACTTGGATGAGATATATTACACCATTGGTGAACATGGTGGGGTAACTACACAAAATATCGAATTCAAAATATAGAATTACCAAAATATCGAAGTCAAAATATAGAATGGACAAAATATCGAATGGACAGAATATAGTGGTTAAAAGTATCGAATTGAAGGTAAGTAATATAATATCGATGTTTTAAAATATAGAAAGTCAAAATATCGAAGTATATAATATAGGTATTCAAATATATTGATTTTTTAATAATATCGATTTTTTTAAAGTGTTTTATATGTTAGTATATGTGGGAAAAGTGTATATTATTTTTGTAATTTATTTTAAGTAATGAATTTTATGTAATTTAATTTTTGCGTTATTTAATTCTGTAGCGGGTTGTGGGTTTATAGGGGAATAGGGTGGGAAGTAATTTAATTATATTAAATTAAATATGAATTTTTAGAAATTACTCATTATTTTTAATTTAATTTTGCGTTTTAGTTCTGTAGCGGGTTGTGGGTTTATAGGGTAATAGAGTGGGAAGTAATTTAATTGTAATTAATTAAATATTTGTATTTATTTATTGGTATTCATTTTGAATTAATTGTTAATTAACGTTTAATTGGTAATAATTTGTATTAATTGATTAATTGATAATTATGTTAATTTTATTATTTTATTTTCTGTAGCAGGTTATGGGTTTATAGGGGAATGGAATGGAAAGTAATTTAATTGTAATTAAGTAAATCATTTTTATGTATTTATAGGTATTGATTTTTTATTTATTGTTAATTAATTTGTATTAATTGGTAATTAATCTGTATTAATGTATTAATTGATAATTATGATAATTGTATTAATTTATTTTCTGTAGCAGATTGTGGGTTTATAGGGGAATAGGGTGGGAAGTAATTTAATTGTAATTAATTACATCTTAAAAATACTTTTTGTGTATTGATAATTCATTTACTGTTAATTAATTATTAATTGGTATTAATTTTCTATTATTAATTCGTTTTTGTTATTGAAAATTAATTAGTTGTTAATTAATTATTAATAGGTAATTAATTTGAATAACTAATATTTATTTGTATTTATAATTGATTATTATTACATAATGTTAAATTGGCAATTCATTTTAATTAATGTTTTCTTGGTATTGATATTTAATTTATTTTTATTAAGATATATAAACCCCCAGATGCATCAAGCATCCGTTTTGTGATTCCTTATTAGCGAAATATAAGGATTCGCTAATAAGGACTAGCAAAATGCTATGCATTAAGAAATTACTAAAAAGTTAGCGATTTCTTAAAATTCCTTAATTGCGACTCACAAATTGCGGGTCGCAATTAAGGAATACCTCCCCATTCATTCCTATGGACCTAGAGGCCCGTAGGAATGAATGGGAAGACAATCTCAATTTGCGATTCTCAATTAGAGAATCGCAAATTGAGATTGCAATTTCTAGGGTGCCAGGGTGTCAAAAGCGATTATGAAAAGGGGGTGGTGATGAACAGAGTGTCTGAATTAAGCAGACCACTCTTACCCAGTCCAAAGATCAGGGCTTGATCCATCACCGTTATTTATCTCACTGCACCATCCCAGCTCAGAACCTGGCTATATGCAAATCAGTCTGTCCCTGGCCCAGTGCATCATGGGAACAGGGCAGACTAAACTACCAAGCCAATTCTTCACCAGAAAGGAGACAAGCTACCGGGGACCGGTTTCTGGCATTTCAGCCGTCTTCGGCCCGGCTTGCTTGAATCCTGATGGTGCAGTGACAGGACACCCTTTTGCACCCCTGAAATCTGCATATGGGTACATCTTGCACACACATATGCCCTAAGGGCATGTTTGTGTGTAAAATGAAATTAAAGGAATATCAATTTGAGATTCCTTAAATGCAGTAGCAATTTGAGTAATCACAATTTTGCGATTTCTTAAATTGCGATTTTTGCATTTGGGATGATGCATCCCAAATGCAAAATTACTGGTCGCAAAGGGGCAGATTCTGAGGATCTGCCCCTTTGCAAGCGGTTTTTAGCTTGATGCATTTATGCCTAAATCATTACTTTCCCTACTGTTAAATTCACTAGAGCGGGAATAGTCCTTTTTACCCTCCCACTATCCGACGCTTTCCCTACTGTTGCACTCACTGGAGTGGGAATGGTAATTATTACCCTCACGCTATCCAATGCTTTCCCGATTGTTGCACTCACTGGAGTGGGAATAGAAATGTTCACCCTCCCGCTATCCAACGCTTTCCCTACTGTTGCACTCACTGGAGTGGGAATAGTAATTTTTACCCTCCCGCTATCCAACACTTTCCCTACTGTTGCACTCACTGGAGTGGGAATAGTAATTTTTACCCCTACGCTATCCAACGCTTTCCCTATCGTTGCACTCACTGGAGTGGGAATAGTAATTTGTATCCTCCCGCTATCCAACGCTTTCTCTACTGTTGCACTCACTGGAGTGGGAATAGTAATTTTTACCCTCCCGCTATCCAAAGTTTTCCCTACTGTTGCACTCACTGGAGTGGTAATAGTAAATGTTACCCTCCCGTTATCCTACGGTAAAAATATTGTATATTTTTTTATTAATATTATGTTAATATATATATATATGTATTAAAAAATAAAATTGTATGTTTTTTAGAACTTAAATTAATTATCTAATAATTTTAAGGTTATTTAAGTATTTTTAAGTATGTTTTAGTTAATTATATTTAACACTTCATTAATTTTTACCCTCCCGCTATCCAACTCTTTCCCTACTGTTGCACTCTCTGGAGTGGGAATAGTAAATTTTACCCTCCCGCTATCCAACGATTTCCCTACTGTTGCACTCACTGGAGTGGTAATAGTAAATGTTACCCTCCCGTTATCCTACGGTAAAAATATTGTATCTTTTTTATTAATATTATGTTAATATATATATATATATATATATTCACTGAAAAAACCATAGGTTTCACACCAGTTATAGTTAGCTGGAAATTTTACTGACATAAAACCATTGAAATTCCCACGTTATAGTTAGTTGGACTCACTATAACTTGCGCGCCTGCAATGCACTGCTGATGACGTCACATATTACATCACTCATGACATGGTCAGTGACATCACTCATGACATCACTGATGACACCATCCCTGTGACAGAGTGACTGACCTCCTTTCAGTGTAATGTAACCCCTGAAACACATATTCAAAAATAGAAACTAACATTTACAAAAAAGTGGCGATACCTATACCAGTTACAACAACCAATTCAGTAATTCAACCATTTATATACACATTTACTCATTCACCAACAGTTCTATATAGTCATTCATACATATACTCACTTATCATATGTAGTGAAACACCTTTACATCCGTTAACACACCGACAGTCTTCCAAAAGTTACTCACACATATACTCACACATGCAAAAAAACTATTGAACATCCATTTATTTGCATATACAGCTATACACACACTACCACCTTATTCCTAAGGAAACTTACACATACTTACTCTCTTAAACAATCACTTATAGAATCACATACTTATTTAAACAGGAACTCTTACAATCTCTCACTCTCACATTTACTCACTTATATAAATCAATACTCCATATACTAGAATAAAACATATGTATACACACTCATATATAAAACATATTTATTTTTTCAGAAAGACACACATTCTTTGGATGGTGTCATCAGTGATGTCATGAGTGATGTCACTGACCATGTCATGAGTGATGTAATATGTGACGTCATCAGCAGTGCATTGCAGGCGCGCAAGTTATAGTGAGTCCAACTAACTATAACGTGGGAATTTCAATGGTTTTATGTCAGTAAAATTTCCAGCTAACTATAACTGGTGTGAAACCTATGGTTTTTTCAGTGAATTTAATAGGTTTTTTAAATGCTAATTCCTAACTATAACTGGTGTGAAACCTATGGTTTTTTCAGTGAATTTCATAGGTTTTTTAAATGCTAATTCCTAACTATAACTGGTGTGAAACCTATGGTTTTTTCAGTGAATTTCATAGTTTTTTAAATGCTAATTCCTTTGTATATCGAGTTTCTAACCTTTTTTTTTTTTACAATTTGCTGTTTTTTTTAAAGTATTTATTTTTTTTTATATTTTTTTTCTTTTGCGAACTGGGTGCGCGCTCCGGGAAGCTTTCAGCTAAGCTCTCCTGTAAGCTTCTCCGAGAGCTCATCTGAAAGCGCACCCAGAGCGCAACTGTCGTTCGTGAAAAAAAAATATGAATGAAAAGTTAATAATAATGCAAAACATTTCGTACCATACAAATAAAATTTGTTTTTTTTAATATGGAAAATGATTATGCATTTCTATAAAAGATTGATGACGTCACTTCGGCGCGCAACGTAAGTGCCCTCGGAAGCGCATACGTGCGCGGCGCATAAACGCACGGAAAAGCGCCTACGATCGCGCCACGTTTGCGACCCGGAAGCGGCTACGATCGCGCTGCGTAAACGCACCCGGAAGTGCTCCGGAGCGCGCAGCGTAAACGCATCGGGTCATGTGACCCTAAAATAACACTTTTCATTGGTTGCTAACAGTTTTTTTTTACAATGAATGAAATCCCCACCCATTTCCTTCACTTCTTCTTTCACTTTTGTGACTGAAAGACCTGCCTTTTTTGCTGCTCCATATTCCTGGATTCATCATGGCTGCCAGACCATCCAGCAGTGAAGATGACTTCATTGATGAAGAGCCTCCTACCCCAAAGGTGAAGGAACATTTCATCTGGAATTTTTTTAAGTTTCCAGAAGGCCAGAAGAAGGTGAATGCACCAAAAGTAGAGTGCAGGATCTGCAAACAGGTCCTGTCACGGGGTAACCCCCCAAAAAAATACTCTTTTGGCAACTACACCATGATTCGCCATGTGGAGAGGAGGCACCCCCAGAATTTTGCCCGGGAAAGTGTCAGGGCTCTGGCACAGGAGGTTCCCAGAGATGGGGCCTCTACATCAACAGGAGGAGCAACTTCTTCTGGAAGAGAACAATCTCAGGGGCAGGTAGCAAACATTCAACCTGCATTCAACCATGGGGTCGTCAGATGCAGATACTGCAATCAACTCCTCACCTATGGGGAGCAAAGTGTCCTGCTCATGGTTCGGGCATTGGAGAACCATCACTGCCCTTCCCACCCCTAATTTTTTTCTTTTCTTTTTGCTCCTGTTGAGCAGTTTCTATTCCCTGTTTTTGTTCCTCTTCAGTTAAAAGAAGAAAACCAAAAGTTCTTTTCAGAACTACCTCCAATTCTCATCAAAGAGCTATAATCTTAAAAAATGAAGAGTAAGTGAAATATAGTGCATTGATAATTGAAAGGAGAATGAGTAAGAAAGAACAGAAAGGTATGAGAGGTGAAAGGAAGTGAAGTAGGAGGACTGAAAGAAGGTGAGTGTTAGAAAAGAAAGTTATGACACAGTGAATAAACTGGAGGCCTCATTTCTGAAAAGTGACGCATCGCTACGTGAAAATAGCGATGCGTCACTTTTCTGGACGCACTCCTTATGACATTCCAGATATGTCATATTTAATATATGACTAATCAATTCGCAAGGAGTTACAGATATGTCAGTATTTCTGACATATCTGTAAACACAAAAGTAACGCATTGCAGGAGTGCGTCACAAAAGTGACGCAACTCAAATAATGTGTCCTTTCACATGGAAAAAGCACCATGTGAAAGGTTTGCTGTGAAGCAGGCGCAAGATTTTGGCGCAACTGCATCCTAAAAGTGACGCACTGCGTCATTATTACCAAGCTTTTTGCAAGGAACACCCCCTCTGCATGCATTATACCTGACACTATTTTTTAAAAAGTGACGCATCTAGGTACATGGGTCACTTTTTAAAACTCTGCGCCATATTGTATCTGCATCAGGTATAATGTATGCAGAGGGGGCAATCCCTCGCAAAAAGCTTGGTAATAACAACGTACTGAAATCTATGAGATTTCCCTGCGTCACTTTTAGGATGCTATTGCGTCAAAATTTTGCGCCGGCCTCGCATCACTTTTATGTTTACACATATGTCAGAAATACTGACGTATCTGTAACTCCTTGCAACATGATTCGTCATACATTAAATATGACACATCTGGAATGTCATAAGGACTGTGGACAGAAAAGTGACGCATCACACCAGCAGTGTAATAAAATGTGCCTCGTTGCACTATATTTAAAGGATGCAACAGCATCCTAAAAGTGACGCAGTGAAATCTCAAACATTTCACTGCGTCGCTATTACAAAGCTTTTAGTGGGAGAACACCCCCTCTGCATGCATTATACCTCACGCAGATATAATGTGGCGCTTGATTTTAAAAAGTGACCCATCTACCTAGATACCTCACTTTTTAAATATAACGCAACGCAACACATTTTTTTACACTACTGGTGCAATGCGTCACTTTTCTGTGCGCACTCCTTATGACATTCCAAGTAACGCATTGCTGGAGTGCGTCACAAAAGTGACGCAACTCCAGTAATGTGTCCTTTCAAATGGGGAAAGCAGCATATGAAAGGTCTTGCCTCAGTCTAACACCTGCTGTAAAGCAGGCACAAGATTTTGACGCAACAGCATCCTAAAACTGACGCAGTGAAATCTCAAAGATTTCACTGCGTCGCTATTACAAAGCTTTTTGCGGGAGAACACCCCCTCTGCATGCATTATACCTGACGCTATTTTTAAAAAGTGACGCATCTAGGTACATGGGTCACTTTTTAAAACTCTGCGCCATATTGTATCTGCAACATGATTCGTCATACATTAAATATGACACATCTGGAATGTCATAAGGAGTGCGCACAGAAAAGTGACGCATAACACTAGCAGTGTAATAAAATGTACCTCGTTGCACTATATTTAAAAAGTGACGCATCTAGATAGATGCGTCACTTTTTAAATATTGCATAACAATGCGCATTTTTTTACACCGCTGGTGCGTCACAAAAATTGACGCACAGGAAGCGCAAAACTAACAGCGCAAGGCCTTCATAAATATGGTCCTGGATTTTCCCCGTGCTTCGCCGGTGCGCGTACCATGCGCTTCCCCCGCGCAAAACGAAAAAAAATTTTTAATGCCCTGCAGGACCCTATTTTAGTCCCTACATCAAACCTAGGGGGTCAGAGGGGGTCTACTCTTCCCCCTTATGGTCATTTGCCCCTTTTTTTTTCAAACCCCTTGTGTCTCGATTTTACCGAGACACAAGATGGCAGCCGCTCCGCACTGTTTAGAATGTTTACAGACAACTGTGATCCAATCAGCTTCCTGCGCGCAAGTCGCGTGTCGCGCCTGGAGCGCACTCCGGTGCGCGCACGGGAGAGCGCCTATAGATATATATATTTTTTTGAACCTAAATTACTCAAAATCCACTGGAGCACATATCTTGAGACATAGCAAAGGCACATCGGGCTACCAGTCCCTACAATTTTGCCAAGTTTGGTGGAAATCCATTCAGCCGTTCGGGCTAAAAGTGAAATCGACCGCCCTATGGAAATTAACATGGGGAAAACGCGTTTTGGGACCCCCCTTTTATCTCGGCCCCCGCTTGACGAATCCCCCCCAAACTTTCAGGGAAGGACCGGACCGCCATGAGACCATTTTCCTGAAAATTTCAGGCAGATTCGTCAACCGGCGCCAAAGTTATTCAAAATAGAATGTTGAGATTTAACATTGAAAATTATCCTAACTATAACTACCTACTGGCGACCGCCAGTAGGTAATATATATATATATATATATATATATATATATAATCCAAGGATCGCCTCACGGCAACAAAGTAATGCGCACTCAGGAATCCATAGTTAGCATCAAGGGTTTATTCTCAGGTAAACACGCTACGCGTTTCGACACCAATGTGTCTTGATCACACGTGTGATCAAGACACATTGGTGTCGAAACGCGTAGCGTGTTTACCTGAGAATAAACCCTTGATGCTAACTATGGATTCCTGAGTGCGCATTACTTTGTTGCCGTGAGGCGATCCTTGGATTATGTGATATCGGCTCTCTGTGGTCCGCCGATTACTTTGCGCCACCTGGCCCGGGAGAAGAATCCCAGCAGGACTCAGTACTTTTTCTTCGGATATATATATATATATATATATATATATATATATATATATATATATATATATATATATATATATATATATATATATATATATATATATATATATATATATATATATATATATATATATATATAAATTGTATGTTTTTTATAACGTAAATGAATTGTTTAATAATTTCAAGTTTATTTAAGTATTTTTAATAATGTTTTAGTTAATTATATTTATCATTTCATTAATTTTAAATTACTTTTAAGACATTTAAAAAAATTCAATATTTTGACTATAGTTTTTTAAAACGATATTTTTGATTCGATATTTTTGTACTTACCTGTTTGTAGATAGGAATTCGATATTTTTGCATTCTATATTTTTTCTTTGATATTTTGGTAATTTTATATTTGTGTATTCGATATTATGTCAGTGATCCCATGGTGGGCCATGGAACTGAGCGTTACCACCATCCAGATGCGTGAGTACAAAGGTTTCAACAGCAGTTCTTCATTGGCTTTCTGGAACAAATGGTTTCTTCTTAGCACTGAGTTTGACTAAAAATATAGGGGCCGATTACGATGCGGCCCAGAAAGGCTCCAACCGACTGTCGGAGCTTTTCCAAGCTGCATCTTGGTTTACTTTCCGTCCGCCGCCTAGCATTACTGGTGGTCGGAAACTAAACCGGCCAGTCATTCTGGCTGGCTTCCGACGGGCTCAAGTCAGAGGCTGGCCCGTAATCCCAAAGGGTGGTCGTTACACCCTTGGGATTACAATGCACGGTTTCCGACAGGGTTTCAATGCTTGCCTTTCTGACATGGAAACCCTGGCGGAAAGTGTGCTTGGGGGCCGCTAGCATGGCCCCCTTGAATGAGCGGCCTCCGGTTTAGGGCATAGGGGGCAACAGTAGTGCCCCCTGTTAATCCCTGCACCTTGTGGCAGGCACCTCAAGGTGCCTGTAACGGGGTGCAGGGACTAACATCATCTCCCATTTCCCTATGGGAGCCTGTACTATGGCAGTTTAGATGCTCCCATAGGGAAATGTTGGAATGCGAGTGAACAGTGTTCGGTCGCATCCTAATCAGGAGGTCAGGACCACTGACCGGAGGGTGGTCGCTACTAATTCCAAGACGGTTTCTGCCCGACATCATAATAGGTGGCTTTATGTGGCAAGCGCCACAATTCAGAGGATCTTTGTTAAATTTAGGGAAAAGAACCATATTATTCTCATGCAATGAAGGACACCTGTCAAAATCCACTCATTATATCATAATGAGTGATGCATAATATTCCCGGAATATAATCCAAGAATTCATAAGGTTACTTGGCTAATCTGAGACAAAATCTTAAACTTACTACTTTTGGTATTCACAGAAGGCATATAGGAGTAGTAAAATTAGGATTTTGTCTTAAGTTAGGATTTTTTCTTAAGTTAGGATTTTGTTTTACATTAGGATTTTGTCTTAAAACCAAAACTTAGGACAAATTTAAATTTAACTTAAGTTTAATTTGAGACACAATCCTAATTTGAAACAAAATCCTAACTTAAGACAACATTATCTTTACTACTACTAAATGCCTTCTGTGAATCGGCCCCTGAGTGATTACTATTTTGGTATAGGCATATATTTTCTATCAACTGGTGCCTGATGATATATAGCTGCATGTTCAAATTCAAATCTTACTTGTTGCTCATGCCATTTGTCCTTAGGCCTGACAGCTGCTAGGTATCTGTGTGTTCTGTATGCTAATGTTGCACCTCACATCATGACCATAGGTGTATCCAAACAACAGGTCAGACAAGGCCCTCTATTAACTTTAATGAAACATTGAAAACAATCCTCCATTTAAATTTTACTACCTGGACTCTCTAAAAGTGATTGATCAAATGTCCATTTTCGAGCACTATCTGGAGTTACATTACTAGTAACAAATAGATCTATAGCAACAGGATTAAGGTAAAATAGTAGTCTGGGATGAATCTGCATGATCTAACAGATTATATTCACATTAAATTACATCAATGGACTGACATGTGGAGCTGACTAAGGATCCAATTACAAGTCTTGCGGTCCGGGGACTGCCAGACCCGTTTATGCATGGAGGTGGCTGTCAAGCCACATCTGCACCAGCAGTCCTACTGCCCAATTATGAGTTGGGCATTTGGACCACCATGGGACTGCCACCATAGAACCAGAGGTTGAGAGGCGGTCCTGAGGCTGCAATATGCTTGGCTGGACCACAAACATATGAGTTTCCTGTCTGCCACTGTTTTCATAGCAGTTCCATCTCCAAGAAAACCCTGGTGCCTCGCGCCATGTGTATGCATACAGGGGGGAACAACATGGGCCCTTCTGTGTGCATGTACACCAGTTCCTGCATGACATCATCGTTACAGTCCATGCCATGCAGGAACCATGTGTGGCGTTCCCATTGCGGTGCTTCTTTCAAAGGCATTGCAGCCTTTGAAAGAGGCACCGCAGCTGGAACAGCCACACCGCCTGCACGCCAGACCACCTTTTAGTTGTAATCTGGTGTGCGGGCGTGCAGCAGCGACTTTTAGTTGTGCGGGACACGGCAGTGGCATGCTGCCCACACTGTCAAAGGTCATAATTGGGCACGAAATGGTATTAAAAAAAGTATCTCCATTGCTTGTAGGCCAACTATCCTTGCGGTCAAAGGAATTCAATATTTGTAATGTAGCAACCTAAACCTTCCCCAATTGTTTTTTGCTCACCTTACTGGAAATGCCCCTTGTTAGATTGAGTAGAATATTATTATCCACATGGAATATTCCTCAGTCTCCCTAGACAGGGATTTCCAACATCATTTGAGAGAACACTAGTTGGTAAGATCCTGGTCCACATACTGAAGCGATCATTGATTGTTGTTTAGCTTGGCTCACCCACACAATGACCAATCAGCCATGATCATCACCTTTGGCTGTATTATGTTTACAACATATTGCAACATCTCTAATGGAAAAATCTTGTGATATGACAGCAATCACCCCATCCTCAGTTGGCTGAATATTCGTTTATCTTTGTGAGAGATATGAGTCTCTTGACACACACAATTTGCTTGAAGCTACCTAAGTACCTCCAATACTTCCCTTTGTTTTGTATGGAATTGAACCCATTGACATTCCCAGTCAACAGTATTGTAAATTGACCTCCTCCTTTTAGTTCTTGTCAGGTAGCTTCATCTAAAATCATTTCTTCATCTAACTAGACCAAGCCTGTCAAGCCTTTTCCACTTTTTACATTTCTTAAGTGCCCAACCCATGTCCCTCACACATTTCACCACTTCTTCTACCCCCTTATTACCCTTTCTTCCCCTCCCCTCCCTGACCCTTGAGAGATACTGTGCTTAATGCACAGGCTTAAGCACAGACGTCAAAATCACCCAAACCTTGATTTTATCCGACAGTTTTGAGGTTGGACACACATAAATCATTATATCACCCCTTGAAAGTGAGAATGAAGGATAAGTGACTAGACGTGTACCTTTCTTATGCAAGGAACCCATGAGTGTAGAATGTGCATTACAAAAAAGTGCAACATTGCTATGTGGTACACATTTGATGTTTCCATAATTTGCGAGATACTTATTAGTCCTTTAACTTTGTTTTTTGATGTACAATAATCAGTATGAGTTTGTTACACGGCTCAAAGCTTTGTCAGTTTCTATAGATACACTATAACACCACTGGCCTGTAGCGATGGTATCATTCGAAGCAATTACCTTCGATAATCCATAGCAGAATAACAGACAGTATCCCTGAGATAGAGTGTGGTCCCATATACCTTTAACATTTTATGTGACAAGCCTGATCAGTCATTGCTTGTCAGAGTAAAAAAAAAAAAACACATGGCTCATTATGACTCTACGTTTGCTTTCTGCCTGGGGTCCTTTTAATTTGTGAAAAGAGAATCCATGGGCTTTCTCTTGGATACTCGCAAATATTTCCCCAGGGTCCACAAACTATGGTTTGTGGCATGCCAGAAGGCCACATTAGTGGCAACACAGTGGGACTGAGGCTTTGTGGGGGTTAAGGTGGGCGTAGGGTAAATGACTCACAGATATAGAGTGGTCAGTGAGTCAGGTAGTTATTTAAAGGGTTTCTTTCCATAATGCCCTCAAAATTAAGTCCCTAGTCTGTAGAAGAGTCATAGATTTGACAATCCTGTCTTATTCTGTATCTGAGTTGCTATTCCTCTACCGCATCTTGGGGTAAGACTTTCTGCTTGCTATCGCTGCCTTAGCAGACCAAGTGTAAAAAGGAAGCAACTTGATAATTAAATTTAATTAAAATATGAGCATAATTTTTTTTCATTATTGGCCTATAAATAAATGCTTTCCCTTTTATTTAACATATTTTGGAATGCTAGTGCTTTCCAAAATATCCAGTAGCCCAGTGCAGTAATTTAGGAGGGGGGCATATGTGAAGGTCAGGAGGGCCACATGCAGAGCCCGGGCCATACTTTGAGTACCACAAGGCTATCTGAATCTTGTTATCAAACTCCATATCTGGTAGATTACAACATTTCTTTTGAAAAAGCCCAACAATAAATGCATTTGTATCATTGCCTTTGACCCCATTCTAAACCCCCCAAGACAAGTAAGTTGGTGCAGCTGAATCGATTTTCCCCACTAAAGAACTGTGATCTTAGTTTTCTATTAACCAGGTTTGTTGTCAGTGCTATTTTCAGTGTTTGAGGTTCTTTGTTCTAACTCAGAGATCAGGCTAGACATGGAACCGGTGTGCTGAGTTACTTTGAATGCTGCTATTCGTATCTTTAGGTTAGCCTCTTTGTAGACTAAGAAGTCCTCTGTGTTTTACTCCCACCACTGGATCAGTGGGGTTGGTGGAGCTGTTATTTCTACAAGCAATAATGAGTCAGATTAATTATTATCCCTCATTCTTTGCTTAGAAAATGGTAGTGTGGATTATTCACTGAATTAATCCACTGCAGTGTGTCCTCGCCCAAACGAGTTTGCTCTGAGTCACCTTTTTCCATTAGGTCGTCCCACTGTTATAAATGCCATTTCCACATTTGGACTAGCTCTATCTTCATCGGAGCAACCATCACTTGGCATGGAGTCTGTATCAATACCCAAGACTTCATCAATATTTCTGGGCCCAATTCACAGAACTAATCCTAAACTTACTACTTTTGGTATTCACAGAAGGCACAGAAGGCACTTACTACTTTTGGCATTCACAGAATGCACTTACTACTTTTGGTTAAACTAACTACTTTTGGTTAAACTTACTAATTTTGGGTACACTTACAACTTTTGGAATTCACCGAAGGCATTTAGTAGTAGTAAAGTTAGTTTACTTCTACTAAATGCCTTCTGTGAATACTAAAAGTAGTAAGTTTAACCAAAAATAGTAAGTTTAACCAAAAGTAGTACGTTTAACCAAAAGTAGTAAGTGCATTCTGTGAATACCAAAAGTAGTAAGTTTAGTATTTTGTCTCAGATTAGTTCTGTGAATCGGGCCCTAGATTAGTATCAGCATCATTCAAAGAGGAAAAAGATGCAAAGTGCCCGACTGACCACTGACTCAGCCATCAGACCGATTTACTGACCAAGAAGGCCAATAGAGAAGGGGACAAAAACCATTTCCACAATCAACTAAGCCAATTAAGCACAGATTGAAACAAGGCTTGAAATTTGAGGCTCACAATGGCATTAGGGGAGGCGTCCACCCAGACCCAGAATAACAATGGGCCTGATTACCATGCCAGTTGGATTGCCCGTCTGACCACCGCAGCCACGGTCCGATTCCACCCTTCGAGGCTGGGATAGCTGCACCCGCCATATTACGATGCAACCGGTATTACAGCGGAGGTCTCATAGTCGGTGGTGCCCACTCCTCAGATATGTTGCTTCAAGTAGGTAAAAATAGACAGGAAACTTGCAGTTGTACACACATGCATGACATGTGGGGACATGCCTCGTGCACCAAGCACCCTATTGCTAGAAAGTGATGATATAGGCACAATCTAGTCAATGGTGATACATGACACATAAGGACTTACCTGCATTCTGCCACCCACATGACCGTCCACTTCGGGGTGCAGCTGCTGAGGTGTAGGCGGTCAGAGAAAAGCTGTCAGAGTCTGAGTTCTTTCAGCAGTCTGTCAGTGTACACGATGCATCGTAATCTGGTGGTCAGACCAACCGCTTCCGAATAGACCTTCGGCGGCCCGACCGGCTTCAAGAGGATCGTTGAATGTGGACCAACTGGCATCATAATCAAGCCCTATGTCGGTAAAAGAGCCTTCATCTGAATTGTAACTATCCGCTTTCATTTTTTGAACAGTGTTCTATCTTTCCTTGCATAATTGATGTGAAGACTTTGGAAGAGCCAGTCTTAGGATCCACCATCTGAGCTGCCGCCATCTTTCCCTCATCCCTGCCTATGACACATGTGAATAATGACATACATTTACTGATATAGAAATCAGTTGGGAAAACAGTCACACTCATTCAAGCAATTTCAAAAAATGTTAAATAGATTTTAAAAAGTGCACTGGTTTAAAGGTATGGTCTGAAGCAGGATATATATTTCCACGAATTATGTGCATTCTGCATACATTCATTCAAGCTTGATCTGATGTTCAGATAATGCACATTAAAACAGATGGCATTTAAGAAGTTCTTTGACATTGTTATTTCTTCTTTGTAATAGTAGACATGTGACAGTATCTGCCACAATTCATCAATTAATTTCAAAAGTTCCAGAACATACTTAGTATTCATAAGTTAAGACTGAAATCACCCATAATGATTACCAGGTTATTAAGAGTACTTCATCAACAGCCCATAAAATGTACTTTTTCTGAGTGATATCGGAAACCTAGATAGAGATAAGTATATATCAAAATATTTAAAAATGTGTTGCATCTGAGTTCTGAATTAGAAGAGGTTGTGTCGCTTTTGAGGTGACAGCCAACACCCCTGCTTTATACTTCAGGTCAGCAGCCATAATGATGAACAAACCACTACCTGGCCTACCCTAGCACTGTCTATTTCATCCTTTATAAAAAAAAAGTGTGTAACTAATATTTGGCTGGGAAAACCATTCTTTGTCTCAGTGACGGCTGGTAGGGAACAGGGGTGAGAGGCGTTGCTGAAAATATATTTTTTTTAAAACACTTGCCTTTATGACAGCCACGTCTCTGCACTTCTCTGCTCTTCCTAGCTCCAGTCCAGAGGAAGCTGCAGGAGGCTCCTGGCACACAGGTTCCCCTGAGCCAATCACAATGCTGCAATGCAGCGTTGTGATTGGTCTGAGCACCGTAGATCGGCGCTCAGTTCAGGACACGGAGCCTGTGCATATTCCCAACCAGGCTGTAATGGACAGCCTGGTGGGGAATATGCACTGTACGCATTACTGCTTGGCCAGTCGAAATGGCTGGCCAAGTAGTAATGCTTGTTTTTTTATGTCTGAAATAAAAGCCAAGCAATACCTGGGCAGCTTAACAGGGTGAGAAGGATGAAAAATATTGATATTGAAATAGGTACCTTCTTTAGCCCTCTATTCTCAGGGATATGTTCCTTCCCCCTCTTTCTTTTTTTTTGGAAGGTAGTACAATCAAAGTATTGAAGAGGAGGTTTGTTATAGCAGTTACACAGCATATATTTCATATGGTTATGGTTTGTTCACAGGTTCTTGGGTATGTGCGACACACTCAACACACCCAGACATATGCCTGAGTGTCTCTCGGTGGGGATGGGGGTGGGGGTCAGGGAGGAGGAAGGGTGGAGGGGATGGGGTGAAAATGTGGAAAAAACACACACAGAGAAGAAGATAAAATATGTAGACAATAAAAGTCATGTATATATATTGTCAGGCTCTGACTTCTGGCCTCTTCGGGGCTGTGCTGAATTACCTATAACCTCCCCTATAGTACTTCCCCAGAGCCTGAAGTATAAATACAGACTGCCTAGGTAGTCCAACAGGGGAAGGAAAGGAAGGGGACAGCAGGGAGGGAGATCTGAAATGGCAAACAACAGGGATTTAGAAAACACCCCCCGTAGCTCTCAATACTGACCCACCCACTTTTCATCCCTTAAATCAAACATATCAAATAAGCCCCCCTCATACCTGTAAAGGAAAATACAGAGGACTAATTCCTAGGAGACAAGAAGCGAGGTGGTACCAGAGACTCTACCCAACTGCAGAGAAAAAACAGAAAGACATGCCATGAAACGGGAACCTCAGTGTGAGTTATGCTATTGCTAACGAGGAACTCCTCACATACCAGAATCGTGAATGAACACACTTCAATGGGTTAGATATAATCCCTCTGAATTGTTACCTCTCAATATGTTCCCTGCTTTGGATGAAAAGATAAACAATGTTGTGGAAAGAAATCAGATGAACAAAAGTGCAGACGGGGTTAATGACTTCTTAACACACTCTGCTGATGCTGATGTGTATATTCCTTGGGCGTTCAGCACACCTCTAAACCATTACACCATCAGTCTGTAACCCCGAAAACCCGCCGTCGTCTGCATGGAAATTGAAGCAAACGCGGCAGTGCCAGGGTACGGGCAAAGTCATAGAGCATCCTTCATTAGCGGGAAGTGCTTCTCTAAATAGAAAACCAAAACGTCCGCTTTCAGAGCGGAGAACCTAGTTCCCTCTCAGCCGAGAGGAATTAAGAGATCCAGAGTGCCACGCAGGAAGCGTGGTCCGCAACTAATAGCACAAAGAAGTTTCAAAACGATAATACCACAAAGTTTCGAGGCTCCGTAGGGGTGAGACAACCCGTTCTCTTACCGCTACTCCGGGATACCAACCAACTGCCAGGAAGTGAAACAAATTATCGGCACAGCTGATTCTTTTGGTGACTCTTTCTTTCCGGGGATGCCGCATTGTGCGTCACCTACGTGACGTGCCTCCCAGCATCCTGGGAGTTGTAGTTTGTTGTCTGCTGGACTTCGTAAGAGTGCGCTACCCGGGTCAGCGCACCACTTTCCTGCGGGTTTTGACAAATATATATAATTCTGAGTATGATCTGTTTGAGTGGTATACCGTTGCAGAAAATGAATGAGAAAAGAGGATTGCTATGACTGCAAGGAATCGCTAAAATATAATTAAGATAGGGAAATAAATATCTGTTCAATTAATGTGGCAGGACTTAATGATGTAACAAAAAGGGGTAAATTGGGGGAGCTGGTAAAGTTAAATTCATTTGTCATTGTTTGCCTGCAAGAGACCCATCTCCCCTGGGAAAAAAGACACTGGATGATGATTCAGGGTTATAATTTATTGACATCTACATCTCAAACCTCAAACATCCGAGGGGTAGCCATCTTTGCTAAAACATCATTGGGCCAAGTTAAGGGCAAAGCAGCTGATAAGCTTGGGAGGTGGACTATAGTTGAGCTAGTGTTGGGTCTTGCTATATGCTCAATCTATGGCTCAAATTATGATGATCCCCAGATCTTCGAGGATCTTGAGTTAGAATTGGGAATGTGGCATACACCCCTAATGCTTTGTGGGGATTTGAACGTCACCCTAGATTCACAGCCAGGTAATAATAGTCAAGGGAACTATCAAGGGCGGAAACCAAGGGTTTATAGGGCAGTAACATCACTTAACAAGAGCCATGGTTTAGTGGATGTGTGGCGGGCTAAAAATACATCTCAAAATCCTTCACCTGTTTCATTAGAAACCAAATCAAAACAATCATTACTGATGTAGTTTTCATCACAGCCACCGACATCAACTCTGTTGCCATCCGTCTGTTGATTATACAATTTAACCACTCGGGAAATGTTCCACCAGTTCTTGTTATTTACCCTAATGGCATTGCCACATACCTAGTCAACAATAATAGGTTCTGACAACTTTACATATCCCTTAGGTGTGTGGACATGGCTCTTGATGCGCACCGCGTCACCCACACTGATCTTCAGGGAAACAGTTCTCTTTCTCTTTTCAAAATGGTTTTTCTACTGTACTTGAGCCTTATTTACATTCATTCTAACAAACTCATCCACATCCTCCATGACATTTATTTTGACCCATTTTGACATCCAACCAGGACAAATTTCGGAGAGTGGCTTCCTGCCTTTCAGAAGTTCAAAAGGCAAAATTCTATTGTGGGGTTGTGCCATAAAACTAAAGCATGGAGCGTACTGCATTCTGCACCACACATTTGCTGGAAATAGCCCACTGGACACAATTGTTAAAAATCTTGTTCTAAAACTCTGTGAGAAGTTGGCCTGGTATATGATGTCCACTATTCTAGTGGGCACCATGCACTAGTCCAAACTACCCTTATTTATGGTAGGTTGTAAAGTCAACCTTATAGAAAGCTATGCTAGTGGTAGCTATGGAGAGCAGCCTTCAGGCTAGGACTTAGAGGCGAGTTAAGCTAGTTGTTTTACCAATTATAATCTCTTGAATGATCAAATAAAAGTACACCACTCAAGGTATATATCGAATATATATGTATTTCTTCTAAACACAACCCCTCTGGACTCTTTATGAGGTCAGAGGTAAAAGTACAATACAAGGACATTAATTAGCATACAATAAGTTGCACAGTATATGTTATGCCCTAGGGGCCTCACAAACCATATACTAAAATCATGGTATAAGAACCATGTGAGAGTTAGAAAGCAGGCCTAGGGCCTGTAGAACCGCTGTGCTACCTATACAACCTAAGGTTAGAATGCAGGAGGCCCACGGGTGACGCGTGCTGTGTCTAAACATAGCCGCGGATCACCATTGACTTTCTAAGGCGAACAAACAAGTTTCAACTTTAAAGATTAAGGGCACTTCTAGGTGAACTACGATGGAACCCTTTTAGACTAGGACAATTCGAGAGTCAAGACCCATGGGAGCACCGGAGTACTCGTGTTACCTCACCTAGGGAAGCCGAGTGCATAGGTGTCTTTTGGTGTCAGGTTTCATTGTCGATTCCAATGGAGAGCTGCAAAGAAAATCTGCAGGCGACCAGTGTCTGGGTGGATCCAAGGGTGGATCAGAGATGTGAAGAACCTGAAAGCAGAGGAGACAGAGTCTGGGTCATTAGCCAGTGACCAGGATGGCGAGGTGAAGCTTTACTCTTCAGCCACGAGGACCAGGAGGTGTTGACAACAACCAGGAGCTGGATTTGAGCTTTTCCACAATAGATCTAGTTGACTGCGGTGTCGGAATCCAAATTGACCCAACAAGCCTTGGCAATAATAACCCACGCAAAATAACATATTTCACTTCGGTGCAGACCAGCAAGGTCTGAGGGACTTCTCCTTTGGAGAGGAGTGGGAGCACGTCTGAAGCAACCAGGAAAGCTCACTAAATCAAAGATGGCCCTTCGTGGGGGCTCGCTAGCCAACAGACTAGGAACCATGAAGGGACCTCAATCAGAAATGCACAAAGCGGGCCCGCGGGACACTCGTGGAGTGTAGGCCTCTGAGCTTCGGTGCAAAAGGTGCTTGGGGCAGGTGCTTCGAATACCCCAATGCACAACTTCAGGATATCTTGGAAAGTAGGTGCAGTTGCAAAGATGCAGGATATCCAGGAGTTTCAGTCCACGTCTCGCGTGTCCGCTACCGGTTTCAGCTTTGGTGGGAGCGCAGGTCAGCGTAAGAGATATCTGGAAATCCATGTCCTGTGTCGCAGATTCTTCGGGATCCGGCGGGAGCCTCAAAAATGCAGATGGGCAAAGATGCAGTTGGTTCCTGTTTGAACAGGGTGGTCACTCCTTTCGTATTCCAGTCGAAATGGAATGTCGAAGGTCCAAGCTATATGTTGCAGAGTTTCTTCCAGGGTAATCTAAAGTCCTAGGGACTGGGATTCAATACTTATAGTAAGTTTAGGGGTTGGACTAACTCTAAGGTCCCTACTATGGGTGGACTGGGGAGGGGTGGTTACACCCCTTCACCTTTGTCCAGTTTCATGCCAGAGCTGGGACTGAGTGCCCCAGCAACCGGTTTGAACTGGGAAATGCATGGAGTACCTTGTGTGCCCCAGGCAGTGTCTGAAAAACATTCACTGAATGCAACCCACCCTGCCCCAATACACTAAAGCCTTTCTGGGGAGGTGCCAGCACCTCCCTGGACAGGAGACCTATTGTCCAGTCCTCCCCTGCTCGAGTTTCTTCCAGCATCAGGAGGGCAGACTTGTGTCTGTGGCAGCAGCATCCATTTTGTGATGCTGGGGCTCTATTTAACTTTAACTAAGTTTACCAGTAACTCCATGTCTGCTCTCTCTAGAAGGGTGGAATGCTACCCCCGCCGCCAGAACTGGTGGGGGGTAGTATTCCAAAGTGTTTGACACTACAGAGGGGCTCAGCTCTTGCTATGGCACCCTCTCACACAAAACCAAGCACCCTTCCTCCAGGATTGTCAAGGCCTGCCATAGGAGTGACTTATAGGTTACTATGTGTCTATATATACAGTAGATATAGGTATACTATATCTAAGTAAGGGGTGATTACACCACCTTACCCAGGCTGCAAGTACAGACCTGTGGTGTCAGTTTGGAAGGCTAACCAGGGGTAACACAATACATGCTGCCGCCCCTGGTAGGCCTCTGGGGTCCCTATACCCTGGGTAGCTAAGGTACAATATACAGGGGCTCACAAGGGCGACCCAGTAGCCAATCTGGTATGTTCCTAAAGTACATGGAGTCTATTTTATAGAGAGTGCAGATAGACTGGGGCCCTGAATAGCAGTATCCCAGTCAAACAAAGTCGAAAACCAGCAAAACACCAGGCAAAAAGTGGGGTAACCATATAGTCAGATTCCACCTTCCTACACGCTCTACCAGCCCATTAGTTTGCGGATGATAGAGTGAACTCATGTGGTGCACAATTCCCTCTTGTTTGAGAAAATTGTGAAACTCAGTACTGACAAATTGTACACCATTGTCAGAAACGATAGAGGATGGAAACCCTTCTCTTAAGAGAACATCTTTTAAGAAATCAATGATGTTCTTAGAGGTTGGTTCACTTCAGAACCAACCTTCAGGCCAGTTAGAGTAATAGTCGATTGCCACCACAGCATACCTGGAAGAAACAGAAAGAACACTGAAAGGACCAATGAGATCTATACCAACCTTTTCCCATTGTCTACTCGGGAAATCAACAGGTTGCATGGGCGGTGTACTCACCTTGAAACCTTTCTCTGCACACCCGCAAACAGCACACTTATCAATTAGCTCATCAACTCCCATATCCATCTGTGGCCACCAGAACACTTCCCTCAGTCTGCGTTTGGTTAGGGTCTTTACCAAATGTCCTTCATGTGCACCACACAGCAATTGCGTTCTCAAACTTACAGGGGGTACCAACCTCTCTCCTCGCATAAGAATACCATCTTCTACTGTGAGTTCATGTAACACTTTTGTAAAACTTTGAAACTGATACATGACATTCTTTTCTTTGGGCCACCCTTCCCTAACATATTTTATGAACTGAGCAAAAACATCATCACTTGCCATGTATCTTCTCCACTCTGATTCGCACACATATCTTCAATATCAATAGAAGCCACAAAACAATCATCTTGATCCTCCTCTTTTTCCAAATCAGAGTCGGATTCGGTCACTGGAAATTGGGAAAGAAAATCCGCCCTCACATTCTTACTCCTGGGCAAATACACCATATCAAAATTGTACTGTAACTATGATCAGTTCTCAGGACAAAATGGTTTCCCCAAATGTAAGGATTGTATTTCCTGATGGCTCACCAACAGTCTAGCAGTTCTTTCTCAATCACAGAAAAACGAATTTCTGCTCCCCTCAGCACCCTGGAAGCATACCCCAAAGTGTTTTCTGTGTTACCATTGTCCTGGGTGGTAATGGCTCCCAACCCGAATCCACTGGCATCAACAGTTATAATACATTCTTTGTTGGGATCAAATGGCTTGAGAACCCTCTCACCAAACAATTGTGATTTGATCCAATCAAACACCATCTAACAGCTCTTGTCCCTTTTCAAAGGTACAATTTTATTCAACATAGTTGTCATAGGTTGGACTTTAAATGCATAATCTTATAGAAATCTTGAGTAGAACTCACAAAGACCAATAAAAGTCTTCAAACCAGCCCTATCGATAGGTGGATACATGTACACAATGGCCTTGACTAACCCTGGCCTTGGCTCCACACCCTATTGAGACATCGCATGTCCAAGATATTCCACTTTCTCCTGAAGGAACAAACACTTTTCACTTTTGATAACAACCCCTTTGTCCTGCATGATCCCCAAAACCTGTTTGAGAGACTTGTCATGGCTCTTTCTGGTCTCACCAAAAATCAAGACGTTGTCTTGGAAAACAGCAACTCCCAGGACACATCTCAACATCTGACTCATTATTCTTTGAAAAAATACACTGCTGCTGATGCTAGGCCAAACAGCATTCTACAATATTGCTAAAGTACTACTAGGTGATACAAAAGCCGTTAAATGTCTAGAAGATGGATCCAACACCACCTGGTGGTAGGCCGATGGTAGGCCGATGCAAGATCCAATTTTGTTAAATACCTCTCCCCCATGGTCAACGCTAATAACTCGGTTATTTTTGGCAATGGATGTCAGTCAATCCAAATGTTTTTATTTAGACTGCACAAATCCACACAAACATGCAAGTCCCCGTTTTTCTTTCTTTCCACCAACAAGGGTGAAAGCCATGAAGATGATTCAATTGGCTCTATAGTTCCCTTTGCACAGAACTCATTAAGTTCTTTTTCCAACCTCTCTCTAACACTAAAAGTAACACTCCTTAATTTATGTTTCACAGGGATGACACCGTCTTTCACTTTAATTTCATGAGTGAACCCCTTAATTTTTCCTAAACCTGCACCAAAAACAATGGGGTAATCCTAAATGAGGTTGTCAGTGTAATTCAAAGACTCAACTACACTAACTTGTTCGTTAGTACCCGGTCTGAGGACCATCTGAAACAGACCCTGGTGAAACCAACAGAGGATAGACAACCCTTTGATGGGCACATAAACCTTGCCTAGGATTTTTCTACCCTTGAATTCCAGGATGTCCTCAAAGAAACCAGCCAAATCCATTCTCCGCCCATCATAGGAACCAGGTGCCTTGTCAGGGGTTCTGAAGGTCGATCACACCAAGCTTCTGCAAATAACTCTTGAGTAATCATTGGTATTCTTGCACCTGGGTCCACCCAAAAAGTATGTTTTTTTTATCTCCCACAACAATCTCAACATAAGGATCAACACAAGTGGAGGTATCCCCAAGGATGACTTGTCCGTCGTTCACGACCATGACCATATCTCTCAAATCATCCTGAATGTTTTGAATACTCTCACATTCATTTGCAGAGTCCGATACATTTGCCACCCCAACTGTACTGCGTTGACCTTTGTTCAAAGGCCTGCTACTACTACTATGTTTGACACTTTGACAAATTTTAACAAAATGACCATATTTGCCACAGATTCTGCACATTACATTTTTGGCTAGACAACACTTTTTTCCTTTTGAATAGGAAGAATTCCCACATCTAAAACACAAATCAGATTGTTAATAAAAAGTTGTCTTTTACGAATGTGGCAATGGACAGTCTTAAAGTCTCTGACTCTGACAGCCCCTACCGTCTCTTCAGTCTTATTCTCCAACTCCTTTACCAACACTTTGGATAGTTCAATGCTTTTTACGGTACGGACCGTTTCCTCCAATGAGGGATCACCCATAGAAAGTAGTTTCTGTTGAATAGACTTGTCTGCACACTTGCAAATGTACTGATCCTAATTAACTGATCAGTAAAAGCCTCACATTCACAATCTGCGCTCAATTGCCTGAGATCAGAAATAAAAGTATCCACATCTTCCAGGGAGTTGTTCTCTCTTAAAGAGTTTATGACAAAATACTACTAGATTGGGTTGCAATTCAAGTCGTAACTCGAGTTTCCTAACAGTCTCCACATATTCATCAATGTCTTCATCGTCCTGCCCTCTCACCAGCGGTGGTAAATGTTTGAAGATCGTTCTACCTTCAAAACCTAAACAGTGTAAAAGTAGAAATGTATTCCTTTCTGAAATTAAATAAAAAGGGTACTTGTAAAGCGCATGGCTACCAAAGGCCTCCCCGCACTAAACGGGAGGCCTCTCAATGGATGGTATCTCAATGCACCTATTTACCCAAGAAAAGTTACAAAAGCATCATACCATTTTCCCACCCAATGGGTGGATTTCCAGGTGTCTCTAGAAAGGATGGTGGAGCTGAGACTGACTGCATGTTGAAAGGTTGAAGGAAATAAAGAAAATATACTCTAGCCAAATATTCACTTAGTTTTGAATACACCACATACTCACATCAGGAACAAATGCTGTAGAAGCATAAAAGTGATAAGCGTCTGCTTTGGACCTCTAAACACTGCTGGGTAAGCACCTCACTGCACAAAACTCACCCAATACTGTTGCAACTTCAGTGTGTGTATGACCACATTAAGGAACAGAATCAAAACAAAAATATCTTGAAAACCAGGGTATGTGAATTAACCGCCCTCCGTTTTGACAAAATGTGCCCACATTAAGGTGTGCGCATTACGCGCTGCTTTCTCAAAACTCGCTCTACCACCTGCCAACCACGTATGTTCAGTGTTGACAACCATGACCAAAGAAAATCACCGACAACACTGTTAAAATGCTATAGACGCAGGCACGTCGTACATTGCAAACCACGTGGTGCCTGTTACGCCAACCACATCGAAATGGCCAACAAGAGTTGCACGCTATCTCAGCGTGTGCAAAATGGCCACTGGGAACGATGCGTCTGAAGCTCAACTGAGGACTCTACGCATGTGTTTCTCTGCAGATCAGCATGCCTCACCTTGACCTCCATAGATCGGCTTGCTTCAGCTCCTCAGCCTCTGAGACCACCAGCAGGATAGAAATGTGCCAAAACAAAGGCTGCCATGTCAATCCGACCAGAAACAAATCCTCTGCTCCTCAAGAATAACACTGCAAAACAGGTAAGCGGACACCTAGTGGGTTTTGCGGCACCTGTAACTCATCGCCAAAAATCCTTGCAGTGAATCGATAGAAACACTGTTGAATTTACACCAAGTTTAATGTAATGAAGTACAGGTACTGTGCAGCAGTCAATCCATGTTCAACCACAACACACAACTGACGATCCCAAACGCATTACAAAAGAGTTTAAGAACATATCTTCATATAAGATTCTAAGTACGGATGCTGGATAACAAAGCACCCATAACAGTCAACCACTACATAGTTTCTCAAGAGAGAAGGTTTTGAAGAACAGTGATGATAAGCCATCATCTTCCTTAGCAAGAGCTTTTCCAGGGTAGAAGACATTGGTGAGATCTGAAGATGGCAGGGGTTTGAAGGATTACCATTTATGGGGTGCAGCATAGAGGTGTGAATGCTACAGTAAAAGCAGGTTTGGTGTTGTCAATGAGCCATCAAATTATCTGTATGTTTTCATGAAAGAAGTAGCAAATACCTTTAGCCTTTTCCATGGAGGTTGAGATTGCATGGTTGATGCAATGCTTGACAATCTTGAGGAGACTGTGTGGCTTTGACTGATTTGACGAGGTGTCTGCTTGATTGCTGGAGAGGTGCATGTGGTCATAGGAGTTTCTAGTTTTCTTCCATGTAAGTGGAGAATTTGTTGTTGGTAAGACCTTGAGAGAACCAGGGTGCTGAAAGGTTCAGCCTGCACTTGTGTGTTTGAGTAAGAGCATGTATTTTTGCATGATTTTCCAGAAATGTCTTCAAACCGTTTAGAAGAGTGTTGACGTCAGCCATCAACACCCTTCTAAGGGGCCAGTTTGGTCAGGAACTGGAACCAAACAACCTCTTGTCGTTGGTTCCAGACCTGCAAGTAGTAAGGTAGCAATCCTATGCGTAACAATGGGAGCATGCATTCTGAAAGGAATGAATGCTCGCATTGCATGCTCGCATCGTTAAGTGCAGAGGTGCAGTTTATCCCTGCACCCCATGGCGGCACCCCAAGTTGCCTGTCATGGGGTGCAGAGATCAATTTGTGGCCTCGCACCCATGGGGGCCCTGCTGGGGCTCCCAAAGACAGTTTCCTATTGCCTTTCTGTGTCGGAAAGGCTGGCACACAATGGCAGTGGGAAACTGCCACAGTACTATCTCGGACAAAGATATCCAGCCGGGTGAGTACTGAAAGGTTTCTGGATGCGGACAGCCCATCGGAAGCCATACAGAAAACCGAGTCGGATTCCTTTCCGACCGAGCCCATCGGAATGGCTACAGCCTTATGGGGAATGCAGAGCACCGGGCCCGGGGCCCCGAAGCGAGGGTAGGAATCTCGCTAGTTGCCTGTCACCCTTCCCCTCAGAGCAACAACGTGCTCTGCATTCCCCGTAAGGCTGTAGACTCCGATACTGGGAATGTACACTACCCCAGTATTGGTATACTAGGGTATCACTCTACCGCGTCTGGATATCATACCATATTTAGGGAACCAGACCTATGGTAGTGCACCATTCACGTTTCTTAGTCCTGATGAAGTGCCACATGTCGACCACTACACTGCGATAGCTCTTTCAGAACATTGCATCCACGTAGGGCTCTAACACATTTTAAAGAAGCTGGAACTACCAAACAAATAAATCATATCTGAAGAGGACTGCTCCAGAATTATTTTAAACTCACCCACCTGTGCACTACCTTGCCCTCACTCCCGCACGCACCCTATGGCTTCTTCAAAAGACCTCAACCAAAGAGTCCCGTTTACGGGAGCCCGTTGGGCATTGTAGTGCCGGCTCGACGAGGAGCATGGCCCGATGATGAAGCATGACATCACTCGGGGTGTGTGAGGGCATCACCAAGAGAGACCTCTCCTTCCCTGCACTCCTTGTTAGGAACTGCACACCCTTTGATACACGGCAATTTAAATGTAACACCAGCTAAGTCCCCATTGAAGGTATATCCTATTTTTTTTAAATGCAACACAAATACATCTACCATCACAGGTTCCTTGATTAATCCCCAATTTAATTAAAAAGTCCACTGTATATCAGTCTCTGCACCCCTTGGGGAGGTTCCCTTCTCGAGAGAGAGAGAAAGCAACAGCCTACAAGGTCGGAGGTGGAAGAAGAAGATCAAGATTCAGCATATTCCTAAACGGAAATAGAAAAAACTGCGGTTTACCACTATACTTGAGAAGCCAGATAGCACCATTCCGCCATCAAGTAGTAAGGTCCCTGGGCCTCTGGGCTAGCAGTATTGATTGATGGCCATATCTTGGGGCCTGTTAATGGAAATAAGCTAACCTTTCACCCTACAGTAGTAGACACTGTGCTGAACAAGTTAAGGAAGCAAGAAGGTCAGAGAGATAGGGGGCGCCTAAAGTCACCATGGGTGGCGCAGAGAATTTGAGATACTCCTGCAATATTGGTGCAGCTTATCAAGAAACCAGTAGAGACCCTACACCCAAAAATTAATTAACATATACATATGCTACTTTGTTAGAACAGGGCTCGGCTAGTGGAAGAGGCCTTCTTTCCCCTCCCGGGCGGGATACTCTCCCAGAACGGTCTGATCCGGGCCAGGGGAAGGTTGGGGAGGGGGTTCTATCGCAGTCTCCAGTAGTAATAGGTTGATGCCGGTGAGGGGATCTGACCTCAGGTCAACTGAAAAGAGGCACATTAAACTGAGTATTGGGCAAGCGATAAATATTCTGACTTTTGTCTCCCTGTTTGATACTGATTCAGCCCTACTGAATAGAAGTGCCCTTTTGCTGTTAGGCCATTAGAAATAAAGGACTTGCGACTGGTAACAAGCAAAGACATTGAGTTGATTTATCTAGACCTTAGGAGTGGCACCTTAAATACTAGAGTCTCATTTACTCAGGGGTAGTTTCAATGCTAGTACTAGCCAATGTAGACTCTTTTAAGGAAAGAGGGATAGATGTATTTCCATCTGAGGTTTCCCTGGTGGTCTCGTTTGAATCCCCTTGGAAAATCCACAAGGAGCAAGGTAGTAGGCTCCCTATTCCCATGGGCATCATAAACCCTAAAGACATTAAAATATCAGTAAGGAGTAGTCTGGGAAAAAAAGAGATTGACATTATAGGCCCCCAGGTTCAAAGACCCAGTAGTCCCGGAGGATGAGATGGCCCAGTGGAGTTGAGTTACCATTTCCCTGAATGTCTCAAAAGAAACTACAAAATTGCCATTGCTACGGAGGTAGCCAATTAGGTAGAATGTTATCTTGGAACCTAGCGGTCGTAGGAAAAACCAACTGTAAGCTTCACTTATTATTAGAACACGACCCTAAAATAACTGTCTTCAAGAAACATGGAGCTGTGGGGATTTTTATTTTGAGAATTTCTTTGTATATTGTTGCGCAGCAAAACCCTCTACATAAGGGCATGCTAGCGGTGGCTTATCCAGCTTGCTTAGCTTTTCCATAAATTGGAATCCTGTGATTTATATTAATTCTTCTAAGTGTTGTATGGGAGTGAAGTTGAGGATAGGTAAAGATAAACAAGGGAAGTCTGTTTCCCTTTTCCTGGTAAATGTGTATATTCCACCAGGCAGAGCATCCAACTCACTAGTTGAATCAATACGTTCCTATTTGCAATGTAGAAGTAGCTCTGAAGAGTGTTCCTGGATTATGATGGTGGGTGATTTCAATGCTAAAATCTCGAATGATTCTCTCATGTCTTTTTCAAACCCTGATTTGGAGGAAGTAAAGTCCATTTCAGAATCTGTACTGCCCGGCCATTTAAGATCAAATAAATGAGGCTTGTAACTTTTGCATAATTTGAGAATGTTTGACCTTGTGATGTTGAATGGCAGATTCCCAGAGGACTCCCCTGCATTTTATACCTATCGGGCCCATTTGGTTACTCCCTAATTGATTATATGGTGGAATCTTACCAATATATTTGGGTATGCATGCAATTTAAGATACTACCAACAAGCCTGAGTGATCATGGACTTTTGGCTGTGGACATTGATATGGAATTTGAGCAGCCTGAACTGTTGAATCAAAGGGAAGAAAGTGTTTATATAATCACAGTAATGGGCCTACTTTTTGGTCAAATAATACGCTCCCAAGCTTCAAGAGAGTTTTTGAAAATGCTGCTTTTAATCACATACAGGAATCCCCCATTTTCAGGTTTGAGAGAATGTTGGCTGTAATTAGAATGTGGGGAAGTAAAAAGCAAGTTATTGGTTCTGCTCCTCCAGTGGTTAAATCATGGGAAATTAAAAAATTAAATCGGGAAATTAATGCCTTGATCAGGGAACAATTTAGGCAGCCCTCAATGCCCTGGCAAAGGGAAAATAATAGATTGAAACAGGTAAGGAAAAGGAAAGTGGTACCTGAACGTAGAAGGGTGGAAGATGCAAATTGGGTTAAACTACGAGAGGTCGCACAGTCTGGTGACACCAGGAAATATTGGGCGTTAATAGCCAAATTTTGGGATGGGAGAGAGAAGGCTAAGCTCATTTTGGTATCAGATAAAGAAAGATACTCAGGTCCAATGGGGTCGGATGATGTACCAATAGCCATAATTAAACAGGATGGCGAAGCATGGGCAGAATTCTTGCATCCACTATTTGTTCACTGTTACACTAATGGGGACTTTCCACTATCCTGGAAGGGAAGTATAGTTGTTCTGTTATACAAAAAGGGTTACAAAAAATTCCACCGCTAGTTTTAGGCAGAATGCTCTTTTGGATGTGACTGGCAAGTTGTTTGCTAAGAGCATTATTACCCATCTCCAAGATTGGGCCTTTGTAAATTGTTTTATTCCTGTAGAGCAAACAGGGTTCCGCAAGAACAGCGGTACCCTCAATAATTTCACTGCCCTGCAAACTCTAATCGAAAAATACGCAATGAGCAGGGTTTGCCATTATATGCAGCTTTTATAGATTTCTCTACGACCTTCAATCGGGTTGATCGGGGGACCTTGTGGAGAAAATTGGTAACCATGGGGATACCAGTGAACTTACTAAGACTGATTATTTCACTCCATTCCACCACTTGGACGCAGGTCCTATTGGGGGGATCACAGGGCCTGTCAAGTAAAATAGAGGCCCATAATGGGTTGAAGCAAGGATGCCTCCTGGCCCCATTCCTATTTTCTCTTTATGTCAATGATTTGCCAAGTGGAGTGGGGCTTAGCAAAGGGGATGCCCCAAAGTTAAGAACTTTAAAGTTGAGCTGCCTGCTATATGCGCATGACGACATAATAATGGAACTAACCCCAATTCCACTTCAAAGACGACTCTCTGAGTTAACTAGGTACACTGAAGAATACTACCTAAAAATACATATTTTAAAGAGTAAAGTTATGGGCTTTAGATATCGGGGATGCAGAGTCATAACAAACATGCATTGGTTCTTGGGGAAGGAGAAATTAGGCATAGTAAATTTTTATCAATATTTACAAAATCTTTTACAAATAGGTGTTCTAGCTGCAACCATATGGATCAATGCAGAGGCAAGACAATCTGACAGACCTCTGCAATCAGCCGATTCTATCGACACTGCGGGAAAATACATTTTGCACATATCCTATCAGTCTATAAAATAAAGATACCTCCAGCACTGAGCTATGCCTGCGAAACAGTAGATGCAGAAGAATGGGATACATTTGAGAAAGTAGAGGGAAGAATTTGCCGCCAAATTTGTAATTTGAATCGCGCTGACCATATTGCAGGAATTCGGCTCGTATTTGGCTAACTTCCACCTACGTGCTTTCTGTGGCCACATGCATAAGGTGGAGCAGCGCATTAGGAAATAGCTCTGAGAACGCTTTACGGGTAGCATTGTACGAGGAAATTTTTACCATCATGAAGAAAAAAGTGTGTTTTTTAGGAATTATCAAAAAGGCAAAAAACTGTTCGGCTTGGAGATGGACAGCATGGAAGGCTTCCTAAACAAGTCTCGAAAACCAGTATTAAAAAAAGAATCTACGGTTTATCTCGTAAAAGAGACATTTTATTATGTGTAAAGAGTAGTAATAATGACTGTATACCAGGGAGTAGTATCTATATAAAACCTCATTCTTATGTTTTATGGAATCTTCAACACGGAGTACGTGGAACCATTTTGTTGCCTAGGCTGAATTTACTCCCCGTATGAACTGTAACAGGAGCCTAGGAGGGCCTTGCTAGACATGAAAGACTCTGCCCCATATGTGATTCCTGTGTACAAGACTTAAATCATGTTCTATTTGTTTGTCCCATATTGCAACCCTTACGCCGTAGATACTTAAGAATTTCTAAAGTATAATATTGTTACAGCAGAAGAAACCCGTAATTGTTTGCTGGCTCCCGCTTCTGAACTGATTTGTTTTAAAGATTGTAGGTTTTTTAAACAATTCTTAAATAAATTCTACAACAGTATTGGTTTATTTAGATTGTAATGTAATGGCTACGCATTATTACATCGCATGCGTTGTAATGCAAGCAATGTAATAGCATTGCATGGTAAAATCCGTGTTGTGATTGCCAAATATTTTCTTTTGATACTACAAATTTGGAATTTTTTTTGTAAATTCCAAATACTGATCCAATAGAATCAATATTTGTGAACTTAATTTAGGTTTGGTGATTTTTACAAATGGCCAATCTACTTCCTCATGCTTAAATTCTACCTGCTTGGATCTTTCTACATAAGTAAGCCTTTGTGATGAGAGGGAAAGGAGTAGAATATGGTTTTAGAGGAGAGAAAGAGAGAAAAAGAGGAGGGGTCTGTTTTCCATTGCAAGATGTAGTAAGACTTTTGCTTTGAATTGTTTTACTAAGCCTTGAAGATAAACATGCTCTGTGTGGTGTTCTGTTGCCAGATGTCCAAGCAGAAGGCCAAATATTGGAGTCCTCATCTTAGTTTTTATTCTCCTTTCACCCGTCTATCAGACAGTCTTACTCTCCACAATGTACAAACGGGATGTGAATAGTTTGGATGTAAGTATGTGTTGATAATGGTAGGTGTGGTGTTCCAAAGATTGAACGTGAATCTCTGTTTGGCAAGACACACTCAATTTCCAGACAAAGTTCAGTAACAACATGAAGTCATAGCAATTTTCCTGCTCCAATCTAGTTGCACCCACTCACAATGGGCAGCACATGCAGTGTAAATGGAGATATAGCAGCATGAAATCAGCATTATGCTTGTGCAGCATCATATTTATAAAGAGGTGCGTTTCAAGCAATTCATTAGATGTGGTAGTGCTAAAACGTCTTTTTAGCGCAACGCTAAACTTTGCACCACAGCACAAAGGTGCGCCAATAATTTTTTATGTGAAATTCATGTTTGAGGAATGCCCTACAGTGCAAATTTCAACACAAGGACAACATCCCTAACTAAAGGCTGCCCAAAATTTGTCATCTGCCATAAATCATGTTACT
The DNA here is from genome assembly GCF_964263255.1 of Lissotriton vulgaris. NCBI lineage: Eukaryota > Metazoa > Chordata > Amphibia > Caudata > Salamandridae > Lissotriton > Lissotriton vulgaris. The sequence continues at coordinate 884,527,437 of NC_141696.1, read as the reverse complement.
CCTAGGATTATCAAACTTTATTCTCCTTGAATCTTGTTTGCGCCTGGTTTCATTTACGATTGGGATTTCACACTAAACCAGAAATGGTATTTTATTAGATCTGGCTTTGTGTAAAAACCTGTGTGTGTTTGCACTGTCCCTGCCCAGTATTCCCCCTTTAAACAGATAGTAGAGAATTGGGACTCAGTTACTCAAAACAGTTTTGGCACTGGGCTTATGAAAACCTTCGGTGCAAAATAGCTTTTGCACGCAAAAGTCGATTTGTGTTGGCAATTGTGCATGAACTGCCACCTTGCATCGCACGAGTGTCAGCACAAATGAATAGTAAATCTAGGCCTTGTTGTTGCATACTATTGAATTATAACTCCTCTCTTGTTCTACGAATAGGTTGCTCCCTTTGTTTCACCCTTTTTATTCTCAGCACTCAGGTCCTGATTTATCTACCTCTCACACAATGCAGTGTAGCACCCAAAGTTGTGGTGCTGCGTTGCGTGACATGGAGAAAGCAGGAAAGCACCATATCTACAGAGATATGGTACTCTCCTTTAGCACTAGAGCACAATCAGGCTGCAGAGCACCACACAGACAGCTTTGCGCTCTGGTTCAAGGGTTTTTGTCTGAGTCTAGCATAGGTTTTGTACTGGAAGGGAAGCCTTCCAGTACAAAATACTAGGCCTAGACAAGCTGTAAAGCTTTTCCAGGGTGTGTGCGTGTTGCACAGTGCAGCACACATGCACAGTTGGAAAAGAAAAGTATTTCTCCTATTAATGCCTTCTTTCAAGTGGCGTAATGTTTTGGTGCAAAACCCTGTCGACTATTGTTAGTAGATAGGGGTTTGTGTCAAAAACCATGGGTGGTTGGATGGGAATGCACATGAGGTGATGTGGAATGGGGTGCCCTAAATGCAAAGTAATGCAAAGCATCACTTTGCACTTGTTAGTGTTACTTTTTCCTAAAAACCAAGGCAAATACCAATTTGTGTTGGGTTGTAAATCACAAAAAAGATTTTGCATTGGGTCTGCATTAAAAAAGTAATGCTAACCTGAAGCCAAACCCTTGTAAATTTGGGCCTCAGTGGTTCTTTGGATGTGCCTAAAGCCACTCTGCCCCCCCCCCTTCTGTGAAATTTAGAATACTGAATGCAGGTTGATGATTGTTTTATCAGGTACATAGGGAGTGGTCTTAAATTAACCTACAGACAATAGATGAAGTTGCATTCTTGTTTATCTGCTACTAGACCTTGAAACCCACCAGCTTAGGCTGGAAAGTCGGTATCCCACCCATACGCTAGGGCACCTCTTGGACCCTATTTTCTCCAACATCCCTGACCTTACAATCTTAGGTCCCACCCTGATACCATGGTCAGACCACTTCCTAATATTGCTGAACTGGCGGCTCCCCACCTTCTCCCACCCCAGACCTCCACTTAGCAAACCTACACGCCCCTGGGCTAAATTAGACCCGGAAAAATGGAAGTACAACCTGGAGCTATCCTCTCCATTATTAGTCTCGGATCCCGCATTAGCTGACTCCGAGTTCTTAAAGTGGATTGGAGAGACATTGGATAAAACTCTCCCGAAAAAATCTACCTGCAAACCTCGAGGTAAAATCACCTCGCCCTGGTTCACCAAGGAAGTACTCCACGTAAAAAAGCTCAGCAAAAAAACTGAAAGAGAGTGGAGAAAAAACTTCGACCCCATCAAGAAGCTAGAATATAAACATATGATCCTTAAATCTAAAAAGGCCCTCAAAGCTGCACAGTCCAAATTTTTTGAAGAAAAAATTAGGCTATCTGCCAATTCAGCTAGGCAGACCTTCCAAATTACTCCTAAAAACGCTGGATCCTCCCTCCCCTGTGGAACCCTCGGTCCGCCGGTGCAACGAATTAGCCGAATTTTTTGACTCCAAGATTAAAAAGATTCTCAACTCCCTCCCCCTGCAACCACCAGACAAACCTTCCCCTCATAACCCGCCCAGATTTGTATCCCAGGCTCCGGAGCCCCAGCTGACTTGGTTCGCTCCCACGACAGTAGATACACTATCTCCAGTACTACAATCAATCAAAAGTGGATCTCCACTGGACCCTGCACCTTTTAACATCCTAAAATCAGTTGCCCAACCATCCTGCCTCACATGACGAATCTGATTATCAACTCGCTCTCTCATGGTATTGTCCCGCTGAGCTGGAAAAAGGCAATCCTTAAAGCCCTGATCAAGAAACCACACTTAGATCCCCTGGAGCTAAGTAATTTTCGGCCGATCTCCCTACTGCCAGGCATCAGTAAGGTCGCGGAAAAATATGTCAATCGTCAACTTTCCGACTACCTCGAAGTCAATGGCCTTCTTAAACCCTCACAGACGGGCTTTAGACCAGGCCAGAGCACGGAGACCGCAATGTTGGCGGTGGTTGAAGATGCAAGAAAGATCATTGACTCAGGAGGATCAGTGGCAGTGATCCCCCTGGACCTTAGTGCGGCCTTCGACACCGTCAACCACTCCATACTGGTCCACAGGCTTAAGGACCTGGGTATCTCAGGGCCTGCCTTGTCCTGGCTGGAATCCTTCTTGAGTGACCGTTCCTTCCAGGTAGCGGACGGTAATTTCCCCTCCAAGTCAACACCTATACACTGTGGGGTCCCTCAGGGCTCATCTCTGAGCCCGACCCTTTTTAATGTGTACACCTCCCCCTTGAGAAGATTGTCGCTCCATTTGGGATCAAGCTATTAACCTATGCGGACGACACCCAGCTGGTGGTATCCCTTAGTCAGCATGACCACCCTTCCACCAATCTCTACACCTGTCTTGGTGACATAACCAAATGGATGGACAGGTCCACCTTAAGCTTAATAGCAAAAAGACGGAGATCATGCTCCTGGGCAACCAGTCACACTTCCGCCCTGAGTCCCTGTGGCCTCCCTGTATGGGCATACCCCCTACCCCTAAATGTGAAATTAAGAGCTTAGAGATCTGGCTGGACGAGGGTCTTAACTTCTCCACCCAAGCCAGGAAAACGGCCGGAACCTGCTATGGTCTCCTACGGACCTCCAGAAAAATCCTCCTTCTGCTCCCTGCACAATCTCAAAAATTACTGATTCAGGGCCTTGTGGTGTCCCGTTGGGACTATGGCAATGCCTTGTATCTAGGGGCCCCCAACAAGGTGCTGGCAAAACTCCAGGCTGTGCAAAACACTGCCGCCCGTCTTCTCACGGGGACACACAGCCGCTGCTCAGCCAAACCAGCCCTTAAATCACTACATTGGCTGCCCATCCAAGAAAGGGTGCATTTTAAAGCTCTTTGCACCACCCATAAAATCTTGCACAGAAAGGCCCCACCCATCCTAAAGGACCTTATTGCCCCCTACAAAACTAACAGAACCCTCCGTTCTTCACACTCAAACTTGGCATCAGTACCTAGGATTAGGAAGGCCCGCTCTGGAGGCCGACTATTTTCATACAATGCCTCCAAGCTGTGGAACACACTGCCCCCAGACATCCGGGCCCAGCCCAACCTTCTTCCATTTCGTAAAATACTTAAGACCTGGCTGTTTCCCTAATTCACCTCCCCCTCAACCTCTTCTGATCTATCACTAGCGCTGGGACGCTCACGGGCAGCCATGCGCTTTACAAATCTGTAAAATAAATAAATAAATGGGTTCCATCAAGTACCAATTGGATTGTGGTGAAGAGGTGTGGCCTTGTTGGTAGAGCTGGCAAATTGGGAACGGCAGAACCAAATATGTATCCTGGCCTCAGCTCAAGAGACTGTGATTTGAGGCAAATCACTTCATCTCCCTTAAAAATGTTTGCAATATCTGGTTCTCATGTAAAGCTCTCCAATACCCTTGAACCAAGTTTCCACTGTATAAAACAGCGAAAAAATTCACATTTTTCGTAAGCAACCTGAGCTCCAATGGTTGAGAAACCAAACGGTCCTAGAGGGAATGTATGCAAATGCCTGGGGTTTGACGATAGCCAGGCATTTCTAGGGAACATTCAAACTCTCCAGAAGAGTAAAGTATTCCATTGTCTCACTGTCCATGTGGACAAAATGATTCTTAAAGTTAAGCCCTGTAGGAGACTGGGGCAGGCAGATACAGCAACTGGCAATGAAAGACACTGAGGAACATTGGGTGCATTCAAATAACTGCTTCATGGCAGGAATGGGAGCTTTGAGCTGGTGTCCATGACTGCTGTGGGCTGCTGAAGCTGATCACAGGCAACTCTCATAGTTTGTTCTTAGTCCTGGTGAATTCTAAAAGAGACTGACCTGGAAGATGTACCTCTGCAATGATGGGCCTTACGCCACGATTTAGAGATCATGGATCAGACATGGAACAGAAAATGTCAAGGGAGAGACGTTGAAGCAGAGTTTACCAAGGAAATTGGTGCCTGGGAGTTTGGCCAACAATAGTTTAATCATATGTTGATGGGATCCGCACTGGAGCAGGATGAAATGCATTTGAGGTGGGAAGGAGTATATTTAAATGAGTGGTATGACTCATGGATTGTGACCCTAAACTGGTCTTATCCTTTCAAGAGTGAATTAGTAACCTGGTTTTGTTGGGCCAAAGTTTAAAAAAGCAGTGCTGTGATTTGCAAATTGTGTGCGTTCAATCAGTGCTTAGTTTGTACGAAAACACATGTGCAGCGACTCAAAGTTTTACTGAGGAGACGTGATTCCACCTGATGCCTCTTTCTTCCACCAGCACACACTTCCTGTCTCTTTATCTCATTCTAGCAGATTTCTTTTAACCTAGTGCTTAATTTGTTAAATAATAAGTGTCGGCCTAAAGTCTTTGTTCAGAAGTCCACCGACAACCCTGCTAATATTCGGGTTGCAGAATACCCAGGCAGTCTAGTCTTGCTTCCACTTCATGATTCTTTCATCCACAACCAAGCTCTCCGTGCTCCTTTATCTCATTCTTGCAGTTTCTTTTTCATCTCTTATTTCTCCCTTTGTTACTGTTCTCCAGTCTTTCTCTTCCCCAGTTTTCCCTTCTTTTCTGTCTCTTGTTCTGGATCAAAGTCTGATGATAAATAATACATTCCTGTGCCCAAAAATGAGTGACGATGGGCCCCATATGCAATCACTGGCACCAATTAAGCACTAGTCTAAAGCACAACCTATAACCCAATGGCAAACCATGAACCACTGAGGAAAGTCTGAGGTGCAGTTTAAATACAAGCACTGAGGCACAGGCTAATGCTGCAAAAAAATTTAGCCAAGTGATGTAAGAAGGGAAGGCCCTTGGCACACACTAGTGTGAAACAGCAGTGCAGCCAATTGTGAAAAAGTGAAAAATTACCAAATTCTATACCGCATAAAGCACCCGAGGGTATTCCAGCAAACTTTATGGTTTTGAAAAGTAAGTGAACAAATAAGAAAAGAGATTTCGAAGACAACAACAGCATTGTTGGGGTTATTCATTTTTTAGTGCAACAGTTTCTTCCCTCTACTCCTGAAATGCTTCCTCTCTTTCGTGGCTTTCACTTCATTTGGTGAGAGGCCAGCACCTGTCAATTAACAGTAAACCTATCCCTTATGAGCAGAAGCAAGGGCAGCGATCATGTTCGCCTGGGATCAAGGATTAGTGAATCATCATGGCACCAGATTGCAGACACTATTTAAGCTCCACAGGCCAGCAAGTAAACGGGGTCACATTATATTCTGGCAAGAGGCAGGGAACAGAATCTCATAGTCTTAACTTTCTGTCCTCTTAAAGTCAATTACAAGTCTACTTAAATGCACACTGATTTTATCGCGGCGCCCTGATCAAATGCCTGCTTGCAAACATCAAATTGCTACCCCTGGTATGCCTCTCGCGAGCTTATCACCCTCTTTCTATCAAATTAAACGTATTTCATTACACCAGGATAAATTATAGAAAGCGAGCTTTTGACATGGGAGGCAAATATTGTGAGTGGACTGCACTGATTTGCTGCGCAGTTTGTTTTCAGAGCAACAGGTTTTCCCCTCCTTGTTGTGTGTGTGTTTTCGAGTACTTCCGGGTACGGCGGCGGCATCTAAACATTTCAGAGTTGTTTCAAAAGACGGGAACAGGGATAAAATGATTGACGCCCATGCCGGGGTTTGGGTGGGCGCAAACGTGTTGTGTATCATGGTCATTGTTGCTTTCTTCCGCGGGCTCCACGGTAGGTAGGGTGGCGGACTCTTTTATGTCGTATCCAGTGACAAGGTGAGGGAGGGGAGAACGTTGCTGCCAGGTATAGTACAAAGTCGCGGAGGCCCCTGGGGACCTCACTCCACAGCCTGAGTGCCAGACTGAAAACAAGCGACATTATCTGAAAATGATCACAGAAAGCAAGCCTTGCCGAAATAAAAACAGTCTTTATTAACGTGTCTTTGAAACGCTCTGAAAGGGGAGCCAAAGTAACAATAGCTGCGGGTGTGCTGCACCCAGCCAAAATGCCTTAAGCTGGAACAGGGAGCGCAGCCTTTGACTGAAGGGCACTCCACGAAGGCCGCATTGCCAAGCAACTGCAAAAACCCAGCACATGTACCCTCTCTGGAAAAAAAACAGAAGTCAAAACGGCTGAGGTCTACCGCACTTCAACCTAAAATGCGCAATGAAGTCAAATTCTTTGCGGCAGATTTACAGGAAAGTGACTCACTGAGTGCCACAAGACATTTGGCTGTGCCGCACTGGGTCACTTTCAAAGCACAGGGATGCAGCATATTTACAACAATTTGTCGCATCTCTATACTTTCCCCTTGCGCTGGCGCACAAACTGCTGCCATGCCTCTGCGCAGGCACCCTTGCACCATGGTGCAAGGATGCCTGCGTGGGGGGAGATTGTTTGTGTGCAGGAAGGATTCCCTTCCTCTACATAAACAATCTCCAGAGGTGATTTCCTCTTTCTATGTGTGCTGCTAAATGCAGCACGCAAAGAAAGAGGAAAACAACAACCTTGCGCCTTCCTGTGCCTCCCCTTCGGTAGGCATAGCATTCTGACGCATTTCCAGATTCACGATTTCCCCTAAATCTGGAAATGTGTCTGCTTCCATTGGTTTGCGTGGGAACAACCATTGCAACACCCATGAAACGCCACGTTCACCTAAAGTGCTGTGTCAAGGGGCCATATTTACAAGAACAGGCAGGACAAGTCATGCAGGTTGGCTTTTCCTGTCCTTGAAAATATGAGGCATTAAATTTGCGGCGCCAGTGTGTCCCCAAAAGTTGTACACCGGTGGTGCAAGAGGTTTCTAAATTTGCCCCTTTTTTAATCAAGGGGTAGATTTACAAGCCCCTTGCAAGACTTTTGGGCTTTGTAAACAATGTGGCTAATTTATAACGAGACACATCTAGTGAGATGCGTCGCCTTGTAAATCCCTGCATCACATTATACCTGCGTCAGGTGTAATGTATACAGGGTGGGCGTTTCTACGCAGAAAAGCCTAGTAGAAGTGCCACAGTGAAATTTACAAGATTTTATTGCGCCACTTCCAGGACGCCACTGCGTCAAAACCTGACACCTGCTTGAAGCAGGCATAAGGAGGGACGCAGTACAATAAGTATAGGCCTCCCATGCATTGCTGGAGCTGCGTCGTGCTTGCGACACAACGCCAGCAATGCGTGACTTTTGCGCCAATGTATGCGTCAGGAATTTCTGATGCATCTGTCAATCCTTGCGCCATGGTTCGCTATATTGTACATACGGCACATCCATGGTGGCTCAAGGGTATCACAGACTGGCTCAGAGAAACTAACTCATCTCTACATATGAGTCAGTTTCTTGTAAATCTGCCCCTACATATTTTGAACAGCAGAGCAACTGTTGGTTTAAGGATGTGATAGTACCGCGTGACAGTACCGTGATTTGGGTTAGGACGATTACTAACTGCCCCACCATAATAAAATATTAACACGAGCAACTTGGGAACTTGATACGTAGATAGAATTGTCCGTTTCGTACCTATAAAATACCAAAGGGAGGTGCCGAACCCCCTAATGGAATCTGATTCCCGAGATCCCTTAAATCAAAGCACACATTGAAACAGGAAGACAACGGCAAGCTTTCAGTACATCATGTTTACGAAGAAAACAAAACTAAGAAACACGCGTATGGTCATCTACCAGCACGGCAGTTTTGTTCCCAATACTGGAAAAAAATCAGGCTACAATGTAACCTCCTCGCCTATTCACAAAGAGAAATTCAGCATCCAGTTTGACTGTGTATGTCGCTAAACATGTGGCATCCTGGTCTGATGCAAATGTGAAAATGTGTACAAACCACCGATATTTTGTCACTTTCTTTCACTGGATACAGATATTTACAAGTGAAGAAGCTCGATTCACTATAAGTGAAGAGCTATAATTCGGATCTCCTGGACCGGAATTACAAAATGGGTGTTATCACACTGCTGCAGTTTTTTCTTTATAGATTCTAGTAGGTGAAACCTGTCAAAATTCAACTGGAGAACAGGCATGCAAAAACAGAAAACATGCGAAATTATGTGTGTTAAATAACGATTTCACATCATATGCCTCATTTACGAAGTAAACTTTCGGGAATAGTAGGTATTTATCACTTACGATAAATACCTCACACAGGGTATGACACTGGGGCTCATTTAAGTATTTGCAGCACCTCTATTCGCCTGGTAGAGTCCCCTCCTCCTCAATCTAAAGAGCACTTCCGGTTTAGTGCAGATTGTTTTGGTGATCCTGTTTTTTTTTTAAAGTAATTATGACAGGTCACCAAAGCATGACAACCAGGTGTCAATTGTTTTAATATCAAAAACAAATCACCAAAGTGTGGGGTATATTTACTAGGAAATGGTGCAGCGATGCGAGCAATTTTGCAACGCCGTATCATTTAAAAAACACAGAGATGCGCCGCAATCACAAGAATACAGCGCACCCCTGCGTTTTCCCTTGCGCCAACAAAAACCCTTGTGCAATTTTGCAAGGGTGCCTTCCTTGCAGGGATGATTGTTTATGTGTAGAAAGATGTCCCTTCTTGAACATACACAAAAAAAAATAGCAATTTGCTAATTCTATGTGTGATGCAGAATGCAGCACACATAGAAAGAGCAAACATTGAGGAAAAATAAAAGTATTTCTCCTCGTTGCTGATTCTTGTACTTCTAGTGCCACGTCAGAATGAATGGATGTTTCATGGAAGCAACCTCAGCAACACCCATTGCACGCCTCTTTCACGTAAATGATGCGTGAAAAGGGGCCGTATTTACAAGGCGGCGCCAAGCCACGCACAGTGGTTTAGCGCCACTTTGTAAAGATGGAGCGGGGCATAGAGACACCGAAGTGTGGTAATAGTGACGCTCCGGTGGCACTATGAACTTGCCCGTTAGTTCCTTAAAATACAAAAAAAAAAGTTCCAGATGTGAATGGATTTTTTTTTTGTGTATGTAAGGCATTTCTGTCTTTTCCATCCTAAACAGAGAAAATAAATGTGGTAAATTAACTTCGGAAGGCCCATCCTAAATCAGAATAACAGGTTTGGAAGAGAGGGAGCCAGTGCTTATTTGCAAAAGAATGAGTGCCAGTGCCCAAAACACTGCTGAGAAGAACATTGTGGTGCTAGTAATTACCAAGGCTGTGTAGTCTTGAATCCACATCATGCCTCTTTATTCCACTACCAGAGGCCCCTTGGACCTTTATCTCACTCTTGCAGGTTCCAGCTTACACCCTTTGTGACATTGTTCCATCTCTTCTTCATTCTTTAGCCTTTGTGTGTTCTTCCCTCTCCTGCTCTCTGTAGGTTACTGATGAGGAAAAATAAGTGCAAGTCCCCAAAAATGAGTGCAAGTGGTCTCCACCCGGAACGACCAGTTCACATTAAGCATTGCAGGGAGCCCCAAGGTACTGATCACTGCCAAGTGAAAGTAAAGCTAAGCTCCAGTGACACATCATTTCAGTGAGGGGGCTATTTCACATGCAGGCCAGACCCAATCTCTGATTCAACTGAACAAAATTGAACCCTCCTCAGCGATCACACGCAACTGATTTACAGCTGTCCAGAAGCGGATGATTCACAACAATTTTATGCTAAATGCAGATAAGTATGAGCTATTGCTGCTAAGTAAAACAGCTAGCCGAGACACCTAATTGTTGACACTGTGGACGGGGTCAAATCACTGGAAATACTGGTTGACCAGAAACTTAGCATGGCAGCTCAAGTAAACTCAGTTGCTTCCAGCTGCCTTAGGGTGCTCCAAATGCTCAGAAAATGTATCCCGTTCTTCCGAAGAACAGGTATGCCCAGGTAGTTGCCACCTGTGTCCTGAAAAGGCTAATATACAGCAATAGACTGTAACTAGTATTAGCAGATTACCTTTTGGTGGTGCTCTTGAATATATAGGAACTTGCAGTGTAAGCAATATGTAATCTGCATTAGTCTGTCCATGTTTCAGCAACTCACAGAGATCTTTACTGGATACCTATTAAACAGCACATCCAGTTTGTTCAAAATGTGAGTTTCTATTTGGCTGTGGTTTGCACCCTGTCCAAGTAGGGACCTTCATTCTAGTCAGGGTAAGGGGATTACATAGCTAAAATAACACCTATTCATACCCTTGGTAGCTTGGCACGAACAGTCAGGCTTATCTCAGAGGCAATGTGTAATGCATTTGTACAAAACACAAAGTAACACAATGAAAATGCTACAAATGGACACCACACCAGTTTAGATAAATAACCAATCTTTATCTGATTGAAACAATACCAAAACAACAAAAAGCAAACATACACAAGTAAAGATATCCCTTTTAAAATGTTCAAAACCGTTCAGTCTATATGAAACTGTTGATGTGTCACTTTTTGGTGCAAGGTATCTGGGATGCGGAAAACAAAGCAATGCGTTGATTTCTTACTCTCAGGGGAGGTGATACCTCGATTCCTTACTGCCAGAGGAGGGGATACATTGATTCCTTGCTGCAGTGCAGAGGAGATGATCCGTCAATTCCTTGCTGCCAGGGAGGTTATCTGTGGGTTCCCTTCTGCGAGGGGAGGTAATGCGTCGAGTTTTCAGACAAGTGGTCTTGGCTCCTTACTGCTGGACAACATCAATGAAGACTTGGTGCACAGGTTCAATGTGTGGAAAATCCAGTCGTGCTAGATTGATGCAGCGACTGCAAAACAGGCGCTGCGTTGATTCCCTAGCCGTGATGCAGGTGATGCATAAAAACTTCAGCCACACTTCAGAGCCTGCATCGGAGTCAGAGCAAGTGCCTCGGGTGTCGGAGACATAGTGCCGAGGACTTGGGATGCAGCAATCTTGGAGCCTCATGAAAGGAGCTGCATCAATTCTTCCACCACACCATAGCGATACGTTGGTTTTTCAACCACACGGCAAGACTGTGGCAGGAAAAATAGGCATTGAAGGTTGGTATGTGGATTTTCTTCTCCTCTTGTAGCAGAAGCCTCTCCAGGGGCCCAGAATTGGAATTGGCACCGCTTGGCATGTCAGAACTCCCAGCAGAGGAGCTCAGGGCTGCAGATGAAGACTTTGACGGCCCTGAGACTTCTTAAGAGGAGGCAAGCACACATAAGCCCTTGGAGAACCTGGGCAAGCAGGATAAGAAAGTAAAGCTCTGTCCTTCCATTGTTAAAGACAGAAACAGAAAGCTGCAGGCCAGCCCATCACAGCAACAAGCAGAGTGGCAGTTCCCCCCTTACAGCTTCTTCAGCTCTTCTTCTTGGCAGAATTTCCTCTTTGTCCAGAAGTGTTCTAAAATGTGGGTCACAGGTCCAATACTTACAACTCTTTCTGCCTTTGAAGTAGGCATACTTCAACGGATAGTATTTGTAGTGCACACAATCCTGCCTTACCCTGACCTGGCTCCATACACACTACAGGGGTTGGAGACAGCTTTGTTTGAGAACAGGCACATCCCTCTTAAGGTATCAGTGACAACTTCCCCTACCACTCTAGCTCAGGAAGGTCCATCAACCTGGGGATAGGCCATCAGGGTATGCATGGCACACCTGTGCTCGCTTTGCATGACTGTCTAAAGTGAATGCACAAACAGCCCAACTGTCAGTCTAAACGTGGATTCCACAGGCAGGCAGAGACACAGAATGGTGAAGCAAAAAAGTTTCTAATTTCTAAAAATTTCATTTTTAAACCCAAAACTTAAAAACAAATTCACTAAAAGATGTATTTTTAAATTGTGAGTTCAGGGTACCCAAGCTACAAATCTTTACTTCTAACATGGTTGCAGGGCTACTCGTGTGGGTGGCACAATCAGTGCTGCAATCCCACTAGTAGCATTTGATTTACAGGCCCTAAATACACACAGTACACTTTAGCAGGGACTTATCAGTAAATCTAATATGCCAATAATGGATAAACCAATCAGCATTACAATTTACACCGAGAGCATATACACTTTAGCACTGGTTAGCAGTGGTAAAGTGCAGAAAGTCCTAAAGTGAACAAAACAGGTCAGAAAAAATAGGAGGAAGAAGGTAAAACGTTTGGAGATAACCCTGCAAAAAGGGCCAGGTAAAACACAGTTTAATTGTCTCTGTATTTCTCATAGAAATTATTTAACACAATGGAACCTGCAACGGCTGGGTCTGAGGGAGAGGATTCGCCTAAATGCCAGGAACCATTGTTCGTGTTCTCCCTATCAATATAACACCCACCACAGAAACAAACAGGTCTCTATGTTTACTAGCCCAGCCTCATACGGGGTATTTCACACACCTTATGACATAGGTGTTCCTTCACTGAGGGAAAACTCTTGCTACTCTGTTCATCCGATATTCATGGACCCACACAATTGTGCGAGAACATTTACAGGATGGCCTCACACACCATCCAGGTGTCAGACTACATCATCATCCATCCCACGTTCACCAAAGAATTCTCTAGTGGCAAACAAGCCCATACTAGGGCAGTGGTACAAGCATTAGCAGGAAACTGAGGAGAAAATGAAAAGGGAAAGGGGTCCAATACAAAAAATCTCTACAGCCTACCGGTAAAATTTTAGAACCTTTCTTCCTTGGTGGAGGGGGGATGGTTAAAAAGTAGGTGGATAATAATAGCCCTTCTATGTTGCTAAGTGTCCGATTATAAACAATCACGTCTGTTTAGTCAATCAGGTTGACATGTTTCAGCCCCCATAATAGCCCCTACAGGGGTCCCGGGCTTTCTTCAAGAACAAATTGAACCCTATATATCCCTACAGTGCTTCCCTATTACAGACATGCTAATTTACATGCATACATTACCCGGTTGGCCCTCAGTCCAGTACAGAACCTTCTGTGCCAAGAAGAAATTATCTAGAAGACATAAGGATGGGTGGTTAAGGGAATACATTACACACATATACACCCACACACCATTGAAAGAGAAAACATATTCTGCAGAGTTGCCAAAGTGTGCTTGTTTGAAAAGATTTTGAGCGGACTGCTTGCATGCCCAAATGCAGTCACCCTTCTGTGGGTATCGTGAGTAATACACACATTCACACAGCCATGCTCATGCACTCTGAATTCTAAAACCATGCAATGTCTTTGGGGTGTCTTAACCAAACCCTGTAATTTGAACATCGTTTTAATGCATAAACACACCCACTCACACTGTGATCTTACTGTATATAGCTAAATCTTGTGCCTCATGGAGGGGTTGGGGAGGGAGTCCTGTGGCCACACTCTGGAAAGGTTACATCAGTTAGATACAGAGAAAGTAGAGAGCGCCACACGATCTCTTCGTTCCTCTATTCAGAACTTCTTGGCTGTGCCTCGCACTAGAACAGTCACCTGGGGCGACAGGCGTTTCCTGGTTGCCGCTCCTAGACTCTGGAACACCCTTCCTGCACATATCCGAGCAAGTCCCTCCCTGTTCACATTCCGCAAACAGCTAAAGACGTGGTTATTTGACCAATAGCCTTGTATATCTTCTTTACCCCAGTTGCTGATCCATCCCTTAATTAGCGCCGAGACGCCCACGGGTATTCGCCGCGCTCTACAAATGTCAATAAATAAAATAAATAAATAAATAAATAAAATAAGATTATGCACAATTAGAGAGGAGTGCTTGTCACATATACAGCTTACTTCGTTAAGGCTCTCCCTCGCCAGATCACCTACAGTCTTACCTTTATCCTGATGCTGCTGTCCTTTTGTGTTTTGCCAGACTCGTTGTGCTTGGAATCCCTTCGATGACATCATCGATCGGCGACAGACTCTTGATCATGGGAAATGTAGTCCTAAGCTACTGGTATTGTCACTGAGTGTGTGATCTATCCTGAAGTGTATGCCAAAAAGCCAAAATTGCCACAAATCATGTGCGTGGAACGATCTTGTAAAAGTATTCTAGGCTTTTGAGTCAGCATAAATTAATATGTACTATTAAAGGCCCGGACAATGTTGCTGGAATTTTCACATGAGCGGTGCTAGGTATTTTGGGAGAGGTAGTCCCAAAATATATGGTTCACATAGAAGAAGGGTCTACCTCTGTCCTTCTGAGCTACGTTCGGTGTCTATCTTTTCTTCTCTCCTAAGATAGACAGGACCATTTTTATAGCAAGAGGTACGAAAGTAGTATTTATACCAAATTAAATAGCACCCGACTTGAAAGTTAGTTTTCACTTAATAGGTGTTGTCTGTTATGATTTTACATTAGGATAAAAGGAGTGAACCGAACTACATATGCAGCCATGGTATCCCATCATTCAGACCATTGATATTAGTATTTAATTGGTAAACCATTCTCTGTTCTCTTTAAAAAAGTTTTTTGCTCATGTCAGTTCCTGCTCTGTGTCTAAGAGCTTCTAATACGAACCACTGTAGGTCTGCGTCTGTGTGGTGTAGAGTCAGGTACTGTTTTGTTAGTTATGTTGATGTTAATTGCATCTTATAGTGCTCCCACCTGCATGCCATTGCCATGCAGCAGCCGGCGTCGTCAGACCATGTGTTGGATATAACCAGGGGTAGCGTGTTATGGTTTAGGATTCCCATCCCCCGGGCCTCAGACGAATACCCAGATTGTGCCACCAGTCTGTACCCAAATCTGTCTAATGCCGTACAGCGACCCCCCTTAAGATAGGAACATTGTATCAGTACTACCTCTGGGGAGTGTCGCTTAATGTGCTGAAGTACGAGCATCCGCTTGATTTTCTTCCCCAGTCCGTTCACATTCCAGGACCATATGCGTATATAATTCAGCTCCCAAATGATAAACATTGCAGGACTACTCCCCTCCCGGGATGATCCTATGGCGACCTGCATGGCAAAATGGCTGTGGTGGTCTTGAGCAACAATACAAACATACATTATAAAATTGAACATCTTACCCAACTCCCCCTCCCTGCAACCGTGCTAGGTGAGTTGCAAACCTCCTACCTCCCCCAACATGTCACCCTAACTGTGCAGTATTAACCATTGGTGAGGGGTGGTGAGCCAGCCTCCAGCAATAAGTTATCTAATTCTGCTGTTGAATAATGCAAAACCCTGAGACATTTCCATGAGAGTCATCTTGTCTATCGCCTCCCGTACAGAAGCCATGTAAGGGGCAGCAAGTATCTAATCATTATACCTATCTGTTCGATGCCAGTGTCAATTTAGGCCAGTCTTTTCCACTCTTTCACCCATGAGCCACCGCCCATCCCTCCCCAGACCATGCAAGAGGAAGGAGACATGCACGACATTTGGAGGCCCCCTCCTGTTCACTTCTCTGTTCTTTGTTTCTGAGCCGGACTGTTGGGCTTGTGGTCGGCATCATGCTTTTCTGGATATTGCTCTTTCATGATCGGTGTTCGAATTCTGCCCCATTTCCGCCCAACAGTATGCCAGCCTTCCAGCCAGTCGTTTGCCTTGGCTGGCGAATTGAAGAAGTAGGATTTCCTGTCATCAATAATTTTAAGTTTTGCTGGAAGTAACATCATAGCTTTCATGTTTTGCTCGCAGAGGGCCCTTTTCATCACTTAGAAGGTGCATCTCTGGCGCTGAACCTGGTGCGTGAAGTCCGGGAAAAATCAAATGGTGGCATTTGCATGTTGCAGGTAGCCATGCTAGCGTACTGCCTGTAGAATCGCATCTCTGTTTCTAAAGTTGAGTATACGCGCTATAATCGTGCGGGTGCGCTCCCGGAAAAGGGCATGCTCCCAGCACCCAGTGGGATCTCTCTACCAAAAAGAAGGTGGGCATGCGTCTAGGCTTCAGTTTGATCAGAATCAAATCTTCCAGAAAGATGTCCATCGAAAGTCCCTCTATTCCCTCCCGCACGCTTACCACCTGACTGTTGTTCCTTCTGGCCCTGCCTTCCTGATTCCCAAGTCTCGCCAGGATTTCAGTTTGTTTTTTTGTCAGCACCTGCTCCTCCTGACATTTTGCTTTGGACTGTAGGCCACCTATGTCCGCCTCCGTGTGAAAAAAAATTCTGACATTTTCCAGTGGTCTGCCCTGAATAGGGTGACTTCTTCCATTACAGAGTCTAATTTTGGTTCCAAGGTTCCCCTCAAGTCTCTAATAGCCAGCATAATGTCTCTTAAGGAGGGGTCCGGGGTCTGGACATCCAACTCGGCCTGCGTTACCCCATCCGTCACCTCTTCCACGTGGCCGATATCACCACCCTGTACTTGTCGATGTGGTTGGCCTGCCCCGGTCCCACACCTTTGGTCCGACCTATAGCTATTGTCTGTCTACTTGGTGGCATTCCCACAGGCAAGCCCAGATTCCCCGTTAGACCATTATACAAGACGAAACAGCTAACTCCAGCATCTCTGGGTGCATTTGCCCTCGATGACCTCATCTTCTGGCTAGTGCTATGTAAGGCTGCAAGTGTGGCCCACTGCGGCACGTGCTCTTAATGGCTGGGTACTTCGTTCACCGTCCCCAGGCGATACCAGCAGGAGGTTGTGAGGTTATTGTACCCTGACCGGGGCTGCTTGCACGTATCACTTAAGCCTGAATCCCCAGGCTTTCTCGCTATTGACCTCCTGCGCCCTCCAGTCGCCCAACCGCCCAGGAGCTGGTTCCTATCTCACCAAGCACGTTTGCTGGCCCTCCGGCTACCGGCTACCTGAACCTGTTTGCGGAGGCCCCCATAGTCTTCATCTTTCTTGGCACCCTGTCTGGGGGTCCCAGCTCGGGCCGGGGATAAGTACAGCCACCACCAATGAGCGCCAGTCACTCCAACCGCCAGCAGTGCTTTGGAGGGCAGCCCCTCTGACCTCATTGCATGCTCCCTTTTCTAGGGTCGTGTTCGTTCACCCCTTCCACATGCCAAAGTCCCAGGGGGTGAGGCAAACTGGCAAATTGTCACTTTTGCTGCCCACTGCCTCCAGCTCTACTCCAGTGTGCTCTGCTCCTTCTTCATTCGGGTGCGGGCACCTACTGCCTGCAGTGGTCGACTCGGCTCAGCAGTGCGGGCCGTGGGGGTGTGCCAATACTTTAGTACACTGGCCCTCCTAATGCCACTGGTACTGCCTCTGCAGATCTCCGGCAGATGCTCCAGGCCTCCGTCACTTTCAGGATTGCATAGGCCCCGCAATCTTGACTGCCTGGGCCAGTCTTTCCTCGCACTTCCCCTTCAGTGGTGCGTCATAACGGGGATATCAATCAATCCTCGGGTGGCCACTACGTCCTGGGCCACCCCCTCTCACTCTTGCTCTCACTGGAAAAGGATAGTGACGGATTGTATAGGGTTGAATGCTGGTGACTACCGCAGCGCAATCAGATCGTGGCCATCTTCGCTGGCTGCTAGCCACACCCCCCAGTTTTTAAATCTGTCAACTTGCAAGATTAATCGTATACAAGTTGGTCATTCCTTTAGATATCTGGCCTGAAGCTATTCTACCAGCTAATAAGCAGCAGTTCAAAATACTGAATGTCAATCCCATTTATTCAAGTCCCTGAAAACTCATTCTAAGGAAACAAACTTTTTTGTAAGTCCCCCCCCCCCACTTTTTTGCCCCATTTGGACTACTAGCTGCTGGTTTTTCAACTCTGAGAGTGCACTGAGGTCTGCTAACCTGACCCCATTGGCAGTGTTCTGACCCAATCCAAAGGGTATGTCAAATTGGATGTCCCCTAATGGGGGTGGCATTGGAGTAAGTATTGAGCGGCATGGGAGTAAGTACAGAGGATAGATTCACCCCCCTCAGTGGGTTGGATTGCTGCGACTGAATAACATCAGAACAACATGCCAGTACTCAAAATTATAAAGGGCTAGCAGGACATCAAACCTCACACTCAGATAAGGGGTGCATGATGGATCCAGTATGTACCCAATCCAGTAGCTTGGAATTGTTGTTACCATTATGTCCCGCATTATTAGATTACATTTCCTGGAACATTGCAGGTTTGCAGTCCAAGGTAGAGTCACAAGACTGGCAGGACTTAATAGAGCAATACGACATCTGCATATTCCAGGGGACGTGGTCAACTAAATACTTGGGTAAAGCAGATTCTGGGTTCTATCACGAGTATAGTCCCTAGTGATAGTCCTGACATTTTCGCTATACGCTTACATGCTAACTCAAATAGGGAAATATTGATTGTAAAAATCTACACCAGGGGTCTCACTGGGGGAAGACAATCAGTTGGCTGCCTGAAAGACTCGATGGGTGGATTTACAGGCACCACTAAAATAGCTATAGCAGGGGATTTTAATATCACCTTCGAACTTCTTGGTAGTGAGGACTCGAAACTGAGAGAAGAAGAGGATGCATTATGGAGTGTCCCTAGTTTAGAAATACCCCCCATCAAGAGATGGTCGGAAGCAGCCCTCCAACTTAAGGCGTTGTGTTTGGAGGGGTGGCTTAGAGCAATTAATGGCCACTCACCCTCCGATAAATATGGAGCCACACCATTTAATAACAGTGTGAATACAAGTCGGATCGATTATATACTTTTAAGTCTAGATTACTGGTCCGAATTTCATGATATGGCGGTTTTGGAGTGAGTAGAAAGTGACCATAATCCCCTATCTTTAAAGATTGAACTTAAGGGTATTTTACAACCTTCAAATCCACTGCGCTACCTTCTACTAGTGAAGTCCAACTTTGCAGTAGTATGAGGAGGGTAAAATGGGATAAGGTAGTGTCTAGAGAAAAAACACTCACTGAATCAGAATCAGAAGTACTTTATTCGGTTTTACAAATAGGAAAACCATAAAAGCAGCAATACAACCAATAAAAAAAATTGTCTTAAAACATGCATCGATCACAATCCTATTTCATAAAAAATTCATTCCAATAGGAAGGGGAGAGGATGTACAAAAGGACATTCACCCATTAAATACATTTAAACTCTTAAGGGGAGGCTGCAGGGATGACAACCATGGTTTGCGGATCTAATAATTCTCCATACGATTTCTGATTTTCAGTGCAGATTTCAGATAATCAGTCACAAATAAAGTGCATTCAGGATTTAACATTTGTAAAAAGTAGAGGGCCTGGCGGACCTGAATAAAATTAATTTTTTTAAAAAAGAGGCTTTAAAAAGGACCTCCGGGGAGTATCATAGAGGCGGCAAAAATACATAAAGTGCACCAAATCCTGGGGAGACACACCGTCGCAGCCACAGGGAGGTAGCACCTGGCCTCTATGGCTTCCCTTCGGGACAGCTAATAAAAGATGGAACTAATCCATCCGAAACCTGGTTAATAAAAAACGCCTGCGATTCAAAACAGGCCAAGATAGATATGGCTCCAATATTGGCGTGGTTTTAAGCATCACAAATTTTAGGACGCTGGGTTTTGCCTGATCTACCCCCTCTCGGTTAAGTTGTTTCAGTTGTGTAAAAGACCTTTTAACATACTCCACATCTGCGGCAGTAATCAAATCTGGGTTTAAAAAAAGGTCCGGACATCCCAGTTCCTTGAAACAACCTTTTAAATATTTTAACCAAGGAATGTTGAGCATGTGGTCCAGGGAGAAATCTTCTTTTAGTAACTGGTGGTTGAGAACTAAATATTTAATAAGCTAGCACTTGAGCCAGAAGAGCAGGGGACGCAATGCTAAGATGTCACCAATGAAGGGTAGTCCAGTTTCCTCATGTACTACTAGGTTTGAGGTTCCTTTGGATACTCCCAGAAGCTGTTTTAAAAAGTTATTCTCAGCTACCTGGATACCCTCGGCTGCTATTTACCCCCATAGCTCACTGCTATAGCTGCCATTTGCAACACTTTTCACCTGGTATATCTTCAACATTGCAGCACTCACCGATATAAGTGCAGCAGTCTCAGAGACTCTCGAAGAGTTACGAGTAATCACAACATAGTCTGAGATAAATGAGAGAATAACGTAGCTCCAAGAGGGTCTGTTTAGTAAAATAAGTGCCTTCCTTTTAAAACCAGCTAGTAGCTCAACTAAGCGGAAAAGCAAAGACATTAGTTGGTATAATAAGGACTGTAGGGTAGCCTAATAAGGACTGTAAGGTAGCCTATAAGTCATTGGCAGCAGCCAATAAACTGAATGATTACACTGTTGTCAAGCGTACACGGCACGAATACAAATCTGCTTTAAATAAAGCCAAAATTGATTGGGACGAACAGAGGAGGGTAGATCTCTATCTGGCTAGCAAGGATAGTAACTCCCAGTCTTTCTGCCATCAGGTAAAATTGGGTGGATGATGACAGGCTTGCGCCCCATAATCACATAAAACTGGAGAAGTGGGTTTCCCATTTTGCAATGCAATTTGCCTTGGAGACAGGGATTGAAACTGAGGTTCTCGTTTCCTGGCACAGCACTAGAATTTGGCGAAGCACCTGGTTCCGATGGCGTACCGGCCGATTTGCCCAAGAAAGATAAAGTAATTTGGCGACAATATATTCTCCTGTTAGCGAATGCTATAGCTAGTGGGGCGGCATTCCAGAATCAGGGAAGGGTGCAGAGATTTTGCCAATATTCAAAAAAGGAGATCGCTCGTGCCCAGGCAATTATAGACCAATCAGTCTCATAGCTGCCATTCAAAAGATTATGGTTAGAATGGCACGAAATAGAATGCTAGACAGGATTGAAGATAAAAATATACGAACTCCACTACAGGCAGGATTTCGCACTAACGTGAGTGCAATAGATCAGGTCTTTTGGTTTGTTCTGATTTATTGGCGTGTCATTGTGCTGGCTGGTGGCACCATTTATGCAGCCTTAGTGGACTTAAAATCCACCTCTGACCTGTTTTCGCGGAGTAAACTTTGGAGGGTATGTAAAGATTTGGACAGGCCGGCAGAAATGCTATTTTTTGTAGAGCAATTGCAAGCAGGAAATTTTGCCCAAGTACGTTGGAGCACCCAGGGTACTAAAACTGGCCCATTCCCAGTACTGAAAGGAGTGTGTCAACGGTGCGTTCTAGCGCCGACCCTATTTTCATTGTTTACTAATAGTGATGTAGACTATTTCTCTGCATTCCCAACAGACCATCCCTTGCAGGTGTTAAAATTCCCATGCTTATGTTTGCAGATGATACTCTGATTATTTCTAAGAACCAGAAATGTCTGCAGAGGGCTCTATTAAGATTTGAGGAGTTCTGTAAAGATCGTGGGTTTGTGAAGAATGCAGATAACACAACGTTTACGGTCCTGCATAAGCACAGAGCAATTAAGGGCAGGGTGTTTCTTAATGGAGAATTATTGGAGCAGACTGATGTTTTTAATTATATGGGGATCACATTGGGGAATAGATTCAATTGGAATCCCCCGATAAACACCTTAGTCCTGAAGCATAGTCAATTAGCTGGTGCTTTGCTGAAGAAATTTGAGACTTCTTATACCCAACCCATGCTCCCTCTACTTAAGATATACAAAACCAAAGTATTAGCTTCTGTTACCTATGGTGCAGAACTATGGGGTTGTAGTGATATAAAGCCAATAGTCTTAGCACAGAATACATTTGTGAGAAGTGTTATTGGGATGCCACGGAGCACTCCTTTAAAACCAGTCTTCTACGACCTAGGTTGTGGCAGACTGAAAGAGGTTGTTAAGTTTCGTCCAATAGCGTACTGGCAGAGACTATGGACTATCCCAGAGTTGCTTCAGTTACAGCTGCTCTTAAAGATGTATGGTCCTAGACACTTCCTGTAAGATCAAGTGGCTGCAAACCTTAAAAACGACATTGGTCAGTATGGGCCTGCAACACCTGTGGGATGAGCCAGAGAGCCAACAATTACCCCCAAAAAAGAGATGAAAAGACTATACTGGTCTATGGTGGCAAATAATAATATCACTACTTCAGTGTCCACATCATTGACAAGTACATTTTTTGAGTTTAAGCCCCGCCCATGATATGAGCAGTATAATATGAGCAGTATTGGGATGTCATTACCAAACCCAGGGATATACATTTATATTTCCAATTCCGGGCACGCACACTAACCCTAAATGTATTCACATGCAAGTGGCACAGTGACAATGATAGTCTGTGTAAGCTGTGTCTGGAACACAACGAAAATTACCCACACATTCTATTTGTCTGTCCGGCATACAAGGCTCCACGTAACAAATGGTTGCGTCCACTATGCAAAAACATGGGGGTGGGGAGCAGTGCTATTGGGTTGAGAATATTGCTAACTGACATTAGCGCCCAGTGTGTAGTAGCTGTTGCCAAATTTTTAAGTTGGACATGGTCAATCCTGGAAAGAAAAATGCAGAAATTGGCATGACCACTCCAGTTTATCTAAATCAGAGTTTGCAGAGAAAAAAAAATGATGCATCAATGGATACGTGGGTATTGCATTGAAAAGTGGTTGTCATTACGATATTAGGTGGCATTCCCACCCACTACTGCATCAACACTCTCTTTGTTTGTGATAAACCTCATAGTACATCTTTAGTGTATCTGCCACTAGTGTCTTGCTTCGAAATGCCAATTGTATTATTGAGTCATTTATGTCCTTTCAATATTAATATGAATTTTAGAATAATGTAGCTAATCAATTGACATTTTTAATGTTTTGGATTTTTAATATGATTGAATTTTTATATAGTGTTCATTATATTCAGTTCAGTAGCATTTTATGGAAGGTAAAGTGATCTTTTTTTACTGTACATTGTCTTTTATGATCTTAATTGATCAAAAAAAAGATTGATTGATTGATTGATATCCCCTATTTCCAAGTGCTGACTTCCTTATAAGTCTTTAGTATATGGTACGCAGGGTAGGACGAGCATGTACGGCAGTGTGTCCAACCAGGGTGAAAGAACTGTTTGTGCCACCATGAGTGCGACAAAAGCCAACATGGCTATCAGCCTGACACTGCAAACTGGAAGGGCAGTGTTTACACTGTTAGTTTGACTTTGCCATTTAACACCTTCCGTGCTCCCTCCCCAGTGCTGCCGTCGGCTAACGGCCGATGAAGCCCTGCCCACCCTTTAGAATGCCCACACCGCTGCGGAAAAACTGCCACGGTTAAGGCGTTAAACTATTGACAAAGCCACCACTCCCTTAATACCATTATGTAGACCTCCCCTAAGGAAGGTCAATAGATCCCTATTGCAGGGAGTTGTATATTACTAAGCAAGACATATAGGTTTATATATGTCTTCACAGCAACCCTTTAAAGTTGTCATTTTGCTGAGGAGAATTTTAGAATAATGTAGCTAATCAATTGACATTTTTAATGTTTGGATTTTTAATATGATTGAATTTCTATATAGTTTTCATTATATTCAGTTCAGTAGTATTTTATGGAAGGTAAAGTGATTTTTTTACTGTACATTGTCTTTTATGATCTTAATTGATAGAAAAAAGATTGATTGATTGATTGATATCCCCTATTTCCAAGTGCTTACTTACTTATAAGTCGTTAGTATATGGTACCCAGGGTACGACGAGCATGTACGGCAGAGTGTCCAACCAGGGTGGAAGAACTGTTTGTGCCACCATGAGTGTTACAAAAGCCAACATGGCTATCAGCCTGACACTGCAAACTGGAAGGGAAGTGTTTACACTGTTAGTTTGACTTTGCCATTTAACACCTTCCGTGCTCCCGTTGGCCGTTGGCCGATGGGAGCACTCCCTCCCCAGTGCTGCTGTCAAGTAACCGCCGACGAAACCCTGCCCACCCTTTACATTGCCCGCACCGTGGCGGAAAAACCGCCGCGGTCAAGGCGTTAAACTATTGACAAAGCCACCACTCCCTTAATACCATTATGTAGACCTCCCCTAAGTAAGGTCTAAAGATCCCTATTGCAGGGAGTTGTATATTACTAAGCAAGACATATAGGTTTATATATGTCTTCACAGCAAACCTTTGAAGTTGTCATTTTACTGAGGAAAATTTAGTAGACCAATTCGCTAATATAGGTTTACCAGCTGGCATCCTGGTCTCGTTAACTTCTGACTGGGACTACCTAACTGGGAAATGTATGGTATTAAAGTAATTTTATTTTATTTATTTTATTGTGAAGGTTTTATAGAGTGCGAACAAGATCCTAGCGGATATCAGAGCGCTGTACAAAAAATAAATGTTAATTATACAGAAAATAAGAGCAGATCCAAACAAATGTACAAAGCATATAAAAAACAGCATAGTTAGATTTAGCATCAAGAAGTGTCTTGTGGTTGGGAGCGCGCATGCGTCTCGTCACAGGGTTTCAATAGACCCTACTCATGTGTATTTGGCCATGAGGATGGATTTAACTTCCTTTTTAAAAGAGGTAGTGGACGGGTTAAGTCTGGTTTCTGGGGGTAAGGCATTCCAAATTCTGGGTGCTATCCCAGAGAAGGATCTGTTATAAGTTTTTTTTAATGGAATTTTTGTGGTTTAAGTAGTAATTTTTCCGCATTTCCTGAGGATCAGGACCCACCCGAGATCGTCAGTTTCTGTGCCAGGTAACTGGGTGTCTTGTGATGCATGGCTCTGTGGATCCTGCACGCAAGTTTCAACTGAATTCTTGCCTCCAGGGGTAGCCAGTTCAGGGATTGAAGGTCCGGGGAGATGTAGGAGCTACGTTTAGATCCAGTTATGAGTCTTGCTGCGGCGTTGATTGAGGCTCTAAGAGGTGCAGTTGATGCTTTGGGTAGGCCACAGAGAGAGACATATCTGTATTCCACTCGGGGTATACCTAGAGCTTGTACTGCCTGCTTTAAGTCATTGTGTGGTAAGAAGGGTTTCAGTTTCCTCAGTGTGTTTATCTGGCAGTTAGCTCCCTTTGTAGCATTGCTGATATGTTTTTGCATGTTGAGGTTACTGTCTAAAGTTATTCCTAGTGACTTTACTGAGTCCACGATGGTAGGTTGAACATTGAACGTCGTAATATGTTTGATCCAATCTTGCATTTTGGGGATTTGGGCCGGAGGAGCTATTAGTAGGAAGTCAGTCTTTAGGGCATTCAGTTTTAGATTATTTTCTGCCAGCCAAGTTTGGGTATTCCTGAGAGCTGTATTAAGTAGTTTGATGTCCTCTAGGGTTTGTATTTTGAGGTATAGTTGCGTGTCATCTGCATACATGTGATATTGCACGTTAGAGGTTTGTAAAATTTCGGTGAGAGTTTCCACGAAGAGCTTAAACAGTGTTGGGGATAGTACGGATCCTTGCGGGACACCCAAGGATACTGGGACGGCTTGGACAGGGTGTTATTGACTTTGAATTGTAGTGTCCGATTTTGGAGAAATGAAGTGAACCCGCTTAGCACTCCCCAGACATGCCCATTCTGTGTTTCAGGATGTCTAACAGGTTCTCATGAACCTACCTTCCCTGTCACGCTTCGAGTCGTTGTGGGTGGCCGCCTCCGGTCGGACTGTCAGGCTTGAGGATCAACTCTGCCCATGGAGATCTGCAGTTCCCATGGATATTCCGGTGAGTGTCACTTTCCAACCTCGAATCTTCACAGAGTCTCCAGCAAAGTTTTGTAAGTCTCTTGTTACGTTTGTGATTTCTTCCCATTTCAGTTACAGTTCAGTTCCTTGCAGATCGTTGCCAGCACTAAGAGGGATTTTCTGATTAAGGGATCCCAAGTGCGCGGAGCTCTTTCACAGAGCCCCTACCAGTCGGCCATCTTGCACATTAAATCTAACATTGCACGTTAAATCTAACTTGATGCCCAAGTCAAGATTAATGTTACTAACAAAGTTTTTTAGAAAGTTGCCACTCTGTACCCCAGCTAGTCCAGTGGCCTCACACAGGCTCTAGCCCACAGACAGTTGTATGCCCACCTAGAGAGACATGTGAACGACTGCCAGTCTTAGGAACACAGATGATTACCACAGAGTGAGGTGTGCCCTCCTTTCTCAAGAAGGCCATTTGGGGTCTTAGCCCAAAGGATGAGCTTGAAAGGGGAAGACACCTTTAAAGGTCTGCCGTTGACAAATCTCCTGATCAGGATGTATTTTGTTCCTGTAGACAAGTTGGAAACAGGGATAGAGAGGAAAGCCCGTCCCCAAACCAGTTTTCCTGTTGACGTGAAGCCCTTAAGTAGCCACATCTCTGGTTGAGGAAAGGTCCTGACACCTTGAGAGTGGCAAGAATATTGTACTCTGAGATTGCAAAATGCCACACATCACAAGAACTTTGTCACCAAAGAAGAGGGGACCTACGAGCCTATTGCCTAGTGACCGCATTGTCTCCTTGGGGCACCTTACCCGGATAAAATGGCCTCTCCTTGCACCCTGGAATTCAGTACAAATTAGTTTTGAAGAGAGGACCAAAGAAGGACTGCCCTGCTGACTTTAAAACTGCAAAAAGATAGGTTGTGTCATCAGAAGGACTGCACCTGCTGCACTTTGGGCTAGTAAAGTTTGGACTGGGCCAGTTTCATGGAAAAAAGTTGGTTTTGGCCTTGGATCAAAGCAATGACTCCAATGGATCGATCAGCTGATCCCGCTCCATGGACAAAAGAACTGACAAAACCTAAACCAGCAAGTTAGTAGCCACTGCAGAAGTTTTGTCGATTATTTCAGAAAAAGAGAGGACCCCTTGATCGCCCAAAGGACTAGGGTTAAACTGAAAATAACAACGAAGACGTCCTCTGGGATTTGTTGAAAAACTTATGTGCACACTTAATCACACATAACCAATCCAACTGCATACACAACACAACTATTCATAAAGGACACCGCCAACCTGGTGGCTACAGTAAATTGGCACAGATCTTCATACAAGGCCAATAGTGTGTGCAATTAACTAAGTTCAATTTATTACAGTTAGTGTTAAAACCTGTTCACACTGCACAGTGGTTGCTTTATCTGTAATCTTACAAACGCATGTTGAATTCCACATGTTCTCACAAACAGTCTTAATTCTATCACCTTGAGTTATCCATCAACACCAGGGGAAACAAAGCATCTAGATTACTTAAGCTTACGTACCCGGGCTCATTTATAATTGAGGTGGTTTTGTTTTGACATAATTAAACCTATGTGGGCACCCCTGTTATAAAACGCCTGCTCGATAGTCCTCAATCAATCCCATGGTACCAACGCAATATGCTTCCATTTCAACACCCCCCCGCTCACCTCTATTGTTCTTTATACCTGGCGGTCGCTTGATCCGCCCTGGTCTGTTTGTGGAGATTTGTTGTCTCTGTTTGAATTATGTGCTTTAAATGGGCCCACAGTTTTGTCGATACCTGCTGCCAGGTGCCCAAAGTGTCCAATCCATGTT
Source organism: Lissotriton vulgaris (assembly GCF_964263255.1). Lineage (NCBI taxonomy): Eukaryota > Metazoa > Chordata > Amphibia > Caudata > Salamandridae > Lissotriton > Lissotriton vulgaris. Next base: position 884,499,902 of record NC_141696.1, on the reverse strand, counting down.
GGCAAAAAGCTGCACCCAAGTCTGCTGAACCCTGGTGTGCGGTCAAAGACCAGATTCATAAACCAAGAGAGATATGAGCCCCCACCAAGGATTTTCGATATGACCGCTGTGTCACAAGATCGGTAGCCCAGCCACAGCTGGCCTGCTACTGTTGCAAAGAGGATGTGGGCGGACCCTGAGTTCCATGGTCTATGTCTCCCACCTCACCAATGGGCCAAAGACTCAACTGCAACTCACCCCCATTGATTACACAGCACCATTAGCATCTTCGACCATCGTTTCCTCCTACATCCCCAGCATCAGGACCACTCAATTGTATTCTTTGACACTTGTTTCCTAAAGGCTGAACTGGGCTGGAAAAGATTCTGGTGGACAGGTAACTGTCCAAAGTAACCTTACTGGCCTCCCTCATCTCCACCCTGTCAGATTTGGTCGCCCAAGTTGGGTCGGAGTTGTCCAACTAACTCTTTTGAACTTGTTTGCAGTGGATTAAAAGTTATGTAATGCTTTCAAAAATCTGTATCTCCGTAATCCTCCAGTGGATCTTGATCTTCAAGTAAGAGTGTTGCGGAAATAAAACACTCTCTATGTTTTAAAATTGTTTTGGTTTCTCTTTCCTGTTGTGTGCCATTCTTATTTCTTTTAGTAATGTCAAATGCTTACAATAAGTTACTTTGTCAAACCTTGCTGCTCAAAGCCATAGCTACCCAGGGTTGAGTAAAGGTGATACAAACAAGCCTGACTGGACCCAAGACAGTTTATGTGAGTGTATTCCAGGATAAGGCCCCACCGCCATATCAAATAATTCACCCAAGTCCTCACACTCATCTTGTTGGTTAACCTTACTACTTTCAGTGCAGTGCCATGCCCTCTTTTCCCTCTGCCCTGTCGGGCCTCCCCCATATGTCCTCCTTGTCTGTCGCCCACTGTCACAAAACCAGTTTCATCATCAGTGCGCTGTATTCAATAATGGCCAAAAAGTTTTAAGGAGAAACCCTTTTTATGAAAAGGGAGGGGTTAGATACTCTAAAGCAAAAATGAGGATTCCCTTTTCATGTACTTTAAATGAAGAGACTTTAGTCTCTAGGGGGTTCAAACCAAGGATAAAGGGTGAGCCATATGTTGTATCTAAGGTTGCATAGAGATTGACAAATTTACAATTATAACAAATTTCATCTGTTTCTGTAATCTGTAAAAACAATACATCAAATAAGACTGATGAGAATGTGCACACACAATAGGATTTTTCTTCAAGAATTTATTATTTGTTCATACCAATGTTGAGTTTAAAAATTATCACATTTATTCATAAAATACATTTAAAAAAAATTTGTACATCAAAGTAAAGAAAAATATGGAAAAATATGTTGACGCGGCATTTCGGTGATATGAATCGTCACCTTCTTCAGGACAATATTTCATTTAAAAACACTCTGAATTTAAAACAGAAAATATACAATTACTTCATATCAAATGTCATAGTAGTTGTTTACAAAACAGAACTCAACAATTATAGTCTGACCACACTTTGCTCTCCACATTATTATCTGTGTCTGACATCTTATTTTCTAACATTTCCATCCTCATCATTTATTAACTTGTAAACAGTTTTTATTTTTTTTTAAAAAGTTTAAAAAAAGAAGAAAAGAACATTTCTGAATTTGTATGACAAGACTATACCGCATTTGTTAGTCTCGTAACCTCATTATGGTCATACCCGTCTTTGGCATCCCCAAAACGTTGTTGTAACTGGTAGGGGTTGAATTACTTATTTTTCAACTCCCTCTCGCATTCTACTCTTCCATTGGTAATTAATATTACTGGGTTTTTGTGTCATTCAAGCCCTTAGGTGGATTCATCTACCGTCTTTCCACAGATTTTATTTAATTGATTTAACCACTCCTGGTCAGCATTCATGTTTGATCCAGGTGTACACCATACATACCTAAAGAAGCTGTAGGTGGGTCGCTTTTATCAATGGGCGAATCCAAAATGTTTCAACATTATCATGATTTCTACAAATTACAAAAAAGACGTTGTCTGCAATCCGCACCAAACGCACCAATGCACCTCTAGCAGAAAATTGGGAATCATCAAAACACACTGTTGAGGACTTAAAATGGTGGATCATTGAAGTTGTAAAACTGAATAATAGAGGAGGTGATTTGGAAGCGAAACGGAAAAAGAGAAAGCAATACTATATGTCCAAATTCAATACATTTAGGAGCGGACTGAATAGCCGAGAAGAGTGGGATAGAATACTCTAAGCCCCCTAAAAGAAAAGACCTGACTTGGATTACAGTATAATAGAAAAAAGTATTTTAGCACATGAATGCCCCATTAGGTCAAACCAATGCCCTAACCAACCACAGAGCCAAATCTGATAGAGAATTAAAATAGATCTATTCAATAGAGGACCTACAAAAAACTTTTCAGAAGTTTTAAAGAAAGAAAAAGATAACGTTTAGAAGAAATGAGCTCTATTAAGAACACCAGTATAAGTTAAGAAAATGCCTAAAATAAATCAGAGTTAAAAGTAATTCTGCATACATAATCAACTAATCCTGTTAAAACCAACGGCGAGTTTAGATATTCCAACATGGCCGCCCCAACCAAGACGAATAACTAAGTTGAAACTCAAGATCGTTTTTTTGTTCAAAAGAACGAAACAATTTGAGACACCTTGTAACGCTCTTAGTTTTGCACAAAAAGGACCGGATAATATAAATTAAATAGCACGAGGGGTATGCAATTAATACGACAAATAGGAAATGCTGAGCCGATAAAAACGAACATCTAGCGACTACAAGATGGCCGCCACTTTAATGCGATCAAAGCTTAACCTCCCTCCTGAACGAGATGGCAGTCGCAATGTATTCGAAAACATCTGAGGTTAGGTTTCCGTGTTTCTTAATAAATGACGACGATTAGAATTGGACCATGAATATGACCAGTAACTTTTAATATCGGATAATAATGTGAAAATAAAAGAACGATGCACACTTATTAGCTGTGCGTAATAGGATGCAAAGCTTAGTTTAGAAATTATAAGATGGCCGCCACGCTAACGGAGGTAAGAGAGTGACGTGACGCTTAAACTCCAGAAGCAAACCACTAAACTATCAATTATGTAATTAAGAGGGGGATAAAAGCCCAAACGGAGTAAAGCATGGCCACTACAGCCCGGAAGGACGGTCCATGAAGACGCCCGTTTGATGCTGAGAAGACATGCCAAAAGTAAGTAGGAACTAGACCCCAGCTAACTCTAAATTTCGGAGACCTATACTACCCAAACTACTGCTTAAAGCGGTAAAGAGTAGATAACATGTATCATTTCTTTTTGATAGAATCGGAAGGGAGTACTGTTTTTAACGAAAATCGCCGCCAAATAATAAAAAACGTGCACCCCAAAGACATTGTGCAAGGTAAGATCGGCATAGAAAAAGATTAGATGCACAATATAAACTTAAAGAGACAGTAACTACAATGGACCCTTTTTCACTCAACAGGAGAAAAAACCTTTAATCAGATTGGGCAAAGAATAGGAACGACCGTCCTTCTCAGGATTTAATTAAAACGAAATCCAGGTATTTAATTGCTTCGACTAATGGTAACAACTATATTAATAATGCAAGTGAAATAGTAAATCCAAACCAACTAGCATTTTGAAAGGGCTGAGGAGGCAGTCCCAACCAAGTTAAAACACACGGTTAAGATCTTGCCAGCAGTGTGTGTGACAGTTCCAAGAAACACAAACATGTGCCAATATCATTGAAGACCTTGTAATAATCCCATTTTACGTGGATTTTAAATCTAAGAATAATATGGATTAAAAGAAAGCTGCCAAGTGTAGAAATAACAAAAATGCGTAATAGGCTGGTAGTATTCGAATAGATGCAATTAAATGACTGCATTTGTTCCATAGGAACATTGACATTTTACCCAGAGGGCCCGGTAGTGGAGAGAACAATCAAAACCCATCCCTACTAAGAGGAATATTCGTAGGAACAAGGTAAATCACAGCAAATATAGATAAGTAGCAGATTAAGAATAGATAGTGCTTGATGAACTGACAACGTCTTTTTTGTAATTTGTGGAAATCATGATAATGTTGAAACATTTTGGATTCGCCCATTGATAAAAGCGACCCACCTACAGCTTATTTAGGTATGTATGGTGTACACCTGGATCAAACATGAATGCTGACCAGGAGTGGTTAAATCAATTAAATAAAACTTGTGGAAAGACGGTAGATGAATCCACCTAAGGACTTGAATGACACGAAAACCCAGTAATATTAATTACCAATGGGAGAGTAGAATGCGAGAGGGAGTTGAAAAATAAGTAATTCAACCCCTACCAGTTACAACAATGTTTTGGGGGATGCCAAAGACGGGTACGACCATAATGAGGTTGCGAGACTAACAAATGCGGTATAGGCCTGTCATACAAATTCGTCAAATTTAGAAACGTTCTTTTCTTCTTTTTTTAAACTTTTTAAAAAAAATAAAAACTGTTTACAAGTTAATAAATGATGAGGATGGAAATGTTAGAAAATAAGATGTCAGACACAGATAATAATGTGGAGACCAAAGTGTGGTCAGACTATAATTGTTGAGTTCTGTTTAGTAAACAACTACTATGACATTTGATATGAAGTAATTGTATATTTTCTGCTTTAAATTCAGAGTGTTTTTAAATGAAATATTGTCCTGAAGAAGGTGACGATTCATATCACCGAAACGCTGCGTCGACATATTTTTCCATATTTTTCTTTACTTTGATGTACAACATTTTTTTAAATGTATTTTATGAATAAATGTGATAATTTTTAAACTCAACATTTGTATGAACAGATAATACATTCTTGAAGAAAAAACCTATTGTGTGTGCACATTCTCATCAGTCTTATTTGATGTATTGTTTTTAAAGATTACAGAAACAGATGAAATTTGCTATAATTGTAAATTTGTCAATCTCTATGCAACCTTAGATACCACATATGGCTCACCCTTTATCCTTAGTTTGAACCCCCTAGAGACTAAAGTCTCTCTATTTAAAGTACATGAAAAGGGAATCCTCATTTTTGCTTTACTGTATTCAATAATTAAATATGTAAATGAATAAATACACATACAAGTAAATAAAAAAGAACAAAAAACACCTGACTTTTAAGCAAGGTAAAGACATTTTTTAAAGAGCTTCCTGTACGTAAATAAGTTGTATTCTGGCAAGCAGCCAGGGCAGTTTTCTTCATTTGATGGCAGAAGCTACTGCAAAGGTCGTACCATCAACTTTGGTGACTACTGAAAGGCATTGATTGGTTGATCGTAGGAATGAAGCAGGACTATTTACAGAGGTTTGAGGGTGGTGTATGTTTACTGTTTTACACAACAATGTGTACTAAGCATGTGGAATTCAGCATAGTTCAATGCTTGATTGGCAGCCAATACAGAGATGTTAAGGCAGGAGTAACATGGTCTCACTTTGACAGCCCCAGGTCCATTGGGCTGCAGCATTTTTTAGACAGAGCCAGCTCATGCACTGTCTGCTGTGAGGCATATTGTGTCTTACATACTACATAGAGGGACTTGGAACCAGCCTATTGCTTACCATTGGTTACTTTCCCATCTGTCTAATTTGCCTGCTTCTTAATTATGTCTCAGCTTTTCAATCTTGTGGTTGTCCCTTCCATGGAGTATTGCCACTTTACTGTTGCTTTGATTGGCTGGCATCTGTTCTTCTACTGCTTGCTTTTCAAACATTACCTTATTTTCCCTCTTCAGCACTCAACAAGAGTGTGTGTGTTTTCAAGGTGGCTCCCACGTGTACTTGAATCAGGATTCAAGCAAGCCGGGCCGAAGACGGCTGAAATGCCAGAAACCGGTCCCCGGTAGCTTGTCTCCTTTCTGGTGAAGAATTGGCTTGGTAGTTTAGTCTGCCCTGTTCCCATGATGCACTGGGCCAGGGACAGACTGATTTGCATATAGCCAGGTTCTGAGCTGGGATGGTGCAGTGAGATAAATAACGGTGATGGATCAAGCCCTGAACTTTGGACTGGGTAAGAGTGGTCTGCTTAATTCAGACACTCTGTTCATCACCACCCCCTTTTCTGTATCGATTTTGGCCACTATAGGTGTGGCAGGGTACACCCAGACATGAGTCCCTTTCTCACTGCACCATGAGGATTCAGCAAGCCGGGCCGAAGATGGCTGAAATGCCAGAAACCGGTCCCCGGTAGCTTGTCTCCTTTCTGGTGAAGAATTGGCTTGGTAGTTTAGTCTGCCCTGTTCCCATGATGCACTGGGCCAGGGACAGACTGATTTGCATATAGCCAGGTTCTGAGCTGGGATGGTGCAGTGAGATAAATAACGGTGATGGATCAAGCCCTGATCTTTGGTCTGGGTAAGAGTGGTCTGCTTAAATCAACCACTGTTCATCACCACCCCCTTTTCTGTATCGATTTTGGCCACTATAGGTGTGGCATGGTATACTCAGACATGAGTCCCTTTCTCACTGCACCATCAGGATTCAAGCAAGCCGGGCCAAAGACGGCTAAAATGCCAGAAACCGGTCCCCGGTAGCTTGTCTCCTTTCTGGTGAAGAATTGGCTTGGTAGTTTAGTCTGCCCTGTTCCCATGATGCACTGGGCCAGGGACAGACTGATTTGCATATAGCCAGGTTCTGAGCTGGGATGGTGCAGTGAGATAAATAACGGTGATGGATCAAGCCCTGATCTTTGGACTGGGTAAGAGTGGTCTGCTTAATTCAGACACTCTGTTCATCACCACCCCCTTTTCTGTATCGATTTTGGCCACTATAGGTGAGGCAGGGTACACTCAGACATGAGTCCCTTTCTCACTGCACCATCAGGATTCAAGCAAGCCCGACCGAAGATGGCTGAAATGCCAGAAACCGGTCCCCGGTAGCTTGTCTCCTTTCTGGTGAAGAATTGGCTTGGTAGTTTAGTCTGCCCTGTTCCCATGATGCACTGGGCCAGGGACAGACTGATTTGCATATAGCCAGGTCCTGAGCTGAGATGGTGCAGTGAGATAAATAACAGTGATGGATCAAGCCCTGATCTTTGGACTGGGTAAGAGTGGTCTGCTTAATTCAGACACTCTGTTCATCACCACCCCCTTTTCTGTACCGATTTTGGCCACTATAGGTGTGGCAGGGTCTACTCAGACATGAGTCCCTTTCTCACTGCACCATCAGGATTCAAGCAAGCCGGGCCGAAGACGGCTGAAGTGCCAGAAACCGGTCCCCGGTAGCTTGTCTCCTTTCTGGTGAAGAATTGGCTTGGTAGTTTAGTCTGCCCTGTTCCCATGATGCACTGGGCCAGGGACAGACTGATTTGCATATAGCCAGGTTCTGAGCTGGGATGGTGCAGTGAGATAAATAACGGTGATGGATCAAGCCCTGATCTTTGGACTGGGTAAGAGTGGTCTGCTTAATTCAGACACTCTGTTCATCATCACCCCCTTTTCTGTATCGATTTTGGCCACTATAGGTGTGGCAGAGTATACTCAGACATGAGTCCCTTTCTCACTGCACCATCAGGATTCAAGCAAACCAGGCGAAGATGGCTGAAATGCCAGAAACCGGTCCCCGGTAGCTTGTCTCCTTTCTGGTGAAGAGTTGGCTTGGTAGTTTAGTCTGCCCTGTTCCCATGATGCACTGGGCCAGGGACAGATTGATTTGCATATAGCCAGGTTCTGAGCTGGGATGGTGCAGTGAGATAAATAACGGTGATGGATCAAGCCCTGATCTTTGGACTGGGTAAGAGTGGTCTGCTTAATTCAGACACTCTGTTCATCACCACCCCCTTTTCTGTATCGATTTTGGCCACTATTGGTGTGGCAGGGTATACTCAGACATGAGTCCCTTTCTCACTGCACCATCAGGATTCAAGCAAGCCGGGCCGAAGACGGCTGAAATGCCAGAAACCGGTCCCCGGTAGCTTGTCTCCTTTCTGGTGAAGAATTGGCTTGGTAGTTTAGTCTGCCCTGTTCCCATGATGCACTGGGCCAGGGACAGACTGATTTGCATATAGCCAGGTTCTGAGCTGGGATGGTGCAGTGAGATAAATAACGGTGATGGATCAAGCCCTGATCTTTGGACTGGGTAAGAGTGGTCTGCTTAATTCAGATACTCTGTTCATCACCACCCCCTTTTCTGTATCGATTTTGGCCACTATAGGTGTGGCAGAGTATACTCAGACATGAGTCCCTTTCTCACTGCACCATCAGGATTCAAGCAAGCCGGGCCATAGACGGCTGAAATGCCAGAAACTGGTCCCCGGTAGCTTGTCTCCTTTCTGGTGAAGAATTGGCTTGGTAGTTTAGTCTGCCCTGTTCCCATGATGCACTGGGCCAGGGACAGACTGATTTGCATATAGCCAGGTTCTGAGTTGGGATGGTGCAGTGAGATAAATAACGGTGATGGATCAAGCCCTGATCTTTGGACTGGGTAAGAGTGGTCTGCTTAATTCAGACACTCTGTTCATCACCACCCCCTTTTCTGTATCGATTTTGGCCACTCTAGGTGTGGCAGGGTATACTCAGACATGAGTCCCTTTCTCACTGCACCATCAGGATTCAAGCAAGCCGGACCGAAGATGGCTGAAATGCCAGAAACCGGTCCCCGGTAGCTTGTCTCCTTTCTGGTGAAGAATTGGCTTGGTAGTTTAGTCTGCCCTGTTCCCATGATGCACTGGGCCAGGGACAGACTGATTTGCATACAGCCAGGTTCTGAGCTGAGATGGTGCAGTGAGATAAATAACGGTGATGGATCAAGCCCTGATCTTTGGACTGGGTAAGAGTGGTCTGCTTAATTCAGACACTCTGTTCATCACCACCCCCTTTTCTGTACCGATTTTGGCCACTATAGGTGTGGCAGGGTCTACTCAGACATGAGTCCCTTTCTCACTGCACCATCAGGATTCAAGCAAGCCGGGCCGAAGACGGCTGAAGTGCCAGAAACCGGTCCCCGGTTGCTTGTCTCCTTTCTGGTGAAGAATTGGCTTGGTAGTTTAGTCTGCCCTGTTCCCATGATGCACTGGGCCAGGGACAGACTGATTTGCATATAGCCAGGTTCTGAGCTGGGATGGTGCAGTGAGATAAATAACGGTGATGGATCAAGCCCTGATCTTTGGACTGGGTAAGAGTGGTCTGCTTAATTCAGACACTCTGTTCATCATCACCCCCTTTTCTGTATCGATTTTGGCCACTATAGGTGTGGCAGAGTATACTCAGACATGAGTCCCTTTCTCACTGCACCATCAGGATTCAAGCAAACCGGGCGAAGATGGCTGAAATGCCAGAAACCGGTCCCCGGTAGCTTGTCTCCTTTCTGGTGAAGAATTGGCTTGGTAGTTTAGTCTGCCCTGTTCCCATGATGCACTGGGCCAGGGACAGATTGATTTGCATATAGCCAGGTTCTGAGCTGGGATGGTGCAGTGAGATAAATAACGGTGATGGATCAAGCCCTGATCTTTGGACTGGGTAAGAGTGGTCTGCTTAATTCAGACACTCTGTTCATCACCACCCCCTTTTCTGTATCGATTTTGGCCACTATAGGTGTGGCAGGGTATACTCAGACATGAGTCCCTTTCTCACTGCACCATCAGGATTCAAGCAAGCCGGGCCGAAGACGGCTGAAATGCCAGAAACCGGTCCCCGGTAGCTTGTCTCCTTTCTGGTGAAGAATTGGCTTGGTAGTTTAGTCTGCCCTGTTCCCATGATGCACTGGGCCAGGGACAGACTGATTTGCATATAGCCAGGTTCTGAGCTGGGATGGTGCAGTGAGATAAATAACGGTGATGGATCAAGCCCTGATCTTTGGACTGGGTAAGATTGGTCTGCTTAATTCAGATACTCTGTTCATCACCACCCCCTTTTCTGTATCGATTTTGGCCACTATAGGTGTGGCAGAGTATACTCAGACATGAGTCCCTTTCTCACTGCACCATCAGGATTCAAGCAAGCCGGGCCATAGACGGCTGAAATGCCAGAAACTGGTCCCCGGTAGCTTGTCTCCTTTCTGGTGAAGAATTGGCTTGGTAGTTTAGTCTGCCCTGTTCCCATGATGCACTGGGCCAGGGACAGACTGATTTGCATATAGCCAGGTTCTGAGCTGGGATGGTGCAGTGAGATAAATAACGGTGATGGATCAAGCCCTGATCTTTGGACTGGGTAAGAGTGGTCTGCTTAATTCAGACACTCTGTTCATCACCACCCCCTTTTCTGCACAAAATGACCTGGAGCGTGTGTGAAACTTTAAAAAACATTTTTAAACTTTAGCCATGCTGCACAACACCTGGAATGCTGTGTGGCATGGCTAAAATCCATTGATAAAGCTAATAGGTCACAAAGATGAGACCTAATGATTTTACGAATGCTTTGTCATTCGGTAATGTACAGTGCAGTCTTCTGCGTCGGATTTGGAGCTGTGGCCTACTTCTTGAGCTCCGGCCGCCGTGCTTCCTCTGTGCTTCTTTTGAGCTCCTGTGCTTTCCTCCCCATCCCTCTGTCGTACCCTCGCTGCTTCACTGGTTCTGTCGGTTGGAGGAATGTGGCGAGTAGGCAGCGGTAGAACTGGGCGGGATCAGAAGGGCACGGCGTGCCCCTACTTAAAAAAAATATTTGAGTCCGTTCCCCTACTTCTGTCTTTCAAAAAAGCATCCCGGGATGGCAAGAATAGTTCTACTTTAAAACAATAACTTTTTCATTTAGCTTCTTGGGGCGGCTCGCAATTCTCTTGAACTCCAGAGGCTGCAGCAGCCCCTCCCTGAGCTTGCACAGGCTGTGGGCTGGCCCATTGTCATTCCGATTAAGGCTGATTACCCCCTTTCTAATTAGCTGACATAAATATGGAGGAGCCTTTGTGGGTTTCCGTGAGTCTAGATTCTCATGAAGAGTCCCTTTCTCTTCTGAGCCCTGCTTAACACATGTGTACAGGAGGAGCCCTGTATTCATGACCTCAATGTTTGAGACAAAAAATACTCATGAATTTCTGAACAATGAGAGTAAAAGCATTATGGTAACATGTTGTTCCTGCTTATATTTTGCACGCTTTACATAAACCTGTATTCCCTATGAGTGTTTGCTTTTTTCTGAATTAAACCTCAAATAAACATGTTTATCCATTGTTTGAATTAAATAACATTATAAGCTGTAACTGGTCAGTGAAATGCTAAACATACTAAAAATTGGTATGTTTTTCTATTTCTAGCCACACCCCTAACTCTGCCCACTGATCCTATCTTCGGTTATTTCCGCCCCCTGATTCTCCACCCACACTTCCCCTACTTTTTTTCCCCACTTCAACCACATCGAGTAGGGAGTTGGGAGCGGCCGCCGTTGCGGAGAGGTGCACTTACTTGACCGAAGGCAGTCTGCAGAGCGTCCCCACCTCAGCTGCATTAAGGACGGCGTGAATCTCGTGCCTGCCTCTGCCAGCATCATTGTTTGGCAGCAGGGAAAGTGGTGTCTGAGCTGGGGTCCAGTGCCTGTAGTGCCTGTAGCCATAGAGGAGGTGGATTTGAGCGCACCCATGCAGGGGGTCACCGGAAGATGAGCTGGTAGGAGCTAAGAGGCGAGTGCAGTTGGGCTGAACTTTATCCTGCGAGAAGAAACCCAGGAGTCTTTTGGAGAGTGGAGGTAGCGCCAAGGTCTTCTTTTGATGATAGACACTGAATTTCTGAGACTGCGGTGTAAATGGGCATGTCAGACAGTGCACAGACGGTATAAACTTCTTAGAACAAGAGAACCCATAACCGCCGAAGGAGTGCCCAAAGCTGAGGTGAGGGGGATCATACAGCAGAAGTGTATTGTCTACCCCTGGGCGAAGCACTACGCTACGCTCGTGTAGTTTGAAAAGTTTGTGCCAAACTTCGCACTGCGTGAGCTGTGTGAACACGCTTAGTGCAGCGTAGCGTAGAGCAGCAGTCATTTTTTGCTTGTCTGCGGTCCTCAACGTCATGTTCGCGACCGCGAGCAAGCAAAATGACATCCCGGCGAGATTCTCAACGCGGGGAGGTCAGGTTTCTCATTGCGAGTGGTTGCGCATGCTCGCGACCACTTGCAATGAGAAACTACCAGTTCGCGTTGAGAAAGCTTGCCGCTTGAGTAAAAATCTACTCAAGCAGCAGAAAACTACAGCTCGCACTGTTCAAATGCCGTTTTCAATGATTGTACAGTGCCGGATGCTTGCCCGCACTGTGCAATCATTGAAAACCCATCTTGCACAGTGCGAACATGCTACTACGCAGCTCACGTAGTGCTGCGTGAAGTTCGCGTAGTGCGAAGTGCACATCGGGTACCTTCGCGTAGCGCTACTTCACGAACTATGCCCACCCTTAATATTGTCTCCAATGCTCAAGTGGCCTAAAGGGCAATTAGCAAAGTAAGATTAGCATTTCCTGAGCAGATAAACAAAATATAATAATAAGTGTAAGGTTGCTTTAAGAAGTCGACAGTAACAGCGTAAGCAAACAAAAAAGAATACGAGAATCGGAAAAAGGGTGCGAGTGAAAGGAAACATAATGCTGTCTGGAGGGAACCGTGGGGCTCCCTGTCAAGGGAAATAAAAGCAGATGAAGAGAGAAAAACAGGAGTCACCTAAGCTGGACTCTCCACAGGAAACAGTGGTATGTTCTGACAACGGAAATGAGCAGGAGTCCCCCTTCCTAACAACAGAACCAAAAAAAGCAAGGACTGCAAAAGTAAAAAAGAAGGAGGAGTATAAAATAATTGCTATTTCTTCTGCTGACCAATAAGAAGTGAAGACGAAGGCACACAAGAAGCAGGCTTCTGCAAAGAAAGCACCCAGTGAAGAGAAAAAGTCTGTTGTCACCTCTGTATCTAACTCCTTTCCTTTTTCCACCAAGGTTCCCAAAACATATTTCACTTTATTCTTTGCAGGAATACATTGGAAGGATCACCTCTAGATCCGCAAGGGTACCACCATACCCCAAAACAAACACTTCGCCTGGTTGTGCAGTGACTTCTGTCATGGCTGAGACCAGTGAGTCCAAAGTGGTACTTTTCTCGCCAACAGAATCTTCCCATAACACTTAACAGAACAAGAGTCTGAGATACATGATCTTTCTAAGGTGGGAGCAGAGCTGGAAGTTGAGCTCTCTGCACAGCATTATATTGTGAGTCCTCGTATTTCAGGCACATTATTTTCACCATCTCCTCTGAGGAGAAGAAAGACCACTCCCTCATCTTTGACAAGCTTCTGTTGGGATGGAGGTCACATTGGGTGGGCCTCCGAGGCCTGCCACAGGAGACAAGGCAAAAGGTAGTTTACTGAAATGCTAGTTGGCAGAGAAGAACAAGTAATTGTTTAAGATTGCGAGTGGCTCAAAGAAAGTAGAGATCCCTTATGATCAACCTGCTCCTGTAATACCAACATAGGCTTCCATCTTTTTTTTAAATACAAAAGCTAGCACCAGAAACCCCTACCACAGTTGCAGCCCACACTAAGGTAAAGCAAACCCATCCTAGTTCCACCACAGCTTCTGGCTTTGCCTGCATACAGAAGCTTTCCTCCCTGATTTGCGTTTCTTTACACTTGGGCCAAATGAAGATCCCATTATTGATTGCCAGGTGGGCATAATAGTACCAAGGGCCAGCATGCCCGCATTTAAAGCCAACATCTATTCAATGGAATCAAAACCTAAACAAATTTCTGTGACAGTAAAACCTGAACAGATTGAAGGAAATGCTGATGATGAAAAAGGTGAAATTAAAAACATCCCTATTGCTCATAGTGTGTACTCATTACCAGCAGCACCATAAGCTTGGTAAAAGGAAAAAAGGGGGATGACACTGCCATCCCAAAGCACCCAAGAAGCCTACTTCTACGGAGATCATTTGAGGTGGGATTATGACCTAAAAAAAACACAACCCATCAAGGCTTTGTTTAGCAAGATTTTAGTGTACTGCCAATGCCATCAGCTAGTGCATTTATACAATGGGAAACTAACCAAAATGTTAGCACTTGACCTCCTCCCTTTTTATTTATTGGCAGGAGAGGGGTTGCTAGGATTTGTCAAAACCCTTGTTCATAAAGAAAGATTTTCAGCCAGATATATTTCTCAACTTTTACTATGCAGCACCTGCACTAACAAGTGATGGATGCTGATGCAATGAAAGAGAGGACTGTGCACTACAGACATGTGGACGATATGCCAAGCTACAAACTATGGGCCTGATTCACAATGGCAAATGTACACCTTTGTGTACATTTACTGTTTTTTTTGGTATTCATGAACTGCGAGTTTGATTTTACTAATAGTGATTTTATGACTGCAGAGATTACGCACGTAAAAAGATAGTTCCCTCCTAACTTTTTATGTGCAGACTCTCCACAGGCAGCTGTACAAGTACTATTAGTAAAATTAAACTCTCAGTTTGTGAATACAAAAAAATAGTAAACTTACACAAAAGTGTAGGTTTACCTCTGTTAATCAGGCCCTATATGTGCATTATTGCACACTGGGTCTCCTTCGAGGGGATTAAGCAAAGGCTAGCTGCTGGCATCCCTATAGCTGATGCTGTCCCGAAGTATTGGTTGGTATTGTCGTAAATTGACAGCAATGGGTTAGCATTTAGCTGAAGACATCCTGTATTTAAAAGTTATCTTATCCGCTTTTTGAAAGCCATTTTGTATTTCTGGCAGCCATTTTGTTTGCCATGTGCTCGCCATGTGCTCTGTCCTCCCTCAGGGTTAACTGCTCTTGAAATCTGCCTAGAGACAAACTATACTTAGCATCTTCTACTTTCGCACATGCCCAGAAGGGCCTAGCTAGTAGAATGCACCTGCTTCTCTAGTATAACTGTCAGGCTATTTATGCTGCTGTATGGAGAAGTAACTCTCCTCCCACTTTGTTGAGCAAGTAGATCTTGTATGCCCATCTTAGTCATTTTGTATGCCTACATGAGTCAGGACTGCCCCTTGCATTTATGCTTACAATGTAAATCTAAGCATATAGAAAGCCCCAGCTTTCTGTACTCCTCAGACTGCCCCATTCAGTTGCTAAGGCTTCTGTGTAATGTAGTCTCACTCATTTGAGTTTAATAAAAATTTAACTTTTATATTTCAGCTTCTGTGCCAATTTCTTCTTTGTTGGTTTAAAAGGACTATGTATCAGCGAGACCCCTGAAAAGGATTCTTGATTACTTCAGTTTGTTACTGTTGCAAAGTTCTGGAGAAGGCACAGATAGCTTCCACCATCCTGGAAGAAATCTATACCAAAGTCAACAAATGACTTCAACCCAGAGGCCTTAGCATTTGATACATTGCAACTGAAAATGGCAGTAATATTGGCAAAGTCATAGCAAATTGAGGATATTTTGAGTGCTATGTTTAGCTCATTACATTAAAATACTTGTGCATGGCTTCATGAAAAAGACAAAGTAAACAAAGCATACAGGCCATCTTTCACAGGATTTGCACACATTTCAGTCATTCCTTCAAACACTAGAAACTGATAGGGATCATTCAGCATGCTAATAGAGTTCATACAAATCCCACATACAGGAGGAAGCAAGCCATTTGACCTTCAGGGTCCATCTGATGCAATACCTATTTTGGAAGCACAGGTCTCTTCATGACTATGTGCTACGAAGGAGAGAGGATAGAAATGCCAAAGCAGCGGTGATGAAGGTTGACGAATGGAAACTACAGTTCAGCATGCTAATAGAGTTCATATAAAATCCTGCATACAGAAGGTACCAATCCATTTGAACTCCAGTGTCCACATGCTCCAACGCCTATTTGGGAGGAACATGTCCCTGCATAACTATGTGCTACGAAGGAGAGCGGAGGCAACTGCCAAAGCAGTGGTGATGAAGGTTGACAAATGGAAACTACGGGGTGCCTGATGCAAATACCAGTGCATTTTCAGAGTTTGAGCCAGGAAGTAAGCTAGGGGAACTATTACCCATAAGTTCTGGATCTGTGTTATAGACACAATCCGATGGTTCATTTTAGCAGCAAGGAAGAGTAGAGGTAAACATGTGTTAGTCAGCCAAACAATTCATTAAGAGTCCTTTTGGGCATATAGTAGCCGCAGACAACTAAGTAAAGTTAGTTTGATTTATTACACAGCCAAAATTAACTGACCCTAAAGGCACCTCAAGATGAGAGTGTAAAAATACATTGGAACTAGCATTAAGCCAATTCTTAATTTCCAATTGAGATGATGTAGCATGAGTAATACAATCAATCCAAGAAGCAGAATACAGAGGATCATAAAGCATGAGTCCAAGTTTCCCTGCCTCGATGGGTGATGAATGAAAACCATTATTCTATCCTTACACTAATACTAAAGTGACATTCCTACTTAAGCATCCTCCGGAAGGAAGGTAAAAGGTGTCAGCATGTGGGACCTTCCTAAGAAGTCTCTCCACCATCAATGGGTCATGTAGCATAACGCTACCAAGACAGAGCTTGCTCTAAGATGCTATCTATCCGAAAGCAAAGAAGAAATGAGATCTTTCCCTACTTCCATCATCACATTATTCAAAGATATTTTACCAGAATTCATTGCAGATCACGCCCTCTGCCCTGAGCACGATCCTAAAGGTGTTTTTCCATGGGACAACAGTGTTCTTTTCTTGCTCCAATTTGTGCTTGGTTACCTGGCCTTCTGCTGTGTGAAGCACAACCACCTGCCTTCATCGACTTAAGTCACATGATTGTAACTTCTTCTCTTCTTGCCTGACTAATAAAACAAAGAAATTATTCTAGCTAACAAAGAAAGCTTCTTTCACCTGCAACACAAAACGTGAGAAAGAACACATTCCAAGGCACATGAAATTCAACATGTTAATACTAAAGCAA
This sequence comes from Lissotriton vulgaris, assembly GCF_964263255.1. Classification (NCBI taxonomy): domain Eukaryota; kingdom Metazoa; phylum Chordata; class Amphibia; order Caudata; family Salamandridae; genus Lissotriton; species Lissotriton vulgaris. Next base: position 884,483,045 of record NC_141696.1, on the reverse strand, counting down.
TAGTTCACAGGGAACTGCTTTTCCGACCTACAAAGTTCAGCAAACATAAGAAAATATCATATAAGCTTTTATGAATTTGCATAGAAAATAAGTCACCTTCAGTTAGTGCATTTACCCCCGTGTAAAACGACACAATTTATAAACACAATTAGTACATGAATAATTGTTAAATGCACAACACGAGTTCTTCAAGTTAATGTTTTCCGCTAGTTACATTTACTATCGACATTAATTCTCCATGTTACTTTTAAAAGGCCTAAGCACTTCACAGTTTAGATTATTACATTGCAAAATTCTAACACTTCATGTACATACTGCAAAGGATTATGTGCGGGTGCTCTCTACATGTGTGAATATAATGCATCCCTACAAGTAAAATGTGATTCCCGCTTCATCAGTTTCCCCTCTGATGATGTTGAATCATCAAAAACAATTTGAAATCCCTGTAGAGTATACCAATCTAAACAGGTGTCATAGCTAGTCCCCTCTATCTGAACTCACCCAACCACTTCAAATTTTCATAATGACTGTCCTGCAGTTTTTCAACCCTTCACTCTCTTTCCCATAAGGAGTTCTCCATGTGCCTCACCTTGTGCCATTTATATGCCCTTATCATACCTACGAAGACATTAACAAAGACAACAATCATAATTGGCTTCAAGATATACCCAAGATTTCCTTTTGCTAAATTTGCAAACCAACTTCTAACTGCACCACATCCCTTTCCAATTTTATCCCAAAATGCCTCTGGTGAAAGATCATGTATCTCATGATATCTCTCAGTGATACTACTTATATATTCCCTTAGATCTTTACTTTTAAGTACAGCACTGTTGGACCTTAAACATCTGACAGACTCTGCTTTCCTTTGCCAGTAACAGTTCTAATGCAAGACGGGTTTGCATCACCATTGCCCTTATCTAAACCATCTCTCCATCAATGAGTAACAATGACTGAGCTGTGTTAATCGACAACTTATCCATGATGGTTGACAGCTTCCTAATCTTGATGTCATTCAGCACGAGTCCTAAGCTACGTATCATGGCTCCAAAATATGTTTCCCACTAATTCACCAGCACTCAGTCCTTTGATTTTCCTTCTAAACCTTCCAAATGTTCCACATGATATATCTTCAGAAACACAACTGCCACATAACAAGTACCGTACTAATTTTTCGGAAGGTGAATATAACACAGTCTTCTGACATGTAAAATATACTCCTGATACCACTTGTATGTACGGCTTCTTGCTGAAACTTCTTTTAGGGACTATTGACTACAAAGATATGGCCACACGCACTTTGTCCCACAAATATAGTGTCATAACAACTCTGAACTTAAAGTATGCAAAGCTTGTCTTGTTTAAAGCTATAGGACCATAGCTTCCCCTAGCTTTGTGAGCTACCTCCTCCTTGGTCCTTTCAAACTTACTATCCTGATTGTTAAACTTAACAGCTAGTCCCCTATGTCTATTTTCTACTTGATCTACAAATTTCTTTTCTATGTCTGTTAATATGCCGGTAAGCAGTGTCTAATGTTATTGTAGGTGTGAAATATTTTCCTATTCTCTCTTCCTGCTTATAAAAATCGTATTTATTCAACTTTTTATAAACAGGTATCTCTGAGAGTACCCTTCATAATTTCAGAAGTAGTACTCTTAATGACTTTTTCCACAAAAAATGTAAAGAAGCAAGCAATAGCTAATGCCATACGTTAAGGGTAAGTGATGATATCTAATCCCTTCCTCGACAAAGTAGGCAATTGAATACACACATAGCAATCTCTCACTACCATAGTGTTGACATATTCAGAAAGCAACTTAGCACAAGCATTCAGAGTATAATCACCTTTGGACAAATCTAGACGAAGAAGCAACTAATTAGCCCTATTATGCCTTTATCAGATCTTAGTGTACGCTCCTTTGAGGCAGCAGTGGTAGGTGTGGATGTTCCATTTACCCCCACTCCATGTTTCTCAATTGTTTGTGCGTTTAAAATGGACTCAGTGATAACTACACCTATTACTATAATTACTCCTACAATGAGTGTACCAATAATACATTTGTGCCTACAATTTGAATTTCCAGACTCCATTTTCAAAGTGGCTCAGATTGTAGCTGTAAGTGGATCAATCGCACAGAGTTAATTCTCTCCATCTCTTATTCACGTGCAACAAAAGTATTCGGACAACTTTTCCTTGAATCTTGGAAAATTATTTTATCAGTCTTTGCACAATATTTAACAGGTTGGAAGACTTCCCTAGCCCTCTTTCCTCTTTTAAATGAAAAATTCAGTATTTCTATTCTTCTTCCACTCGGGCCTAGGTTATCTTCTTTCAAGCAACTAATTTACAACACAAAGGTTCAATTTATATCCCTTATGAGATCAGAGCCAATCTACTTAATGACTCATTATAACAGTTCAGCTCTCAATGCTGCAATCTCTTGAGGAGACTGCGGAGCTACGAAGCTTGGAAATTTGATGTATTCCAGATTCAGAGTCCGTAAGCCACTTAACCTTGGTGGAAAAGGCACAGTCAAAGATAGAAGCGCATTAGCCTTGATCCCAGGAACTTTCAGCAAGATCTCCACAGACAGTATCAAAATGTCAGACCTCGCTCTCCTCGGCATTTGTAACCAGAGAAGTCCACGCGGCAGAGGAATATCTCAGACAAGTCACTCTTATCCTCCTGGACCTCTTGCCACTTCCTGTGTCTAGCTCAGACTCACTCAAATCAGTCTCCGGAGATTCACTTATTGGTGAAAGTTCTCTTTTGAAAGCTAGTTTCAGATTCCTTCCACTTTGTCTCACAGGCCACATTTCATTTGCAGCATCCTTCCTCCTTGACTGCACCCGACCAATCTCCACACCAGTCTCTTCTGCTGAGTCAGAGTTATACGACTCGCAACGTTACCGTCTCCCTCAGGGTCTATACCAGGGTCTTGTGTAGCTTGACCCACTTCAGCCTGATCTGTTGGGTAGCCAACCTCCACAGCTTGGCTTGCCCTCTCTAGTGACCCCTCGGACATGGCTGGAAATGCTTTTGGGAGAGGAGCTGTTTCATCGGAGGGACATTTCCACACTTCATAGCAGTATTCCTTGCCAATATCACCTGATATGGTCTATGCCACCGAGAGTAAAGACAGTTTTTCCTCATGTGCTCTCGGACCAGCATCCAATCTTCTTGGTTCAGGTCGTTGCAGTAGTCTTTCGAAGTCTGTGCATTTTCTGTTTAAACCTGATGAGATACAGAACAAACCACATCAGCCAATTCTCTTTATTAGTCAAGGACCAAGTAATCTGTGATATTGATCGATGCAGTGGCAGGCACAGCAGGCAAGTGCATCGCTCTTCCGATTAAGATTTCATGTGGTGATAACCCAGTTCTCTTGTCAGGAATGCTGCACTAACTCATTACAACCAAAAGCAACGCATCATGTCATTTTAAAGATGTTGAAGCACACACTTTAGCCAGTCTCGCCTTTAAGGTCCCGTTAATTTGCTCCACTCTGCCAGATGCCTCCAGCCTGTACCTACAATACAGTCTTTGATCCCACTCAGGGCTGTACACAACAATTTCATGACTTTTTATGAAAGTGCGTTCCTCTATCCGACTCCAATGTAGTTGGAAACCCGAATCTAGTTCCCTCAGCAATAACTTTGCTACTGTGAGACTGTCATACCTTCTAGTTGGATAAGCCTCCACCCATCGAGAAGAGATACACACAACAACCAAGATGTATCTCTGCTCATTACACAGCGGTGTCTCAACAAAATCAAATTGGATCCCATTGAAAGTACCACCGATCTTCCAATGTGACTCAAGGCAACAATTGTCTTTTTCTCAGGATTCATTTGTTGGCATGTGACACACTGATGACACACTGCTTCTGCAATTATGTGAAACCTAGGGCTAACCAAGTCTGTCTGAACGATCTTACCATTGCATTCCTGCCTATGTAAGCTGCTCCATGAATCTGCGTTGCCAAAACAATCAGGTAATACTACCCTTCCATCAGCTGAAACCATATGTCATTTTCCCCCTTCTCATAGCCTGCTCTGATCCATCCCACTTGTTCCTGATCTGTGGCTTCCATTTGCAAATTTCTGACTTCATCCCATGTGTCCGCAACAGCTAGCATCATGCTGAGTGTGGTCTTCTCTGCAATTTCACCAATATATTCCCCATTGAAAATACATGCATGTGTAGCACAAAAGAGAGCAACTTCCTCAGCGTACCAGTTCCCTGTTGTAACAAAGTCTTGCCCCCTTCCATGGACTGCACACTTAACAACAGCCCCCTCTCTTAGCAGTTGCAATGCTTCCAACAGTTGCCTCACATATTCCCCATTCCTTATTGGAGAACCTGATGACATAAGGAACCCTCTCTAGGGCCATTGCTGTCCAAAGTCATAAATCACACCGAAACCGGACTGGCTGCCGGTATAGATGGTGTCTTGGATCTGTTCAGAAACAAGGCATGCACGGGTAAGGAAAATGATTTTAGCTACCTGTGAGGAGTGTACTCCCAGTAAAGAAGCAGCTTCCACCACTCCAAAGATGGTACAGAAGCAGACGCTGCTCCCAAGTTACCTACATTGTGTCTTAGACATGAACCATCAACAAAGAGAACTTGATTGAGATCGGACAATGGTTCATTGACAATGTCAGGTCTCGGCTTGGTGCAAATCTCAGTAACATCCCGACAGTCATAGTCTTCACAATATTCACCATCAGCATTTGGAACACGTAACTAGGTTGCAGGATTTAACACAGAACAACATTTCAGGGTCACATTCTCGGCATCAAGCAAAACCTGCTCATTGTTTGTCAATCTGTTATTTGTGAAATGCTATGTTTTTGTCCTCGTTATCAGGAGCTCAACTGAGCACAGTACATTTAAAGTAAGTGGATGACCCATCACAACGCTCAAATGAAGTAATTTGGGCCAAATTTCTCGGTTGGACTCTCATGGCTTCCTTTGATGAGAGCCTTCCTGGTTTTTGAACAAGGTGAAATAACCAGTCTTTACCCTTTGTGCTTTTCTCTAATTTATACCGAGTGAGAGCCACCTTGATATGTACTAGCAAATCCGTAAAAGACTAGAACAGTACTGCTGTGGCGATTCCTAAATCTAGGCAGTTATTATTGTTAAACAACAGTTGATGGACATGATGCAGAACAATGTCATACATTCACCCCAGTACAGAGATCTGGCCTAAATCCATCGTTTTTTGCACTCCACACCACCCCTGTTCAGACATGGCCATATGCAAATCAGCCTTGACCCTATGCCTCATGGGAACAGTCCAGCCGGAAATGCCAAGCCTTGTATTTCCTGGACCGGAATCAAGCATCCTAGGACCGGTTTCTGGCTATCAGCCGTCTTCAGCCAGGATAGCTTGACTCCAGTGGTGTGGAGAGCCTGGAACTCACGTCTTAGCATACCCATCCCACTCGGGGTGACAAAATGCAAAACAACAGTTGATGGACAGAATGCAGAGCAATGTCATTCATTCACCCCAGTACAGAGATCTGGGCCTAAATCCATCTTTTGTTTGCACTCCACACCACCCCAGTTCAGACATGGCCATGTGCAAATCAGCCTTGACCCTGTGCCTCATGGGAACAGTCCAGCCCGAACTGCCAAGCTATGTGATTCCGGAATCACAGACAAAATTTCGACCTCAAAAATATCGACCTACAGAAATATCGAGTCTAAAATATCGAGGGCAAGAATATCGACATCCTATCTACAACATGGTAAGTACAAAAATATCGAAAAAATATTATAGATGTTAAAAATATCGATGTTAAAAATATCATTTTTTTTCTTTTAAAATATAATTGTAAAATTAATTAAATTACACTAATAAATATAATATACATAGTTATAAGTATCTAATAATATTTTAAATTAATAAATAATACATATATTATAATAACACATTAATTAAATATATACTGTAAATATATAATATATGTACTGAACAATAAGTTATATAAGTGCCGTACACCCAGCGTACACGGGGTGCGCACCGTACACCCACCGTACATGGGGTACGGTGCGTACCCCGTGTACGCTGGGTGTACACCGCATACCACACATGATCGCAGGGGTACGGCGCGTACCCCGGCGATCATGGGGGGTATGCGGCGTCCCCGGGGGGGGGGGCGTGCTGTACTTGTTTCGGCGCGAACTATGCGTTTACGGCTGTTTCCAGCTCCCATAAAAAAAAGGGTCGTACGTTGCGTACCCGACACGAATCGTACTTGCTGGGTCGTAAAAATCTGCCACGAACCGTAGCGATGTCACGTTCCGAGTGAGACTCGTACGGATATTTTAGTCGTACGGAGTCCTGTACGACTCGTACGGTCTTTGGCTCCTGGTACGGATCGTACTTCGTCATACGTACGGGGACGTGTACGGGTACGATTCGTACAGAGAAAATTGCTTTGTACGACGATTCGGAGCGCATTTTACCGGATCAGAATCGACGCCTTAGTATCCTAGTAAGTTATTCCATATATTAATGATTATCATATTTCTGATAAATAGAGTCCTATTGAGGCTATTTCCATAATTACTGTGGGAGAAATGGTAGATAAGATTTACCATCAGGTCTTCTAGACCGCATGCATCCTCTTGGTTGTATTTGCATGGGTGTGTATTGAGGTCTGCCATCCAAATTATAGTTAGAGCCTCACCTTTCCTTCCTACACTTAAGGCCTCGTCAATTGCCCTGTTAAGCTCATCTACAACTAGATGAATACTTGTCCCAAGGCTGTTGTTATAATAGTTCATTTTAAGCCAAGTACCTTCATTGGCCATCTCAAGGATGAGGAGATGGAAATAGGGGCTCCTATCATCAAACTTCTTGATTTTCATTTCCAAAGTATTAGAACTTAGTGTTAGAATACCCCCCTTGTCTCTCCCTGATACTGCTGGGGTTGCCTTTCTCCGAAAAGACCGGTAGCCGTTTATAAAGACAGGTTCCTTGGCCCATGTCTCCTGTAAACAAGAGACATCTTATTCTTGCCAGAGTTTTTGCCAGTGTTCATTGCCCACTTTGTTAGTAAAACCCACCACATTCCAAGATGTTATTTTAATTATATTATTTTGCCCCTGCTTGATTTCATTGCCTTTGACAGTCGCTGAAATTTCAAAAGATGGTACGGTCACTGTATGTGGCCCCTAATTACTGATGAATGTAGTCAGTCGCAGAGTTCCAAGTCAGAGAGAGGGGAAAATCTGTTCCCAAGTGATATCCCCAAATCACCTATGTTGCATTCTGGACTAGGACTCATTGGGCCACCCAGTAGATTGCCTCTTTGTACGTGGACCAGTAAGGGGGGTCTATAAAAATGCTTCAGTGGTAGTACTATAATTTGTGTGTCCCCTTAGGAGGTGCTCTATGTAGTTGGACTAAGAGGGATCTTGATGTAAGATGATTGTTAAAATTGATTACCACACAATCACCTTCCATTGATTTCCTAGACGGGCCAGCCACCCTACCCTTATGGCCATGTTTTGGCTTGCCAGTGGGGGACCCACTTTGCCCAAATGGGTGTGTGATGGGTCAGCCAGTGTAGGGATTTATCCATTAACTGGGAAACTGACTCGCTTGATCCCCCCTCAATGTTGTGACATTACCCAAAACCAATACAAAAGGGGATGATGCCGGTGGGAGATGCAGAGATTGATATGTGGTGGGGGACAACTCCCTATTGGGTCTTTGCTGCCTTGAAGGGACATCATTCCCCTCACTCCTAGGTAATCTTGCCTATATGCTGGTGGCAGTCCTAATTGGATGATTGTTTCTGGCCTGTGGTTGTAATTGTGCAGAGGTATCTTCCCCTGGGTTTGCTGGATGTTCATTGGGTGGTGGGCGTGGCATTTGTTGGTGAGGACAGTTTATAAGATCTGGATTGGTCGCATTGTTGTTTGAATGACATAACAATAGCCCCTCAGTAGTAGATTTCAATTGAGTCCCTGGCCCCAATTGTGATGGAAGTACAGAACCTGTTACAGGGCGTAAGCAGTGGGGAAGGGGGAAGTTGGTTGTACCCAACCCATTGGTATTGATAAGTCTCTCCTCAAATTGTGTTAGCTTAAGGAGCAGCAGGTTCAGGAGTACAGTAATCACTGTCTCTAGTCTTTTCCATATGTCATCCTCATTTGCCCGGGGCCATAATATGGGAGGGGTAGTAGAACTCATGGTAGGGCTTGGGCCAGAGCCAATTTCTTTGATTCCTCTTGTTTTACGAACTTGGGTGGCTTTTTGCGGCTTTTGATTTTGGGTCCCGTCGCCCCTTTTTCTTTTTGCTAGTGGCTCACAATTATTTTCCTACTGATTTTACACGCCCCGGCCACTGGCTACTATTTTGGACCCAGTTACTGTCTCAGGGACAGGAGAAGAGATCACGTCCAAGGCAGGTACCAGGCAAACCGTGGGCAGGCTTTGGGGAGGATTTGTAGCGGTGCTGGCTTTATTATGACTCCCAAGGGAAGTAGGCTTCTGGGAAATCAAGGACTCCAAGGAAAGGCGCTGGTCCGTAAGTTCTGATGAGTGAGAACAGACTCAGCCCTTGTTAGGAAGGAGTCGAGTGTTCCCTCCAGTCCACTCCCCGGATGTTCAATCAGGCCCTTAAGTTTAACCATAGTTGTTCTAAGTAAGATTTAAAATATTAGTGAAAAATGGTAGGAGCACACTACCTCAATGAGAAAAGCTCACAGCTCCTGGAATCCTCATGTTATGGGGGGCCCAGCCAAGTCTACTCTGGGCTCCCCGCGCGTGTCCCATGCCACGGGCCGCGGCTACTGTAATAAGTGCGTCTCCAAGTGCTAAGGCTACTGGAAGTTTTGGTCCCCCGGCAGCATGTTGTGGCTTTGCCCCGGCTACTCCTACAGCAGCGGTAGTGGTGGTGAGGTTAGGCGAGGGCCCGGCACCCAGACCAGCACAGCAGTGGGGCAAGATTGCTGCTACTCTGGCCGTGGGCCGATGCTGCTGTGATAAGCACGTTTCCAAGCTCTAAAGATGCTGGGATCTGTGGTCCCCCGGCGGCGTGTTGTGGCTTTGCCCGGCTTCTCACGCAGCAGTAATAGTGGTGGTGAGGTTAGGTGAGTGCCTGGCATCCAGACCAGCACAACAGTGGGGCAAGATTGGATAATTCATTTATAATGCTTCAAATGGGACAGAATGAATTTGACCTCCATAACATGCTATAAAACCAATGCTTTTAAAAATATTATCTAATAGTGCCATATACCATAAACACACACACCCACACACACACACACACACATATATATATATATATATATATATATATATATATATATATATTGAAGCTCCAGGTTGCCCGCAGGTCCGGACGCACTCCGCCAGCAGCGAGCTTCAAGCTTTGAAAAGGTAGGACTGCCACTGCATTCCGATATGCTCTTAGCTGTGTCGATGTTGGCCTGACGCGTTTCTGAGCTTTCCGCTCTCATCAGAGGCTCGACAATTTCACGTGCCGCTTCTGACACGCCCTCTCAGTTGCCATTGGTAGGCCGCCTTTCGGTGTTTGCTGGGCCATGTAGTTCGTGTCAGAGATTCATTTCAAAACCCTGGATGGGCCTCGGAATGGGTGACAGTCTTGAATCCTGGAACCAGCTGGCTCACAATTCGGGCGGCCGCGTGTAATATTGAAGCTCCAGGTTGCTGGCGGAGTGCGTCCGGACCTGCGGGCAACTTGGAGCTTCAATATTACACGCGGCCGCCCGTCCGTAAGGGACTGCACCACCCCGGGAACAGAGGGGGTCACAGGGCTTCGAATTATGAGGAGCTCGAATTGTGAGCCAGCTGGTTCCAGGATTCAAGACTGTCACCCATTCCGAGGCCCATCCAGGGTTTTGAAATGAATCTCTGACACGAACTACATGGCCCAGCAAACACCGAAAGGCGGCCTACCAATGGCAACTGAGAGGGCGTGTCAGAAGCGGCACGTGAAATTGTCGAGCCTCTGATGAGAGCGGAAAGCTCAGAAACGCGTCAGGCCAACATCGACACAGCTAAGAGCATATCGGAATGCAGTGGCAGTCCTACCTTTTCAAAGCTTGAAGCTCGCTGCTGGCGGAGTGCGTCCGGACCTGCGGGCAACCTGGAGCTTCAATATTACACGCGGCCGCCCGGCCGTAAGGGACTGCACCACCCCGGGAACAGAGGGGGTCACAGGGCTTCGAATTATGAGGAGCTCGAATTGTGAGCCAGCTGGTTCCAGGATTCAAGACTGTCACCCATTCCGAGGCCCATCCAGGGTTTTGAAATGAATCTCTGACACGAACTACATGGCCCAGCAAACACCGAAAGGCGGCCTACCAATGGCAACTGAGAGGGCGTGTCAGAAGCGGCACGTGAAATTGTCGAGCCTCTGATGAGAGCGGAAAGCTCAGAAACGTGTCAGGCCAACATCGACACAGCTAAGAGCATATCGGAATGCAGTGGCAGTCCTACCTTTTCAAAGCTTGAAGCTCGCTGCTGGCGGAGTGCGTCCGGACCTGCGGGCAACCTGGAGCTTCAATATTACACGCGGCCGCCCGGCCGTAAGGGACTGCACCACCCCGGGAACAGAGGGGGTCACAGGGCTTCGAATTATGAGGAGCTCGAATTGTGAGCCAGCTGGTTCCAGGATTCAAGACTGTCACCCATTCCGAGGCCCATCCAGGGTTTTGAAATGAATCTCTGACACGAACTACATGGCCCAGCAAACACCGAAAGGCGGCCTACCAATGGCAACTGAGAGGGCGTGTCAGAAGCGGCATGTGAAATTGTCGAGCCTCTGATGAGAGCGGAAAGCTCAGAAACGCGTCAGGCCAACATCGACACAGCTAAGAGCATATCGGAATGCAGTGGCAGTCCTACCTTTTCAAAGCTTGAAGCTCGCTGCTGGCGGAGTGCGTCCGGACCTGCGGGCAACCTGGAGCTTCAATATATATATATATATATATATATATGCAGCAGCAGAGGAATTATTTGGGAACCTATCGAATGTATCAACTAATGATCGAGGGCCCAATATCACTCCCAATAGTGGAGATGAGAATGCTAAGACTCTATTAGAAAAGTGCATGAAAAGCGAGGTTACGAAATTGGGGAAACATAAGTCTGTTTCTAAATATGTGGAAGCTGAATGCATACCAAGGGGACTGAAGATTCTTTTAGCCCCTAGTTATGAAGAGCCAAATCCAGCTATGCAAAGGGAATGGGGAAAGTAATTTACATGCATCAATAAAGCTAGTAAAAATACTCATCAAATATGTTGAAATTGATCGCCATGCTCTGCTTTTAGAAATTGCAAAAATTGAGGAGGCATTGAGCAAATTGAAACCTAATTACTTTATTGCTAAAACAAGAAAAGACATCCAGGAGCGGTTGAACAAACAAGAAGAAAAAATCAAATTGTGTAAACAGTTTAAATTCGCAAGGGATAAAACAGACTATGAGGAGGGGCATATTTATACGTTTGCCCGCAAATATGAACAAGCCAGAAAATCAAAGTTTAACGCTAAGCCAGTAATAGCGACAACAATTCAGGCACATAGCTACAGGAATGCCGAAGACACAACGTTATCCGGTGCTGAAGGAGAATCACTCACAAGAGAGACAGCATCAGAAAATAGCAGCACAGGCAGTCTCGGTGAAAGTAGCAACATGAGAAGGCTGGACTTAGGGGAAGAGGTGGATTTTTTAGTTATAGACCGCCGCCAAACGTTAAGACCCCTGAATCAACAGCAACAAAGACAACCAAACAAAAAACAATCAAAAGAAGAGAAAGGCGCAAAAGGAGAAAATGTAAAACCAAAGTAAATAAATTATTGGCGCAAAAAGCAGATGACAATACAAATACAATATTCAACCTCTCGCCACTAGTACTATCAGAAGCGGAAAAACATCTGTTAAACCTAGGACTGTTGTTTGTCCAGTCAGTGATTTTAATTACACAAGTACAAGGGTGGATGTCTTCTGCTTTATTCGTAAATTAAAATTGAAATTTTTTTTGCAGTAAAGGAAGGCCTAAAAGAGACACAACAGAAAAAAGTCATTACCGGTCAGACTACAAAGCCATTTCAGGCATCTGATATTCAAACGCTGCAAACGCTATACGAATTGGGCAATGAGGAAGAGAGTGATGACAGAATACCTAATATGCCCACCTCACAAGATACACTAAGGGATGCCAGCATCAGACAACAAGGAGCAGGTATGAGCCCTTTCAAATCTAAATAGATTTTTTTACCTACTATGCCTAAAGACGCTATAGATATCTTCCATGAATGTGTTACAAGTGAAATAAAGAAAGTGAATCATCAAATTAAACATAAAAAGCGAGCTAGAACACATCAGGAAAAATTGTACACCAACTTAATGAAAAAACAAAGCGACAATCAGGAAATAGTGGTTACTAAATCTGACAAAGGAGGAAACATAGTGATTTGGCCACGCAATGATTATATCGCTGAGGCTCACAGACATTTGAATGATCTAGAATGCTATGAAAAATCGAGCTATCGGCAATACAAACAAGCCCAAGAGACATTGAGGAAACTCCTGGCACGATAGAAAATGGAGAGAATGATATCCAATGAGGAGTATTTGAAAGTGAATTTTCCTATAGTACCAAGACTATACTTCATTCCCAAAATCCATAAGAACAGTGTACCAGTACCAGGGAGACCAATTATATCTGTGATTGGAAACATGGGGGAACATGTGACTGAATACATGGATTACTTCTTACAAAGCTTTGTCAAAAAACTCCCTACATGCATTAAAGACACCGATGATTTCTTGACCAAGTTACAAGAAGTCAGATGGGCAGAGGACTCATCATTCATAGCGTTAGATATTGAATCGCTATATACGAGCATCCAACACAACATTGGTCTAAATTCTGTGAAGGATTTTCTAGAGACTAGACCAGCTGAATGTTACAACTATAACAATTTATTGATGGAACTGATTGCTTGGTGTCTTGACAGCAATTTCGTTGTCTTCAATAATGATATATACGTTCAGAAGAGGGGCGTTGCGATGGGGGCCTGCTTCTCTCCCAGCTACGTGTGTTTACAAGTGGGCTGGTGGGAGGAGCGGGTCCTCAAACGCATACACTCAATTGTGTATAACAACCATGTACAGCATTGGTTTAGATTCATTGATGATATTTTCATTGTCTGGAAAAGTAATGTCAAAAGTGCTACAGATTTTGTTGATAAGATCAATCAGAACACAGTGAATCTAATGTTTACGTCCCAGATGAGCAATGAAAGTATAGAATTTTTGAATGTTAGGGTCTTTGTGAAAAATGGGCAAATTGCTACTACATTACATAGAAAGAGCACTGCTGGAAATTCGACACTACATGCCAGAAGTGCACACCCCAAACACCTTATAGACAATATTCTGTATGGAGAATTGCTCAGACTTAAAAGAATCTGTACCAATCAAGAGGATTTTACAGTGTGTTGTGAGGAAGCTTTGGACAGATTTAAAAAGAGGGATACGATGAAAAAAAACTACAGGAAGCCGTAAACAAATTAACTAAGAAATCTAGGGAATCTCTTCTTCCCAAACCTACAGAGGAAAATGAATTAAAAGAAGATGATAGACCTAGGCTTATCACCATATATAACAGACAGGAGAGGAAAATTAGGTCGATTGTCAAGCGCAATTGGCCAATAATAATGACAGATGGTGCATTAGCCCCTAGACTTCCTGACCAACCAACTATCACTTTTAGAAAAGAGCCATCAATGCGCACGCAGATAGTAAAAAGTAGTTCAGAATTAAAAACCTCCGGCACTTGGTGAACAACTAGACAGGGGTTTTTCAAATGCACCTCTTGACGGGCGTGCAAGTTTGGGGTAAATACAACAGAATATTTCACTCCATTCAGCCCCTCAGCCATTAAAATAAAGGGCAACTTTGGTTGCAGGACAGAATATGCTGTGTACGTTCTGACATGAACCTGTGGCTTAAGATATGTGGGAAGCACAAAGCTACAAGTGCATGTCAGAATCCTACAGCATCTGCGTACAATTGTGAACAATGATCCAATGTACCCGGTGACACGACATTTTAAAGCAGAACACAATAAGGATCTCAATTGTCTGCGTTATTTTGTCATTAAAGCTGTACCCAAACTGCCTAGAGGTGGTGACAGAGAGTAGATGTTACGCAAACTAGAATCTACCACCATTTTGGAATTAGACAGCAAGATGCCCAATGGCCTCAATAACCCTGAGGACCTTTATTATTTTTTATAATATATAATGTATCCCCTTTTGATTGTCCCAGCTCTTAACAACCTCTTAACCCTGAGAAAAGGTATGTTTCCACTTCCTACCACAGGTAGTATAATACCTTTGCTTGCACTTGCATTTATGCAGACTATGATGTAAATTCTATGATTCTTTGCACTTTGTTTATTTATTTATTTATGATTAGGCACTCTATGTTTACACTAGATTTTAAAATATAAAAATTCTTTTCAGGTAGCACTTGCACTTTCTAGGGAAATACAGATACACATCGGTATCATGAAAGCTCTTTATATCATAGCATTGCTGCAATTTAATAGTCTAATTACCAGCAGGGTCCTGGTTGATACTGCCCCAAAAAGGTTGGGGTGGAATTAGGGTCAATCAACCATTATACAATAGCAATGCAAATATTATAACTATGTTTTTTAATCTATATTAATACATGGTTTTATCGTAGAAACAACATCACTATTTATGATAGATAAAATATAATATGTATGTAATTACTTTTAATATGTATATATTTATTTATTTATTTATTAATGTATGATGCAGCATCTGAAAAGTGTTTTACTGTGATATGGAGGATGTGTTGTGTATATTAGATGACCCATGGTAAAAGATAGACTACATGCAACAGAATATGCCATAGGGGTGAATAGTATTTTAACGGTGTTCATTAATCATGTGGTATAGCAATGAAATTTGAAAATGGCGAACTGCATTCAATGTATGTGTGATCAAGGACTGGTGAAGTCTGAAACACGTCATTGAGGATAAAATAAACATCTGAGCCATACCTTCCTGTGGTCCGTGGCAGTCTGACCCATCGATGTGCAAGCTGGAGAGTTGTTTGTTGTTGATATATGTATATATATATATATATATATGTGTATATATATATATATATATATATATATATATATATATATGTATATATATATATATATATATATATATATATATATATATATATACATACATACATACATATATATATATATATATATATATATATATATATATATATATATATATATATATATATATATATATATATATATATATATATATATATATATATATATATATATATATATATATATATATATATAAATATATTACCTACTGGCGGTCGCCAGGAATTCGCTGAAATTTTCAGTAAAATGGCACATTTTGTTTCTGAGCAGCCCCTGAAAATTTGGGGGGGTTTCGTCAAGGGGGGCCGAGAAAAAAGGGGGGCCCAAAACGCGTTTTTAACATTGAGTTTTCCATAGGGCGGTTGGCCTCACTTTTAGCTCGAACGGCTTAATGGATTTGCATGAAACTTGGCAAAATTGTAGGGACTGTTAGCCCAATGTGCCTATGCTAGGTCTCAATATATGTGCTCCAGTGGATTTTGAGAAATTACCGTTTTAAAAACAGATATATCTGTGACAGCGTCCCGGGTAGCGCTCTGGTTCGCGTACTTTTCGCATAACGGAACTTTGCGAAGCGAAGCTGATTGGCTCTCCGGTGTCTGTCAACATTCTAAAAGTCCGGTCCGGCCGCCATCTTGTCTCTCAGTAGGATCGAGAGACAAGAGGAGGAGAAAAACAAAGGGGGGATTTAATGAAAGGGGGCAAGGTAGACCCCTCTGGACCCCCTAGGAATGATGTTGGGGTTATTAAAGGGTCCCGTGGGGCAAATAAAAAAAAATTGATTTTTCGCTGTAGAAGCGCTTCCCGGTACGCGAACCGGGTCGCAAACCTGTAGCGTAACGGGAATTCGCCATTTTGTGTTTTGTTTGAATTAAATCACAAGATGGAGGGAAAACAATGTGGGAAATGGGTATAAGGGGGCACGGGAGACGTATCCTGACCTCATATGTTTTCTGAGGGTGGCTGAGGATGCTCATATATGTTGATACATGTCTTCCAGCGGCTGCGCGTGAGCAGAATTTTTTTTTTGCTGCGTGACGTCTGTTAAGGTTCGATTAGAAGGAAATCAGGAAGTGTTGACCGCCATTTTGTCACTGAGAGTAAATATATTGTTCATTTCAAAGCGTTGGAACATGGAAAAGGGAGAAGGTAGAGATTGTCTTGCTGCGTAGTTTTTCTCAGGGTGTGCAGTAAGGCCCCAGTTGTGCTTATACTCACGGTGGGGTCTTTGAACACTTTAGCAAATGATGATCCAAGCTGAGGCAAAGGAGGGTGCCAGTCGGGGGAGGGAGCAATGGTGCAGTTTTTAGTTTCATGTCTAAGTGTTAAAATCTGGTTTGCGATGTCAACATAATCAGCGCCACCTTGTCCCCACTCAGGCACGTACGCTCTAGCAAGCAGCAGCCATTTTGAAAGCGCTATGGCCCCTCTGCCCCTCGCCGGTCCCCAGCGCGTCTCCCTGGCGCTACGAACACCCCCCCTCTGTGACCTCCCCCGTTCTCTCTGTGGAAAATTAATCCGTATTGATAAACATTGTCTGCGCCATCTTGCTTTTTTTTCCAATGCCACACTTTTGTCGTGCACGGCAGCCATTTTAGATGCCTTGACCAGACCCACTCTCTGCACGCCGCCGATCCTCAGCACGGCTCCCTACCCTCGCAAGCATCTCTCCCACGCACTGGTTACCCCCGCTCTCTCTCTCATGCATGGGCCATAAACCTCCCCCCATCTGCGCTGCTCTTCCCTGAGAATCACACCCCGTGCCCGCCCAACACCTCCCTTTCACCCTATTCACTACCGCACCCTCTGACACTCCTCTTCCTCTGTGTCCAATTGTCCAGGCCGGTCCCAGGCTATTACGTAGCCCTGCGGAAGTAGTTTATGGCCCCATCTGTAAAGATTCACCTCTCTTCAAAGGAGTTACAGTAGATCAAGGCCCCCACCCCATGAGATCCGTCACACCACACGCATTCCGGGAATCGGCGGAATGTCCTGCTGTTCCTACTATCTGATAATGATCCTGTATTGTGATTGGGGAGGGGATTCTCACTGTAAGGGTGTGTGGGACCAAGCCTGAAGTGGAAGATTCCAGGGATGCCTTTCTGTACATCAAAGTCTTCACAAGAATGTGTCACATTACAAATATATAGCACTCCAACAAAGTAGTGGGATTATAACACTTTAATAACTTATAAATATATACAACGCTCCAACAAAGTAAACACGTTAAAAAAAACAATTTAAACAACTATTTACATGGCAGCCTGCTGCAACATCCATCTCAAAGCATTCACCGTCCGTTTGACACTGTCCTTGCTCCTCCCTCCCCGGAGTAGCAACAATGGGCTGCTTTGGCCTGTCTTTTAGTCGGCTTTGGGTTATAAAAAGCCTACAAAATACAGCGGCCTGTGAGGCGGCGTCAGTAGCGGACCGTTGTGCGAATAGGCCGAAGGAAGCACAACGCGCCGAGATCCGGACGGCACCGAGGTGGTGTCCAGCAAGTTGCCGCACTGGTCTGGCCATCCTACAATGCTACGCCGAAAGACGGCATGGGGCGCCCCGGGGGGGAGGCGACGCGAACGGGTCTCCCCCGCCTCCCCAGGTGGAGGCTTCTCAGCTGCAGTGGGGCGCCCCTTGGCATCCAACTGAGTTGCGCCCGCTCTTGCGGCACAGTGCCTTATCCGCCATCCAGCTGAGTTGCCCCCGCTCTTGCGGCACAGTGCCTCACCCGCCATACAGTTGAGTTGCGCCCGCTCGTGCGGCTACAGCGTCTCGCCCACCATCCAGTTGAATTGCGCCCACTCTTGCGGTGCAGCGATAGGCGGCTGCCACAGGACTCTCAAAATGGCGGCCGGCTCTTCGGATTTGGGCCTGGTCCACTAAAATGGCCCTGGGACACCTTGGAACTCGGACGTTTGCCTGCTAGGGCATGGGCCCCATTCCCGAAAGCGTCCCCTCAGCCTTGAAGATTCTACAAAAGTCACCGGGCCCCCGACTCCCGCAGGCTTCCGGTGAGGAGCGGCTGCCATGATTGCTTGCGGAATGGTCACGACGGAGCCACGAGATGGTGGTGCTCTCATGCTGACGCCAGCTTCAGTCTGAAACATCCAGAAACACTGTAGACTACCAAATCGATCAGGTCCGGTGGAGCCCGAACGTGACCCGGTAGGGAAGAACTTGCCCTCCCCTCTTTTGACTGATGGTTCTTGTTGCCTATCTCTTCTGTTGTCATTTAACGGAACCTTTTTTGACTGCCGAAAGGGGTTCTGGTCCAACCGCTGGTTGGTGGAGACATTTTGTCTATATCCTGGACCTGCCCGGCCTCGCCCAAAATGGCGCCGGTATGAATGGGACTCGCAACTCCTTGTTGTGTACTGGTTGCCCAGCCTTGATATCACGAGATACGTATGCAGTTTTGAAGCACATGGCGGGTGGGAACGAGTACTGATTGAACATTTGGACATCCCTATTGATATTAAGTTCTGATGTGTTATTGATTACTGTACTATTGAAAGTTCGAATTAACGTCACCCATGGTACTTGCCCGCAAATGTATATCTAGATAATTTTATTGTAACTGGCCCTGTCGTACTTTAATTATAAAATTTACGTCCACTGATTCCGCAACTGTTAGACACCTTAGTTCTTCCAACCAAATGGCCCGCCCGTTACGTTCTTCTACAGTGTAAATGTCCCCTCATCATATACGATTCCAGTTTGCTCCGTGGCCGGCCCACGTGGTTATAGGCCCGTATTTGTATACTGACATTTTCACAATAAAGGTTTTTAAAACAAAACATGGTAGTAGTACCTAGATTGGTAAAGTTTTGAATAATAGTCACTATTTTCGAATCAGTAAAAGGCATTACATAAAGTGATCGATAAGAATCCGATATTCAGGCCTATCAGCGACTAAGACAGCAGGCCGAGCCTCTTTTGCTTAACGGCTCCCTCATGGGACGAAGAAACGCCCTTTTTCTCAAAATAGGAATATTTTACTTGCAGCACAGTTGTAAATTTCCTGGGAAAATACATTAGCCCGGAACATTGTTAGTGATAAACTGTAAATGTATCTGAGTCCTTTGCTTTACAAGTCAGAGTGAGAAAAAAAAAGGTGGGGCTTTCATCATTTGGGAAAAAAAAATGTTTAAAACCAATGAAAAGTGTTATTTTTAGGTCATATGACTAAGCCTTCCATCATTAGGAAACCAAAAGTAAAATGAACCAATGAAAAGTTTTATAAACAAGTCACATGACCTGTTATGCGGCTTTGGGCTATAAAAAGCCTACAAAATCCGTTGGCCTGTGAGGCGGCGTCAGTAAGTGGACCGATGTGCAAATAGGCCGAAGGCAGCACAACGCGCCGAGATCCGGATGGCACCGAGGTGGTGTCCAGCAAGTTGCCGCACTGGTGTGGCCATCCTACTATGCTGCACCGAAAGACGGCGTGGGGCGCCCTGGGGGGGGGGAGGCGGCGCGAACGGGCCTCTCCCGCCTCCCCAGGTGGAGGCTCCTCAGCTGCAGTGGGGCGCCCCTTGGCGTTTCACTTGCTATCTAGCTGAGTTGCGTCCGCTCTTGTGGCACAGTGCTTCACCCGCCATCCAGCTGAGTTTCGCCCGCTCTTGCGGCACAGTGCCTCACCCGCCATCCAGCTGAGTTCCGCCCGCTCCTGCGGCACAGTGCCTCACCCGCCATCCAGCTGAGTTCCGCCCGCTCTTGCGGCACAGTGCCTCACCCACCATCCAGCTGAATTGCGCCCGCTCTTGCGGCACAGTGCCTCACCCGCCATCCAGCTGAATTGCACCCGCTCTTGCGGGACAGTGCCTCACCCTCCATCCAGCTGAGTTGCGCCCGCTCTTGCGGCACAGCGTCTCGCCCTCCATCCAGCTGAATTGCGCCCACTCTTGCGGTGCAGCGAAAGGCGGCTGCAACAGGACTCTCAAAATGGCGGCCGGCTCTTTGGATTTGGGCCTGGCCCACTAAAATGGCCTTGGGACACCTTGGAACTCGGACGCTTGCCTGCTAGGGCATGGGCCCCATTCCCGAAAGCGTCCCCTCAGCCGTGAAGATTCTACAAAAGTCACCGGGCCCCCCGACTCCCGCAGGCTTCCGATGGGGAGCGGCTGCCATGATTGCTTGCGGAATGGCCACGACGGAGCCACGAGATGGTGGTGCTCTCATGCTGATGCCAGCTTCAGTCTGAAACATCCAGAAACACTGTAGACTACCAATTTGATCAGTTCCGGTGGAGCCCCAATGTGACCCTGCAGGCCAGGCCCAAGTCTGTGGAGCCGACCGCCATTTTGTGAGCTCCGTGGCAGCCACCTGTCGCTGTACCGCAGGATTGGGTGCAATTCCGTTGGATGGCGAGTGAGACGCTGTAATAGCAAGAGCAGGCGCAATTCAGATGGCCGAGCAAGGCACTATGTCGCAAGAGCGGGCGCAAGTCAGCTGGTCGAGTGAAGCGAAGGGGTGTAGCTGAGAATCCTCCACCTGGGGAGGTGGGGGAGGCTCGTTCGCGCCGCCTCTCCCTTCTAGTGCACCCCACGCCGTCTCCTGGCGCAGGTATATGTGATGGTCGGACTAGGACCCCGCAGGATTGTCTTCAGGTCAAACGGATTGTGGGACAAGGTCCAGAATGGAAGAGTCACCAAAAGGCAAAAAGTTCCGCCTGACCCTGGGAGCCGGCCGCCTATGTCGGGGGCGATCTCAGGCCACACCAGGGCCATATATCCATATATATATTTGTTTGAACCTAAATTACTCAAAATCCACTGGAGCACATATCTTGAGACATAGCAAAGGCACATCGGGCTACCAGTCCCTACAATTTTGCCAAGTTTGGTGGAAATCCATTCAGCCGTTTGGGCTAAAAGTGAGGTCGACCGCCCTATGGAAATTAACATGGGGAAAACACATTTTAGGAACCCCCTTATTTCTCGGCCCCCGCTTGACAAATCCCCCAAACTTTCAGGGAAGGACCGGGGCGCCTCGAGGCAAATTTGAGGGGATTTTCAGGCTGATTCCTCAACCGGCGCCAAAGTTATTCACAATAGAATGTTGAGATTTTCTATTGAAAATAATCCTAACTATAACTACCTACTGGCGACCGCCAGTAGGTAATATATATATATATATATATATCACTCCAGCTTTGATCCCCGATTATGGGTAAAAAACGGGGCGCACTCGTAATATATATAGATATATATATATATATATATATATATTACCTACTGGCGGTCGCCAGTAGGTAGTTATAGTTAGGATTTTTTTCAATGTTAAATCTCAAAATTCTATTTGGAATAACTTTGGCACCGGTTGACGAATCTGCCTGAAAATTTCCTGAAAATGGCCTCGCGGAGCTCCGGTCCTTCCCTGAAAGTTTGGGGGGGATACGTCATGCGGGGGCCGAGATAAAAGGGGGGTCCCAAAACGCATTTTCCCCATGTTAATTTCCATAGGGCGGTCAATTTCACTTTTAGCCCGAACGGCTGAATGGATTTACACCAAACTTGGCAAAATTGGAGGGACTGGTAGCCCGATGTGCCTTTGCTATGTCTCAAGATATGTGCTCCAGTGGATTTTGAGTAATTAAGGTTCAAAAAAATATATATATCTATAGGCGCTCTCCGGTGCGCGCACTTGAGTGCGCTCCCGGCGCGACACGCGACTTGCGCGCAGAAAGATGATTGGCTCTTGGGTGTCTGTAAACATTCTAAACAGTCTGGAGCGGCCGCCATCTTGTGTCTCGGTAAAATCGAGACACAAGGGGTTTGAAAAAAAAAGGGGCAAATGACCATAAGGGGGAAGAGTAGACCCCCTCTGACCCCCTAGGTTTGATGTAGGGACTAAAATAGGGTCCTGCAGGGCATTAAAATTTTTTTTTCGTTTTGCGCGGGGGAAGCGCATGGTACGCGCACCGGCGAAGCACGGGGAAAATCCAGGACCATATTTATGAAGGCCTTGCGCTGTTAGTTTTGCGCCTCCTGTGCGACAATTTTTGTGACGCACCAGCGGTGTAAAAAAATGCGCATTGTTATGCAATATTTAAAAAGTGACGCATCTATCTAGATGTGTCACTTTTAAATATAGTGCAACGAGGCACATTTTATTACACTGCTGGTGTTATGTGTCACTTTTTTGTGCGCACTCCTTATGACATTCTAGATGTGTCATATTTAATGTATGACGAATCATGTTGCAAGGAGTTACAGATACGTCAGTATTTCTGACATATCTGTAAACATAAAAGTGATGCGAGGCAGGTGCAAGATTTTGACGCAACAGCATCCTAAAAGTGACGCAGAGAAATCTTATAGATTTCAGTACGTCGTTATTACCAAGCTTTTTGCGGGGGAATGCCCCCTTTGCATACATTATACCTGACGCAGAAATAATGTGGCGCAGAGTTTTAAAAAGTGACCCATGTACCTAGATGCGTCACTTTTTAAAAATAGCGTCAGGTATAATGCATGCAGAGGGGGTGTTCTCCCGCAAAAAGCTTTGTAATAGCGACGCAGTGAAATCTTTGAGATTTCACTGCGTCAGTTTTAGGATGCTGTTGCGTCAAAATCTTGTGCCTGCTTTACAGCAGGTGTTAGACTGAGGCAAGACTTTTCACATGCTGCTTTCCCCATTTGAA
Source organism: Lissotriton vulgaris (assembly GCF_964263255.1). Taxonomy (NCBI): domain Eukaryota; kingdom Metazoa; phylum Chordata; class Amphibia; order Caudata; family Salamandridae; genus Lissotriton; species Lissotriton vulgaris. The sequence continues at coordinate 884,460,180 of NC_141696.1, read as the reverse complement.
AGGACACATTACTGGAGTTGCGTCACTTTTGTGACGCACTCCAGCAATGCGTTACTTCGAATGTCATAAGGAGTGCGCACAGAAAAGTGACGCATCGCACCAGTGGTGTAAAAAAATGTGCCTCGTTGCGTTATATTTAAAAAGTGATGTATCTAGGTAGATGGGTCACTTTTTAAAATCAAGCGCCACATTATATCTGCGTGAGGTATAATGCATGCAGAGGGGGTGTTCCCCCACTAAAAGCTTTGTAATAGCGACGCAGTGAAATGTTTGAGATTTCACTGCGTCACTTTTAGGATGCTGTTGCATCCTTTAAATATAGTGCAACGAGGCACATTTTATTACACTGCTGGGGTGATGCGTCACTTTTCTGTCCACAGTCCTTATGACATTCCAGATGTGTCATATTTAATGTATGACGAATCATGTTGCAAGGAGTTACAGATATGTCAGTATTTCTGACATATCTGTAAACATAAAAGTGATGCAAGCCCGGCGCAAGATTTTGACGCAACAGCATCCTAAAAGTGACGCAGAGAAATCTCATAGATTTCAGTACGTCGTTATTACCAAGCTTTTTGCGAGGGATTGCCCCCTCTGCATACATTATACCTGATGCAGATACAATATGGCGCAGAGTTTTAAAAAGTGACCCATGTATCTAGATGCGTCACTTTTTAAAAAATAGTGTCAGGTATAATGCATGCAGAGGGGGTGTTCCTTGCAAAAAGCTTGGTAATAATGACGCAGTGCGTCACTTTTAGGATGCTGTTGCGCCAAAATCTTGCGCCTGCTTCACAGCAAACCTTTCACATGGTGCTTTTTCCATGTGAAAGGACACATTACTGGAGTTGCGTCACTTTTGTGACGCACTCCTGCAATGCGTTACTTTTGTGTTTACAGATATGTCAGAAATACTGACATATCTGTAACTCCTTGCGAATTGATTAGTCATATATTAAATATGACATATCTGGAATGTCATAAGGAGTGCGTCCAGAAAAGTGACGCATCGCTGTTTTCACGTAGCGATGCGTCACTTTCCAGAAATGAGGCCTCCAGTTTATTCACTGTGTCATAACTTTCTTTTCTAACACTCACCTTCTTTCATTCCTCCTACTTCACTTCCTTTCACCTCTCATACCTTTCTGTTCTTTCTTACTCATTCTCCTTTCAATTATCAATGCACTATATTTCACTTACTCTTCATTTTTTAAGATTATAGCTCTTTGATGAGAATTGGAGGTAGTTCTGAAAAGAACTTTTGGTTTTCTTCTTTTAACTGAACAGGAACAAAAACAGGGAATAGAAACTGCTCAACAGGAGCAAAAAGAAAAGAAAAAAATTAGGGGTGGGAAGGGCAGTGATGGTTCTCCAATGCCCGAACCATGAGCAGGACACTTTGCTCCCCATTGGTGAGGAGTTGATTGCAGTATCTGCATCTGACGACCCCATGGTTAAATGCAGGTTGAATGTTTGCTACCTGCCCCTGTGATTGCTCTCTCCCAGAAGAAGTTGCTCCTCCTGTTGATGTAGAGGCCCCATCTCTGGGAACCTCTTGTGCCAGAGCCCTGACACTTTCCCGGGCAAAATTCTGGGGGTGCCTCCTCTCCACATGGCGAATCATGGTGAAGTTGCCAAAAGAGTATTTTTTTGGGGGGTTACCCCGTGACAGGACCTGTTTGCAGATCCTGCACTCTACTTTTGGTGCATTCACCTTCTTCTGGTCTGCTGGAAACTTAAAAAATTTCCAGATGAAATGTTCTTTGACCTTCGGCTGAGGAGGCTCTTCATCAATGAAATCATTGGAGTCATCTTCACTGCTGGATGGTCTGGCAGCCATGATGAATCCAGGAATATGGAGCAGCAAAAAAGGCAGGTCTTTCAGTCACAAAAGTGAAAGAAGAAGTGAAGGAAATGGGTGGGGATTTCATTCATTGTAAAAAAAAACTGTTAGCAACCAATGAAAAGTGTTATTTTAGGGTCACATGACCCGACGCGTTTACGCTGCGCGCTCCGGAGCACTTCCGGTGCGTTTACGCAGCGCGATCGTAGGCGCTTCCGGGGCGCAAACGTGGCGCGATCGTAGGCACTTTTGCGTGCGTTTATGCGCCGCGCACGTAGGCGCTTCCGAGGGCACTTACGTTGCGCGCCGAAGTGACGTCATCAATCTTTTATAGAAATGCATAATCATTTTCCTTATTAAAAAAAACAAATTTTATTTGTATGGTACGAAATGTTTTGCATTATTATTAACTTTTCATTCATATTTTTTTTCACGAACGACAGTTGCGCTCTGGGTGCGCTTTCAGATGAGCTCTCGGAAAAGCTTACCGGAGAGCTTAGCTGAAAGCTTCCCGGAGCGCGCACCCAGAGCGCAAAAGAAAAAAATTATATAAAAAAAATGAATACTTAAAAAAAAACAGCAAATTGTAAAAAAAAAAAAAGGTTAGAAAATCGATATACAAAGGAATTAGCATTTAAAAAAACTATGAAATTCACTGAAAAAACCATAGGTTTCACACCAGTTATAGTTAGGAATTAGCATTTAAAAAACCTATGAAATTCACTGAAAAAACCATAGGTTTCACACCAGTTATAGTTAGGAATTAGCATTTAAAAAACCTATTAAATTCACTGAAAAAACCATAGGTTTCACATCAGTTATAGTTAGCTGGAAATTTTACTGATATAAAACCATTGAAATTCCCACGTTATAGTTAGATGGACTCACTATAACTTGCGCGTGCAATGCACTGCTGATGATGTCTTATTAAGCCAGTTAACCAATCAATTTTTAAAAACCATCCATTTAGACACTTAAGTAAACATTTATTCTTCCATCAACTTTTACATATACATATATAAAATATATTTATTTTTCAGAAAGACACACATTCACTGGATGGTGTCATCAGTGATGTCATGAGTGATGTCACTCACCATGTCATGAGTGATGTAATATGTGACGTCATCAGCAGTGCATTGCACGCGCAAGTTATAGTGAGTCCATCTAACTATAACGTGGGAATTTCAATGGTTTTATATCAGTAAAATTTCCAGCTAACTATAACTGATGTGAAACCTATGGTTTTTTCAGTGAATATATATATATATATATATATATATATATATATATATATATATATATATATATATATATATATATATATATATATATATATATATATATATATATATATATATATATATATATATATATATATATATATATATATATATATATATATATATATATATATTACCTACTGGCGATAGCCAGTAGGTATATATAGTTAGGATTTTTTCTCTATGGAACTTTTGAAAATTCTATGCCTAATAACTTTGGCGTTTGTGGACGGAATTGGCTGAAATTTTCAGGAAAATGGCACATTTTGTTTCTGAGCAGCTCCTGGAAATTTGGGGGGGGTTCGTCAAGGGGGGGCCGAGTAAAAAGGGGGGTCCCAAAACGCGTTTTCCCATGTTAATTTCCATAGGGCGGTTGGCCTCACTTTTAGCCCGAACGGCTGAATGGATTTCCACGAAACTTGGCAAAATTGTAGGGACTGTTAGCCCGATGTGCCTTTGCTAGGTCTCAATATATGTGCTTCAGTGGATTTTGAGAAATTAATGTTTAAAACAAGATATATATCTGTAACAGCGCTCCGGGTAGCGCTCTGGTTAGCGAACTTTTCGCGTATCGGAACTTTGCGAAGCGAAGCTGATTGGCTCTCCGGTGTCTGTCAACATTCTAAACAGTCCGGAGCGGCCGCCATCTTGTCTCTCGGTAGGATCGAGAGACAAGAGGAGGCCAAAACAAAGGGGGAAATGAAGGAAAGGGGGCAAGGTAGACCCCTTCTGACCCCCTAGGATTGATGAGGGGGATATTATAGAGCCACGCGGGGCCCCAAAAAAAAAAATCCGATTTTTTCGCCGTAGAGACGCGTCTTGGTAAGCGAACCGGGCAGCTAACCGGGAAGCTAACCGGCAGTGTAACGGGAGTCTGAGGAGTAGCTGATTGGCTGTCAACATTGTAAACAGTCCGGAGCGGCCGCCATCTTGTCTCTCGGTAGGATCGAGAGACAAGAGGTGGAAAAAAAAGGTGTAAATGAATGAAAGGGGTAAGGCAGACCCCTCCTGAACCCCTAGGATTGATGAGGGGGCTATTAAAGTTCCCTGCGGGGCAAAAGAAAAAAAAAATTGCGATTTTTCGCGGTAAAGGTGCTTCCTGGTACGTTAACCGGGCAGCTAACCGGCAGCGTAACGGGAGTCCGACATATTGTGTTTTTTTAACGTTTGTGATATGTGCACGTGTGGATTTTGTCTAATTAAGGTTAAAAAAATATATATATCTTTAAGCGTGTTCTGGCGCGCTCACGTTTTGGGTTTGGTTTGCGCTGCAGAGACGATACGTCACGGTTATGCGATGCATCATGAGGCGTCTCACGGGCTACGTGATACGTCACTTAATAAAGAATATATTTTACAGCTATAGATATTAGCGTTTAAAAAACCAATGAAATTCACAGAAAAAACCATAGGTTATAGACCATATATAGTTAGGAATTTGCATTTACAAAACCTTGAAAATTCACTGAAAAAACCATAGGTTATAGACCATATATAGTTAGGGATTAGCATTTAAAAAACCTTATTTTATTTGCACAAAACCATTGAAATTCCATATATAGTGAGTTGCACTAACTATATATCGCGGACCCGCAATCCACTGCTAATGATGTCACATATTACATCATTCATGACATGGTCAGTGACATCACTGATGACATCACTGATGACATCTCAAATGACTTCACTGATGACATCACTGATGACATCTCAAATGACATCACTGATGACATCACTGACATCTCATTTGACATTACTGATTACATCACTGATGATATCATTTATGTGATAATACATCTTCAGACTCTAATATAACCTTAGATACACTCAGTGTAAACAGGCACTCACAGACTGTCACACATCCATGGAGTTACTCACACACCTAGTCAGTCATGCAAAGAATCAATCACATCTCCATTTCCTCAACTATACAGTTATACACACCTTACTTATTCAAACATATAGTAACACATATTTACTCACTGATGACATCACTGATGACATCTCAAATGACATCACTGATGACATCACTGACATCTCATTTGACATTACTGATTACATCACTGATGATATCATTTATGTGATAATACATCTTCAGGCTCTAATATAACCTTAGATACACTCAGTGTAAACAGGCACTCACAGACTGTCACACATCCATGGAGTTACTCACACACCTGGTCAGTCATGCAAAGAATCAATCACATCTCCATTTCCTCAACTATACAGTTATACACACCTTACTTATTCAAACATATAGTAACACATATTTACTCTCTTATACAATCCTTGATACAAGTTCACAATGATTCATACAGCCACTCACACATTCACTGGCTCTTATGTTCAGTTATTTATATATGTCAACTCTCACATGGAGTGTGTTTTACATATGTACTTACTTTGACATGTAGCACTGAGATATCCATTCACTCACCAATATACTCATGCACACAGTCAACTGTCCATACAGCTGTTTCTACATGCACTTTTGAACCCATACACCTAGGGAATCAACTGCTCACACATCTATGCACAGAGTTATACACCTCCCAGCCACCCACACACATACTCAGTCTCCCATACAAATACTTGGGCAACCATTCAATAACCCATATAGTTACTGATATAGCTACTGATTTAAACATGCAGCAGTTTACAGAACAACATAAATAATGATTGCCAAATTAAGACACTTTAATCACTAACCCATACACTCAGTGAGACACATTTAATCATTCTCTCATACAGTCAGTCATGCACCTACTAAATCCTTCATCCAGACACTGTCATTTGAGATGTCATCAGTGATGTCATCAGTGATGTCACTGACCATGTCATGAATGATGTAATATGTGACATCATTAGCAGTGGATTGCGGGTCCGCGATATATAGTTAATGCAACTAACTATATATGGAATTTCAATGGTTTTGTGCAAATAAAATAAGGTTTTTTAAATGCTAATCCCTAACTATATATGGTCTATAACCTATGGTTCTTTCAGTGAATTTTCAAGGTTTTGTAAATGCAAATTCCTAACTATATATGGTCTATAACCTATGGTTTTTTCTGTGAATATATATATATATATTACCTACTGGCAGTCGCCAGTAGGTATATATAGTTAGGATTTTTTCTCTATGGGATTTTTGAAAATTCTATGTCTAATAACTTTGGCGTTTGTGGACGGAATTAGCTGAAATTTTCAGGAAAATGGAACATGTAGTTTCTGAGCAGCCCCTAACGATTTGGGGGGTTTTCATCAAGGGGGGGCTGAGAAAAAAGGGGGGTCCCAAAACGCGTTTTTCCCATGTTAATTTCCATAGGGCAGTTGGCCTCACTTTTAGCTCGAACGGCTGAATGGATTTGCACGAAACTTGGCAAAATTGTAGGGACTGTTAGCCCGATGTGCCTTTGCTAGGTCTCAATATATGTGATCCAGTGGATTTTGAGTAATTTAGGTTCAAAAAAATATATATATCTGGGCGGAGCCTAACCACACATCTGATCTGATTGGCTGTCAGCACTTCATCCAAGAAGTGTTGGCAGCCATCTTGGGACCAATATAAATGATAGCACCTCATTAAAAAGCATTGTAGTTAATAGAGGGTTTTAGGACTTTAGTTACATTATAAATCATTTGTTGATGGTACCATACTCATTTTAGGAATTGTGGTGTGTTCTAAGGTGATTTTACCATGTGAAAAAGCCTTCTGCTGTGATATCATGAATATTGTTTGAAAGAAAACTAATATCTCATGATTTTCCCACAGTGGTTTGGAAGGGGATCTATAAGCTAAACTGAAAGCATATTTTCTGTAAATTCACATTATCTTTCTCAGTCATGTGAAAATGAAGTCTGACATTCTCAGTAAAACATGTACATCCAACAAGGACAGAGACTGTCAGTTGATTCCTTTGTGCTCTACTGCAGCCTCCTAAAGTGTTCTAAAGAACAACTAGAGCGCTAACAGTCCTACGTATTACAAAGGTATAGCACACCTGGAGCCATCGTGATGAGAATAAAGTGGTAACTCTTAAAACATTTAATTTAAAAAGGAACAAAATGAGGGGGTATATTATGCAATAGAAGGTATTATTAGTGCTGCAGAAAGAAAAATTAGGGCACATTTTGAGTGACTTCTCAAATCCTCTTCTATTTCATTAAAAAATTCTGACATGCAGTCTCCCAAGATGGCCACCAGAGACAAAAGAGCCCAAATGTAGCCCAAATATCACCCAGATGTAGCCCAAGTATAGCCCAATGACAGAATGTCATAGAGTGTTCTAAAGAACAACTAGAGCACTAACAGTCCTACTTATTACAAAGGTATGGCACACCTGAAGCCATCTTGATTGGAAGAAAGTGGTAACTCTTAAAAAATTTAATTTAAAAAGGAACCAAATGAGGGGGTATATTTTGCCATATGAATTATGATTAGTGCTGCAGAAAGAAAAATTAGGGCACATTTTGAGTGACTTCTCAAACCCTCTTCAATTTCATTAAAAAATTCTGACATACAGTCTCCCAAGATGGCCACCAGAGACAAAAGAGCCTAAATGTAGCCCAAATATCACCCAGATGTACCCCAAGTATACCCCAATGACAGAATGTCCCAGAGTGTTCTAAAGAACAACTAGAGCGCTAACAGTCTTACTTATGACAAAAATATGGCACACCAGAAGCCATCTTGATTGGAATGAAGTGGTAAGTCTGAAAACACTCAATTTAAAAAGGAACAACATGAGGGGGTTAATGTTGCCATAGAAAGTATGATTAGTGCTTCAGAAAGAAAAATTAGGGATCATTTTGAGTGACTTCTCAAATCCTCTTCTATTTCATTAAAAAAATTCTGACATGCAGACTGAAACATGCAGTTTGAATACCAGCAGCAGACGTCCCTGGTGAGCAGTAGCTTTACTACAGTGATCTAATGTGCAACTAGAGTGCTAACATTCAGAATTTATGACAAATGTGTGACACATCTGAATGCCTTCTTGATGGAACCAAAGTAAACAAGCATTGAAAATGCAATAGATCTCGCCCTCGTTTAAGTTAAAGCCATTCTGTTTGTAATGAGGTGGCTTTTTAGCTTTGCTTTTATTAGTGTTTTTTCAACTTTCATGTAAATAACATGCATCTGTATGCATATATGTATATGTATGCATGCATTTATGTTTGTATTTATATAGATATACAGATGATATATGTTTAAATATGTATGTATATATATATTCAATGAAGAAACCATTGGTTTTAGGCCATATATAGTTAGGGATTTGCATTTACAAAACCTTATTTTACTCGCATAAAACCATTGAAATTCCATATATAGTTATAAGCGCTAACTATATATCGCGCACCCGCAATCCACTGCTGATGATGTCACATATTACATCATTCATGACATGGTTAGTGACATCACTGATGACATCACTGATGACATCTCAAATGACATCACTGATGACATCACTGATTACAACATCCAGTGACTGTATGTTTCTGTAAAGTTAAAATATGCTTTACATATTGAAGAATGAGTGGATATATAAGTGTCTGGATGAAGGATTTACTAGGTGCATGACTGACTGATTGAGTGAGTGATTAAATGTGTCTCACTGAGTGCATGGGTTAGTGACTAAACTGTTTTAATTTGTGCATCATTATATCTGTTGTTCTAAAACTGCTGCATATGTTGATCAGTAGCTATATGAGTAACTGTATGGGTTATTGATTGGTTGTCCAAGTATTTGTATGGGAAACTGAGTGTGTGTGTATGGGTGGCTGGAAGGTGTGTGACTCTGTACATAGATGTGTGAGTAGTTGATTCACTATATGTATAGATTCAAAAGTGCATGTGCAAACAGCTGTATGGGCGGTTGACTGTGCATGAGTGTATTAGTGACTGAATGGATATCTCAGTGCTACATGTCAAATTAAGTACATTTGTAAAACACAGTACATGTGAGAGTTGACATCTATAAATAACTGTGCATAAGAGCCAGTGAATGTGTGAGTGGCTGTATGGATCATTGTGAACATGTATCAGAGATTGTATAAGAGAGTAAAGTAAATATGTGTTAGTATATGTTTGAATAAGTAAGGTGTGTATAACTGTATAGTTGAGAAAATGGAGGTGTGATTGATTTTTGGCATAACTGACTAGGTGTGTGAGTAACTCCATGGATGAGTGACAGTCTGTGACTGTCTGTTTACACTGATTGTATCTAAGGTTATATTAGAGTCTGAAGAGGTTCATGGTATTATCACATGAATGATATCATCAGTGATGTTATCAGTCATGTCAAATGAGATGTTTTCAGTGATGTCATCAGTGATGTCATTTGAGATGTCATCAGTGATGTCATCAGTGATGTCACTAACCATGTCATGAATGATGTAATATGTGACATCATCAGCAGTGGATTGCGGGTGCACGATATATAGTTAGCGCTTATAACTATATATGGAATTTCAATGGTTTTATGCGAGTAAAATAAGGTTTTGTAAATGCAAATCCCTAACTATATATGGCCTAAAACCAATGGTTTTTTCATTGAATTTTCAAGGTTTTGTAAATGCAAATTCCTAACTATATATCCACTATAACCTATGGTTTTTTCTGTGAATTTCATTGGTTTTTTATTAGCAAATATGAAAAGCTTTAAAATGTCAAGTACGTGATAGATAAAAACATTTTCGTATTTATGCACGCTGATGTGCTTTGAACGCTGCCCCCCTCCCCTCTTTTCTCTTAGTAGTACTCTCTCTTTGCAGATAGTGAAGAGTAGTTAACGCAGGCCTTTACCCCCGTTGTAATCCGTCCTGCCTGCTTGTCTCTCCATTTGATTGATTATTATCCAAGCATTTACTGTTTTACAATTGATTCTCTTTGGTTCATTCTCTATTTACAAACAAGCACAAAGTCGCAATACTCTGTTTAGTCTTTGCAGATCGTGAAAAATCGTGTAAAAAAATAAAAGTAATCGAGAAAAATCAGTAGGCCACTAATTGGATCTCTTTTTTACCTCGCTAAAATAGAAATATTATAAACAACCCTTCATGAGAAATACGAAAATAGTGAGATGAACTGAGCTCCACACCATGAGGGCTGCAAGACAGCTCGGCTCCGTCACCCACCCCGCCCAAAATAACGACAAACCCTATGCAAATATTAAAAATATAGACAACGCACCAGCAAAGAAACAGGGTAAAACATTTTATTAAATAACTATTTACATAACGTTGGTTTATAAGATGATGTCAGTAGTGGACCGATGTGTGAATAGGTCGGAAGCAGCACAAGGCGCCAAGATCCGGATGGAAAGTCCTGGATGTTGGGTGCCATAGTTCAGAGTTCTGAGTTTGAGCCTTTTTCAATGCCTGTGCTTTGTTGTTTCCCCTCCATCAAAAACAAAAAAATATATAAAACTGTGCAAAAATACAAAAAAATCAAAAAATGTTTACAAAAGCAGTGCTTGTAAGACTGTCTGAAGCTTATTTCCACCTACTGCAGCTTCACTATTCTCAAAGTAAGTGAGGGTCGTTTGTGGACCTGACTGCATTTGAAAACAATGTTATATGGTACCTCCCTAAACCGCTTGACGGAGGCCCCCGAGGGGCGGTGTGATGGCACGGACTCGGAGAAGACGCTTGGCTCCGACCCCCTCCCCAAGTCTTATAGCACTGGTGTAGCCTGAGATCGCCCCCGACATAGGCGGCCGGCTCCCGGGGTCCGGCGGAACTTTTTGCCTTTTGATGACTCTTCTGTTCTGGACTTTGTCCCACAATCCGTTTGACCTGAAGACACGCTGTAGTGGGGCGCCCCTTTACCGTTTTAGTTGCCATTCCGCCCACTTTTGCTACACTGTGCCTCTTCCGCCATTCAGCTGTTTACCGCCCGCTCTTGCGACTACAGCGTCTCGCTCACCATGTTGTTAAGTTGCTCCCGCTCTTGCGGTGCAGCGATAGGCGGCTGCCACAGGACTCTCAAAATGGCGGCCGGCGCTTCGGTTTTGGGCCTGGTCCACTAAAATGGCCCTGGGACACCTTGGAACTCGGACGCTTCCCTGATAGGGCTTGGGTCCCATTCTCGAAAGCGTCCCCTCAGCCGTGAAGATTCTACAAAAGTCTTGGGGGCCCCCGACTCCCGCAGGCTTCTGGTGGGGAGCGGCTGCCATGTCTGCTCGTGGAATGGCCACGACGGAGCTACGAGATGGTAGTGCTCTCATGCTGACGCCAGCTTTAGTCTGAAACATCCAGAAACACTGTAGACTACCAATTCAATCAGTTCCGGTAGCGCCCCAACATGACCCGGAAGAGAAGAACTTGCCCTCCCCTCTTTGACTGATGGTTCTTGTTGCCTGTCCCCTCTGTTGTCATTTAACAGAACTTTTTGGACTGCTGAAAGGGGTTGTGTTCCGAACGCTGGTTGGTGGAGACATTTTGACTATATTCTTGACCTACGTTGTCGCGTAATGCGTTATATGACACGCCGCGTTAGCGCACCCGGAAGTGATCCGGGGCGCGGCACGCAGCACGTAACGTAAGCATAACAGGTCATGTGACTTGTTAATAAAACTTTTCATTGGTTCATTTTACTTTTGTTATTTTAATGATGAAAAGCTTGGTCATATGACCTAAAAATTACGCTTTTATTGTTTTCGAACATTATTTTTTTTTAAACATATATGTTATAATATTCCAGGCTAATGTACTATCCCGGAAAATTTACAACTGTCCTGCAAGTAAAATATATTCCTTTTTCGAGAAAAAGGGCGTTTCTTCGTTCCATGACGGAGCCGTTGAGTAAAAGAGACTCGGCCTGCTGTCTTAGTCGCCGATACGCCTGATTATCAGATTCTTATCGATCACTTTATGTTGCAGGAGTGGAAAACACAACTGCCCTTGACCATTTATCTTTACTACGTTCCTACATATTATACCTTTTATCCGTCATGTAATTGGACTGCTTTATTTCACTTGCCTTTTACTGATTCGAAAACAGTGACTAAAAGTAAAAACTTTACCAATGTAAATACTACTACCGTGTTTTGTTTTAAAAACCTTTATTGTGAAAATGTCAGTATACAAATACGGGCCTATAACCACCTGGGCCGGCCACGGAGCAAACTGAAATCGTATATGATGAGGAGACATTTACACTGTAGAGGAACGTAACGAGCGGGCCATTAGGTTGCAAGAACTAAGGTGTCTAACAGTTGCGGAATCGGTGGACGTACATTTTGTAATTAAAATAAGACAGGGCCACTTACAATAAAATTTTCTAGATATACATTTGCGGGCAAGGAGTTACGAGTCCCATTTATACCGGCGCCATTTTGGGCGAGGCCGGGCAGGTCCAAGATATAGTCAAAATGTCTCCACCAACAATCGGCCAGACCAGAACCCCTTTCGGCCCTTTATGCTACAAGATGGTGTCTTCCATTCAGAAAATATTGTTGGCAGCATTTTGAAAGGAAAGATAAACAGCCGTTCTCCTAGTGAGTCTCACATTGTTACATTTAGGAAGAATGTTGAAGAGTAATATGTGGAAAATCTGAAGCCATTTTTCTACAAACTCTCAATCAGCCTAAGTCATGAGCGATCTTTGTCCACACCAGGGCAATAGTGAAGCTGCAGCAGGTGCAAAAGAGCTTCAGACAGTCTTAAAAGCACTGCTTTTCTAAACATTTTTTTGTATTTTTGCACAGTTTTATATATTTTTTTTGTTTTTGATGGAGGGGAAACAACAAAAAACAGGCATTGAAAAAAGCTCAACAGTGCAGGGCGCCTTGTGCTGGTTCCGACCTATTCACACATCGGTCCACTACTGACATCACCTCATAAGCCAACGGGGCACCCCACACTGACTTTCGGCGCAGCATTGTAGGATGGCCACACCAGTGCGGCAACTTGCTGGACACCACCTCGGTGCCATCCGGATCTCGGAGCGTTCGAGTCACTGTACCGCAAGAGTGACCGGAACTCAGCTGGTCACGCCGTCTTTCGGCGCAGCATTGTAGGATGGCCATACCAGTGCGCCAACTTGCTGGACACCACCTCGGTGCCATACGGATCTCGGCGCGTTCGAGTCACTGTACCGCAAGAGTGACCGGAACTCAGCTGAACACGCCGTCTTTCGGCGCAGCATTGTAGGATGGCCACACCAGTGCAGCAATTTGCTGGACACCACCTTGGGCAACAGTGAAGCTGCAGCAGGTGCAAATAAGCTTCAGATAGTCTTACAAGCACTGCTCAGAACTCTCAACTATGGCACTCAACATCCAGGACTTGCCATTCGGATCTTGGCGCCTTGTGCTGGTTCCGACCTATTCACACATCGGTCCACTACTGACATCACCTCATAAGCCAACGGGGCACCCCACGCCGACTTTCGGCACAGCATTGTAGGATGGCCACACCAGTGCGGCAACTTGCTGGACACAACCTCGGTGCCATCCGGATCTCGGCGCGTTCGACTCACTGTACCGCAAGAGTGACCGGAACTCAGCTGGACACACCGTCTTTCGGCGCAGCATTGTAGGATGGCCACACCAGTGCGGCAATTTGCTGGACACCACCTCGGTGCCATCCGGATCTCGGCGCGTTCGAGTCACTGTACCGCAAGAGTGACCGCAACTCAGCTGGACACGCCGTCTTTCGGCGCAGCATTGTAGGATGGCCACACCAGTGCGGCAATTTGCTGGACACCACCTCGGTGCCATCCGGATCTCGACGCGTTGTGCTGCCTTCGGCCTATTCGCACATCGGTCCGCTACTGACGCCGCCTCACGTGCCAACGGATTTTCTACGCTTTTTGTAGCCCTATGCCGCATAACAGGTCATGTGACTTGTTTATAAAACTTTTCATTGGATCATTTTACTTTTGGTTTCCTAAAGATGGAAGGCTTGGTCATATGACCTAAAAATAACACTTTTCATTGGTTTAGAAATTTTTTTTTTCCCAAACGATGAAAGCCCCACCTTGTTTCTGGATCATTCAGACTGAAGCTGGCGTCAGCATGAGAGCACCGCCATCTCGTGGCTCCGTCGTGGTCATTCCACGAGCAATCATGGCTGCCGCTCCCCACCGGAAGCCTGCGGGAGTCGGGGGCCCCCAAGACTTTTGTAGAATCTTCACGGCTGAGGGGACGCTTTTCGAGAATGGAGCCCAAGCCCTAGCAGGCAAGCGTCCGAGTTCCAAGGTGGCCCAGGGCCATTTCAGTGGACCAGGCCCAAAACTGAAGAGCCGTCCGCCATTTTAAGAGTCATGTGGCAGGCGCCTATCGCTGCACTGCAAGAGTGGGAGCAACTCAACAACATGGTGAGCGAGACGCTGTAGCCGCAAGAGCGGGCGCAACTCAGCTGGATGGCCGCCACCTGGGGAGGCCCGTTCACGCCGCCTCCCCCACGTCCCCCCCCCCCCCCCCCCCCGGGCCGCCGCACGCAAATTTTCGGAGCAGCATTGTAGGATACCAAAACCAGTGCGGCAGTTTACTGGACATCACCTGGGTGCCATCAACATCTCAGCGCGTTCTGCTGCCTTGGGACTATTCGCACAACAGACCGCTACTGACGAGGCCTCCCCCCGCCCCACCCGGGACACCCCACGCCAATTTTCAGAGCAGCATTGTAGGATCCCAAAACCAGTGCGGCACCCAGGCGACATCACCTGGGTGCCGTCCAGAACTCTGCACGTTGTGCTGCCTTGGGACTATTCACACAAAAAACAGCTTCTGACCATTGTTGCTTTTTTGGGTGAAAAATGTTTAAATGTTTTTACAGTTTTTGTTCCGTTCATTATAGTTAAAAGTTAATAAAGTTTTAAAATCTAACTTTGTTGGAGTGCTATATATGTTTAAAAAATCGGGTGAATGGGGCCTTGAATCGGGTTATTGTCATGTGTGGGCTTTGCAAGTGTACTGCTACAAGATCGGACATTTCAAACTCAAATGCACGTTCTTTTTCTTACCTTTCCGAAGCATGGAGCGCAATAGCAGGCAGAGAAAGGGTGATGCACGTGTTGAACACTGCCTGGCCTGGCAAGTTGCTGGCAGTGCCCCCCCGCCCGCTCCTGAAAGAGGGCACACACACACCGCCGCCCCGAGTACTTCACAAATCTTTAAAAGACCATGCGCTTGTTCATGAGGCTTAAATGGTTTATCACCCCTTCTAGAACCCCTGCATCGACCCTCTGACGTTTCCTGGAAGAATTAGCACGTAACACAATACCAAGCCCTGTCAGCTGAAACCCCCGAGAAATCATGGGGCATATTATCAAGGGGGTTTATTTCCGCTTTTTTGGCTTTAAAAGCCAAAAAAAAAGAGATAAAATTATCTCCCTATTACCAAGCTGTTGCTAACACCAGTTAGTGACAGCTAAAAGGAGATAGCGACCATCTTGGGCCCCGCTTTGCATATCAGTGATATTTATCACTAATGACATGCAAAGTGGGCGTGCCAAGATTTTAGCGACTGGAAACAGTCCCCAACCATCGCTATCTCCTATTACCAACTTTTGGAGATATTCGCGCTAAGCGCGAATATCTCCAAAATTTAACACCTGCCCTGAGCAGTTTTAGCCATGTTATCCAATGGGAAGTGGATAACATGGCTAAGAGCATTTGCTGGATAATGCATGAATATCGCTGACTTTTCAACGATATTCATGCATTGCGGCCGTTTTTTATCGCATTTGCGATAAACCTTGCTAATAGCAAGGTTTATGTGCGATAAAATTCGCCGATGTGCGGCGATAATTTTTTTCTCTAAACAAGTTAGAGACAAAAATTATCGCTAGTTGTTGGTAATATGCCCCCGGGTTTTTGCTTGCAGGAATCGGGAGGCGGGAGACTAGCACTGAAATCAGTAGTCTCACGCCTGAATCGGGAGGGTTGGCATGTCTGGATATTCTACAGCTGGGGCCATAAACTACATCCGCAGGGCTAGGTGATAGCCTAGGTCCGGCCTGGACAATCAGACACAGAGGAAGAGGAGTGTCAGAGGGTGCGGTAGTGAATAGGGTGAAAGGGAGGTGTCGGGCGGGCACAGGGTGTGATTCTCAGAGAAGAGCAGCGCAGATGGGGGGAAGTATATGGCCCATGCATGAGAGAAAGAGCGGGGGTGACCAGTGCGTGGGGGAGATGCTTGCGAGGGTGGGGAGCCATGCTGAGGATCGGCGGCGTGCAGAGAGTGGCCCTGGTCAAGGCATCTAAAATGGCTGCCGTGCACGACAAAATTGTGGCATTGGACAAAAACGCAAGATGGCGCAGACAATGTTTATCAATAAGGATTCATTTATAACAAAATATTTACTCGCAGTGACAAAATGGTGGTCAACACTTCCTGATTTCCATCGAATCAAACGTTAACAAACGTCACGCAGCAAAAAAAAAAAAAAAAAGCTCACGCACAGAACAGTTTTTAGCCATGTTATCCAATGGAAGGTGGATAACATGGCTAAGAGCATTTGCTGGATAATGCATGAATATCGCTGACTTTTCAGCGATATTCATGCATTGTGGCCGATGTGCGGCGATAATTTTTGTCTCTAAACAATTAAAACGAAGCACAAAATGGCGAATTCCCGTTTCGCTACCAGTTTGCGGCCCAGTTCGCGGCCCGTGAAGCGCTTCTACCGTGAAAAATCTTTTTTTTTTTATTTTCCCCACGGGACCCTTTAATAACCCTAACAACATTCCTAGGGGGTCAAGAGGGGTATACCTTGCCCCCTTTCAATAAATTCCCCCTTCGTTTTTCACCTCTTCTTCTCTCTCGATCCTACCAAGAGATAAGATGGCGGCCGCTCCGGACTGTTTAGAATGTTGACAGACACCGGAGAGCCAATCAGCTTTCTGCGCGCAAAGTTCCGTTTCGCGAAAAGTAAGCGGACCGGATCGCTGCCCGGAGCGCTGTTACAGATATATATCTTGTTTTGAACGTTAATTTCTCAAAAACTACTGGAGCACATATATTGAGACCTAGCAAAGGCACATCGGGCTAACAGTCCCTACAATTTTGCCAAGTTTCGTGCAAATCCATTCAGCCGTTCGAGCTAAAAGTGAGTCCAAAATGGAAATTAACATGGGAAAAACGCGTTTTGGGACCCCCCTTTTTTCTCGGCCCCCCCTCGACAAAACCCCCCCAAATTTTTAAGGGCTGCTCAGAAACAAAATGTGCCATTTTCCTGAAAATTTCAGCCGATTCCGTCCACAAACGCCAAAGTTATTAGACATAGAATTTTCAAAAATCCCATAGGGAAAAAATCCTAACTATATATACCTACTGGCGATAGCCAGTAGGTAATATTCACTGAAAAAACCATAGGTTATAGACCATATATAGTTAGGAATTAGCATTTACAAAACCTTGAAAATTCACTGAAAAAACCATAGGTTATAGACCATATATAGTTAGGAATTAGCATTTACAAAACCTTGAAAATTCACTGAAAAAACCATAGGTTATAGACCATATATAGTTAGGAATTCGCATTTACAAAACCTTATTTTACTCACACAAAACCATTGAAATTCCATATATAGTTAGTTGCACTAACTATATATCGCGCACCCGCAATCCACTGCTGATGATGTCACATATTACATCATTCATGACATGGTCAGTGACATCACTGATGACATCACTGATGATGAATATATATATATATATATACATATATATCCTTTACCAAACAGTCTGTAACCGGCGCGCTCAAGGACACGGGTGCAATTCCCGGGACCAGACCAAGTCCCGTAAAAATCTTCCAGCAGCAAACTTTAAAGAAATTGCACTCCTAAACACGAGGCTTTCCGTTTTTTGAAGCGTTTATTACTCCATTAACACAGCAACCATCACCCACCAACGTTTCGAACAAAAAATGTTCTTTCTCACGGTGTTGTGAGTCCTTTTTCAGTTTCAGTATATATAGGTTTCTCTTAAAAAGCCAGAACAGTGCATTCTGGTCTATGTATTTTTATATGAACATCAGCTATCCTAAATATATTTGTTCTTTCTTTTAAATCGTTTCAAATACATGTTTATCAGATTTATATCGTGTATGTACATTTTCAGCATTCGTTTTTCGCAGTTCACATTAAATTCATCATTATTTATAAAAAGCGATTCCTGAGTCAAGTATGTTATTGTGATATATATGCGGCTATTAAAGCATACATTTGCATTTCTTTTTTGCAACAGAATTCACGGTTGTTTGTTTAACAGCCAAGTCTTTGTTTAGTACCCAAGATTTGTTGTCCATTTACTAAGAGGTATAGTACCTTCTTATACCTTTTTTGGCTCAGAGATTACTTTGCAGAGCAATATTATAAATGTACATACATCTCCTCATCCCCGTTCAATCCATACAGGATTTTTGTTTTGAAACGAATGATGAGACGTGATTCCGATTTTGTAAGCTTTGCATTTGTTGCAGTGTACAAATCCCATTTGTTTTGGTGTCATCCATGTAGTTTTCTTTTTACCAATTTGTCTTTCAAAGAGGAACTTTTCGGTATGTAATTTGGGCATATTTTCCAATTGATGTTCCTATATCAGAGTCTTTTTCCAGGACACTGCAGTATTTATTTAGAATCTTTTTGATTTTGTAACTCTCCTTGCTGTATGTTAAAATCAATCTCATTGTTTCATCATTTATTGGTTTCATTTTGTTGATTAAAGTTTGTTCTCTGGAAATTTCTAACATCACTGTCTTTGTATCCTCTCTTTAGGAACCGGTTTTTGTTGTCTATAAAGCTGTTATGTGTTGTTTCTTCAGTCGAACAGTTCCGTCGCACTCTGATGAATTCTCCATACGGAATACTTTTCAATAGTTTTGACGGATGGAAACTTGTTCCATGTAGGATGCTGTTTGTCAAGGTCGGTTTTCGATAAATTTTAGTTTGAATTTGTTCTTTCTCTATGTATACTTCGATGTCTAGATATTGAATCCTTTTTGTACTGATGTTGTAGGTGAATTGTAGTCCTACTTCATTATTGTTAAGTAGGTCAAAGTATTCTTTGAATTCATTTTGATTCCCATTCCAGATGATAAAAAGATCATCGATGAATCTCACCATGGGCATTTCTTTCTCACCGAGTTATGCTAATATAACCATGGGATGGTGGGAAAAATGCGTGGCATGGCAAGAAAAATTTGAAAAATACACAAGCAAAATAGAACTTTGGTTGAGATATATTTATATACACATAACGAGGTTGCCCAAGGGTGGAGGCACTGCTCAGGGTCGCTCACAAGGCACACACACATTCCAACAGCAAAAACCTCCGTAAATCCCTGCCGAAGCGTTTCGGGTCCACAGCCCTTCCTCCTGGGCAGTTGATGATTCACAAAATGGCAGACAAAATGACCAGCTTAATGTCCTTCTTTTATTGCCCTTCATCCCTCAGCATTCTGGGACTGGTAGTTTCTATCAATTAGATCCAAGTGGATTGTCCCCATATTGAAATTAAAATCCATTTTCGTTTGGGGTACATGTCATATGGAAAGATGGTGCAGTGCAACAGGCATCTCCTGCTCCGCATCCCCGCTCACATCCTGGCGGCGGCAGACCCGCAAAGTTCATGCGGTCGCCAGTAGGTAGTTATAGTTAGGACCTATTATGCAAAGGAAATCTGCAACATTCTATTGCCAATAACTTTGGCACCGATTGATAAATCTTCTCTAAATTTTCCAAACTTTTGGCCAGCTCAGTTCCGCTCCTTCCCTGAAAGTTTGGGGGTGATTCATCAAGCAGGGGCCGAGAAAAAAGGGGGTCCCAAAACATTTTTTCCCTATTCAATTTCCCATAGGACCTTTAGCCACCGCTACAGCCCGAACCGCTAAACGGAATTACACCAAATTTGGCAAAGAGGTAGTCCTCAGTTCAGACTTGTGCATTGTGCTTAAATGGTGTTAATCTGTTCAGTAGTTCCTGAGAAAATTACGGTTAAAGTCATTTATATATCTGTGGGTGCGGTGAATCCGCTGATTATGCGAGGATTGTCATCGTATCATAAGCGCACAGTCCCAATCACGCGCTCAATGCTAATTGGCTGTGAAGCGGTTGTAAACATTCAAAACCAGGAACTGTCAGCATCCATTTTGTAACTCAGTAGAAGCAAGGCTGAGGAAGTCAGTGGAATATGTGTTGAAAACGGAGAAAGGGGCAGGGTAGAAATAGTTTTACCCTCTAGACCTGCTTAGAGGGTCCCAGAAGGACCCCCAGGGCCCACATTTGTTTAAAAAAACAACAGCAGGTGCGTGTAGGGTGCGTGGACTGTGCCATAAAATAAATAAAATAAAACAGATTTTTTTTTAACAATTCGTCTCCGGGGGGTTAAATACTGGGGAAAAAATTATTACATTTTATGTGGGACCCAGAAGGGCCCCCCAGCCTCGGGGATCGTCAGCCCCCGGGGCTAAAAAGAAAAAAATGGTGGGGGAGGGGTCGAAGGTCCTCAAAACCAAGGGGACCATCACCCCCCGGGTCTTTATGTATTGTGGGAGGGGGACTGCGTGGCCCCCCTCCTGGAGCACTCGAGGGCCCCATTACCCCCCGGGGCTACAAAAAAAAGCATGGCTGGGGAGGGGGCTGTAAGGTCCTCAAAGCCCAGGGGATCACAACTCCCCGGGGCTTTAGTTAATGTGGGAGGAACGGCTTTTGCAGTGTCCCGGGGTGCTTATCCCACCCTCTCATAGCAAGTAAATCTGTTCTCTCTTTCAAAATCTAAATCAGATTGCTTTTCCAGATGGGGAGCTGCATGTTAGTAGTTCGTGATCTAGAAAATTAATGCCGGCTCTCAAACGCATAGAAGTTGTGCATCAAAGGCGCTGGAGTCGCGCACCCTATAGATTATGAGTTGTGTATCCAGGGCGTGCACACCAGGGGGCTGCACTGAGAGCTGTGCTGGGTGCGCAGCTTTTACTTTTCCCGTTAAAAAATATCCCCCATCAGTACTTTCTAATATTCCCGGGGATTGTATCCCCCGGGTCTTATAAAAATATTGGGGACTGTGAGGGGAGCCACTATGCCTCCACGGTCCCACCTGCTTCCTGCGTTCTTCAGGAGCCGGCATTGCTTTTCCACAAGGGGAGATGCTAACTTGCACATGGAAAAGCAATCTTTGGATTTTGAAAGTGAGCAGATTTCAATGCTCTGTCTTTCAAAATGCAAATTAAATTTGCTATGGGAGGGCGGGAGCTGTGAGAGTCCTGCTCTGTCAAAGCAAAAAGCAGTATCACTGCAGGAGCCAGCCCTCGGGTGTGGCAGTCCCCAGGGCCCTCGAAGACACCAGGCGGAAAGCCACGCAGCCTGCCTCCCAGAATACACAAATTCCCGGGGGTGGTGGTTCAGAGGGCTTGAGGGGAATCACTGAGGCCCACACACTTCTAATTTTGTATGGGGGGGCCCTTGAACATGAAAGTGGTGCAAGGGGGTTGTAAACCTGGTACACAGTGTTTTGTTTTACTTTGCTTTCCTTTTTGTCTCGTAGAGGATCCAGGGTTACTATAATGGTTTTTGTACAGCCAGTACCTAATAACCCTACCCACAAACAGCTTTCTGCCTGTTACAATAGTAACAGTTCATGGAACACTTACGTGAGCACAGAGGTTAGAATTCACCACACTATGTTGCTAATGGAAAAAGTTACTGTGCTGGAGTTTTAAAACTTTTCCATAGGATCCGTTAGTCGTAGCTATAGACCCTGGTAAAGATCTGGTAAAGAGTTAGCCTCACAATTATACTTCAAATTTTAAATATCATTCTTATTGGGGACCGCTACCAGCCAAAGAAAAAAGATTTATATACTTTTTTTTATTAACTCTTATTTAAACAACAATAAATAACTGGAAACGTAACCTAAAGATCACAATGTAATAATTAACTAGAAACATAACTTAAAAAAACTATTAAACAAAATGTGATATGGACTCCAATAGAAGTAGGGTAGGTAATGTGCAAAACAAAAATGAAAATAAGTGTTCAAAATTAGATCGATGGGACTAATTTCAGGTCAAACATTAGAAGTTAAGGTAATACTTGGCAATAATTTTTAATTTGCACATCTGCAGTGTGCCTGATACATTCCACCTCTCTTATTGGCCTGCGTTCAAGAGGTGTCTGTACGGAAGTGCCTACAGCGTCAGATTTACAGTATGGACCAACAGGTCTTTAAAATGATTCAGAGATGATACAGAAATAGGTGAGAGACCAAGTCATTATGAAGGACAATATTCTTTAGGGCTTATTTACAAGCCTCTTGCGCCACTTTTGTGTTACTTTTCCCATGTTAAAAGTGAACCAAAAGTGGTACAAGGGGCTTGTAAATAAGGTCTTTTATTTTTAATGAATTTAATCAGAGGCATTGTATATCTAGGCCGCTCTGCTTACCTTGTGTAAACACTGTGACCAACAGAGTTCACAACTTGAACTCAGCTTTGGTTGTACACGGCAGAGTGGACAGCAGCATCCATAACTTTAAAAGAGAAAGAGAAACGATGTGAGAGAGAGTAAGAAAGAGAAACAGAGAAAAAACAGCATTAGAAGTGTGGGAGAGAGAAAGTTATAGATGGAGCAGTTAATACTGGAGAAAATATTCTTAGCTCACCCTTTGCCTCCGTTGTGTGTCGAACCAGGTGCTGGTTTATAGTGCACCCTCCAGTTTAGTGATCTGAAAGATAGTATATAGAGTTAGTAATAGCATAGTACATACAAATGCACAGATATATTTTTGGTTTTTATTTTGTACACTCAGGATATTATATTACAACAAGTTCTACTGCAAGGAGGTGTCTGTGCGCTGTTTTTTTCCAAAGCACTATATCCATGCATTCCCACTGCATAGCGGTGAGTTCTCAATATTGGGTATCTAGACTGTTGCACCCCATTGACTCGCAGAGTCCGGAGGTGAGTGTTTTTCTTGGGAAGTCAGAGGCAGATTAGGAAGCTCCTTGCGCCACTTTTCCCATGTTTAAAGTGACATAAAAGTGGCGCAAGGGGCTTGTAAATCTGCCCCTCAGACTGTTGTAACCTATCTATTCTCACACCTCAGAGGTAATTTTACATTCCTAGGCAGTGAAGCTGCTGCACACTACCTACTTTCTCCGTTTGCTGATGACTTGTTGTTTCAAAAACAAGCTTTTTTCCTCACCATGTGCGGATGCCTGATTCGAAGAGGGTGCACTACAGGTTGAAGCAGCTTTCTCAGAAGTTGTTACGATGGCCACACGTCATCGCAGAATCCTCGTACGTTGAGTTTTAGAAGTGTTGGGGGGACACCAATTTGTGAAACACAACCGGTAAGATAAAAAGGAAGTTAACATTGTGTGTAATTTTTTATCAAAGGAGAGAGGAAGTGAGAGAGTGACTGCAAAGAATATTCGCAGCTCAACTTTCTGTCACCAGTGTGTTTTTCACCACGTGCTGGGACATAATGCCCCCTGAAGCTCTACATCTAAAAGATAGTAAAAGAAAGATGTTATGATTGGTAATTGTTACTATCTTAATGTGGAGTTGTATAACATCGCCCTTTCACACACGTTCCCTCTCATATTTAAAATAATTATTTGCATAGTTTATAATCCGGACATTTGAGCGATAATGAAAACATTCCTGATAATGGAAAAAAATATATACATGTAATTTGATGCACTATATAGGACTGCGTTCGTCTAAATCGCTGCGTCCCGTTTTTTTGTATTCAATCTGCTACAGCCCTTCGACTTCCTCCGATGCGCACCCAGGCCTCACTGCTCACCTTTTCATGGACAGGATACCTTCTATATCATGTAGTCCCGATCTGCCACTAAGAAGTCTCAAATATGGTGCCAAGCCTTGATATCGGTATGGCTAACGACATACTTGCCCTCACATCATCATGATCGCAGGTTCTTCACCCACTCAGTCCTTCCGGTACCACTAACTCAGTGACCAAAGAGGCCATGCACGTAGTGGTGGGCCCACTGTTCGGTGGTTCGGGCACACATGAGGCGCCCGGATCACCAGGACAGGACTTCACAGTGCTTGCGATGGGAGCAACTCTAAAATGACATAGAGCATGTGTACCCTGTCTTTTTTATTGATAGGGTCACGTGTGTAGTGACGCATGTGCTGGATAGGTGTGGTGTGGGTGTATACCAGCCATGAGGGAGTGTGTGTGTGCCGTTTTGACAACTAGACCTGGAACTAAAAAAATCACTTCAATGGAAATCTGGGCAATGTTGCTTTTTTGTTTGTTCCTGGTAGCGTAAGTGGAGTGAGCTGGCCTAACATATGCCAGTGCTGTGCGAGGCTCTGAACCATGATTCCGGAGCTATGGGTGTGGTCCTGTCATGAGCTATATGAGAAATCAAGTGATTCTGGTGTCTGTTTTGTAGTGCTGATGTCACCCAGGTCTTAAAAGTAAATGTGTCATTATATCTGTAAAGTTCCACAACTTGGCCAACATGGAAGGTACGGGGTATCACTGACTATATTCGTTCATAGTTGCACACATAAAAGATGGTGGACATGACGTATTTCTGCAATTATGAATGTTTGTTGTACAATCAGTGGAGTGTTGTAGCTGTAGTAATACAGGGCTGTGAAAGGTTTAAGTTGCAGTTTTTGACACATGGAGGGCAGCTATTATATATGCATATGTGGTCATTCAGTTAGAGTGAAAAACTTGATGCTAGAAATTAGTGTTCGAGTCTCGGAGTTACGTCCACATCCTGTTATTGTAGAGAAATGACGTAATCTATGTTTGCTGAAAATGTACTGTAAATACGGTGCGTATGTTAATTGCTGACATACTTTTGGGTTGATTTTGCGCTATATAAATATGCTTTAGAAAAAAAAGGAGGAATAGCCCACATTGACTTTCACAGGTAAGATGGTTGCATACGCTATTTATAATACAATATAATGTGGTAGGACCCTGGGGCAGCATTTTAGAAACATAATAAATACACAGACACAGATAGATAGTTGAAGTGGATACGCGCACGTGTGCTCAACTCCATTTTATTACATTGTTGTTGGTAACAAGTAGAATAGTAATCATGATATCATACACAGATATTTGATCATAAACGGTTCATGACTTCTGTTGTACAAACGTAGGAGCATTGTATGTATAATAATACACAGAACATTCTATTGTAAAGGATTCATGAGTTGTGGTTCACTGAGTTAGGGGCGGTGTGTGTGCAGCCTGCGATGATGCATGGTCAAGCCAGACCGCTCTGGTAAAATCGTGTTTTGACTATTGAATTTTGCCTTAACAAGGGCACGTGGCGATTATTTACATTGTACTGAGTTAGTGGTACGTTTGGCGTTTATCATGTGCTCACCCTGCGATGATGCAAAATCTGAGTAGGCTGTACTGAAATCATTCATTGTTGTATACTGGACTATATGAACTTTGAGGGGGACACAAAAAAGTAGCATCAATGGTGATCAATTGCTCTGCAAAATAGGTCTACTGATTGCTCCTCATAACAAATTAAACGATTGCACTTCACTCTGTGCATTCTAACTTTCTCAAATTGTGGACGCATGTCTGGTGGCGATGTTTAAGGTGTTACCCCAGAGGTACTTGGTATTGCCGGTGGTGGAGGTACATTTTGGCGCAATATTCTACAATCTTTATTATCATAGTTCACAGAATGCAATGATTGAAGGTGGTTGCGCATACTAACAGTGCAACAGCACTATTTGTTTATTTGCTTTAAATAAATCGAGGCTGAATTTAATGCTGTCTATAGTGTAGATGAAAAGGTAAATTCAAGTTGTGAACCCTACTGTGGACAGTGTACATGGAAGCTAGTAGTCAGTACAGGTATAGAACAATGCTTTTTTAAACTTTTTTTTTAACAAAATCTGAATACATACAGTATATTGACTCTGCATTAAATAAATCAAGGTTGAATTTCCTACTGTCTGTAGTGTATATGCAAAGGTGAATTCAAGTTGTAAACCCTGCTGTCCGCAGTGTACATTTTAGGGTGGAGTGCATCATCTGCAATTATGATTGAAGTGGAAGATAGGATATGTATGCAGGGTGTATTTTATTATTGAACTAAATGTATAAGTGATATAAAATAAGTTTTTCCAGGCAACATAATAAAGGGATATTGTGTAGGGTTTGATAGGTGTTATAATCACTTTGGTTTACACTTTGTAAAACAAAAAGGTTCTGTGGAGCCTACGATGATGCGTGGTCCAAGCAGGCTGTATTGATAGTAATGTTTTTTGTGCTGTGAATGGTGCCTTAGTAAGGCCACGTGATAATCATTTTTGGTGCACTGAGTTACTAGTACCTTTGGTGCTTAGTGTGTACATATCCTGCAATGATGCATGGTCTCGGGGGGTGGAGGGAAAGTAATTGAAGTAATGTGTTTTGTCAATTTGATTCTGCATGAATTCCACTTAAAAGTGATAGTATGCCTCATTGCTGACATAAAACTGACAACACAGTAGTATTTTTCTCCCTTAAATAAATCGAGACTGAATTTTATGTTGTTTGAAGTGCTTATGCGGCACTGGTATGAAGCCATAAACTCTTTTGATCGCAGTGTACATTTGAAAACAGAACTCACTGTTTTTTGTGGCATCCTTTTACAAAATAGTCTTTGCCTTACATAAATCAAGGATATCTTGAATGCTCTCCATAGTGTAGATGGAAAGCAGAAATTAAGTTGTGAACCCTGCTGTCCGCAGACTACATTTATGCCAGTAGCCACAGAAACATCAACAAATGCTTTTTTGTCACATACGTTAACAAAATCTGATGACACAGTAGAATTTTCTCTGCCTTAAATACATCGAGAATGAATTCAATGTTGTCTGTAGTGCTTAACCGCTTCTGGTATCAAGTTGTGAACCCTGCTGTCCGCAGTGTACATTTGAAGGCAGTACTTAGTGCAGACAATGAGGAATGTTTTTTGTGGCATTCATTAACAAAATTGTCTCCGCCTTACATAAATCAAGGATATCTTGAATGCTGTCCATAGTGTAGATGGTAAGCTGAATTCAAGTTGTGAACTCTGTTGTACGCAGTGTAGATTTAAGGCAGTAGTCAACACAAAGATCGATGAATGCTATTTTGTCACAGTTAACAGGTTCTGAGGACACAGTACAGTTGTCTCTGCCTTAAATACATCGAGAGTGAATTAAATGTTGATTGTAGTTCTTCTTCGCTTCTGGTAACAAGTTGTGAACCCTGCTGTCTGCAGTGTACATTTGAAGGAAGTACTTAGTACAGACATTGAGGAATGTTTTTTGTGGCATTCATTAACAAAACTTTCTCTGCCTAACATAAATAAATGATATCTTGAATGCTGTCCATAGTGTAGATGGAAAGCTGAATTCAAGTTGTGAACCCTGTTCTACGCAGTGTAGATTGAAGGCAGTAGTCGACACAAAGATCGATGAAAAGTATTTTGTCACAGTTAACAGAATCTGAGGACATAGTACAATTGTCTCTGCCTTAAATAAAACAAGGCTGGATTCAATGCAGTCCGTAGTGTTGATGCAAAGCTGAATTCATGTTGTGATCCCTGCCGTCCGCAGTGTAGATTGAAGACTGTAGTGAGCACAGTTATAGATGAATGCTTTTTGTCACAAATTTTTTACGAAATCGAAAGACATAGAATCCATTTGTCTCTGCCTTAAATAAAGCAAGGCTGGATTCAACGCTGTCCGTAGTACAGATGCAAATCTGAATTCAAGTGTTGAACCCTGCTGTCCACAATGGATATCGAAGGTAGAAGTCGATACAGACATAAGTCTGCGGTGCTGTGGTGCTGAGTTCGCAATGGGCCTGTATCGAGGAAGCACCCGGTCATGGCAGCAGCCACGTGGCAGGGTGCGGACCTTTACTTTGGCAGGGTCTCTTCTCTTTGCAGAAGTAAACCACACCCAAGGCATAGCCTAATTATTTATAGTCTTATGTTGACGTTGTGTACGTTGGAGCAGCCCACTCTGCTTCTGTTTCAAAGGGAGGAGGGGTGAACACAGCTACATGAGCGAAATATTCCCCAGTGTCTAAGATAATATGGTTGCGTCCACTATTCAGTACACTACATATATCAATGGTATATGTACACATTGAAAAGTTTTTGATTTCTGTAGTGAATTGTGTATAGTATTTTACCGGTAGTTTTAGCGTTGTGTACATTATTGTTGATGTTCGAGTTCTTTCCCTTATACATACTTGGTTGCCACATATCTGTAGATTAAGGTAGTGTACTGTTGAGGAGATATATTATTTTGAAAAGGTCCGTAGTACTGTTTTACGCTGTTTCTGAGGTAGTAGAGCGGAGTGGTCCGTAGGGATGGTTGTGGTGATCGTAGCGCTGGGTATTGTGATTTTGTTGGGTGTGGGAAGTATAATTAGAAACTCTATCACATATTTCTCTTTAAACATGGGTGTGAGTTGAATGTAATTCACGCATTACATATTCGACG
Organism: Lissotriton vulgaris; assembly: GCF_964263255.1. Lineage (NCBI taxonomy): Eukaryota > Metazoa > Chordata > Amphibia > Caudata > Salamandridae > Lissotriton > Lissotriton vulgaris. The sequence continues at coordinate 884,431,594 of NC_141696.1, read as the reverse complement.
TTCTTACAGTACTTAAATGTTGATGTTAATTTGTTAGTGGTAAGTGGAACTATTGCCTGATTTTTTAGGTAGCATTGCAGATTTGGTTAGTTGTTGAAGATATGGGGAAGTGTCAACAATAAGTAGGAATTGTCATTTAAAAAACCTTTGAAATTCACCGAAAAACCATAGGTTTCAGGCAGGTTATAGTTAGGAATTAGCATTTAAAGAACCTTAGAAATTCACTGACAAAACAATAGGTTTTAGGGGTGTTATAGTTAGCTGGACATTTCACCCATACAAAACCATTGAAATTCTTCCATTATAGTTAGTTGTACTAACTGTAACTCTCGCGCCCGCACTCCACTGGTGATGATGTCACATATTACATCATTCATTACATGGTCAGTGACATCAATGATGACATCACTGATGCCATCTCAAATGACATCAATGATGACATCACTGATGACATCATCCATGTGACAATCTGATTCATCTCATCATACACTAGTGTAACCTTTCAACACTCATTATAAAATATGGAGTACCATATTTGAAACCATTGACACACCAATACAAGTTTCTAAACACCCACTCAGTGATTCCTACATCTACACACACATCTGAACACTTACCTATATATTCACTCATACATGCTAACAAAGATCAATAGAACACTATTAAATATACTTATACACCTACATTGACATTACACACCAGCACACATCCTATTCACTCATGCAGTCATTCTACTCACTTATGAAAACAATTGATCATACTTATATTTACTAAGCTACATATTTATACAAACACCACATTATTTATTCATATAGATAGTAACTCATACTTAGTGTGTTATAAAATCACTATTACAAGTATACAGTTTTCGATCCGGTCACTCATACAATCACTGAGCCTTATGTATACTTATTTATATGCAGCAACTGTCACATACACTGCCTTTTATATTTCTACTTTATTGGACATGTATGATTGAGAAATATATTTACTCATCGCCACACCCATAAAGAGATTCACTCACCCAAACAACTGTTTCCACATACAGTCTTGACTTCATATACCTACTAAATCAACTATTTACACATCATTGGACAGTCACACACCTCCCACCCAATCACACACACATTCACTATCCCATACAAATACTCACTTAAGTATTTAATAACTAATATAGACTTTCACATAGCTAGTAACCAACTTATGTAGTAGTTTACAGAACAAGTAATACAGTGATACAGATATGCACACAGTTTAATCACTATTCCATATACGTAGTGAGACACTTAAAATTAGTCACTTAGACAGTCAATCACACTGCTACTAAATCCTCCATCCAGACACTTACACATCCACTCTTCAAATGCAGATTGCTATATATATAATACTTATTTAAATATCGAACCAAACCACATTCACTGGATGATGTCAGTGATGTAATTTGAGATGGCATCAGTGATGTCATCAGTGATGTCACTGACCATGTCATGAATGATGTAATATGTGACATCATCAGCAGTGGATTGCGGGTGCGAGAGCTACAGTTAGTACAACTAACTATAACAGAGGAATTTCAATGGTTTTGTATGAGTGAAATGTCCAGGTAACTATAACACCCCTAAAACCTATGCTTTTTTTTCCAGTAAATATAAATATATAAATATATATAAATATATATATATATATATATATATATATATATATATACATACATACATACATACATACATACATACATATATATATATATATATATATATATATATATATATATATATATATATATATATATATATATATATATATATATATATTCACTGAAAAAACCATAGGTTATAGACCATATATAGTTAGGAATTCGCATTTACAAAACCTTATTTTACTCACACAAAACCATTGAAATTCCATATATAGTTAGTTGCACTAACTATATATCGCGCACCCGCAATCCACTGCTGATGATGTCACATATTACATCATTCATGACATGGTCAGTGACATCACTGATGACATCACTGATGACATCTCAAATGACATCACTGATGACATCTCAAATGACATCACTGATGACATCACTGATGACATCTCATTTGACATTACTGATCACATCACTGATGATATCATTCATGTGATAATACGATGAACCTCTTCAGACTCTAATATAACCTTAGATACAATCAGTGTAAACAGACACTCACAGACTGTCACTCATCCATGGAGTTACTCACACACCTAGTCAGTCAATCAAAGAATCAATCACACCTCCATTTCCTCAACTATACAGTTATACAAACTTTACTTATTCAAACATATACTAACACATATTAACTCTCTTATACAATCCCTGATACAAGTTCACAATGATCCATACAGCCACTCACACATTCACTGGCTCTTATGCACAGTTATTTATATATGTCAACTCTCACATGTACTGTGTTTTACATATGTACTTACTTTGACATGTAGCACTGAGATATCCATTCACTCACCAATACACTCATGCACACAGTCAACCGCCCATACAGCTGTTTCCACATGCACTTTTGAAACCATACATCTAGTGAATCAACTGCTCACACATCTATGCACAGAGTCATACACCTCCCAGCCACCCACACACACACTCAGTCTCCCATACAAATACTTGGGCAACCAATCAATAACCCATATAGTTACTCATATAGCTACTTATCAACACATGCAACAGTTTACAGAACAACAGACATAATGATGCACAAATTAAGACAGTTTAGTCACTAACCCATGCACTCAGTGAGACACATTTAATCACTCACTCATACAGTCAGTCATGCACCTACTAAATCCTTCATCCAGACACTTATACATCCACTCATTCTTCAATATGTAAGACATATTTTAACTTTACAGAAACATACAGTCACTGGATGTTGTCATCAGTAATGTCATCAGTGATGTCATCAGTGATGTCATTTGAGATGTCATCAGTGATGTCATCAGTGATGTCACTGACCATGTCATGAATGATGTAATATGTGACATCATCAGCAGTGGATTGCGGGTGCGCGATATATAGTTAGTGCAACTAACTATATATGGAATTTCAATGGTTTTGTGTGAGTAAAATAAGGTTTTGTAAATGCGAATTCCTAACTATATATGGTCTATAACCTATGGTTTTTTCAGTGAATTTTCAAGGTTTTGTAAATGCTAATTCCTAACTATATATGGTCTATAACCTATGGTTTTTTTAGTGAATTTTCAAGGTTTTGTAAATGCTAATTCCTAACTATATATGGTCTATAGCCTATGGTTTTTTCAGTGAATATATATATATATACATACATATATAAACATATATCATCTGTATATCTATATAAATACAAACATAAATGCATGCATACATATACTTATATGCATTTTAGGGTTGTTAGGGCGTTTTCGTGTGTATTATGTTGCTTTTTTAGGGCTTTTGGGTCAATTAAGTAGGGTTCCCGGAGCCTAGGGCTGAGGGGCCGGTTCAGTTTCGTGCGTATTGGTGTTGGCAAGGTTTTGAGGGATTTTGGCGGTTTTTGGTCGAGATTTGGCCGTTTTATGGCTTTTTTTGTGTTTGCGGGGGGCGCGTATTCGGGTTGAAATTCGTCCCCGTTCCAGTGGATGGATTGGGCTGATTTTTGGTGAGATGTTAGGGAATCGCTGGAACTAGTGTCCAGCCAAGTTTGAAGCGGATCGGAGCAGTGGAAGTGCTTTAAAGAGCAATTTTTGTGCGGAGTAGCGAATTGTCATGTTATTCAATGGGAGTTTTTGGTGCGCATGGAGAAGGTGAATTTGGGGTGTTCCAGTTGCGCTAGAGGGACGGGGCTTGGGTGAGCTGTAGGGAGAGTGGATCGGCAGGTGTGCCGAATTTTTGGGATTTGTTGGCCGAAGGGAAGGGTGTGCTTGGGCAAAGTCGATTTGGTGAAAACGGTGCGTTATTTACATGAAAGTTGAAAAAACACTAATAAAAGCAAAGCTAAAAAGCCACCTCATTACAAACAGAATGGCTTTAACTTAAACGAGGGCGAGATCTATTGCATTTTCAATGCTTGTTTACTTTGGTTCCATCAAGAAGGCATTCAGATGTGTCACACATTTGCCATAAATTCTGAATGTTAGCACTCTAGTTGCACATTAGATCACTGTAGTAAAGCTACTGCTCACCAGGGACGTCTGCTGCTGGTATTCAAAGTGCATGTTTCAGTCTGCATGTCAGAATTTTTTTAATGAAATAGAAGAGGATTTGAGAAGTCACTCAAAATGATCCCTAATTTTTCTTTCTGAAGCACTAATCATACTTTCTATGGCAAAATTAACCCCCTCATGTTGTTCCTTTTTAAATTGAGTGTTTTCAGACTTACCACTTCATTCCAATCAAGATGGCTTCTGGTGTGCCATACTTTTGTCATAAGTAAGACTGTTAGCGCTCTAGTTGTTCTTTAGAACACTCTGGGACATTCTGTCATTGGGCTATACTTGGGGTACATCTGGGTGATATTTGGGCTACATTTAGGCTCTTTTGTCTCTGGTGGCCATCTTGCGAGACTATGTCAGAATTTTTTAATGAAATTGAAGAGGGTTTGAGAAGTCACTCAAAATGTGCCCTAATTTTTCTTTCTGCAGCACTAATCATAATTCATATGGCAAAATATACCCCCTCATTTTGTTCCTTTTTAAATTAAATGTTTTAAGAGTTACCACTTTATTCCAATCAAGATGGCTTCAGGTGTGCCATACCTTTGTAATAAGTAGGACTGTTAGCGCTCTAGTTGTTCTTTAGAACACTCTGGGACATTCTGTCATTGGGCTATACTTGGGCTACATCTGGGTGATATTTGGGCTACATTTGGGCTCTTTTGTCTCTGGTGGCCATTTTGGGAGACTGCATGTCAGAATTTTTTAATGAAATAGAAGAGGATTTGAAAAGTCACTCAAAATGTGCCCTAATTTTTCTTTCTGCAGCACTAATAATACCTTCTATTGCATAATATACCCCCTCATTTTGTTCCTTTTTAAATTAAATGTCTTAAGAGTTACCACTTTATTCCCATCACGATGGCTCCAGGTGTGCTATACCTTTGTAATAAGTAGGACTGTTAGCGCTCTAGTTGTTCTTTAGAACACTCTGGGACATTCTGTCATTGGGCTATACTTGGGCTACATCTGGGTGATATTTGGGCTACATTTGGGCTCTTTTGTCTCTGGTGGCCATTTTGGGAGACTGCATGTCAGAATGTTTTAATGAAATAGAAAAGGATTTGAGAAGTCACTCAAAATGTGCCCTAATTTTTCATTCTGCAGCACTAATCATACTTTCTATGGCAAAATATACCCCCTCATGTTGTTTCTTTTTAAATTAAATGTTTTAAGAGTTACCACTTTATTCCAATCAAGATGGCTTCAGGTGTGCCATACCTTTGTAATAAGTAGGACTGTTAGCGCTCTAGTTGTTCTTTAGAACACTCTGGGACATTCTGTCATTGGGCTATACTTGGGCTACATCTGGGTGATATTTGGGCTACATTTGGGCTCTTTTGTCTCTGGTGGCCATTTTGGGAGACTGCATGTCAGAATGTTTTAATGAAATAGAAAAGGATTTGAGAAGTCACTCAAAATGTGCCCTAATTTTTCATTCTGCAGCACTAATCATACTTTCTATGGCAAAATATACCCCCTCATGTTGTTTCTTTTTAAATTAAATGTTTTAAGAGTTACCACTTTATTCCAATCAAGATGGCTTCAGGTGTGCCATACCTTTGTAATAAGTAGGACTGTTAGCGCTCTAGTTGTTCTTTAGAACACTCTAGGAGGCTGCAGTAGAACACAAAGGAATCAACTGACAGTCTCTGTCCTTGTTGGATGTACATGTTTTACTGAGAATGTCAGACTTCATTTTCACATGACTGAGAAAGATAATGTGAATTTACAGAAAATATGCTTTCAGTTTAGCTTATAGATCCCCTTCCAAACCACTGTGGGAAAATCATGAGATATTAGTTTTCTTTCAAACAATATTCATGATATCACAGCAGAAGGTTTTTTCACATGGTAAAATCACCTTAGAACCCACCACAATTCCTAAAACGGGTATGGTACCATCAACAAATGATTTATAATGTAACTAAAGTCCTAAAACCCTCTATTAACTACAATGCTTTTTAATGAGGTGCTATCATGTATATTGGTCCCAAGATGGCTGCCAACACTTCTTGGATGAAGTGCTGACAGCCAATCAGATCAGATGTGTGGTTAGGCTCCGCCCAGATATATATATTTTTTTGAACCTAAATTACTCAAAATCCACTGGAGCACATATATTGAGACCTAGCAAAGGCACATCAGGCTAACAGTCCCTACAATTTTGCCAAGTTTCGTGCAAATCCATTCAGCCGTTCGAGCTAAAAGTGAGGCCAACCGCCCTATGGAAATTAACATGGGAAAAATGTGTTTTGGGACCCCCCTTTTTTCTCGGCCCCCCCTTGATGAAACCCCCCCAAATTGTATGGGGCTGCTCAGAAACAAAATGTTCCATTTTCCTGAAAATTTCAGCCAATTCCGTCCACAAACGCCAAAGTTATTAGACATAGAATTTTCAAAAATCCCATAGAGAAAAAATCCTAACTATATATACCTACTGGCGACCGCCAGTAGGTAATATATATATATATATATATATATTTAGGATTTTTTTCCTATGAGATTTCTGGAAATTCTATGTCGAATAACTTTGGCGTTTGTGGACGGAATTGGCACATTTTGTTTCTGAGCAGCCCCTGAAAATTTCGGGGGGTTTCGTCAAGGGGGGGCCGAGAAAAAAGGGGGGTCCCAAAACACGTTTTTCCCATTCATTTTTCCATAGGGCGGTTGGAATCACTTTTAGCTCGAACGGCTGAATGGATTTACACGAAACTTGGCAGAATTGTAGATATGGTTTGCCCGACGTGCCTTTGCTATGTCTCAATATATGTGCTCCAGTGGATTTTGAGAAATTAACGTTTTAAAAAACAGATATATCTGTAACAGCGCTCCGGTTAGCGCTCCGGTTCGCGTACCTGATGCGTAACGGAACTTCGCGAAGCGAAGCTGATTGGCTCTCCGTTGTCTGTCAACATTCTAAACAGTCCGGGCCATCCGCCATCTTGTTTCTCGGTAGGATCGAGAGACAAGAGGTGGAGAAAAACAAAGGGGGACTTTAATGAAAGGGGTCAAGGTAGACCCCTCCTGACCCCCTAGGATTGATGAGGGGGATATTAAAGTGCCGTACCGTAGAGGCGCGTCCCGGTACGCGAACCGGGTAGCTTACCGGTAGCGTAACGGGAGTTCGCCATTTTGTGTTTCAGTCGAATTTAATCACAAGATGGCGGAAAAACAATGTGGGGAAATGATAATAAGGGGGCACGGGAGATGTATCCTGACCCCCTAGGTTTTCTGAGGGTGGCTGAGGAGGCTCATATATGTCGGGGAAAAAAATTAGAATTTTTCGCATGGTTATCTGCCGGTACGCGAACCGGGTAGCGAACCGGGAAGCGAACATAAGTGAAAATCAGTGAAAAAAGGTACATTCGAAATTTTAAAAGAGTAATTATAGTTAAGGTAGCTCTGAAAAGAGCTTTTGGGTTCTGTGTAAGTTCTAGGTACTTACAAGTAGGTTCCAATACACAGTCTTAAATTTTGTATGAAAACTCTGTTGCCCTCATCTGAGAAGTGCACACCATCTCCTCTGTAGATATCTTATTATTATTATTATTATGTTTCTTATATAGCGCCAGAATCGACCCCCGAAGGGGTATCTACGCGCTTGCCTTGGGAACCCGTCCTGGCTTTTCCCTGTGAGATAGCCCCTACAGGGCATCCCCGAGGTGAAAGCCAGGCATTCCGCCGCGGGGGGCCTTTGTGGAGATTAAGCAAGCTTAATGCCCAGAGTTGCAGAGTGTGAACCCATGATTAGGTCAGGCACCGAAGCGAGAATTATCGAGTCCATGGACATTTGAGCTCAAGACCCTGCCGCGTCGGGAATTGAACCCTGGTCCTGGGTCTGACCTCTGCTTCAGGGTCTGCCTGCTTTAACCAGTGAGCCACACTTCTCCACGTAATAACGCAATGTAATAACGCAAGTTATTGTTGTAGATGGCACCCATTCCATGGTCTCTCATATAAGCTGAAACAGACTTATTTACATGCTTCCTCGCTTTCTCAATTTGTGGAGAAATTTGATTGGACATCTCCATTTCTGTTTTTTGGCATATATTGGAATATACCAAGGCAGTTTGAGGGAAAAGTGCCATTAATTGCTGAAAGGTGTCCTTTAAGAGCATTTCCAGACCTACCCCAATCAAAGTGCCCAAATCATTTCCTCCACAGTGCACTATTATGAGGTCAGGGTTTGGCAAATGTAAAAAGGTTTTCACCAATGGTATCAATTGGTGACATCTCAATCCTCTTTGGCCAATCCATTTGATTTCCACATTTTGTAAATTGAGGTTTTGTAAATTTCTGTTTTCAGCATACCTGTGAGCCCAGTGAATGTAACTATGTCCAACAATCCAGACAGAAAACATGGCGCGAGGAGGTTCTGCTGCAGTCAGATGAAGTGTGGGAATGAAATGGCAGTTGAAACAGTAGGAGTTTGTAAAGAAAAAAAAATTGGAGTTTGTGTGCTAATGATTCAGTAGCAATGATTGGTGGATTTCCATTGTTGAAAACAGAAAGTTAGGGTGCATGGATGTGTTCTTTGAAACATGTAATTTGAATGGTTAAGAAAACATGATTTTAAGAAACATTGCAGTGGATTAGCAGGTGTACTGAGAGTTCAGAGTTCATTTGAAACATTGTTGTGTGAACCTGTAAACATGAGAGGTCTGGCAGGAGGTAGTTGCTATGGAAAAAGGCCTGAAAGGGCAGAGGGGGGAAGGGTGTTGATTTGAAAAAAGTGAGGGAAGAGTTTTGATTGGGTCACATGAGAGCTATGTGTGATGAATTTCAGCATTTCAGTGCCTTTGTTGGTTCCAGCCTCTGGAGTGCATACCTTTTGTTCTGCTAGAGAAAAATTGGTGTGTTTCTGAGACTGTTTTGAAATTCAAAAAGCATTTGCTAAGGTAAGAACAAAATCATTTAATTTAGATAGAGAGTAGTATAGTATATTGAGAAAATAAGGAAGTTAGCTGTACATTTAAAATGTTGTTTTGTGTCAAGTGTTTTCATTATTTTTTCAAAAAAGATGTTGCTTCTTTGACAAATTATAAGTGTTTTCAAATTATGACCAGAACATCGTTTTTTAAGAAAAAGACATGCTTTTTACATTTATGAGAACGATAACATGGGGTGTGCTTTTTTAAATAAATATTTCACTTTCCAACATGAATATGGGAAAATTATTTGCTTGTTTCTTGTTTCATTTTAAAAGTGACTTTAAAGGTGGTGCAAGGTTCTTGTAAATACACCCTCGTGAGTGCTTTGCAAATTTAAGTCATTTTCCCCTGGTGCATGTGCCTTGTAAATACGCCTCTATGTGTGCTAGACAATTTTAAGGTACTTCTCCCAGGAATCTGGGAGACTAATTTCCTTACATGATGTGTTTAAAAATCGTGCTAAGGTGAGAAAAGATTCCTTCAATTTAGAAGGAGATTAGTATGCTTATTGGAGAAAATAAGGAAGCCAGCTAGGGTGTGCTTGTACATAGGAGCTGTTTTGTGTTTTGAAATTATGACCAGAAAATCGTTTTTTTTTTTTTAAATATGTTTCACATTTATGAGAAGGACAACAAGGGGTTTGCTTTTTTAAATAAATATTTTATTTCTCAACATGAATATGAGAGAATAATCTGCTTGTTTGATGGTTTAAAAAGTCGTTTCTTGAAGTCATTTAGGTTTCACAATATGTACTGGTAGAGTTTCATAGTCACTATGATAATTATGATATACATTTAGTACTGTTTAGGGGGAATGGATATGCTAAGGCTTCTGCAATTGTTATTGGAGGAGAATTATGTACATTGCACTGCTGCATACAGTCCTCACCTTCTGCATACTCTTGGATATGCTAGACTAGATCTGCTCAATGAGATACCTAAGCTGAGCAAACACAGGTGATGTGATTGTGAAATGAGCAAAAATATCTGCACGTTTTTCAATTACATCACCTGTGTTTCCTAACATTACTAATCACATTGTGCTGATGAGGTTTAGGCCTGTCCAGGGAGACAGAGGAGGTCTGGTCTTTGTTGAAGTGTGCAGTGGGCATGACTCACTTCATCTGTTGGCCTGCACATGTATTATGTCTTCTGTACTCTTCAATAAGCCAACATTTCATCTGCAACGCTGAGTAGGCCTCACCTCAAACAAACTTTTGTGACTGCCAGACCTGCCTTTTTGCTCCTAGATATTTCTTGGTTTTACCATAGCAGACAGACAATCCAGCATACTTCTGCATAGGCCACACCTTATGGTGGTGCAAGGGCCTTGTAAATACACCCTCATGTGTGCTTGGCCATTTCAAGTCACTTCTTTCTGGTGCAAGGGCCTTGTAAGTACGTCTTTATGTGTGCTTGGCAATTTTAACTCACTTCCCCCTGGTGCATGGGTGTGGTAAATACGCCCTCATGTCTGCTTGGAGATTTTAAGTCACTTCTCCCTGGTGCATGGGTGTGGTAAATACGCTGTCATGTCTGCTTGGCAATTTTAAGTCACTTTCTGCTGGTGCAAGGGCCTTTTAAATACGCCCTCATGTGTGCTTGGCAATTTTAACTCACTTCCTCCTGGTGCATGGGTGTGGTAAATGTGCCCTCATGTCTGCTTGGTTATTTTAAGTCATTTCCCCCTGGTGCAAGGGTGCACGTTTTTCAATTACATCACCTGTGTTTCCTCACATTACTAATCACATTGTGCTGATGAGGTTTAGGCCTGTCCAAAGAGACAGAGGAGGTCTGGTCTTTGTTGAAGTGTGCAGTGGACATGACTCACTTCATCTGTTGGCCTGCACATGTATTATGTCTTCTGTACTCTTCAATAAGCCAAAATTTCATCTGCAACGCTGAGTAGGCCTCATCTCAAACAAACTTTTGTGACTGCCAGACCTGCCTTTTTGTTCCTAGATATTTCTTGGTTTTACCATGGCAGACAGACAATCCAGCATACTTCTGCATAGGCCACACCTTATGGTGGTGCAAGGGCCTTGTAAATACGCCCTCATGTGTGCTTGGTAATTTTAAGTCACTTCCCCCTGATGCAATGGTCTTGTAAATACACCCTCATGTGTGCTTGGCCATTTCAAGTCACTTCTTTCTGGTGCAAGGGCCTTGTAAATACGTCTTCATGTGTGCTTGGCAATTTTAACTCACTTCCCCCTGGTGCATGGGTGTGGTAAATCCGCCCTCATGTCTGCTTGGAAATTTTAAGTCACTTCTCCCTGGTGCATGGGTGTGGTAAATACGCTGTCATGTCTACTTGGCAATTTTAAGTCACTTTCTGCTGGTGCAAGGGCCTTTTGAATACGCCCTCATGTGTGCTTGGCAATTTTAACTCACTTCCTCCTGGTGCATGGGTGTGGTAAATATGCCCTCATGTCTGCTTGGTAATTTTAAGTCATTTCCCCCTGGTGCAAGGGTGCCCGTTTTTCAATTACATCACCTGTGTTTCCTAACATTACTAATCAAATTGTGCTGATGAGGTTTAGGCCTGTCCAGGGAGACAGAGGAGGTCTGGTCTTTGTTGAAGTGTGCAGTGGTCATGACTCACTTCATCTGTTGGCCTGCACATGTATTATGTCTTCTGTACTCTTCAATAAGCCAAAATTTCATCTGCAACGCTGAGTAGGCCTCACCTCAAACAAACTTTTGTGACTGACAGACCTGCCTTTTTGCTCCTAGATATTTCTTGGTTTTACCATAGCAGACAGACAATCCAGCAAACTTCTGCATAGGCCACACCTTATGGTGGTGCAAGGGCCTTGTAAATACGCCCTCATGTGTGCTTGGTAATTGTAAGTCACTTCCCCCTGATGCAAGGGTCTTGTAAATACACCCTCATGTGTGCTTGGCCATTTCAAGTCACTTCTTTCTGGTGCAAGGGCCTTGTAAATACGACCCTATGTGTTCTTGGAATTTTAACTTATTTCCCCTATGGTGCAAGTGCCTTGTAAATGTGCCCCCTTTGTCTATGTTGTTAAATTACTGTAGATGGAATTGACATCTAGTGTGTTAATTGTTTGCCTTCTGTTATTAGTTTACTGTTTGGTAATAGTGGTTAATATCAATTAATTAAATATTTTTCCACAGATTTAACTGAAGATCTTTAGAAAACTTTAAAAATGCCCTCAAGGCAGCGAAAACTAAAATAAGCAAAGCGACTTACACTCCATCTTGGTAAAGATTTGGAACAGTCCTGTAATATGAAATCGTATCAAGTTGCCAAAAAAGCTCCGGGTAAGAAAATATAAACATTTTTAAAAACAATTTTCAGACAAAAAAATACCAGTATTGAACATGTTTTAGTGCAGAAGAAGAGAGACAATTTAAAGGAAAAGGAAAGGCCCGTAAAAAAAGTTTCTGCTAGAGCAGGAGATAAGTCTGTGTATGGCAGTAGAAGGGATATTCAATTCAAGGACATTCGTAGGCGAATGTTCCCCAACAGGATAATTGTCAATTTGTTAAAAAAATTTAAGAAAGGCCAACAGAAAGTGACATTTTATAAGAAAAAGAAAATGTAGAAAAAATTATTGATCAGGCTTTCGAAATTAAGCGAAAGTTATTTATTTTGGTAATCAATAGAATTAGGAAACTAAACAAGGTAATTTCTGATTTCAAATCAAATAGTAGATGGAAGAGAGTAGTTAATCGTACTAATTTTTGTGAAGTATTCTCAGGAGAATGGATGCATAGTTCAAGTTGTGAGGCATTTTTTAATGAGGAGAGTTACTTTCAAGACAATGATTTTGTGCATGCAGTTGACACCAGTGGTCGAGCATATGAGGTAAAAGATGGTTGTCCGGTTGAAAAAGAAAAACTTGTGTCTGCAGATGCAGAAGAGGTGTTAGGTGATGAGATTTTAGGAAGACGTCCTAAGGGACCAGTCTACACCTGGAAATGTAGTAGCATTTGTAGTGTGCGACAGGATTCCATCAATTTGTTTTGTAATTTTGTACGTACATTGAATAAGAAAAGTTTAAAACAGAAAATGAAGTTGTTGCAAGAATTAGATCCTTGCAGAGTGAGAGAAGTAACAGGTTTGCATGGGCATTCCCTGGCTTGTCTTTCCAGAAGAGTATGCCAGAGTGTTTTTCATCATTTCAGGATGCTAGCAGTGCATCATAAAAAAGTGAGGAAATTAGTGAGAATGTTGTATTATGCTAAGAGTCCAGCAATTATGCTTAAACAATTGTGCAGTGCTCTTTTGCATGGTTCAGAACTACATGTGAAGAATATTTGTGAAGAAATTGAGTTCTGTTACTTTGCTAGTAAAGAGAACAATGTTGAAATTGACCCAGTAGAAGAAGGTAATGTGGAAGAGAGTGTACAGATTTCTAATATAGATACGTTTCACAAGGAAATTTCCATCTTTCAGGTGAAATCAAGTGAGAGGCCTAATTTCACTTGTGTGTGTTGTCGACGGACTTATTATAAGAATCAGACTAAGTTAGTGGACAATAGTGAATGGAAGGATTTTGCTACATACTTGATGGTAGAAAATTGTTTTGATTTGGGATCGGACCAACGTATGTGTACTTATTGTTTTAACAAATTAAACCAGAACCGGATGCCTGCTAGAGCGGTTCATAATAATCTGGAATTGGTTGACATTCCTTCTGAATTGAAGGATTTAAATACTTATGAATCTATTTTAATTCAAAGTGTGCATCCCTTTCAGGCTATTGTACAAATGGAGCCAAAGACAGGGAAATTGCCTCCATCAGATTTACAGAGAGGATTTAAGGGAAGAGTTGTTTATTTGCCTTTAGATTTGAAGAAAAACATTAATACAATTGGAGTAGAGAAAGTGGAAGAGTAACCTCTGGTTATCCTAGTTAATGGTGTTCCGACAAAGAGTAAGAAATTCTGAAAATATTTAGTGGATGTTAGGAAAGTCAAAAAGGCAACATTGTATTTGATAAAAAACAATGAGTACTACAAGAATGTATGTGTAGCAGAAGAGGAAGTAAGTGAAGAAGAAGACAGCAAATTGTGTGCTGGACAAATTGAGAAAGTAGAAGCCTCTAAAAATGAAGAAATATATGAACATTATAGTGTTCATCCTTTGCATTCCAAGGAAGTCATGGGGAATGCTATTGAGTTGTTTCAAATGAAACAAGCCAAAGGGAGTCCCATTAGTTTTTGGGAGGAACGTTTGGATGCTCGGTGTTTTCCACAGTTATTTCCCACAGGTCGAGGAGGACGAAATGATGAGCGACCTGATCAAATTCCTGCTTCTGAATACCGGATTTTACGATTGTATGCAGAAGATCCTAGGTTTCGTCAATGCATTCCCTATTTGTTTAATCTACTGTTTGAAAGTGATCTGTCTGGACTGTCTTATGCAGTGGAAAGGGGTGACCAATCGGTCCCCCCGAACGTATGGTTGGGTGCCCCGATCCCCCCGGGAAACCATTTTGAGCGGGGGCGTGGCTCGGCTGGTATGCCCGAAGCGGCGTAGCCGGGGCGCGCCTTTTCCCGCCCAAGATGGGTTGTCCTAGACACCTACACCGAAGACCACGCCCCATAGGCATGCCGGAGGAGGGTACACACCCTCCCGCAGAAGAATAAATAGAGCGGGAATCTGAAGAAGCGCCCTCTTGTTCCTGTGCTCTGAAGGCTGCACCCACTCGTTGCTCGTGAGCCCTCGACGGAACAAGCAGCAATTTTGAGAACTTGTAATCTTGTTGTTTCTCTTTCAGTTATTTGGAGTCGAAGAGTCCAGGACCTCGTTGATCGACTAGGAGCAGAATATTCGAAACCATGGCTGGCAAGAAAGCAGGAAAGGGTTCCGAGACGGATAAGGTGTTGCGCCTATTGTCGAACCGGATGGCTTGCATGGAACGAAAACTCGGACAAGTCCAATCGATCGGTCGAGGTTTGACGGAGGTCAAAAAACAGCTGGCTGCACTGAGCAACCCGGGTCACCCTAAGAAGGTAATAGGCCCGGCCTTGCCGGGAGTCGTCCCCGAGGGTAGAGGGAAACGGGTCAAGAGGAGGGCGGTTTCAGGGGAAGTCCCGGTTCCAGAGGTACCCCCAGTCGCCCCCGTCACGCCGGCAGACAACCCGGTACCAAACCCAGAAATGGGTCTGCCGATCCCGGTTGTGATTACTCCCGCGAATGATGAGGAGATGCCTCCCGAAGTGGCCATCCAGTTGGCAGCTTGGCTCAAGAAAAAAGCAGGGGGGGCAGTGGCCCCTGGAGACCCGGCCGAGGAGGCCAGACTACTAATCGAGCAATTGCGGCAGTCGAGAGATGTCGCAAAGGCGAATGTTCCTCTTGTTTCCCCACAGGTGGCACCGGTAGGACCTGCAGTTGGTCATGAGAAGACGGCGGGAACAACGGCCGAACCCGGTAAGCTCTTATTGCCAATAGCAGGGGAGGGTTCATTACCCTGGAGGCTGGAGAAGGTGGCACAGCACATCCCGATGGACACAAAAGAGTTAATATGGGGAGACAAATATGTTAACATGTTTTCATTATTGACTGACCATCGCGAGATGGAATATGCTAAAACCCAGAAGGATTTGTGGCACCCGAGCGTCTGGCGCGCAAAGATGGCGGAATTCAGGGTGGATGAGACAGTAACGAACTGGGTTAAGGCCTTTTCGATATTCACCGCAGTTATGGGGGAACGTAAGCTCGAGCTGATGACTGAGTTAACGTGCTATCAAAATCGTATTATGGATTTTTATTCAATGTATGAGGGTGAAGAATGGAAAGGTTATGATATGAAATTCCGGAAAGCGAAAGAATACGATGCTACTTTGACTTGGGATTGCCTGGACTCGGTGTCATGGCACAAACAGCTCCTGCCAGGGGTGGCAGGTACGTCCTCGCCAGGCGGGAGCGGGTCAGGGTCCGTCCGCCAAAAGTCCGCTGTGCCCTTTCGAGCGGGCGCCGGTGGGGATTACCTGCCCAAGACCGGCGAGAATGGCGGCAAGCGTGGGGTTTGTTGGGGCTTCAATCGAGGCAACTGTAACAGACCGCAGGGAACATGTAGGTTCCGGCATGCGTGTGCGGGCTGTGGGAACTCCTCACACCCGGAGAGTACATGTAGATCTAAAAATGGCGGGACAGGAGGTAAAGGAGGGTCTAAGCAGGAGTGAGGTAGAACGTTGTGACCGATTGCCTACACCCGTTGATATCATGGCTATAACTCCTTGGTTGAACAAATACCCTGATCATGTATCCGCTGGGGTGTTGAGGAAGGGATTCTTACATGGCTTCCACATCCCGGCGGGGGATTTTCGGGGGGACTCCTTTTATAAAAAACAGTTATCGGTACAGCACAACCCAAGCGTGGCAGAGAAGAAAATTGCAAAAGAAGTCAGCCTAGGGCGAGTGGCAGGGCCTTTTCATCGCCCGCCGGTGGCGGAGTTCATCTATTCCCCGTTAGGGGTTGTCCCGAAGAAGGACCCAGGGGAGTTTAGACTTATTCATAACCTGTCTGCTCCAAGGGGTTCCTCGGTGAACGAAGCCATTGACCCAGAAGTTTGTTCAGTGCGGTACGCATCGTTCGATGATGCCGTGGCCATGTTAAATCGCGTGGGCCCCGGGGCGCTGATGGCGAAATCAGATATCGAATCGGCGTTCCGGTTGCTCCCGGTACACCCACAGGATCAGCGCTTGCTAGGTTTTGCATTTCAAGGGAATTATTACATGGATAAATGCATGCCTATGGGTTGCTCCATTTCTTGTGCCTACTTTGAAATGTTCAGCTGTTTTTTAGAATGGGCATTCACCGAGGCCACAGGGCATAGGCATGTTATGCACTATCTTGATGACTTCCTGTTCTTGGGAGCGGCCGGCGATACGAACTGTGCGCAGGCGCTGCATGACTTCTGCATCCTCATGAGGGATTTTGGAGTTCCATTGGCACCAGGTAAGACGGTTGGACCATCTACTTCACTGGAGTTTCTGGGAATTGAGCTCGATTCTGTGGAGGGATGTTTCCGTTTACCGATGGAAAAGGTGGCCAAATTTAGGGCTTCCTTGACGCAATGCCTGGGTAAGGAGAAAGTGACCCTGCACCAGTTACAACAAACAGTGGGTCAGCTTAACTTTGCATTGAGGGTGATACCAATGGCCCGCCCCTTCTCACGCTCTATTGCACAAGCTATGGTTGGTCTCAAAGAGGGACACCACCGTACGAGACTGTCGGCAGAGGTCCGCCAGGATATGCGCATTTGGTTGGCATTTCTGGCGGACTTCAACGGCCGAGTCGTGTGGAACAAGCCGCCAGCGTCTTCAGATGAACTAGGTCTGTGGACTGACTCAGCGGTGAGCGTGGGATTTGGCGCCATCTTTGGTAATCGATGGTCGGCGCAAACAGCGGTCTCACAGGTAACATTGGGTTCTTGGAGTTATTCCCCATTTGGGTTGCTCTGATGGCATGGCCAGACGACTTCAGGGACTGCTCAGTGGTGTTTTGGTCTGATAATATGACTGTTGTCGAATGCATTAACCAACAGGCAGCACGCTGCAAATGGATCTTGAGATTGTTGTAAGAAGTGGTGCTGCTTTGCATGAGACTAAATGTACAGTTCAGGTCGAAACATGTGCCAGGCGTACTGAATCATGCAGCTGATGCACTCTCTTGTTCACATATGCAGGCGTTCAGGGGTTATCTACCTACAGCGGACCTAGTGGCGGCACCATTCCCCGAAGCACTATGGCTAATCGGTGCCCCGGATTACAAGAACTTGTGGCAGCAAGCTTAGCCCCCAGGACAAGGAAGGCATACGAAGGAGCGTTTCATTCCTATTGCACATTTTTGGGTCCGACAGGGAGTCAGAGCTGGGGTCAGGAGGAATCCTTCCTGGGGTTCCTGGTAGCGCGGCACAGAGAAGGCCGATCAGCGGCAACGGCCAATAGGCATAGGGCGGCCATTTCATTCATGGCGCAGGTGCATGGCATAAGAGACCCGACGGGTTCCTTTTTGGTTAAGAAGGCCCTTCGCGGCTGGCGGTGCCTCGAGGGTCGCAAGCAAGATGCGAGGCGCCCGATTGGCTTAGACAGGTTGTCTCTACTTGTAGCGAAACTAGACGAGACGTGCTCCTCCCATTTCGAAGCAGTTCTGTTCCGGGCAGCTTTCGCATTAGCATTCCATGGGGCTATGCGGGTGAGCGAACTGGTCGCAAGGAATAAGAAAGACATTGAGAGAGGCTTGCGCAGGGACCACGTCCAAATTAGGGGTGATTCGATAGTGGTCTCGATAGCCAGGTCCAAGACCGACCAGGGGGCTATGGGAAATAGTGTTGTCATGCAGCGCGCGCGAGGGTCCCCCACGTGCCCGATAAAGTGTATAGAGGAATACTTGGCACTAAGGGCGGCTACATTGGGGGGGGGAGTTTGCTGAGGCACAAGGATGGCACCCCACTGACGAGGTTTCAGTTCCAGAGGGTGCTAGCACTGACAATCGCTGCTGCGGGCATGGACCCGTGCGATTTTGGGACCCACTCCTTTAGGATAGGGGCTGCTACTGAGGCTACAGCCAGGGGTCAGAGTGCGGAGGAAGTGAAACAGTTGAGACGATGGTCCTTGAATTGCTTCAAAAGGTATGTGCGATTGCACATGTTGTAAAGATCAATTGACATGCACTCACGCTTCTTGTCTTTTGTTTGAATTACAGTTTCGCGAGCCTGTCACGCGGGCGGAATTTGCAGTCGACCCAGCACCAGGAGACCAGCGGTCAAGGACCACCGTCTGGAGAGAGAGTGGTATGGGTCGTGGGCCACTCATATGTGAGGCGCGCCGGGGACGTATTCAAAGCAGGTGACGCGACTCACGCAGCTGGGGAATACGGGTACAGAGTGGCCTTCCATGGGAAGGGCAGGCTCTGTTTTGACCAATTCGAATAATTTTTTGAGGGTCTCTTAGGGCGGCAAAGGTCACCGCCATCTGTAGTCATAGTACACCTGGGGGGCAATGACTTGGTGACACTGGGTAGACGGGTGTTGTTTGAACAAATTTTGTCTGCTGTTAGCTGGTTGGCTAAAAGAATCCCGGGGTGCACGATTGCCTGGTCCCACATGATTTCCAGGAAGGTATGGCGGGGGGGCCTTTCGGTGTCAGCACTGAACCATTCGGTGAAAAGGGTTAATAATAAAATTGGTAAATTGTTTCGCTCTTCGCAGTTGCATAGCATTCCTCACGGGTGTATTCGGGGTGATCTCATGTATCTGAATGATGGGGTTCACTTGTCCAGGGAGGGGAATGATTTACTCATAGGAGACTTCATAGCATGGCTAAGGGGTTTGAGGAAGCATGACCTTTAGGAGGAGTTGGGGGGGCCGGATAGTCGGTCAACTATCCGGCCTGTGGCGGTAAGGTCATGATCGGTGAGCAGTAATTTCAAGGTCCCTAGAGGGGGGCGCCACCCAGAATGGATGGGAGCGCCCGGGGGGAGGTGGCCATTGGCCCCTCCCACGGGGAGGCGGCACCCACTAAGGATGGGTCGCCTAGGGGGACACGGCCATAGGCCTCTCCCAGGGGGGGAGGCGGCTAGATGCCACTCCTACTAATTTCCCGGGGGCCGGATATCCGCGACGGCGGATGTAAATGTAAATGTAAATGTAAATGTAAATGTAAATGTGCTGGACTTGTAAAGCGCACAGCTGCCCGTAAGCGTCCCGGCGCTTGTTTAGGGAACCCGTCCTGGTATTCCCCTGTGAGAAACCACGGCAGGGTGTCCACAAGGTGAAAGCCAGGCATCCCGCCGCGAGGGGCCGTAGTGGAGATTAAGCAAGCTATTGCCCAGAGTCGCAGAGTGTGACCCCGTGAGTTGAGTAGGCACCAGAGCGAGAATTGTCGAGTCTGTGGAATTTTGAGCCCGAGACCCGCCGAGGTGGGGAATCGAACCCTGGTCCACGGTCGATATCAGCTTCCGGGTCTGCCGTCTCTAACCACTGAGCCACGCTTCTCCACTATAGATAGAGAGTGTGGGGATGGGGGGGGAGTCCACGCTGTCCGTCCTACAGATACCTCACACGGGAACTCGGACGACCTTTAAGATGGCGTCGAGTGGAAAGGGGGCCCCCACCACGACAAGGGAAGTTACAGTTGGCAATGAGGGTAGAGTCCTCTGCGCATGCACCACTCACACCGTGAGGGCGAGAGTTTTGGTAGTAGGGATCTGACAGCGGTTAAGACCTTGCCGTTGGCCCTTAATGCTAGGATGTACAATTTTAATTTAGAATGTATGCATTTGCAGGATGTTAGACTCGGCTAGGAAACCTTTGTATTAGAGATCTGTTAAGGTTAGCCAAAGAACATGTCTTCATCGAAATGTAATAAATGTAAAATTGTACATAATTATGAAACTTTTATTTAATGTTTTAAATTTTGTTTCATATTTTAATAAATACGGCCGGGAGGGTGACTCCCTCCCGCCTTCCAAAAGTTCAAACCTGTGTCCGACTTCTCCCATCCTTGGGGATTGTGTTGGGAGGGGGTGGCGGGCATCCCGGCCATATGAACCACATCCTGAAAAGTGGTTTACAACTGCGAAATATCTCAGCAAGGGACTTTATGGATAAAGTCAATGTGCAAGACAGTATTTTGGATTCTCACCTGATTAATCTGATGGCATGTCAGCGTGGTACTAATGAGTATTGGTACCGTCGTCATGGTGACTTAAAATGTATGCTGAGGAACTTAGGAACTCCCACATGGTTCCTCACTCTCAGCTGTGCTGAGTATGGCTGGGAAGACTTACTTGAATTTCTACGAGAGGCAAATGGAAACATTGAAAATATTGAATTCAAGACACCCGGAGAACTGTGCTCTTTGGATCCAGTGAATGTATGCAGGTACTTCAATCATAGATTTGAAGCTATGATGTCTTTCATCACGAACAAGAAAAATCCACCTCTTGGAGAGGTGTTGGATTTCTTCTGGAGAAAGGAGTATCAAGCAAGAGGTGCTCCTCATATACATATGCTGCTATGGATCAAAGATGCACCCAAATTTGGAACAGATCCGGATGACTTAGTGATGAATTTCATAGAACAGTATTCTACATGTGCTGTTCCAAAGACAAAGGAAGACAAAAGTCTAAGAGAACAAGTTTTAAGATTTCAAAGCCATCGTTGTGGAAAGTACTGTCGTCATAAATTCAGAAACAAGAACAAGTACTACACAAAATGTCGTTTTGGATTTCCACGATTTGTGATATCTAAAGGAAGAGTGAACAATTTGATGTCTTCGCTGCGACATAATGTGACAAGGAAATCACCCAAAAATACATACAATTAGAAGAGAAACGAAGAGTCCAAGAACATCAATGACTACAACCCAGTGATTTTGTCCATGTGGAATGCTAACATGGATATACAGTTTGTGGCTGACAACTGTAAGGCTGTGGCTCGGTATGTGACGTCTTACATCACAAAAAAAGAAAAGACAGAATTCAAGGATATGTGGGAGGACATTTCCCATGAAAAAAGCCTCAGTAAGAAGTTGTACAGTTTCAGTCTGAAGATGTTGTCACATCGAGAAATCGGAGCTTATGAATGTTCTGACCGGTTATCTTCAGCAAGTCTCTATGCCAAATCTAGGAGTATCATTTGGGCAAGTCTTGGTCTTGCTGCAACGCGTAATCGAGTTCTCAAACCTGTACGGGAAATTGAGTATTTGGCGGAGAAGGAGCCAAGCAGTACAGATATTTTGAAGACCAACATGTTGGATACATATTATCCAAATAGAAGCAGTCACTTGGAGAATGTTTGTCTGTATGAGGTTCTACAAAATTACATTTTCAAGAGGAACATCACAGAAGATATTGATAAAGGAGTGTACGCTGTAATTGGAAGTGAGGGATGTCTGGTCAGGCAAAAAAAATGTCTATTGGTAAATCATCGAAAATTGGATTGCGAATCTCCAGAAAGAAAAGAGTTTATCTATTTAGCTCTTTTGCAACTTTTCAAACCTTGGCGTGCAGAAGAGGAACTGCTTGGAGATTTCCTCTGTTATGAAGACTCTTTCAATGCAGCCAAGGAGTCCATAGAATGTCCTGCTTTCCCAAAATATTTAGAAATGTTGAATGCAGAAATCGAGCAGGAAGCAACAATAGCAGCCGAGATTGCTAGAGACAGTTCTCAGGACAGTCAGAGTTCTGTTTCATTGAGTTAGGATCCACTAGGAGGACCAGTTATTGAAAATGAAGCTGCCACTGCCATGATTGAAGTGGAAAGAGCCATGGCACATGCTCAGGAGGATGTGGTTTACTTCGAAGATTTAGATAGACAACTTAACGTTGAGCAGAGGAAAATATATGATGAAGTTACCAACCAAATTGATCATGGATTAAGTCATGAGAAGAAACAGTGCTCATGTACGTCGTTGAAGCCTATCCGATTGTACGTGAGTGGAGAAGCAGGAACTGGAAAAAGTTTCCTCATTAAAGCAATTTCATATTATTTGCAGAAAAGGACTGAGTCATCGCTGTCTTGTGTTGTCACCGCTCCAACTGGACTGGCAGCACATAATATTAAAGGTATGACTTTGCATCGTCTACTGATGCTGCCAGTGGAGAATGATAACAAATTACAATACCACAAGTTATCAGGAGATGCTTGTGTGTAGTATCTAGAGTCCTGAAGAAGATGAAACTTCTTATCATTGAAGAAGTAAGCATGGTTTCCAATGTCATGCTTGCCTTTGTGCATTTGAGAATGCAGGAAGTTCTTAAAACAGAGTATGATGTGTTATTTGGTGGCAAACACATCATTGTTTTCGGTGAACTTCTGCAGCTGACACCAGTGAAAGGACAACCAGTGTTTAAACAGCTTACGCATGAAGATACCAGGAAGTGCCTAGGGAGCATTGGTAACGTTAACATATGGTTAAACTTCAGTTATGCTGAGCTTCGTGAAAATATGCGTCAGGCGAAGGATGAAGATTACAAGAATATTCTACAAGATGTTAGAATCGGGAAAGTGACTGAGTGTGGGAAAGAAGCTTTACATGCACGATTACTGTCAAATTTGTTTCCAGAAGAAGACGTTCTGCCAGAGAATATTTTTCATACAATTACTGAGAAGAAATCTGGAATATGTTTGATGCCAACTCTTGCAGAATGTTCCATCTTCAACAACAAAATGTTGAATTTAGAGAACCAAGAGATTGTGAAACTGGAAGCTATTGACAGAAAAGAGCATATGGGTGCAACCATTGTTTTGTCTGAGAATTTGAAATCTAAATTGGATTCATTAGAGAAGACTATATCTAAAACTGCTGGTTTTGAAAAGACTCTGAATGTGTGCTTAAATTGCCGTATCATTTTGAGAAGAAATTTACATGTTGAAAGAGGTCTGGTAAATGGATCAATGGGTAATGTTGCTGATTTTGAGAAATACAGAAATAGGGATGGAATTGAATTTTTAAAAATTAAATAATTTGATGGCATTGATGAAGTACAGCTAATTGGTCGCTGCACAGCTAGGTTTCTGCTTGTAAAAGACTTATATGTTCGCCGTAAGCAATTTCCTGTTTGCTTGGCATATGCGGTGACAATCCATAAATCACAAGGTTTAAGTGTAGACAGTGCTTTGGTGAATATTGGCAGTTCTGTGTTCAAGCAGGGTATGGCTTATGTAGCATTGCCACGAGTCAGAACTTTATCGGGTTTGTACTTGATTGAGTGTGATGTCACAAACATTTGTGCGGATCTAGATTGTGTTATGGAATACAATAGGTTAAGAAGAGAGTATGCACCACATTTGCCTCAATATCCTTTGTTTGAGAAACGTGTGGTAGGCCGGAAATGAAGAAATGTCACTAATAGTAGGGAGGTTGTAGAAAAAAGACCAAAAGTCGATGAACCCAAAATTGTAAGCAGAAAGAAAATGAATTCTGTTGAAGATATTGTTGGTTTTCAATTTGAAAATAGTTCTGGTGTGAACTGCTATGCTAATGTAGTCTTTTCTCTAGAAACTTTAAAAGAACAGATTGTGATCAATTCGGAACAAAGTTTTTGCTGTTTGTTGAATTCTGTGTTAGAGAAATGTAGTGCTGATAGAACAAGAGTAGAAAGTGTGTCTGAAATTCGAAATCTGTTAGACGAATGTTCAGGTCAAACACAATTCTCTCAAAATATTCAGCAAGATTGTCAGGAGTTTTTAATGTATATGCTTAATGTATTGCAAGATGAAGGTGTAGATGTAGATCATCTGTTTGGCCTTTCTTATCAATGGCAGCATGACTGCGAGAATTGTACGTTATCAAGTATTACTAGTGTAGACTCAGAAAGATTTATATATTTAACTTTGCCAGACACTAAATCAGTATCCTTTGATAAGCTAGTAAAAGCAGCCGATCAAAACATGGAGTGTAGCCAATGTAAGTCTGCAATGCTGTCCACATTATTTATTCGAAGATATGGCCATTATGTCATTTTAATGTTCCAACGATGTAGGCCTGATGGAACAAAATTGACAACTTTAATTAAAAATGTTGTGGCTTCTCAGTTGTCAATATCAGGAAGGACTTTTCTAACTGCAGCAATTATATATCATGAGGGTCCTTCAACAACATCAGGACATTACACAACTTATTTGAAGTCTGGAAATGGCTGGTCATTCTGCAATGATTCTGTTTTAACTTTCAAAAAAAGATTGCCTTTTCACCATCAAAATTCTTACCTGGTGTTCTTACAACCAAAATTTTAGGAAAGGAATCTCAGGATTTGTTCTGAGGAATTTTAAGAGGTTCTAATGGCTCCTACACTATATAGCCTTGTGGATAAGTGTAGCACAGAGCGAAAATTGTTTTTTTTAATAAGCTAATTCAAGCAGCAGATCAAAAGAAGGAGTAGAGGTGATGTAAGTCTGTAATGCTGTCTACATTATTTATAGAAACTTATCGGTGAAATGTCATTTTACAATTCCAACTATATAAACCGGATGTAAATAAGTTGTCAAATCTAATTAAAAATGTTTTGGCTGCACAGTCGTCGATTTCAGGAAGAACATTTGTAACTGCAGCTATTATATGACATGATGGTCCTTTAACAACTTCAAGATATTACACAGCTTATTCGAAATTTAAAAAAGGCTGGTCTTTCGGCAATGATTAGAATTTGACTATGAAGCAATGTTGCCTTTTGACTTGTTTTCAGAAGTGAGAATTTAGGGTAGGTAACTGGATTATAATGATTCTAGGTGTTGTTGTAATTTAGGGGCATATTACCAACAACTAGCGATAATTTTTGTCTCTAACTTGTTTAGAGACAAAAATTATCGCCGCACATCGGCGATTTTTATCGCAGATAAACCTTGCTATTAACAAGGTTTATCGCAAATGCGATAAAAAACGGCCGAAATGCATGAATATCGCTGAAAAGTCAGCGATATTCATGCATTATCGAGCAAATGCTCTTAGCCATGTTATCCACCTCCCATTGGATAACATGGCTAAGAACTGCTCAGGGCAGGTGTTAGCTTTTGGAGATATTCCCGCTTAGCGCGAATATCTCCAAAAGTTGATAATAGGAGATAGCGATGTTAGCGACTGTTTTCAGTCTCTAACATCTTGGCACGCCCACTTTGCATCTCATTAGTGATAAATATCACTGACATGCAAAGTGGGGCCCAAGATGGTCGCTATCTCCTACTAGCTGTCGCTAACTGGTGTTAGCGACAGCTTGGTAATAGGGAGATAATTTTATCTCCGCTTTCTTGGCTTTTAAAGCCAAAAAAGCAGAGATAAACCCTCTTGATAATATGCCCCCTAGTGTGCTGTTTTAAATTGCTTTGTATGTCTAATTTTTCTTAAAACGATAGAGCTTATCTTTCAGAAAGTGGCGGGTAGAAAATAATAACAGCACAACAGAGTATAAGCTGTTCTTAGGACATCCTTTGACGTCATGGAAAGTAAGTTACTTTTGAGGAGTTCTGAGTTCTGATTGATTATATTATATGGGTTTTTTAAACACAATCATTTTGATTGTGGGTTTTTTTCCCCGCTGTTATATGATGAATACTTTCAACTCACTGTTTTCAGTGAAATTTGATATATTCTGAGAAAAGCAAAAATAAACCATTTAATATGTATAATTAATTCTGTACTTTGAATTGTGATTTTTAATATGTACTCGTCTTGTCTCATGCTCACTCATCTTTTACTACTTTCTATCAATTTTAAAAATTTTGTTCTCTCATTCACAGATTGAAAGTATAAAAATAACACATGACTAAGTTAACGATAATTATAAGGTAAGTGTTTAGTACTCATTCTGTTACATCTCTTTTACATTTAACTTTTATTAGTACCACTGCTTCATTTCTTTATCCCTCAGTTTCCTGCCTTTGCTACTTCCCTAATTCCGTTTTCTATTACTTTTTTTACTCTACTCTTTCCACTCCTGTTCTCATTCCCTCTTTAAACAGTATCTCTATGTTACTCCCTCTAACTGTCTTTCTTTTAACGTTACTCTCAGTTTACTTACTCTTTTTTTTTTTTTTTTTTTGGAGTTCGCTCCCGGTTCGCGTACCGGCGCGCGAACCGGGAAGCGAACCAAAAGAAATAGAGGTTGTCAGAGTGCTAAACATTCTAGCAATTTCTTATAAAGGGGAGGTAGTTCTGAAAAGAACTTTTTTTTATTATTTTTGTTGTTTTATATTTTTTTTATTATTTTTCTGAACATTTTTTTTTGTATTTTTTTAACGGTTTTATATTTTTTTGTTTTTTTGATGGGGGGAAACAAAAATGATTCATTATGAAGGGCTCAACAGGAGCAACAAAAAAAATATATATTTATTTCCTGGGGCGTTTTGCACATTTGTGATTGTCAATTGCTTTATTAATTAAGTTTATGCTGCTCTCTCTGAAGCAAATGAGTTGGCCACAAAAAATGCATACATGCTTCAGATTGCCAAATTTCATTTGACTATTTGGGACCATCTCCCTCGCCTCTGGTCCCGTCACTGCCTCTTCATTGGTGGATGTACTGGCCACAGGTCGGGGGTTATCCACCAGATGACGTAGTTGTGCAGCACTGTAATTTATAGGGTGCCACCTTTCCATATGGCGATTAATGGTATAATTACCATAACTGTATTTCTTTTCTGTTCCTCTGGACAGTTCGTCTTTACAAATCAGGCAGGTAACATACCGGGCATTTACCTTTTTTTGTTCCGGGGGTATTGAAAAAAATTGCCAAATATAACTCTCTTTAACATGGGACCTCCTTGGCTCTTCAGGTAAAAACCTCCCTGTCCCTTGCTCCTCTTCCTCTTCTTCCTCCTCTTGTTGTAGGATGACCTGAGGAGGTGGTCCTCTCTTCCAAGGAGGTTGTGGTGGTGGTGGGGGACCACCAGCTGCAGCAATCAATGAAGCCATTTCTATGGTATTCAAAAAAGGTCTTTCTCCCATAAAAATGAAAGTCAGAGTGAGGAAAAAAGGTGGGGCTTTCATCATTTGGGAAAAAAAAATGTTCTAAACCAATGAAAAGTGTTATTTTTAGGTCATATGACCAAGCCTTCCATCATTAGGAAACCAAAAGTAAAATGAACCAATGGAAAGTTTTATAAACAAGTCACATGACCTGTTATGCTTACGTTACGCGCTCCGTGCCGCGCCCCGGATCGCTTCCGGGGCGCTGCGCTTCGCGCCTCGGTTTGCGTTCCGGAGCGCTTCCGGTGCACTAACGCGGCGCGTCATGAGACGCATTACGCGGTAACGTGATAAGTCGCGCTTACGCGACGCGTCCCGATGTTGCTTTCTAACGCGGTAGTTGCGCTAACAGAACGTTTACCCGTTCGCGGACCGGGTCGCGGAACAAAATGAAGCTAACGGGAAGCTGCCCGGTTCGCGGACCGGCAGCGAAACAAAAAAAAATAATAAAAAAATATATAAATAAAAAAATTATATTACAAAAATATAGAATATATTTTTGAATTAGAATAAGAATACATTTTACAGCTTTTGATATTTGCTATTAAAAAACCATTGAAATTCACTGAAAAAACCATAGGTTATAGGCCATATATAGTTAGGAATTAGCATTTACAAAACCTTGAAAATTCACTGAAAAAACCATAGGTTATAGACCATATATAGTTAGGGATTAGCATTTACAAAACCTTATTTAACTCGCACAAAACCATTGAAATTTGCATACATAGTTAGTTGCACTAACTATATATCGCGCACCCGCAATCCACTGCTGATCATGTCACATATTACATCATTCATGACATGGTCAGTGACATCACTGATGACATCACTGATGACAACATCCAGTGACTGTATGTTTCTGTAGAGGTAAAATATGTCTTACATATTGAAGAATGAGTGGATGTATAAGTGTCTGGATGAAGGATTTAGTAGGTGCATGACTGACTGTATGAGTGAGTGATTAAATGTGTCTCACTGAGTGCATGGGTAAGTGACTAAACTGTCTTAAATTGTGCATCATTATGTCTGTTGTTCTGTAAACTGCTGCATGTGTTAATTAGTAGCTATATGAGTAACTATAAGGGTTATTGATTGGTTACATATGTACTTACTTTGACATGTAGCACTGAGATATCCATTCACTCACCAATACACTCATGCACACAGTCAACCGCCCATACAGCTGATTCCACATGCACCTTTGAACCCATACATCTAGTGAATCAACTTATCACACATCTATGCACAGAGTCACACACCTCCCAGCCATCCACACACACACACTCACTCTCCCATACAAATACTTGGGCAACCAATCAATAACCCTTACCCTTACCAACCAAAACTCTTCCTTTTCAGCAAGAAAATGGGTCGCACTCCAGTGGATGTATTAAAGGTTTTAAGTCAATTTATTGCATATGGTTCCCATCCATCAAAACACACCAACGTGTTTCGAACTCAACCGAGTTCTTGTTCATGGTAACGCCCCCTTCTTTCCTGCTAAATTTAACAACACTAATCAGGTGATGTCATTTCCTGTAGCTGCTTGAACGGGGAATTATGGTTATTGTAGTTACTACGTGATATTTTGTGCATATCCAAGTGGCACATTGCGTATTCTTATCTCAATATACAAATGCATAAAGTCGAAATGAAATATTTCTTTTAAACATGAGACTTTCATCAGTCTGTTGCGCTATTTTTGCATTGTTAACTGCCTCGAGTGGCTTTATAATTCATACAACCCTCTATGTGTGATTTGCCTCTAGTGGTTGAACCTCATATACATTAATTTGTCAATGGCATATATTCCATTACTCTTTTCCTTACTTAAACCACACTAAACATTGTAACTGTTGACTTATGCATTACCTGATTTCTCATGGCAATGTGATACATAAAATAAATCAAAAACAAACAAATAAATGTATCCGTGGGTTAAAAGACTGAAACATTACTATATATCTATTATACAATATCAAAGACTTCATCAATTTCATAACACATCCAATCCAATTTACCGATGTATATACATCTCCTCATTTTAATTGAGTCCACGAGGGGTCGTTGAACGTAAACTGAGAATGTATCTTGACTCTTTCATTCTCAGAGATTTTTCCCAGTCTCCACCTCTCATCTGCTTTTTCACCGTGTCGATTCCAAAAAAGTTTAAACATTTCCAGTTACTTTAGTGGTGCGTTTCCATGTGCTTGGCAACTGCATTACTTTTTTCCTGATGTATGGTTGCTCTCACGTGTTCTAAAATGCATTTCTTTAATTCACATTTCGTACTGCCAACATATTTGATTTGGCACGGACACTCGATTACATAAATGGCATATTGTGTCTTACAAGTGATGAGTTCCTGTATATTCCAGATTTTTCCATCTGCCAGCATCACATTTTGTAAATTTTTGGCGATTTGACATACTTTACAGTTAAAGCATTTTTTAAACCCCTTACTTTGCAGCCATGATTTCTTTTTTTCTTTACGAAAATGACTATGTGTTAGTCGATCTTTCAGATTGGCTGCTCTCCGATAGGTTACCTGCGGTGCATCTCCCACTATCGGTCCAATAGTGCATCTAATTTCAACATTTTCCAATTTTTCTTCAGTATGTTCCTAATCTGAGCTGCTTCTTTTGAGAGGGTTGTTATAAATCTTATGGGTTCATTATCATATTTTTCGATGGCATCCTCCTGAGTTGGTTGTAAAAGATCATCCCTTCGTTTTTGGTTAGCTCGATCCCATCCTTTTTCAATATGTTTCTTTGAATACCCTCTTCTCTCGAATCTTTTTGCAGTTGATGCACTTTGTTTTTCCCATTGTGTGTCTTTAGAACATATTCTTCGGAGTCTAAAGAATTCGCCATAAGGAATGTTTTGAAATAAACATTGCTGATGGAAACTGCTGGCATGCAGCGTTGCATTAGTTGCTGTCTTTTTCCTATGAAGGGTGGTATGTATCTGGTTCAATGCTATGTAAATTTCTCTATCCAAGAAAATGACTCTCTTTTCACTTAATTCCTATGTGAATTTAAAGTTAGCAGGTGTTTTGTTCAAGATTTCAAAATACTCCTTGAATTCATTTTCCGATTCATCCCAAACTAACAGGAGGTCGTCGATGAATCGCAACCAAAGTATAGTTTTGTTCAGGTAAAAATCATTCTCTGCTTGTCAAGCCTATTTCTGCTCCCACCACCCCATGGTGAGGCAGGCAAAACTGGGGCTGAAAGAAAAACCCATGGCAGTTCTTTTGATTTGGACAAATATGTCCTCGCCAAAAGAAAAAACATTTTGATTTAGGCACATTCTCATCATTTCTTCCAGCATGTTGTTATGTCGGGAATAGTGGATTTTTCTTTCTTGCAGAAAAAAGTTGCATGCTGAGATGCCGATTTCATGATCTATATTCGTATATAACGAAATGACATCCATTGTTATTAACTTAAATGATAACATCCTGGGAATTCCATTTAAGTGTTTCAACATGTCTGTTGTGTCTTTGATGTAAGAGCTTAATTTTGAAACATAGGGTAGTCTGTTGCGCAAAAATAGCGCAACAGACTGATGAAAGTCTCACGTTTAAAAGAAATATTTCATTTGATGCTTTTCAATTTTATTTCATGTTGATTGACTTTATGCACTTGTATAATGAGAAATGAATACGCAATATGTCACTTGGATTTGCACAAAATATAACTTAGTAACTACAATAACCATAATGCTCCGTTCAAGCAGCTACAGGAAATGACATCACCTGATTAGTGTTGTTAAATTTAGCAGGAAAGAACGGGGCGTTACCGTGAACAAGAACTCGGCTGAGTTCGAAACGCGTTGGTGTGTTTTGATGGATGGGAACCATATGCAATAAATTGACTTAAAACCTTTAATACATCCACTGGAGTGCGACCCATTTTCTTGCTGAAAAGGAAGAGTTTTGATTTATTTAGCGGTCTTGCTCAAACCGCGGGATAACGCACGGCTACAAGCAGCGCCTAGACTGTGAAATGGGCAATTGGATTGTAAATATATGTATATATATATATATATATATATATATATATATATATATATATATATATATATATATATATATATATATTACCTACTGGCGGTCGCCAGTAGGTATATATAGTTAGGATTTTTTCCCTATGGGATTTCTGAAAATTCTATGTCTAATAACTTTGGCGTTTGTGGACGGAATCGGCTGAAATTTTCAGGAAAATGGCACATTTTGTTTCTGAGCAGCTCCTGGAAATTTGGGGGGGTTTCGTCAAGGGGGGGCTGAGAAAAAAGGGGGGTCCCAAAACGCGTTTTTCCCATTCATTTTTCCATAGGGCGGTTGGACTCACTTTTAGCTCGAACGGCTGAATGGATTTGCACGAAACTTGGCAAAATTGTAGGGACTGTTAGCCCGATGTGCCTTTGCTAGGTCTCAATATATGTGCTTCAGTGGATTTTGAGAAATTAACGTTTAAATCAAGATATATATCTGTAACAGCGCTCCGGGCAGCGATCCGGTTCGCGTACTTTTCGCTTATCGGAACTTTGCGAAGCGAAGCTGATTGGCTCTCCGGTGTCTGTCAACATTCTAAACAGTCCGGTGCGGCCGCCATCTTGTCTCTCGGTAGGATCGAGAGACAAGAGGAGGCCAAAACAAAGGAGGAAATGAAGGAAAGGGGGCAAGGTAGACCCCTTCTGACCCCCTAGGATTGATGAGGGGATATTATAGAGCCACGCTGGGCCCAAAAAAAAAAAAAAAAAATCCGTTTTTTCCGCCGTAGAGACGCGTCTTGGTACGCGAACCGGGCAGCTAACCAGGAAGCTAACCGGCAGTGTAACGGGAGTCTGACGGGTAGCTGATTGGCTGTCAACATTGTAAACAGTTCGGAGCGGCCGCCATCTTGTCTCTCGGTAGGATCGAGAGACAAGAGGAGGCCAAAACAAAGGGGGAAATGAAGGAAAGGGGCAAGGTAGACCCCTTCTGACCCCCTAGGATTGATGAGGGGATATTATAGAGCCACGCTGGGCCCAAAAAAAAAAAAAAAAATTCCGATTTTTTCGCCGTAGAGACGCGTCTTGGTACGCGAACCGGGCAGCTAACCGGCAGTGTAACGGGAGTCTGAGGAGAAGCTGATTGGCTGTTATCTTTGTAAACAGTCTGGAGCGGCCGCCATCTTGTCTTTCTGTGGGATCGAGAGACAAGAGGTGGAAAAAAGGTGTAAATGAATGAAAGGGGTAAGGCAGACCCCTCCTGAACCCCTAGGATTGATGAGGGGGCTATTAAAGTTCCCTGGGGGTGAAAAAAAAAATGCGATTTTTCGCGGTAAAGGTGCTTCCTGGTACGTTAACCGGGCAGCTAACCGGCAGCGTAACGGAACTCCGACATATTGTGTTTTTTGAACGTTTGTGATATGTGCACGTGTGGATTTTGTCTAATTAAGGGTAAAAAAAATATATATATCTTTAAGCGTGTTCTGGCGCGCTTACGTTTTGGGTTTGGTTTGCGCTGCAGAGACGATACGTCACGGTTATGCGATGCATCATGAGGCGTCTCACGGGCTACGTGATACGTCACTTAATAAAGAATATATTTTACAGCTATAGATATTAGCTTTTAAAAAACCAATGAAATTCACAGAAAAAACCATAGGTTATAGACCATATATAGTTAGGAATTTGCATTTACAAAACCTTGAAAATTCACTGAAAAAACCATAGGTTATAGACCATATATAGTTAGGGATTAGCATTTAAAAAACCTTATTTTATTTGCACAAAACCATTGAAATTCCATATATAGTTAGTTGCACTAACTATATATCGCGGACCCGCAATCCACTGCTAATGATGTCACATATTACATCATTCATGACATGGTCAGTGACATCACTGATGACATCACTGATGACATCTCAAATGACATCACCGATGACATCACTGATGACATCTCAAATGACATCACTGATGACATCACTGACATCTCATTTGACATTACTGATTACATCACTGATGATATCATTTATGTGATAATACATCTTCAGACTCTAATATAACCTTAGATACACTCAGTGTAAACAGGCACTCACAGACTGTCACACATCCATGGAGTTACTCACACACCTAGTCAGTCATGCAAAGAATCAATCACATCTCCATTTCCTCAACTATACAGTTATACACACCTTACTTATTCAAACATATAGTAACACATATTTACTCTCTTATACAATCCTTGATACAAGTTCACAATGATTCATACAGCCACTCACACATTCACTGGCTCTTATGTTCAGTTATTTATATATGTCAACTCTCACATGGAGTGTGTTTTACATATGTACTTACTTTGACATGTAGCACTGAGATATCCATTCACTCACCAATATACTCATGCACACAGTAAACTGTCCATACAGCTGTTTCTACATGCACTTTTGAACCCATACACCTAGGGAATCAACTGCTCACACATCTATGCACAGAGTTATACACCTCCCAGCCACCCACACACATACTCAGTCTCCCATACAAATACTTGGGCAACCATTCAATAACCCATATAGTTACTGATATAGCTACTGATTTAAACATGCAGCAGTTTACAGAACAACATAAATAATGATTGCCAAATTAAGACACTTTAATCACTAACCCATACACTCAGTGAGACACATTTAATCATTCTCTCATACAGTCAGTCATGCACCTACTAAATCCTTCATCCAGACACTTATACATCCACTCATTCTTCAATATGTAAGACATATTTTAACTTTACAGAAACATACAGTCACTGGGTGTTGTCATCAGTGATGTCATCAGTGATGTCATCGGTGATGTCATTTGAGATGTCATCAGTGATGTCATCAGTGATGTCACTGACCATGTCATGAATGATGTAATATGTGACATCATTAGCAGTGGATTGCGGGTCCGCGATATATAGTTAGTGCAACTAACTATATATGGAATTTCAATGGTTTTGTGCAAATAAAATAAGGTTTTTTAAATGCTAATCCCTAACTATATATGGTCTATAACCTATGGTTTTTTCAGTGAATATATATATATATATATATATATATATATATATATATATATATATATATATATTACCTACTGGCGATAGCCAGTAGGTATATATAGTTAGGATTTTTTCTCTATGGGATTTCTGAAAATTCTATGCCTAATAACTTTGGCGTTTGTGGACGGAATTGGCTGAAATTTTCAGGAAAATGGCACATTTTGTTTCTGAGCAGCTCCTGGAAATTTGGGGGGGGGGTTCGTCAAGGGGGGGCCGAGAAAAAAGGGGGGTCCCAAAACGCGTTTTTCCCATGTTAATTTCCATAGGGCGGTTGGCCTCACTTTTAGCCCGAACGGCTGAATGGATTTCCACGAAACTTGGCAAAATTGTAGGGACTGTTAGCCCGATGTGCCTTTGCTAGGTCTCAATATATGTGCTTCAGTGGATTTTGAGAAATTAACGTTTAAAACAAGATATATATCTGTAACAGCGCTCCGGGTAGCGATTAAGCATGGGCGAATTTTGCGGATCTCGCGTTCGCGAATTTTGCGGATTTGCGGATTCGCAATCCGCAAAATCCGCGAATTCCCGCGAATTTGAGGATTTTTTTTTTTTTGTGTTCGCCCGTGTTTCTGCCAGTTCGCAAGGGTTTTTACAATTTCGCAATTTGCGAACTTACCTGTCGGGTCGCAAGTTTTGCGAACTTGTTGTTTCTACGTGTCCAGCCTGTTTGGGACACTCTTCTTCATCACTGCCACTCTCTGTCACCACTGCCACTCTCTGACTACTCATGCCACCCTCTGGCCCACCCATGCCACCCTCTGTTTCATCACCACACCCTCTGGTTGTCCAGTGTACATTATTTTCGGCAAAGCAAAGCACACCTTCCCTGCCTCAAGTGACCTGAATTAATTTGGGGCTGATTAATGTGTCACAGAATATTTTTTTAGCTGGCACCTGCTTCCTTAGTGCGCCCTGATTAGTGATCTTTTGCACTTGCTAAGTGCTTTCATTGTTGCAAAATTAGTTACAACACCTGCCCTGCCCCAACTGACAATAATGAATTAGGGGCTGATTAATGGATTTTAACTTCCAGCCTGGCTCCTGCTTGTCTCCCTTAGCTGTAATTCAGGACCTTTGTGGCATATGTGTAACTATTCTGAGGTTCAGAGCAGGGTCACATAATAGTTTCAACTGGCAACTGAACTCTGGAGGGGCCCCTCAGGAAGCACTACAGGAAATGGCTACTAATGATGAGCCTGAACTTTTGAACCTGGTAAGTAGTTACTTTCAGTTTTGCTAAGATCGTATTTCTGCAATTTTGCACTTATTCGCGGGGCGCGAACTCACGCGAACAGTGCGAGCAGTGCGAGCAAAATCCGCTGCTCGCGGATTTGCGGATTTTGCGGGAAATTCGCAAATCTCGCGGATTGCGGATTTCCCGAAAATCCGCAAAATCCGCGAGCGGAACGGATTTTCCGCCCATGCCTAGTAGCGATCCGGTTAGCGAACTTTTCGCGTATCGGAACTTTGCGAAGCGAAGCTGATTGGTTCTCCGGTGTCTGTCAACATTCTAAACAGTCCGGAGCGGCCGCCATCTTGTCTCTCGGTAGGATCGAGAGACAAGAGGAGGCCAAAACAAAGGGGGAAATGAAGGAAAGGGGGCAAGGTAGACCCTTCTGACCCCCTAGGATTGATAAGGGGGATATTATAGAGCCACGCGGGGCCCCAAAAAAAATAAAAAAATCCGATTTTTCGCCGTAGAGACGCGTCTTGGTAAGCGAACCGGGCAGCTAACCGGGCAGCTAACCGGGAAGCTAACCGGCAGTGTAACGGGAGTCTGAGGAGTAACTGATTGGCTGTCAACATTGTAAACAGTCCGGAGCGGCCGCCATCTTGTCTCTCGGTAGGATCGAGAGACAAGAGGAGACCAAAACAAAGGGGGAAATGAAGGAAAGAGGGCAAGGTAGACCCCTTCTGACCCCATAGGATTGATGAGGGGGATATTATAAAGCCACGCGGGGCCAAAAAAAAAAAAAAAAAAATCCGATTTTTTCGCCGTAGAGACGCGTCTTAGTACGCGAGCCGGGCAGCTAACCGGACAGCTAACCGGGAAGCTAACCGGCAGTGTAACGGGAGTCTGAGGAGTAGCTGATTGGCTGTCAACATTGTAAACAGTCCGGAGCGGCCGCCATCTTGTCTCTCGGTAGGATCGAGAGACAAGAGGTGGAAAAAAAAAAGGTGTAAATGAATGAAAGGGGTAAGGCAGACCCCTCCTGAACCCCTAGGATTGATGAGGGGGCTATTAAAGTTCCCTGCGGGGCAAAAGAAAAAAAAATGCGATTTTTCGCGGTAAAGGTGCTTCCTGGTACGTTAACCGGGCAGCTAACCGGCAGCGTAACGGGAGTCCGACATATTGTGTTTTTTGAACGTTTGTGATATGTGCATGTGTGGATTTTGTCTAATTAAGGTTAAAAAAATATATATATATCTTTAAGTGTGTTCTGGCGCGCTTACGTTTTGGGTTTGGTTTGCGCTGCAGAGACGATACGTCACGGTTATGTGATGCATCATGAGGCGTCTCACGGGCTACGTGATACGTCACTTAATAAAGAATATATTTTACAGCTATAGATATTAGCTTTTAAAAAACCATTGAAATTCACAGAAAAAAACATAGGTTATAGACCATATATAGTTAGGAATTTGCATTTACAAAACCTTGAAAATTCACTGAAAAAACCATAGGTTATAGACCATATATAGTTAGGGATTAGCATTTAAAAAACCTTATTTTATTTGCACAAAACCATTGAAATTCCATATATAGTTAGTTGCACTAACTATATATCGCGGACCCGCAATCCACTGCTAATGATGTCACATATTACATCATTCATGACATGGTCAGTGACATCACTGATGACATCACTGATGACATCTCAAATGACATCACTGATGACATCACTGATGACATCACTGACATCTCATTTGACATTACTGATTACATCACTGATGATATCATTTATGTGATAATACATCTTCAGACTCTAATATAACCTTAGATACACTCAGTGTAAACAGGCACTCACAGACTGTCACACATCCATGGAGTTACTCACACACCTAGTCAGTCATGCAAAGAATCAATCACATCTCCATTTCCTCAACTACACAGTTATACACACCTTACTTATTCAAACATATAGTAACACATATTTACTCTCTTATACAATCCTTGATACAAGTTCACAATGATTCATACAGCCACTCACACATTCACTGGCTCTTATGTTCAGTTATTTATATATGTCAACTCTCAAATGGAGTGTGTTTTACATATGTACTTACTTTGACATGTAGCACTGAGATATCCATTCACTCACCAATATACTCATGCACACAGTCAACTGTCCATACAGCTGTTTCTACATGCACTTTTGAACCCATACACCTAGGGAATCAACTGCTCACACATCTATGCACAGAGTTATACACCTCCCAGCCACCCACACACATACTCAGTCCCCCATACAAATACTTGGGCAACCATTCAATAACCCATATAGTTACTGATATAGCTACTGATTTAAACATGCAGCAGTTTACAGAACAACATAAATAATGATTGCCAAATTAAGACACTTTAATCACTAACCCATACACTCAGTGACACACATTTAATCATTCTCTCATACAGTCAGTCATGCACCTACTAAATCCTTCATCCAGACACTTATACATCCACTCATTCTTCAATATGTAAGACATATTTTAACTTTACAGAAACATACAGTCACTGGGTGTTGTCATCAGTGATGTCATCAGTGATGTCATCAGTGATGTCATTTGAGATGTCATCAGTGATGTCATCAGTGATGTCACTGACCATGTCATGAATGATGTAATATGTGACATCATTAGCAGTGGATTGCGGGTCCGCGATATATAGTTAGTGCAACTAACTATATATGGAATTTCAATGGTTTTGTGCAAATAAAATAAGGTTTTTTAAATGCTAATCCCTAACTATATATGGTCTATAACCTATGGTTTTTTCAGTGAATATATATATATATTACCTACTGGCGTGTCGCCAGTAGGTATATATAGTTAGGATTTTTTCCCTATGGGATTTTTGAAAATTCTATGTCTAATAACTTTGGCGTTTGTGGACGGAATCGGCTGAAATTTTCAGAAAAATGGCACATTTCGTTTCTGAGCAGCCCCCGGAAATTTGGGGGGGTTTCCTCAAGGGGGGGTTGAGAAAAAAGGGGGGTCCCAAAACGCATTTTCCCCATGTTAATTTCCATAGGGCGGTTGGCCTCACTTTTAGCTCGAACGGCTGAATGGATTTGCACGAAACTTGGCAAAATTGTAGGGACTGTTAGCCCGATGTGCCTTTGCTAGGTCTCAATATATGTGCTCCAGTGGATTTTGAGAAATTAACGTTCAAAACAAGATATATATCTGTAACAGCGCTCCGGGCTGCGCTCCGGTCCGCTTACTTTTCGCGAAACGGAACTTTGCGATGCGAAGCTGATTGGCTCCCCGGTGTCTGTCAACATTCTAAACAGTCCGGAGCGGCCGCCATCTTGTCTCTCGGTAGGATCGAGAGAGAAGAAGAGGTGAAAAACGAAGGGGGAATTTAATGAAAGGGGGCAAGGTATACCCCTCTTGACCCCCTAGGAATGTTGTTGGGGTTATTAAAGGGTCCTGTGGGGAAAATAAAAAAATAAAAAATTTTCACGGTAGAAGCGCTTCCCGGGCCGCGAACTGGGCCGCAAACTGGTAGCGAAACGGGAATTCGCCATTTTGTGCTTCGTTTTAATTAAATTACTAGGTATAAGGGGGTGCGGGAGACGTATCCTAATCCCTTATGTTTTCTGAGGGTGGCTGAGGAGGCTCATATATGTTGATATATGTCTTCCAGCGGCTGTGCGTGCTCCATCTTGTCTCTCGGTAGGATCGAGAGAGAAGAAGAGGTGAAAAACGAAGGGGGAATTTAATGAAAGGGGGCAAGGTATTCCCCTCTTGACCCCCTAGGAATGATGTTGGGGTTATTAAAGGGTCCCGTGGGGAAAAAAAATTGATTTTTCACGGTAGAAGCGCTTCCCGGGCCGCAAACTGGTAGCGAAACGGGAATTCGCCATTTTGTGTTTTGTTTTAATTAAATTACTAGGTATAAGGGGGTGCGGGAGACGTATCCTGATCCCTTATGTTTTCTGAGGGTGGCTGAGGAGGCTCATATATGTTGATACATGTCTTCCAGCGGCTGTGCGTGAGCTTTTTTTTTTTTTTGCTGCGTGACGTCTGTTAACGTTCGATTTGATGGAAATCAGGAAGTGTTGACCGCCAATTTGTCAGTGCGATAAAATATTTTGTTATAAATGAATCCTTATTGATAAACATTGTCTGCGCCATCTTGCCTTTTTTCCAATGCCACAATTTTGTCGTGCACGGCGGCCATTGTAGATGCCAGGCCGGTCCCAGGCTATCACCTAGCCCTGCGGATGTAGTTTATGGCCCCAGCTGTAGAGAATCCAGACATGCCAACCCTCCCGATTCAGGCGTGAGACTACTGATTTCAGTGCTAGTCTCCCGCCTCCCGATTTCTGCAAGCAAAAACCCGGGGGCATATTACCAACAACTAGCGATAATTTTTGTCTCTAACTTGTTTAGAGACAAAAATTATCGCCGCACATCGGCGATTTTTATCGCAGATAAACCTTGCTATTAGCAAGGTTTATCGCAAATGCGATAAAAAACGGCCGCAATGCATGAATATCGCTGAAAAGTCAGCGATATTCATGCATTATCGAGCAAATGCTCTTAGCCATGTTATCCACCTCCCATTGGATAACATGGCTAAGAACTGCTCACGGCAGGTGTTAGCTTTTGGAGATATTCGTGCTTAGCGCGAATATCTCCAAAAGTTGGTAATAGGAGATAGCGATGTTAGGGACTGTTTCCAGTCGAAACATCTTGGCACGCCCACTTTGCATGTCATTAGTGATAAATATCACTGACATGCAAAGCGGGGCCCAAGATGGTCGCTATCTCCTTTTAGCTGTCACTAACTGGTGTTAGCGACAGCTTGGTAATAGGGAGATAATTTTATCTCCGCTTTCTTGGCTTTTAAAGCCAAAAAAGCGGAGATAAACCCCCTTGATAATATGCCCCACGATTCCTCTGGGGTTTCAGGTGACAGGGCTTGGTATTGTGTTACGTGGTAATTCTTCCAGGAAACGTCAGAGGGTCGATGCAGGGGTTCTAGAAGGGGTGATAAACCATTTAAGCCTCATGAACAAGCGCATGGTCTTTTAAAGATCTGTGAAGTACTCGGGGCGGCGGTGTGTGTGTGTTCTCTTTCAGGAGCGGGCGGGGGGGGGCACTGCCAGCAACTTGCCAGGCCAGGCAGTGTTCAACACTTGCATCACCCTTTCTCTGCCTGCTATTGCGCTCCATGCTTCGGAAAGGTAAGAAAAAGAACGTGCATTTGAGTTTGAAATGTCCGATCCTCTAGCAGTACACTTGCAAAGCCCACACATGACAATAACCCGATTCAAGGCCCCATTCACCCGATTTTTTAAAAATATATAGCACTCCAACAAAGTAGGATTATAAAACTTTATTAACTTTTAAATATAACGAACGCAACAAAAACTGTAAATACATTTAAACATTTTTTGACAAAAAAAAGCAACAATGGTCAGAAGCTGTCTTTTGTGCGAATAGTCCCAAGGCAGCACAACGTGCTGAGTTCTGGACGGCACCCAGGTGATGTCACCTGGGTGCCGCACTGGTTTTTGGTTTCCTACAATGCAGCTCAGAAAAACAGCGTGGGGCGTCCCGGGTGGTGCGGGGGGAGGCCTCGTCAGTAGCGGTCTGTTGTGCGAATAGTCCCAAGGCAGCAGAACGCGCTGAGATGTGTATGGCACCCAGGTGATGTCCAGTAAACTGCCGCACTGGTTTTGGTATCCTACAATGCTGCTCCGAAAATTGGCATGGGGCGGCCCGGGGGGGGCGTGGGGGAGGCGGCGTGAACGGGCCTCCCCAGGTGGCGGCCATCCAGCTGAGTTGCGCCCGCTCTTGCGGCTACAGCGTCTCGCTCATCATGTAGTTGACTTCCGCCCACTCTTGCAGTGCAGCGATAGGCGGCTGCCACAGGACTCTTAAAATGGCGGACGGCTCTTCGGTTTTGGGCCTGGTCCACTAAAATGGCCCTGGGATACCTTGGAACTCGGACGCTTGCCTGCTAGGGCTTGGGCTCCATTCTCGAAAGCGTCCCCTCAGCCGTGAAGATTCTACAAAAGTCTTGGGGGCCCTCGACTCCTGCAGGCTTCCGGTGGGGAGCGGCTGCCATGATTGCTCGCGGAATGACCACGACGGAGCCACGAGATGGTGGTGCTCTCATGCTGACGCCAGCTTCAGTCTGAAACATCCAGAAACAAGGTGGGGCTTTCATCGTTTGGGAAACAAAATGTTCTAAGCCAATGAAAAGTGTTATTTTTAGGTCATATGACCAAGCCTTCCATCTTTAGGAAACCAAAAGTAAAATGAACCAATGAAAAGTTTTATAAACAAGTCACATGACCTGTTATGCGGCATAGGGCTACAAAAAGCGTAGAAAATCCGTTGGCACGTGAGGCGGTGTCAGTAGCGGACCGATGTGCGAATAGGCCGAAGGCAGCACAACGCGCCGAGATCCGGATGGCACCGAATTAGTGTCCAGCAAGTTGCTGCACTGGTGTGGCTATCCTACAATGCTGCGCCGAAAGTCGGCGTGGGGCGCCCCATTGGCCTGTGAGGTCGCGTCAGTCAGTGGGGGCTGTGCGTCTCCCCCAAGATGGAGGCTCCTCGGCTGCAGTGGAGCGCCCCTTAGCGTTTCACTCGCCGTCCAACTGAGTTGCGTCCGCACTTGCGGCTACAGTAGGCCGAAGGCAGCACAACGCGCCGAGATCCAGATGGCACCGAGGTGGTGTCCAGCAAGTTGCCGCACTGGTGTGGCCATCCTACAATGCTGCGCCGAAAGACGGCGTGTCCAGCTGAGTTGCGGTCACTCTTGCGGTACAGTGACTCGAACGCGCAGAGATCCGGATGGCACCGAGGTGGTGTCCAGCAAATTGCCGCACTGGTGTGGCCATCCTACAATGCTGCGCCGAAAGACGGCGTGTCCAGCTGAGTTTCTCCCGCTCTTGCGGTACAGTGACTCGAACGCGCCGAGATCCGGATGGCACCGAGGTGGTGTCCAGCAAGTTGCCGCACTGGTGTGGCCATCCTACAATGCTGCGCCGAAAGTCGGCGTGGGGTGCCCCGTTGGC
This sequence comes from Lissotriton vulgaris, assembly GCF_964263255.1. Classification (NCBI taxonomy): domain Eukaryota; kingdom Metazoa; phylum Chordata; class Amphibia; order Caudata; family Salamandridae; genus Lissotriton; species Lissotriton vulgaris. Next base: position 884,388,641 of record NC_141696.1, on the reverse strand, counting down.
TTATGAGGTGATGTCAGTAGTGGACCGATGTGTGAATAGGTCGGAACCAGCACAAGGTGCCAAGATCCGAATGGCAAGTCCTGGATGTTGAGTGCCATAGTTGAGAGTTCTGAGCAGTGCTTGTAAGACTGTCTGAAGCTTATTTGCACCTGCTGCAGCTTCACTATTGCCCTGGTGTGGCCAAAGATCGCACATGACATAGGCGGCCGGCTCCCGAGGTCCGGCGGAACTTTTTTCCTTTTCCTTTTTGCTTCTTGTCCCACAATCCGTTTCAACTGAAGACACGACCAGGTCCCTGAATGTGTGCAGGGGGACGTTATTGATTGAATCAAAATGGCGGCTTCACACAAAGCTGACTCAAGCGTTGCTGTTGATGCTATACAGACAAAAATTGGTTTTCAGTTTGTACATTCTTCAGGATTTTTTTTCCATCCAAGGCTGATTGAGAGTTTGTAGAAAAATGGCTTCAGATTTTCCACATACTACTCTTCAACATTCTTCCTAAATGTAACAATGTGAGACTCACTAGGAGAACGGCTGTTTATCTTTCCTTTCAAAATGCTGCCAACAATATTTTCTGAATGGAAGACACCATCTTGTAGCATAAAGGGCCGAAATGGGTTCTGGTCTGGCCGATGGTTGGTGGAGACATTTTGACTATATCTTGGACCTGTCCGGCCTCGCCCAAAATGGCGCCGGTATAAATGGGACTCGTAACTCCTTGTTGTGTACTGGTTGAACAGCTTTGATATCACGAGATATGAATGCAGTTTTGATGCTCATGGCGGGCGGGGACGAGAATTGATTGAATATTTTGACATCCCTATTGATATTAAGTTCTGATGTGTTATTGATTACTGTAGTATTGAAAGTTCGAATTAACGTCACCCATGGTACTTGCCCGCAAATGTATATCTAGATGATTTTTTTGTAAGTGGCCCTGTCGTAATTTAATTACAAAATGTACGTCCACCGATTCCGCAACTGTTAGACACCTTAGTTCTTGCAACCTAATGGCCGCTCGTTACGTTCCTCTATAATGTAAATGTCTCCTCATCATATACGATTTCAGTTTGCTCCGTGGCCGGCCCACGTGGTTATAGGCCCGTATTTGTATACTGACATTTTCACAATAAAGGTTTTTAAAACAAAACATGGTAGTAGTATTTACATTGGTAAAGTTTTTACTTTTAGTCACTGTTTTCGAATCAGTAAAAGGCAAGTGAAATAAAGCAGTCCAATTACATGACGGATAAAAGGTATAATATGTAGGAACGCAGTAAAGATAAATGGTCAAGGGCAGTTGTGTTTTCCACTCCTGCAACATAAAGTGATCGATAAGAATCTGATAATCAGGCGTATCGGCGACTAAGACAGCAGGCCGAGTCTCTTTTACTCAACGGCTCCGTCATGGAACGAAGAAACGCCCTTTTTCTCGAAAAAGGAATATATTTTACTTGCAGGACAGTTGTAAATTTTCCGGGAAAGTACATTAGCCTGGAATATTATAATATATATGTTTAAAAAAAAAGTTCGAAATCAATAAAAAGCGTATTTTTTAGGTCATATGACCAAGCTTTTCATTATTAAAATAACAAAAGTAAAATGAACCAATAAAAAGTTTTATTAACAAGTCACATGACCTGTTATGCTTACGTTACGCGCTGCGTGCCGCGCCCCGGATCACTTCCGGGTGCGCTAACGCGGCGTGTCATATAACGCATTACGCGACAACGTAGGTCAAGTATATAGTCAAAATGTTTCCACCAACCAGCGTTCGGAACACAACCCCTTTCAGCAGTCCAAAAAGTTCTGTTAAATGACAACAGAGGGGACAGGCAACAAGAACCATCAGTCAAAGAGGGGAGGGCAAGTTCTTCTCTACCGGGTCATGTTTGGGCTATACCGGAACTGATCGAATTGGTAGTCTACAGTGTTTCTGGATGTTTCAGACTAAAGCTGGCGTCAGCATGAGAGCACTACCATCTCGTAGGTCCGTCGTGGCCATTCCACGAGCAAACATGGCAGCCGCTCCCCACCAGAAGCCTGCGGGAGTCGGGGGCCCCCAAGACTTTTGTAGAATCTTCACGGCTGAGGGGACGCTTTCGAGAATGGGACCCAAGCCCTATCAGGGAAGCGTCCGAGTTCAAAGGTGTCCCAGGGCCATTTTAGTGGACCACGCCCAAATCTGAAGAGCCGGCCGCCATTTTGAGAGTCCTGTGGCAGTCGCTTATCGTTGCATCGCAAGAGCGGGAGCAACTCAACTACATGGTGAGCGAGACGCTGTAGTCGCAAGAGCGGGCGGTAAACAGCTGAATGGCGGAAGAGGCACAGTGTAGCAAAAGCGGGCGGAATGGCAACTAAAACGGTAAAGGGGTGCCCCACTACAGCGTGTCTTCAGGTCAAACGGATTGTGGGACAAGGTCCAGAATAGAAGAGTCATCAAAAGGCAAAAAGTTCCCCCGGACCCCGGGAGCCGGCCGCCTATGTCGGGGGCGATCTCAGGCTAAACCGGTGCTATAAGACTTGGGGAGGGGGTCGGAGCCAAGCGTCTTCTCCGAGTCCGTGCCATCACACCGCCCCTCGGGGGCCTCCGTCAAGCGGTTTAGGGAGGTACCATATCACATTGTTTTCAAATGCAGTCAGGTCCACAAACGACCCTCACTTACTTTGAGAATAGTGAAGCTGCAGTAGGTGGAAATAAGCTTCAGACAGTGTTACAAGCACTGCTCAGAACTCTGAACTATGGCACCCAACATCCAGAACTTATGCCATTTGAGAATGGCAGTGACATCAAAGCAACTCAGGGACCAAAACCATTAACGTACTTTCACGTATGAAAATCTTACTTGGGGAGGGGGCAGGAGCGAACCGCCCCCTCCCAGTCCGCGCCACCACACCGTATGTTGAAAATCTGAAGCCATCGTTCTACAAACTCAACCAACCTTGGATGGAAAAATCTAGAAAAATGTACAAACTGAAAACCAGTTTTGGTCTGCATAACATCAGTAGCAACGCTTGCTATCAGAGTGCATGAGTTTCATGCTCGATCGATTGAGCTAGCCGGATCGGGCAATAAAAAGTATAAAATAGTTATGTAAATAGTTATTTAATAAAATGTTTTACCCTGTTTCTTTGCTGGTGTGTTGTATATATTTTTAATATTTGCATAGGGTTTGTTGTTATTTTGGGCGGGGTGGGTGACGGAGCCGAGCTGTCTTGCAGCCCTCATGGTGTGGAGCTCAGTTCATCTCACTATTTTCGTATTTCTCATGAAGGGTTGTTCCTAATATTTCTATTTTAGCGAGGTCAAAAAGAGATCCAATTAGTGGCCTACTGATTTTGCTCGATTAATTTTATTTTTTTACACGATTTTTCACGATTTTTCACTATCTGCAAAGACTAAACAGAGTATTGCGACTTTGTGCTTGTTTGTAAATAGAGAATGAACCAAAGAGAATCAATTGTAAAACAGTAAATGCTTGGATAACAATCAATCAAATGGAGAGACAAGCAGGCACGACGGATTACAACGGGGGTAAATCTTTTAAACAATCAGGGGTGCCTGGGGAGTCCCATATTGGAGCTGAGTTGCTATAGTATGGAATCTGTGTGATTGCCCTTATTTGATTCCAGATCTTAACTGCACTATTCAGAACTTTTAGTTTGACTTTTTTGAAAAATTTCGGGTGGCCGAATTTGAAGAGGAAATGATCCTCCCCCTTTGTCAAATGAAACAGATGTATTGGATATGCTTGATGTTCTCTTAATAAGACCCTGATATTTTTTAATTGAAAGGATCTGTAATACTCATATATATCCGGACTTGCAATGCCCCCTTGTTCCTTCTTTCTCCTAAGTTTATTCCATGAGATTCTTGTGCTCTTGGATGCCCAAATGAAACTAGCTAGTTCTCCTTGTATCTTCTTTAGGGCTTCCTTTTTAAATTCCAGAGGAATATTGTTGAAAAGATATGTGAATTTTGGAATGATAGACATTTTGATTATATTGGATTTACCTAAGAAGCTTAGTGGTAGGCCTGACCAAGTTTTCAAAAGTTTTCTAGTTTCACTCATGACACGTGTGAGGTTTGTTTCTACTAGTTTTCCAAGATCTTGTGTAATGATAATTCCTAAGTATTTTATTTTATCCTTCAAAAGAGGTGTAGTTAATTGTGAGTTCCAGCTCATTATTTCCGTTTTATCAATGTTAACCAGATATCCAGATACTTTACCAAATTTATTCATCTCTTCCTCGATTGCCTGATTAGAATTATTATAGTCATCTGTGAGCACCATTAAATCGTCTGCATAGAGCGCTACTTTTCTTGTCCATTGTGAGTATCTAAATGGTGTAATGTTAGTATTATTCCTGATAGAACATGCCAATGGTTCAATATATAGATTAAAGAGTAATGGGGATAGGGGACAACCCTGACGTGTACCTCTTTGGATCTCAATATTTTCCGTTAGATTGTTATTAACAGCTACCTTTGCTCTTGGACTTGAGTATATATCCCTTACCATGTGATTAAAGTTAATCCCGAATTTACTTTTCTCTATACATTTAGTTAGGAAAGCCCAGTTAACCCGATCGAAAGCTTTAGCAGCATCAAAAGTAAGGAGTGTAAGGGGCAGATTTTCATGTGTAGCTATATCAATTGTTGCTATAAGCTCATGTGTAACTTCTTTTATCTGTCTTCCCTTAATAAAACCTTTTTGGTCCGTATCAATTAATTTAGCGATAACTTTAGATACTCTTTTCGCTATTATATTCATGAAGATCTTGTAATCACAATTTAGAAGCGATATTGGTCTATAAGAAGCGCAGTTCATCGGGTTTTTCCCTGGTTTTAATAGTATACTTATCGTAGCATCGTGCCATGAGTCCGGAAGTCTTTCATGTTCTATATATGATTTATTAATTGTTTCAGTTAACGGTTCGATTAATGTTTCTTCCAATGCAATATAGAATTAATTAGGCAAAGCATCTGGACCTGCAGCTTTCCCCTTCTTTAAATGACTTATGGTGCTCCTTACTTCTTCTACTGTAATTACGGAATTCACCAATTCCGCTTCTTCCTCTGTCAGATACGGAAGTTGAATCTTCTCAAGATATTTTTTGATTTCTTCCTCCGTAGGATTTATGTCTTCCTTGTATATTGAGGTGAAGAAATTAAAGAATTCCGTTCTAATTGCACTATCATCTGAAAGAGTAACTGATTGATCCTGGCTATATATATTTAGTATATTGTTTCTGGATTGATCTGTTTTCATTTTCCGCGCTAGAAGTTTTCCGCATCCTTCGCCATACTCATGGTTCGCTAATTTACTGCTCTCCCATTTCTCTTTGATTATATTCTCTAAATAAACTGTCAGGTTTTCTTTTGAGTTGCGAAGTTTTTCTTCCAGATTATCCTTTTGAATTAGTGGAACATCACACTCCAAGCGTAATTCGTCTTCTTTTATTTCTGTTTCTAATTTTTTGATTTCCTGTATTTTTTGTTTGTGTCTGTGAGCGCCTAGACTAAGCAATTTTCCTCTGATGACTGCTTTATAAGCGTCCCATATCATGCTTTTTGCTGTGCTGTTTGCGTTGTCTTGAAAATATTGTTGGGTAGTTAATATCAGTTCCTCCACGCATTGATCTTCTCTTAATATTGTACGGTCAACTGTCCACCTGCTAGGCATTTGTAGTTGCGGTAGTGTTATATTTAATTGAACGGAGAATGATCCGATAGGTGAGCGGGTAGATGTTCGATACTTTTAACTTTATCTCTCAAATTTCTGTTTAATAAAAAGAAATCTATTCTTGATTTGTGCCCTAATTTTTTATTGTGGAAAGTGTATGGGTAATTCTTTATTCCTTTTAATTTCCACAAATCTTCAAGCAATAAGTCTTTTTTATAGAAACCTAACCACTCCCTCATCTTTGGTAAGTTCCATTGCTTTGTTGGTGGGGATCTATCAATCTTAGGATCTCCTATCAGATTAAAGTCCCCTCCCATTATGATTGGAGCTGGGTATGTTAAAAGCTCGGAATAGAGTTTTTGGAGTGGCTCCGCATCGTCCCTATTAGGTCCATAGTAACCCACAATAGTCAAAATATGCTCTTCAATTCTAATTTTGGCAATTGCCCATCTACCTTTACTATCCACTTTATCCTCCTCTACTTTGGCTTTGAGAGATTTTTTTATAATAATTACTACCCCTTTTATATTACACTCTTGCGTAGTATGTATACTTGCTCCAATCCAGTTTAAGTTTTTTGCTAACTGAGACCATTCCTCATTTGTTAGATGGGTTTCTTATAGAATAATAACTTCGCTCTCTGTTTCTTTGAGATATTCCATAATTCTTCTTCTTCGTGAAGTTGTTCTTAGCCCGTTGACGTTCCATGTTAAGATTTTTATAGATTTCTCTTTTGCCATTTCAAATTGAATTTGCCTTTGAGACAGCTTTTTTCTCCCTTGCCAATCTTTTCAAGTTCCACTTTTGAGGATTTTTTTTGTTTTTTTTTCCCTACTTTGCTCCCCACCCATGTGTATTTACATTTCAGTATCTTGTGGTTTCCTTTCGGTTTCCCTCCCTGGGGAAGCCTCCTTTTTTTTCTTCCAGGTGTCGTTTCACCCGGTTTCGTGCTCCGTTTTCTCCAGGTATTTCTTCTTTAAGTTTAAGTTAGTGAATGCTTCAACCCATGCATTTTTACTTGTCTTTTCTTTTCTGCGTCTTTATGAACTTTGGTTCATTCTTATTTTACTATGTCGTATCCATCGAGTACGCCTGAATCAGCCCTTGATTTGGTGATTTATTCCTTGTTTAGTTTATCAATTTCAATTTGATCTTTTATTAATTGAATAAGGTTCTCTACCTCCTTTGAGTCCCTTAGATTGTGCATTTTGTTTCGCCACATTATTCTGAGCGAGGCAGGGAATTTTAGCTGTACGCTAGCTCCAAGTGTTTTTAGCTCCTGCATATACTGCCCCAATTCCCATTGCCTGTCTTGTGTAATTTTACAGATATCCGATCTGATGCGAAATGACCAGCTCATTTTGTTAAAGCTTCCAACTTTTAAACCCTCGCTCAGTATTTTTTCTTTCAAGGTGTATGTTCTGAAATTTACCAAGATTTTTCTCGGGGTTTTCCTCTCTTTGCTTTTTCTAAAAGGGTCTCTATGAACTCTCTGGATGTCTTCCGCTAAATTGTATTCTTTAGTCCATGGGAGAAATTCTTCTAGTAGAGATATTACGTAGGTCTTAATATCCGTTCCCTCTGAATTCTCTGGGACGTTCAACAAGCGAATATTATTTCTCCTACCTTGATTTTCCAAAGATTCAAGTTTCTCTTTGACAATTTTATCGTTGTCCTTCAAGTGTCTTATCTCTCTTTGGGTGTTGTCAACTCTCTTATTTAGTGAGCTTAACTCGCTCTCTACTGCCGTAACTCTGACCCCTAGGTCATTTATTTTTTGATCTAGACTTTCTACTGCTTCTTGTATTTTGTTCTGATTCGCCTCAGAAATTGCGAATTTTTCACGCATTTCTCCCATTATTTTATCCATCATTTTTCCCAAACACAGTTCCAACAGGTTTCCTGTAGCACCTCTGTCTCTGTTCTCTTGTTCGTCTTCATAATTCTCTTGAGAGTCACGAAACTCTTTGTCATTTTCAATTTCAATTAGTGGGGAAGCACTCGTACTTGGTTGAGTGGAGGAATTTAGTTGAGCTGACTGAGCTGGTCGGGCTGATTGAGATGTTAATAGTGGTTGTTCCATTGAAGAATTCATATTTGTGAAGGGATCCGGTGAGGGAGATACCGACTGCATATTTCCTTCTATCGAAACTTCCTCGCCTACAGGCTCCCCAACTTCTTTTCCCACCTTGCGGTTAGTATTTAAGGTAACTGTAGGAATACTTAAAAATTGTGCAGGCAGTGGTTCTAATGTATCTTTTGAATTCCTTGTGTCTATCGTGCTATTAGCCTGATCTTGATTTCCACCTCTCACTTGTACCACTTGTTGTACTTTAAAATATGATCTCAACGAAGGAGTAATCTTTATTCTCTTCTCTTTAGGTTTTTTTGTTCCTCTGCTTTTAATACTTTCCGTTAAATCCTCTACTCGCGAAAGGATTTTTACAGCCTTTTTTGTGTTCTTAGGGGTCATACACTTCTTCTTTGCTGGCAATAATAGACTTTGTTTACTTAGACTTTGATTCCTGAGACAGTATGCTGATTTCTTTTTCCCTTCTTCCAATCTTTCTTGTCCCGGGAGAGGAGGCCCTTGATCTTGATGATTTCCTGGACCCTTCTTTGCTCTAGATCTAGTGAAATAATTAATGATCGGCGGTGCTCCCTCTTTTTTGTTATTTTCACTAACCCCTAGTGTTAAAATAGTGTGATAATTGTGAGTATCTTCAATGTTTTTAATTTGTGGGGTTTTATTTTCTTGAGTTTCTGTTTCCGAACCCGGTTCTGGTATTTGTGTGACTGGTTCTGCTTCACCTGCTTCACCCGTTTCACTTATGTAGCTGGATACTCCTCTCTCTTCCACTGGAGGGCGCCAGAGACTTTCCTTGATTCTTTCACTCATCCAACAAACATATATTAATTTTCCTGTTCCAACTCTATTCTCCCTCTTGTTATACCCTTTGTTGTAGAGTATATCGTGAAAAATATCAGATATAGTCATGAAATCATACACTTGAGTGTTTCCTCGTGGGGCTGACTCAGTAGTAGCTCTTCTCCCCTCTGTTATACTGTGATCGATCTCCACAGGCACTGAAACTGACTCAGCGTGGCTCTGCTTGCCACAGTTACCGCTGCCTCTTCCACTTTTGCCCCGGAAGAAGAATCGTGCTGAAAGATTCCTCCTTCTGCTCTCACCAGTGGCTATGCGAGCTCTCTTCCAGAACCCGGTTGACAGGTCGGCTGCCTGGGAGGACTGCAGCAAAGACGCTATCGGGGCCAAGCTCTGCGCTGAGACGGAACACGAGCCTGTCATGGGGGCTCCCCCTCCGCCATTCTGTGTACAGCTCCCAGGATCAAGGGGGGTCAGGGAATCCTCAGTAGTTTTTTTTTTTCCTCACCGCAGCGGGCTCTTCAATCTCAAACCGCAGGTAAGCGGAAAGGGTGCCCGAGGGTTCACGGTAACAAGCGGCGGAAAAAAAAAAAAAACAATGCCAGGTGTCAGAGGGCAGTAGCGGTAGCGGTATTAATAGTTGAAGGCGGAAAACAGAAGCGCTGCCGAAGCTTGATGCCGCGTTTCTTTATATATTTATATATTTAACCTCTCAAACCATTGCCGTTCAAGTCGCCTCTATTCATTCTGCTTCCATGGGTCAGAAAAGCGTATGCAGTGATTTACCTGGAGATCTTCTCACGGAGCTCACGACCAGCGTCTTCAGCCGGCCGCCATCTTCCCCCGCAAATGAGATGTTATCAGTGATTTTATCAGTGATGTCATTTGAGATGTCATCAGTGATGTCATTTGAGATGTCATCAGTGATGTCATTTCAGATGTCATCAGTGATGTCATCAGTGATGTCACTAACCATGTCATGAATGATGTAATATGTGACATCATCAGCAGTGGATTGCGGGTGCGCGATATATAGTTAGTGCAACTAACTATATATGAAATTTCAATGGTTTTGTGTGAGTAAAATAAGGTTTTGAAAAGGCTAATCCCTAACTATATATGGTCTATAACCAATGGTTTTTTCAGTGAATATATATATATATATCATATGAAAGTTGCTCTCAAATGAAGTAGCCACACATTACGTTAATTCCACCTCATTCATTCAGCAGGCAGCAACCAAACAAATAATGCCTTCCCAGCGAGTGTCTTCAAGCCTTCTGCCAAACACGTTTCTGGAAATAATTTTCCCTTACTCACTGGCTGGCCTTGGAGGGAAGAGAACCGCTGCACAAATTGCCTCGCACTTGCGATTCAAGTTCATAGTTCCGGCCACCTGGCCGTGTGCTTCTTAGGCACGCTGGTTCATGTAGTTTCGGTAAATATTTATATTTCTTTCCATAGTGGATGCAGCCGCAACTTCACCTTCCCAAATTAAAATAATCCATTGGGCCGCTTGTTAGGGCACAACTGCTTGGCTGCTCACTTTGTGCCTAGCCGAATAGGTTAGGTCGTTCCGGGTGGGGCTCAGTTCACTCACGAGTCCCGTAACTGCACTGTCAGCAGTGGGGCATCTTTGTGGCCGGAGCGGGCCACTATATATCCATACAAAAGTTGCTCTCAAATGAAGTAGCCACACACAACGTTAATTCCACTTCATTTGTTCAGCAGGCAGCAACCAAACAAATAATGCCTTCCCAGTGTAAGTCTTCAAGCCTTCTGCCAAACGCGTTTCTGGAAATAATTTTCCCTTGCTCCATGGCTGGCCTTGGAAGGAAGCAAACAGCTGCTCGAATTGCCTCACACTTGCAATTTAAGTACATAGTTCAGCCCACCAGGGCATGTGCTTCTTAGGCATGCTGGTTCATGTAGTTATGGTAAGTATATATATTTCTTTCCATGGTGAATGCGGCCGTAACTTCACCTTCCCAAATTAAAATAATCCATTGGGTCGCTTGTTAGGGCTGAACTGCTTGGCTGCTCACCTTATGCCTAGCTGAATAGGTTACGTCATTCCTGGTGGGGCTCAGTTCACTCAAGAGTCCCGGAACGGCACGGTCAGCAGTGGTGCATCTTCGTGGCCGGAGCGGGCCTCTATATATCGACACGAAAGTTGCTCTCAAATGAAGTAGCCACACACAACGTTAATTCCACCTCATTTATTCAGCAGACAGCAACCAGAGTGAACTGAGCGCCACCAGGAACGAAATAACCTATGTTGCCATCAATTCACTAAATAAGGACCCCCAATGTTGTTCACTCACTCTCTTCATCCTAAGAGTTCTTTCAAAGGATTCTTGCAAATTGTCTTTGTCTCCCCCATCTATGTACTTTAGAATAATAACCTTGGGTAACCTGAGATCAATGGCATCACCTGTGATTACCTCTGCTTCTCTGTTGATGCCACCTCTATTTGGGTTTTCAGCCTCAGCTTGACACTCCTCCCTTCTAGGGTCAGTTCCTTCTCTTCAAGGGCCAGCTTCTTCTCCTGGATCTCATGGAGGTTGAGCTGAACTGGTAAATTCTGTGATCCCCTTGCTGAGGAAGAGCTCCTTACACTCCCAGACTGGAAGTTAACCCTTGAACAAATTGTGAGGACTTCACTCTCATTGTCCCCATCTAGTTCCTTGAAGTCCACATTGCCCCCCTCTTCTCCACTGTCAATGGGGGTGATCTCCCCTTCCATCTGGGGCTAAGCCATCCTGGATTCCTCCCACTCTTTGAGGGCTTTCTTGAAATCCTCTTTAGATTCAGTACTTCCTGGGAATTTTTCTTTCCCTGCACAGTGATCTCAGGATATTAACCTTGACTGTAGGCAGGGTAGCCAAGTTGATTCCCCTGCTCTCCATCCTTAAAGTTTTGTAGTAAAAGCTTTTAGAAACATGTTCATTTTTCAATTAGAAAACAGGTGCTTTTGAAATTTCAGAACTTGGCTGTCTCTCTTCAGTAGTGACCAACTTATTCGTTGTCTGGTATAGCTAAACACAACGTTCTGGACGCCACTGCAACGCACCAATGTAGAGGGTTTGGGTGTACCATATAAAATGGCTGTGTGGCTTTATCGTAGAGTCCACTCGCAAATACCATCCTGGGTCCAGACAGTCTTGTTTACTTAACCTTAGCTCAACCCTGAGTAGCTGTGGCTGTAAGCAGGGCTTGGCAAAATAACTTAGTGTAAAGCATTTACCAGCATAAAACAATGAAATAAGAAACATACACACCAGGAAAGACACACAACAACAGTTTTTAGAGACTTGGATAATCAAAAGGTACAGATGTTAGAGGTTTTTAACACTTTCAAATGCAACCACAAACAAGAACTGGTAAGCAATAAGTTTGTAAATATTTGAAAGAGTCAGTGCTGGTACTCCATGCCAGTTTGGGTGACCATCTCCGACAGAGAAAAGCCAAAGAGGATACTTTGGACAGTTACTTGGTGACCAGCGTATTTTTAAAGGAAGTACCAAACTTTACAGGATAACTGCCATTGATATCAGTAGGATGGTCCTGATACTGATGATAGAGGCAAAAGATGCTCAACAGATGCTCCGGTTGTGGTGCAGTTGACATGGGTATCTTTGTGGTGTTCCCTTGGTCCACGGGCAGTGAGGTTCAACTTTGGTCTCAGAGATCGGGGTCTCTCGAAATCCTCTACATTGCAGTAGTGGGCCAGCCGATGTTGGGCTACTGGTCTCCTTACACTGCATTTGGGAAAAAAATCCTTAGTTGGGGGCTAGTGTCGCTGGAGTAGGACAAATCTGGTCTTTGATTGTACTCTCATACCTACCTGCACAGCTCTCCCTCAGAGATCCCAGAGAACTGAGGTTGCTGCTTTCATTCATTGGCGGGCCTAAAGTCAGTCAATGAAGGAAGGCTGCAATCCCTCACTCGTCACAGAGTGGAATGGGGCCATTAAGCCTTCTGACCCCACCCCACTCTATGACGAGGTGTCAGTCCTTGACACTCTGCCATGGGCACTTCAGGGCTTAGAACTAAACCTCCCGGGTTTGAGCCAAACAGTGACGCTCTACCTCATTATGAGCATGAGGGTGGCAAGTGTTTTGTGTTTTTCCAGGCTGAAGAGGTCACACCCATAGGAGCTGGAACTTCTTCAGCCCGCCAAAGTTTAACTCAGGCACCCAGGAGTGTGCGCATTTAGCGCATGTCGGACTCCTGGCTACCCGACCTTAAAATAGAGTGTCAGGCTGACCACTTCTAAGCCAGACAGAAACACTTTATGATGGCAAAGGGTTAAGGGTGTGGCGCCTCGGCCCATTAGGAAGGGCTTTGGCCACAAGAGAGAGTGTGAGAGTGAAGAAGTGTGAGTATGGACGATACAAACAAACAGACACATGATCACTCAGAAATAAAATACCACTGGGACAAAATGAAGGACTATATTGGAGAAAGTACTGAGAAGTATTAGTGATACAATATTTGGGACAAAAGGGGATATTCTCTGTGTTTGCAGGCATTAAAGAGGTCAAATCATTCATAAAAATGGCATAAAACAGGCAATTTCACTTTGCTGAGTCAACAAAGAGTAATGGTTAATGTTTTCTTAAACTACATCTGCAGGAATTTGTAATCAAATAAAAATCATATTTGAATAACGTGGCTAAACAATCAGGATTTACTTAAGGTGTCCTGTGAAACAAATTCAAACCAAGGGGATGCCATAGACCATTGCATTTAATGTTTCCAAGATTTAAAAAACATCATTTTGATATCTCCAATGGTAGCAATAATCACCCAGTTGCTGGAAAACTCTCTGGACTACTTTTCAACCCCAGGAACTTATTAAGCCAGTCACTAATACTTTAGGAGGAAGATTTATCTCAACTGTTCCCGGGTTTAATAGCTAATTATTAGCATCAATTCACTGTTATTGATAAAATGTCAGCCTTGTGTTTTGACCAGGGTTTCTAGAGAACAAGTTCAGTTGCTTTAATTGGTTTCAAAGGTTGTATGATGACAAATGATTTTAAGTTTTTCAAAGGCCCAAGGATATCTTTTTTGCTTCCCTTATAGTTTTTGTGAAACTATACTAGTGTGTGACTCATGTAAAGAACTGAATAATCTCAGGTGTCTGTTAAAGAACAAGCATTGGCAAAGCTATTAGCTCTAGTCTTTTGTTGAAGGAAGTATTTGGTAACACACGCTTAGGCTCTAGTATAACACAAGGGTTGAGCCCCAGCACCAAAAGGTAAAGCGAACACAAATAGGACAATGTAACTATGCACAAAATACTGTAGCCTTTATGGCCCACCAATCCAAGTAATGGCAAACCAAGGAAAATTCATGTGCCCTTATGGTTGGAGGGGGCTGGCCCTTAGACCACTTTTCCTTTGCACCTCATATTGCACTTTTGTGAAGTATGTAGATTTTCCTAGTTATCATGACGGAAAGGCTTAATTTTATTAAAGACACGGAGGCGAGTATTATGCTTTCTTATCTTGCTTTATTACCAACAGCAGTCAAGATAAGTGAAATACAACAGTTCCCAGAGGTCCAAGCAACAGGCTGGCCAATGGGAACAGAGAAAAAACAACATAACTGACCAATGATATCCTAGTGCAGTCATAAGGGTCACCACTGACTGTGCAGCTTCCTCTTTTTGCTGTCGAGCAGCTCAGATAACGTCGGAAAACAAAGGAATAATTGCAACAACAAGAGAGAACGCCAAAGTCCAGGTACAAACTCCTTGAACCCGAAGAAACCATGAGGAACGCCCAATTGGAAATGTAGTCGATGGATCTGGACTGACAGGAAAGAAGATCTGTTGAGGAGAAGCTCGAAGGTGGTAGAGAGATGTCTTCCTACGATGATGCCGGTGGCAGGGCTGGATTCGCTAAAGGGAGGGAGAACACAAACATTAGCAGTATTGCGGCGGGATAATACTCGCCTCCGTGTCTTAAAAAAATTACGACTTTCCGTCATGATAACTAGGAAGCCGCAGTATTAATCGTTTGCAACAAAACATACAAAACACATTGTCATTTGACCAGTCTGCCGATCTCAGAATGTCTTCTAGACGGGAGCCTGCCCAAAAAGCCTTAGAGGTCATGGATCCTCTGGTGGAATGAGCCCTGAAAACGGAGACATCGATGCCCGCAAGGGACATAACCCAACAAACCCAACGGCCGAGGGTAGGGGAGGAGACAGGAAGTTGGGGCTTTCGGAAGGAGATAAGGAGTTGGGAATGAGAAGGCGTTCTGAGATCAGAAGTCCGCTGCTCGTAGACTTTTAAACATTGACCAACACACAATTTAGGATGAGAAGGGAAGTATGGATAAAAAACAGAATCCAAATGACTGATAAGTACAGGCCTCAGCAAGGACCGTTAGTGCAAAGGGTTCGCCCTTCTGTGCACGAAGTCCTCAGACTATAGGAAGAAATTGGCACGGAAACTGAAAATACAAAAACACAGTTTAATAAACCTTTAACGGTGGTCCTACAACCTACACAACACTCTACAGCATTGTATAGGGTAGCACACTGAGCTCAAGCCCATAGCCCCTTTTTATACACCGAAGAAGGGGTTCATAAGTAGGCGGGTACAGCTCAGAGCATGATTTATGACCATATATGGACGTTTCAGAACATGATCAATACGTGGGTGGAGTTAACGGCTCTTGAGGCCCACGAAACATATTCGTATTTGATACTAAACATGAACAGATGTGGTCCCTTCTGAGCATGCGCTAGACACACAAAGGAGTTATTTATAGACTGTTGCTGGGCAGATCTTAAGGGCGACTAGCGAAGAGGTAGGACTCACCTCATGACGGGCACATGGCAATATGTAGCATACAAAATGGAGGACATAGAAATAAGATGGAGTCTGAACATTACAGGATATGAGCGGGAAACTGCAACATGTGAGTTACAATACCATGTCTTCAGCTAATGCTTAATCTATCACTGTTTTATTTACAACAGACGACCCTTTCAGCACTAGCTGAAGACATTCGGTTTCCTAGGATAATCTAAATACTCATTGTTAACATCGATACTCATCATTTCAGATATCTCTCTAGTCATACTTTTCTGATGGGTAGCCTCAGCAACAGCTCTTTTAGTGGGTACACAGAATGAAACACATAAGGAACATATCATTGGACTACATTGGATACATACACAACATGTAAAAATAATTGCGGCAATTATACAAAGGCCAGTAAGAACTTTCCAACCCCATGTAGAGATCAAAGTCCAGAACTAACTTGAAAATGTCCAGGTTCCATTTTCAACGTGTATATCAGCAGAAATCTTATGTAATTTATGAATTGCTTTGTATACAGAAGGTGTGTGGTCAGGTATAAATACACAACAGCTACTCCCAATAATTATACAAGCACCACCTCTATCTGCTAACATAACGTCCAAAACCATACGGTTTTGCAAACCAACAATTCTAGTAATTTGCAGCTCTTCAGTGAGATTTCCAAGAGCTGCACCCGTTTGATTTGTTACGGCTTCTACAACTCTAGTTAATCATCGTATCTTTCTACTATTCAGAGCAGTTCCCACAAAGAAAAATAAACCTAAATTAAAATCTATATACTGTTGCAAACTAGTATCGGTTTGGTCTACGTCATCAATGGACAGAGTTTGTTTATATCTATTCACAGTTACATTATTCAATAATTTCAAATCTTTATGATATGATGCAGGTGCTAGGAACACAGGTGGCAATAAAAATGCTACATAACACACTCCAGACCCTCCAGCTGGCAATCCATAATAACCTCTATTCCCACATACGAAATAGGTATTATGAGAGGCCAAAAATGTGCTATTATTTAAACCATCAATATTCAGTACGATAATACAGTCGCTAACACCTACAGGGATATAACCTACACTCTGAACACATAAATCTGCATGTGCTTGGGCCACTGAAATCACAAATTTCTCATTTTCAACAATGTCTCTAGTGTTCGTGAAAATATAGGGCGTTGAATCATTGTCTGGTCGATACTCTTCCCACTCCCATATAGTTCCATTGGCTTGTGGATAGCCTTCCTTGTCCTGATGGCATTCTTTATTCAGTCTGAAAAGCAGTCTGCCCACTGTAGGTTTTCTCGTAGCAAAAAGCAAAGTGTACCATGATCGACAAGAGCCGTTATGAGAGAAAGGGAGAGGTATGAACGGTGTTCCCCCCTTCTTCTGGTGTGCTGGCATCATACCACATATCCAACAGTTTGTGGCGTTAGTAGCAACATGGGTATGATGCAACATCTGGATGAAAGTGTTATTCAAATATGACTGTCGATGCTTCAACTCTTGATATGGAAGCGTGTAAAAGAAGTGCTCATCTGGCACTGGAGTAGAAACAGCATACAACTCACGGGCAGGAATTACATCCTCGACAAACCACGTGATTGTAGCAACAACTGCTACAGCAGCAATGAACCCTACAACACAAAAAACGTTCTTCTTCTTCTCCATTCAAACAAATGTACAAGCAATATCTTCCTGAAACTAAAAGGGTTGTCAGAACTCTTCCCCCTAGGCAGCCGTTGTTTTCTTCACCAGCAGGCCAAGACGGGTGTCACTACACTAATGCAGGGCTGATCCCCCCCCCTTGCCTCATCGGCTCTCCGTTTCACTAACCTTGGGGCTGTTCTGACAACCTATCACACAACTGCAGGGTCTTTCCTCAGCCGTAGATTATATCTCCTCGCTCCAGGAACTGTCGGGTCAGGGAAGAACTCCTCAGATTCGCCAGGTACCACAGCACGGCCTTTCTCCGCAGTCAATATTTCTCAATGGTCGGTCAATACAGCAGGCTCCACCAGTCCGGGTTACGCCCTCCGACAGTGTACGGAATGGATCCAATTCTTCCGGTTGGTGACTCGGACGGTTGTTCTCGTCGCGAGAAGAACCTGCTTGGGACCACACCACCTTGGCTCTAGACTGCTCTTCCTCTCAAATGATTTTACGAGGACGAAATCTCCGGGTCGGAGATTATGGCCTTCACCTGTGGACCGGTCAGAGAGTGCTTCTCAGACCTGTTGATGAATAGAAACCAGACTGTCAGTTAATTGTGCCAAATAGTCATTCATTAAAACACAAGGTACATCATACACTGAACTTGGCTTGGGCATTCCCCATATATTCATGGGACGCCTAAATACTATCTCATAAGGAGTAAGACCTGTTCGAGAGTGTGGTACTGAATTAATAGACAATAATGCCAAAGGCAAAGCATCTGGCCAAGCCAGAGAAGTAGAAGCTTGTATCTGTGCTAATTTAAGCTTTAAAGTACCATTGTACTTTTCCACCAAGCCTGCTGACTGTGGGTGGAGCACTGCATGGAATTTCTGTTTTATTCCCAATCCTTTCAGGACATACTTGACAACGTCCGCTATAAAATGAGGCCCGTTGTCACTCCACAACAATCTACAAACACCATATCGAGGGGAGAATTCCTTCAATAGCACCTTTGCCGTAGTAATTGCAGTATTGTCTTTCGTAGGGTATGCTTCAATCCCTTTGCTGAATGCACAAACCACAACTAAGACATATTTCAGATTATTTCTGAGTTAAAGCTGAATATAATCCATTTGCAAAACTTCAAAAGGTGCAGTAGGTGTTGCAAATCCTCCTGCTGGAGTTCATGTCCCTTTTCCTGGATTGTACTTAAGACAAATCATGCAGGTCTGTACTACTCTCTTAGCCATGCTAGCAATCTCTGGATGCTCCCAAACTTGCGTAAGCAATTTCTCAATTGCTGAAGCCCCAACATGTGCTAGCCATTGTGCCATCTGGACCATAGGTTGTACAAAAGCTATGGGTAACTTCCACTTATCCATCTGCTTATTTCTCCAACAACCTTTGTCATCCAACTCTCCATCCTTGGACCATTGCTCCCGCTCTTTATCAGAAGCGGTCCTCTGTATCTCTAGTACCTCCTTCCTAGCATTGTGTCATCGCTCAGCTTGTGACTTCACAACGTACATTGAAGTGGAGTCAGGCTGCATCGCAGTTTCACGTGCTACTCGATCTACAAAAGCATTTCCTTCTCCCACTTTATCTGTTACTTTCATGTGTGCGTTGCACTTCACTATAGCTATCTTCTTTGGATACGTCAATGCAGTCAAAAGATTATATACTAATTCTCCGTACATTATTTGTGCTCCATGTGATGTCAAAAAGCCTCTTTCCTTCCAGAGCAGGCCGAAATCGTGCGCTACTCCAAAAGCATAGCGGCTGTCCGTGTAAACATTCACGCATAACCCTGCACTAAGCTCACATGCTCGTGTCAATGCTATCAGTTCCGCTGCCTGAGCTGATTTCTGCGGTATGCGTGCTGTCTCCACTATTGTATGTAGCGTAGAAATTGCATATGCTGCTGAGGTAGTACCATCTGGTACCTTCAGGCAAGACCCATCCACCCACAGCTCTCCATCTATATCCGTAAAGGGCGTGTCCTGCAAATCAATACGACCCTTTGTCTGTTCCTCAGTCACGAAAATACAATCATGTGCTTCTTGTGCCTCAGGCTGAGTCGCCTGAAATGGCAACAAAGTGGCTGGGTTTAGGGTTACACATCTCTTCAATGTAATATGAGGAGCCAACAGCGTCAGCTCATATTGTGTTAGACGAGCACTAGTTAAATGCTGCGTCTTTGTCTGATTCAAAAGAGCATTAACAGCATGGGGAAACAACCAAGTAACGCTCGAGCAACAGGATCAAGTACTGCCGAGAAGTATGCGCAAGGGCACTGTTTATCACCGTGTATCTGTATTAAAACTGATGATGCGCATCCATCTCTTTCATGTACATACAATGTAAAGGGCTTCGTGTAATCAGGGGTGCCTAACACTGGTGCTGAACAGAGGGCCTGTCGTAATTGCTGGAAAGCATTCTCACACTCATCTGTCCAGGGAAGGGGAATTGGAGTGTCCTTTGTCAAAAGCGCTAACAATGGTCTAGCAATGTGTGAAAAACCCAGTATCCACTATCTACAAAAAGAAGTAAGACCCAAAAATGCTTGAACATCTTTCTGTGTAGAAGGTGCTGGAGTGTCCAAAATTACTTGAATACGATCTGGTGTGAGTGCACTTCCCTCCTTAAACAAAAGGTGACCTAAGTAGGTTACCTTTGGTCTACAATATTGCAGTTTTCTCTTCGATACTTTGTGATGATGTGATGCCAGAAAGGAAAGCAAAGACAATGTACACTTCTCACATTGCTCGGGGGTATAGGCCGCCAACAAGATGTCATCGACATATTGTATAAGTGCCACACCTTCAGGCAGAACAAAATAATCCAATTGTCATTTCAATGCTTGACTGTAGATACTAGGACTCTCAGTATAGCCTTGAGGAACTCTACAAAATCTATACGATCGATTATTCAAAGTGAAACCGAAGAGATATCGGCTATCAGGATGAATAGGGATCGAAAAGAAAGCATTCTTCAAGTCTATAACAGAAAACAAGGTCGCAGTCGGTGGAACCAGAGTAAGAAGTGTCGTAATGTCAGAAACCACTGGGTATTGAGGTATCACAATCTTATTCACCTCCCTCAAATCGATAATAAATCGATAAATCCTAGTGTCAGTGTCTTTCTTCAGAATCGGTAGGATAGGACTGTTACAAACATTGTATGGAACCTCTTCTACTACCCCCTCTTTAATTAGATCCTGCACAATCTGTGTAAGCGCCACCTGCCCCTCCTGTGAAATGCGATATTGAGGTAGGTGTGGCAACACAGCTCCCTCCTTTACTCTAATGTGCACCAGGGGGATGACCATCTGTCGCACATCATTATCTGAAGTAGCCCACAAAGTACCAGGTAAAGAGGCCAATGCAATCTCCTCTTTAACCATACACACCCTCTCCATTATCGGATAGTTGTCATTCAAAATAACACGTACTCCTTCAGGGGAACAACTTATCGTGGCTCTGAAATGCTTGAGCATATCCAAACCCACAATGTTATCAGGCGTGTTTGGGGAGAGCAAAAATGGACATGGTGCAGCAAACTTATCTACGTGAAATGCAAGTGCTTGTGACAATGGGCTAAGGGAAGGCATTCCATCGAACCCTATTGATGTAATCGTTAAGCCAGACAGGGGAGCCCTCAGAACCAATTGTTTAGACAAAGCGCTACGAGTAGCTCCTGTATCAACCAGAAACTGATCAGTAGAACCCAAAACGTATGCTGTAACAGAAGGACCCCTCTGATCTACTGGCACTTCAACTGATTCCTTACCCCATCCTACGCAACCCTATGCATACTGTGAATCATGATATTCAGGGTGTTCGTAATCAGATATTTGATGCTGATTCCGTCGATCAAAAACATTAGACCCATCTTGCGGTTGTATATTAGAATTAAACCTAGCACGATCATTTGTATTTCCCCTGGGGCCTGAAAAGCCCCCGCGATTTCTCATCGGTCCTTGACCATGCCCTTGCCGCTGTGAACGCAACAATGGACACTCCTTAGCCCAGTGGTCCATCTGCTTACAATACGCACATTGATCCCTAGCCAAATTCGGACGAACAAAGGAAGAACCATAAGATCCTCGACCACCCGTCTCGGTACCCCTATGAGGCGGTCCATATACTTGTGCTAACATAACCTTCGTTTTCAAATATTTAGACTTCTCCTCTTCGTTACCCTTTGCTTCTAATTCCTGACACTCATAATACTGAGCCATCGTCAGGAGGGATGCCGGAGACGAAGTCGTCCAAGAGCTTTCACTTGCTTTTAACGGAGCTGCCACTCCTGCTAATAAATTTGAAACATACTTATCAACGAAAAGATGTCGGCCCGTGTCGTTCGTAAGCGACTGACCACTAAAATCATGAAAAGTTTCCTCAAACTGCATAAAGAAATCTGAAACTGATTCATCTACCTTTTGCTTACACGACGCTAACATAGTCCAATCAATCTTTTTAGGGGGATAATCGTTTTTAATTTAGTCAAAAATGCAGCAGGAAGATCCAAAATCGACTGAGGTGGCTTTTGCTCAGGTTTCCTGTCTCTATCCTCATCCTCAAGATCCGCCCATTTTGCTTTAAATGTTACAAGATCATCTACTTTCCGCACAGATCTACACATATCGGGGGTAATATAAGCCCAAAAAATAAATCAATATCGGCTAATGTCATAGTACAAGAATTTAGAGCCCCCTCAACTTCCTCATAAAAGGCGGCGGGATTCTTTTGTGGATAGGATAATGCAGTTTTTAATGCCATAACATCTGCTCTATTCCAGGGAGTGTAAATCCAATTATAAATGAAAAACCCTCTAGCATCAGGAGAAGATGTATCCGAACTAGTACCCGCTCCTGTAGGAGGAACATACAAAGGCGCTGCCTCTCCATAGGCTTAACATGACTAGCTCGATCTTATCTGAGTGAAGGATAGATGACTGCTTCCTGTCGCCGCTCGGATTCGTTTGCTCCTCCTCCTCTTTCTTATGGCGCGCTTTTTCTCGTAGCTGAATCATCTCATCCCGCAACGCAAACAGCCGTCGAACCGCGTTGGGCACCTGGGAAGGAAGAAAAATACCTTTACGCAATTCTTTAGAATCTGATACCACATCATCAGGTTCAAGAACATCAGAATATTTCCGAAAAGATGTAATCACTTCATCAGAAAGAGATTCAGTAAAATATAGTTTCTCCCTATCCTGCCATCCTTCAAGAGACTGCATTAACTCAGGGAGAGAAACAGCAGCATGAGTACTCGATAAGCGATCTTTCGAAGGTCAGCCATACGATCGTTCGATAACATAGACCACATGTCTATCTTGTCTTTGGGCAATCCAGAATCCTCTCCTCCCCCTCTCGGAGCGGATGGACCAGCGTACAGAGGCGGAGAGCGATCTAATAACAAAAAATCATCATCAGTTTTATTAAGGACAGGATAAAGAGGCTGTCCAACAGCGTACTGGCCAGATATCTGCAATATACGTTCCTTTTCCTGTTTTTCTTCCAATTCCTTTGCTTCACGCTTTTTCGACTCTTGCGCTTTCTCATGCTCACTCTTTCGGTGCTCCTTCTCAATCAGCGCTTTCTCACGTTTCTCGCTCTCACGTACTTCTTTCACCCACATACGCACACATTCAAACATGTCTTGCCTCGCTCGTCGCTTACACATACACTGTTCCACATACTCAATTTTACGCAAATCAAACGATCCATACAAAGGCCTACGTAACTCAGGATCCTTTTTCATGTATTTCCTCCACACTGTGCTCTACATTATAGGGGAAAGACCAAACTTCACATACATGTCCCTATTAGGGGTCCCCTCTGGGGGAGTCAGCTGCGATTCCTCAAGTCTTAACCGGTTACTTCCAAAACAGCAGCACCACTTACGGAGTGCGCCAAAAGCAGGCATGTCAAAAATAGTGCAAAATATGCAATATTATAATGAAAATGGCACTTAAAACATTGCGCCGCTCAAATCCAAGTTCAGAAAAAATATCTCCACATTACCTGCCTATATGTGTTGCAATGCATATAACCCATATCCAAAACCAAATATGCCAGTCAAACCAAACAAATTAGTCACACCAAGCGTATCCTAAAACTGCCTTGCCAAGCCAGACTACCAAAGGCTCACAGCAATTACCGTACAACGGCTCTTACCAAACCAGAGCATCCTGATTCCAATTGCCAAGTTCCGAATTCGCCCAAACGGCCACTGCATGGCACACCGACAGAAGAGGTCTCAGTCGAGGACCGGCGCCACCCAGATGGTCAGATCGGAAGGGAGGGAAGAAAACCTCGGGATTCCAGGACTAAAGATGCCGCTGGCAGTGATCACGTCACCGGCAAGGTTCCAATTATTTGTCACGACCAATCCTTCGAGCATCCGAGTCGCCGATGAGGCCTACGTGGCGGTGCCAAAAGATAAGTACAGGCCTCAGCAAGGCCTGTTAGTGCAAAGGGTTCGCCCTTCTGTGCACGAAGTCCTCAGACTATAGGAAGAAATTGGCACGAAAACTGAAAATACAAAAATACAGTTTAATAAACCTTTAAATGTGGTCCTACAACCTACACAACACTCTACAGCATTGTAAAGGGTAGCACACTGAACTCAAGCACATAGCCATATACACAGAAGAAGGGGTTCACAAGTAGGCGGGTACAGCTCAGAGCATGATTTATGACCATATATGGACATTTCAGAACATGATCAATACGTGGGTGGAGTTAACGGCTCTTGAGGCCCACGAAACATTTTCGTATTTGATACTAATCATGAACAGATGTGGTCCCTTCTGAGCATGCTCTAGACACACAAAGGAGTTATTTATAGACTGTTGCTGGGCAGATCTTAAGGGCGACTAGCGAAGAGGTAGGACTCGCCTCATGGCGGGCACATGGCAATATGTAGCATACAAAATAGAGGACATAGAAACAAGATGGAGTCTGAACATTACAGGATATGAGCGGAAAACGCAACATGTGAGTTACGATACCATGTCTTTAGCTAATGCTTAATCTATCGCTGTTTTATTTACAACATGACTTTTTGTCCATCTATGACTCTGGTACACAACACCTATGGGAGAAAATTGATGTGAAGAAATATCTAATGCTCTAACATCAGAGACACTTTTGATGGAAACTAAGCATAACAACATTGTAAGTTTAGCAGACAACATTTTGAGAGAGAGAGAGCGGAATTGTCTGGCCAATCTGAAAACAGTTTGAGAACAACAGAAACATCCCATAAAGAAGAATACTTAGCAAACAGAGGTTTGGTACAACAAACTCCTTTGAGTATACAGCAGATCAGAGGATGGGAGACAACTGGTTTGCCATCAATAGGGGCATGATTAAGAGAAATCGCTGAATAGTAAAGATTGATGGAACGATAAGACTTACCAACACTGGCTTCTGAAGCCAAAAAATTGACAACGAAGTTTAGAGGGGCTGAAAGGGGAGTCAGGGTGTTGTCCAGAATCAGATTGTTCCGGGTACCCTGGGGGCTCAAGAGAAGATCGTCGCATGACGGGAGAAGGACTGGAAAATCCACTGCCATTTCTAGTAGAGAAGGGATTCAGATCTGAGATTGCCAGAAGGGGGCTACAAGGACCAAGGTGATCGACTGTCGACGTACTTGGGAAAGAACTCTGCTGATCATGACAAAAGGAGGAAAGGCATAATGGAGATGGGGAGACCAGTCCTGGAGGAAAGCATCTGTTGGCAAAGCCAAAGGATCCGGCCGCCAACTGAAGAAGCGGGGTAACTGAGAGTTGAGGCGGGATGCGAAGAGATCTATAGGAAAGGGACCCCTACTTTTGAGAGAGAGAAAGGGAAACGGACTGAAGCAGCTTCCAATCGCTGGCGTCTCGGAGGAAATGCGAATGCCAATCCGCTACTGAATTGAGATCTCCTGGAGGATGCTCCGCTGTCAAGGAAAGCTGGTTTGACAGACAAAATTCCCAAAGACTTTTGGCCAGCTCCGCCAGAGGTTTGGATTTGATACCGCTGAGGTGGTTGATGTAACGGACCGCAGAAACATTGCCCATCCGAAGAAGAATAGAACAGTGGATCCTGTTTTTGGAGAGGCTTTGGATCGCAAAGGAACCGGCAAGCATCTCTAAACAATTGATGTGCAATTTGGACTCCTCTAGAGACCATGTACCTCCAGTCGATATTGGACCACAACGGGATCCCCAACCCGACAGGCTGGCATCTGACTCTAACACAAGATCTGGAGCCGTAGCAAAGATAGTACGGCCGTTCCACGCATCTAAATGGTCTGTCCACCACTGTAGTTCGTCTTGGGCACTCTGAATCCAGAGCGATGAGATTGGCGTGAGCCAGACCTTGGCGCAGGTGTTTGATTTTCAAATGTTGAAGAGCTCGCTAATGTAGAGGTCCTGGGAAGATGGACTGGATGGAAGAGGAAAGTAGACCGACAATCCTTGCTAAGGTGCGGAGGGAAATAAGAGATCTCTTGAGTACCTTGGCGACCTCCACCTGGATCATCAAGACTTTCGTCTGAGGGAGGCGGAGAGAGGCTGCGGGGGAGCCTACCATGAACGCCAAGAATTCCATGTTCTGGGATGGGGTAAGAGACGATTTCTCGAAGCTGATGAGAACACCGAGATCCATATTCATGAGGAGAATATCATCCAGATATATGACGAGTCTGATGCCGAGTGACCAAAGCTAGGCCACAACAGGTTTGAGGAGTTTTGTAAAGCACCAGGGTGCTGAAGAAAGACCGAAAGGAAGAGAGGTAAATCTGTACTTCACTCCCGCCCACTGGAATTGCAGAAACTTCGAGTGAGAGGGATGAATGGGAACAGTAAGGTAGGCGTCCTGTAAGTCCAGCCGGACCTTCCAATCGCTAGGACGAAGCGTGTCCCGAAAATGGAGAAAAGTCTCCATTTTGAAGAGGCGATACACCACAAATTGGTTGAACCATTTTAAGTTTATCACTGGACGCAGTTTTTTGTTCTTCTTTTGGACCAGAAAAAGAGAGCTGAGAAAGCCTAAGGAGTCGAAGGGAGAAATCTGGATGGCTTGCTTTTGGAGAAGAGACTGAATCTCGTTGGAAATTAGAAGGGCCATGTCTGAGGAGAAAACGAGAGGAGGGGGAAGAGAGGACTGGAAAGGTGGGGAATAGAGTTCTTTAAGATAACCTTGGACTGTGTTGAGAACCCATGGGTCTGTGGAAATTGTTTTCCATTTGGGAAGGAATAACCTCAACCGACCCCCTACGGGAGGAGGGGAAAGTAGGCTCACCTTGCTGGTTGGAGCTGTTGTTCTGATAGTTCTTCTGTCCTCTGCCGCGGTAGCCTCTACCCCGCTGCGGGTAGAACTGGTGTTTGTATTCTTGGGAATTGTTGTAAGAACCCCTGGAGCCCTGGTTGTTGTAGGGACGGCCGGAAGAGCGACCCATGCCTCTGCCGACCCGGCCAAAAACCTGAGGGGCGAAGACTTTTTTGATCGACTGTTGCGCCTTGTCTAAAGAAGCGAAAGTAGAAACAAATCTACTGAGATCGTGGATAGGGTTCTCTCCGAAAAGGAGTCCATTCACCTTGGAACCTCGGTCCAATGGAGCAAGATTGGCCAATTTGGGATCCAATTAAATTAGAAGGCCTTTGCGCCGTTCGTGCGTGATGGCAGCATTAGCATTACCTAACAGGCAGAAGGCACGCTGCGCCCACATAGACACATCCTCCGCCGACAGGTCAGAACCGTCCTCCGCCGACAGGTCAGAACCGTCTAGGCGGTCCGACTCAACCATATCGAAAATACATGCCAGTGGACCTGCCACGTCCAAAAGTTTGTCCAGGCA
The DNA here is from genome assembly GCF_964263255.1 of Lissotriton vulgaris. Lineage (NCBI taxonomy): Eukaryota > Metazoa > Chordata > Amphibia > Caudata > Salamandridae > Lissotriton > Lissotriton vulgaris. The sequence goes on along the minus strand of NC_141696.1, from coordinate 884,361,711 downwards.
AGTGGACCATTCCTTATCTATGCCTCTGTGGGGGTCCTTGCCGAATTTGGAAAAGAAAGTAAGTAAAGGCTGGTTGATGGCGGGGACAAGGGTAATCTTTTCTGGAAGACAAGGTTTAGGGCATTCAGACTTCAGACAAGACCTAACTGTGGACTCTAGGGGAAGGCGAAGCCTGGCAGAAATGTATTCCCCCAAATGTGAAGCGGGCAGCCATTCGGTAGAAATGGGATGGCGAATGGACGAAGGGTCGAACATAGAAAGCCCTTCAGCATCAAAAACAGGCTCAAAAGTAAAAGAATCAGTTTTTGCTTTTTTGGAGGGGGAGGGGGGTTCAGCGTAATCAAACACAGTAAATAAATCATCTGGGTCAGGAATGTCATCATCATCATCAGTGTCCAAGATAGTGGATATAACCAGCTTCTGCTTTGGAGACTCTGCATGCTTGACCTTTTGTTTGCATTTGCCCTCGGTACTAACAAACCCCTCCATCACAGGAGGCCTGGGAGGAGCTCTGTCCTCAATCAAATGTGACGGAACCTCGCTGGACAACCCAGACGCAGTTTTTGAAGCACGAGAAGCAGAGGAGGCCACATTTCTTTTTCTGCATTCCCCCGCAGATTGGGTCAATGCCTTGGACACAAGGTTAATCATTGTATTTTCCATATTTTTAGACATTTGTCTCATAGAGACTTCAAATGCAGTCTCAACAGAATTATTAATGAATTTATTGAGGTCCTTCTTGAAGGCTCCGCCTACATCAGTAAGCTGTGCTGGCTCGGGAGAGCTATCCTTTTCCATAGCCTTATAGGAATAGCTGGAGGTAGGTAAGGGTTAACTGAGGGCCTGGGGGAGTGGCCAGCCACCCTGAAGCACAACCGGAGTGTGACAAGAAGGGGAGAAGCTCCAGAGAAGAGGCGAGGCTCTAGGCAGCAGAGCAATGGAGAAAGGAAGTCCGGGTGCGTGTGGGGCAAAAAACTGTGAGAAAGAGCCCAAACTAAGGAAAAAACGCTTGTGCAACGGAAACTGCAGCAGGTGAGCGCCGATCGTTGTGGGAACAGAGCGCGCCTCGTGCGCGAGCGGCAGAAACAACCGGGGCAGAACCCGGGAGGGGGGGCAGTGAGACGCGAGCAGCGCCCAGCGCCGAAAACGAGCAAGGAAACAGTGAAAGAGAGCACCGGAGGAGCGTGGGGGGCAACCAATATCTGAACCAGCGACAAGTAATATAAAATATGCACATAAACATTAGAAGAGCACAGCAATATTGGAGCACAAAAGATAAGGGCACTTATCTGACTGCGAGCAGCAAGAAAAAAGGAAGCTGCGCAGTCAGTGGTGACCCTTATTACTGTACTAGGACATCATTGGTCAGTTATATTGTTTTTTCTCTGTTCCCATTGGCCAGCCTGTTGCTTGGACCTCTGGGAACTGTAGTATTTCACTCATCTTGGCTGCTGTTGGTAATAAAGCAAGATAAGAGAGCATAATAGGAGCCTCCAGTCTTGCCATAAAATTGATGTTATGCGCTGTTACAGACAACTACAATTGCCTGTAGCCAGACCTAAAATGGGAAATTACCAGCACATTATTTCTATCATAGTAGATAGGACCCTTGCAGGAACACAGTGAGGCAGAAAACGCTGTAGCTGGTGAGGTCTGCACAACTTTCTTTAGTGATTATCATTCAGGACTTCACACTGGTTGAAGTATGAAAACCACCCTCATGGTTATCAGAAAGGGGGTTCTTACACTTAATGATTGGAGTAAGTTTGCCACATCAATTATTCATGTCCTTGCAGTAGCCTCTAAAGCTGTAAATGAAGATGCACTGCTTCCTCGCCACTGAATGACTGTGGGTTTCTCTGACACAGCTTTGAAATGGTTTCGTATTTTATAGCATTCCAAAGGCTTCAGGTGAGCCCAATAGTATAATCTGTTCAAGGCTAAACCAGCGTAGGTGGTAAAATGAAGTGAGATAGTTGTAATTTCAAGTCAAGGAGCTACATTTTTGGTAAATCAATTGCTGGGAGATATTCCTCCTGGCTCAATACTGGTTGAGAGATGAAGGACTCTTGGATGCTGAGGGTCATTGGGGGGCAAGAAACCCTCCTCTTAACTTCAGTAAGTCCGATACAGCGGGATTCCTGAGTGCTGGTCGGAGGCCCCGCCTCCTTCCTCCTCCACACTGAAAACTCAACTACTGGTTAAAAAAAATAGAAATTCACTTAAAAAACTAAAGGTTACAAGGGCGTCATAGTTAGGAAATAGAATTTGAAAACCTTACAAATTCACTGAAAAACAAAGGCTTTGTCACTGACCATGTAATGAGTGATGTAATATGTGAGGTCAGAACCAGTGCATTGCAGGGGCATTAGTTATAGTTAGTTTAGCCAAGATTTTGTACAAGTGAAATCTGAGCATAACTATAACGTCCCAATAACCTTTGGTTTTTTCAGTGAATTTCTAAGCTTTTAAAAAGTCTATTTCCAAACTAAAACATACCTGTAACCTTTACTTTTTTTCACTGAAAATATATATTTATTTATATATTCACTGAAAAAACCATAGGTTTCAGGGGTGTTATAGTTAGTTGGATATTTCACTCGTACAAAACCATTGAAATTCCCATGTTATAGTTAGTTCAGCTAACAATAACTTGTGTGCCCACAGTACACTGCTGATGACATCACAAATTACATCACTCATGACATGGTCAGTGACATCACTCATGACATCACTGTTGACATCTCAAATTACATCACTGATGACATCACTGATGACATCATCCAGTGAATGTGTGTTTTTCTGAAAATTAAATATGTTTTATTTATGTATATCTCAAGGTCGATGGAAGATTAAATGGGTATATAAGTGTCTAAATGGATGTTTTTTTGTTGAAAAATTTATTGTATAACTGACTGATTAAGTGTATCTTAGTGAATACATGGGTTAGTGAGTAATGTTTAAATATGTAAATATCTGTATCAGTCTCTCACTTTGTGTATAAGTGGCTGCATAGGTTGGTGAGTAGCTACATAAGTGTCTGTATAGGTTAGTAGTTGTTTTTTGAGTATTAGTATGAGTGTCTGTATGGTTTGGTGGGGGGTATTACGTAGTGCATTGATGCATGAACGAGTGACTCACTGTATGTGTTGAAGACAGCATGTGTGCAGGAATGTCTTTATGAGTTACTACTTATGTTTTAATCTAGTACTTGTGAGTATTGGTGTTTATAAGTGAGTATATGTGAGAGTGAGAGATTGGAAGAGTTCCTGTATACATTAGTATGTGTTTCTATAAGTGATTGCTTAAGAGAGTAAGTATGTTTAAGTTTCTGGAGCACTAAGTGTGGTGGAGTATGTACAACTGTATATGCAATTTAATGGATGTTTGATACTTTGTTTGCATGTGTGACTATGTGTGTGAGTAACTCTGAATGAATCAGTTTTCAGTTTTTAACGTCTTTATTTCGAATATTCTTCATAAAAGACAAAATATTTACATACATATGAATAATAACAATATTACATAATCAATGACATTATATGAAAATTAAGCGTAAAGAACAATAGAACAAAAAGAATTAAGAATTGATTAAAACCTCAATTAAATATGTGCATAAAGACGACAAGAGAAGATTATTATTGAACAAATGCATATAAAAAGACACAACCTCAATACTGGTCGGAGACACAATCTAGTAAAGTAACGTACTATATGGGTTTTTCATGACGGTATGTTACAAACTGTCTTAGACCTTAATAACCAAGCCCATCCAAGGAATTTGCCCAATCCAATGGAAAGACATTCAGAGGTGTTAGTTCTTAGAATGAGCAAGGCTTCACTGCTCGACCGGGTCTTTAATCTATAGCATATAGGCTTTAGCCACTTGTGGCGTGGTTCACGGTAAGCATTACAAACAAACAAGAAATGACCTATTGTTTCTTTATGGTCAGTACAACATGGACAAAGTGAAGTCGCTGGCTTCTGCCAACCACTGGTGAAGGCCCGTAATGGCAATGTACCTAGACGGAACTGAAAGTAAAGTTTCCTATCTAAGGTTTTGACAATTACATCCCAAAAGCACTCGGTATGAGGGACTAATTTATGTAGCAGAAACAGACCGGTCAGGTTCGGTTTCTCTGAAAGAGCAACGTGTTCATCTTTAACCATAGACCAGAAGAGAGATTTAAAATCTTTCTTAGAGGGAAAGATGTGGGAGCCCGGCTCAAACCACAACTGGGGGAGGCCCATTCCGATAAGAGTGTTTCTAATTGACTTAAACCATGGAATTTCACCTGCCCCCTGTTGTGATCTAACATCCTGAAGCTCTTGGGCAAACATGGCAAGTTCCGGTGTTGACCATATGCGTCTCCATAACGCCACCATCCTGTACTGGGCTTGATGTTTAATTGAATGGAACCCCATATCCATCAATAGTGGTAGAGCGGGTGTTGATGGAGGAAGACTGACTAGGTTTTGGAAAAATTTGTTCTGTATCCTATCAAGGACAGCCAGGTCCACACAACCCCATATATCAGCCCCGTATAATATGGCAGAGCTGATTTTTGCACTATATATTTTAAGAGCGGGCAATACCCTTTTGGTCAGAGAACTCCGCTGCTCCTTCACCAGACAACCGGACAGACGCGTTAATTTCAAGCTAAGCGCCGCTATTTGCTCTTTCCAGCGTGATCTATAGTCCATTGTCACACCAAGATAGGTCATAACTTCAACCTGTTCCAGACTAGACCCGTTAATCGTAACATTGCCCCTCTGTGGGTTTTTCTTTGTGAAGACCATAAATTTGGTTTTGTTGATGTTAATTTCTAAATCGTTCTCATTGCAGAAATCCACAAATTTGTCTATAGCTACCTGCAGACCCTTCTGTGTTTTAGCCAATATGAGCGTGTCATCAGCAAAAATTAAAAGGGGGAATTTAGTCCCACCCAGTGATGGGGCATCGGTAGGGGTTTCTGAGAGAAACTTAACCACTTGATTAATAAAAAGTATGAAAAGGGTAGGGGCCAGGACGCAGCCCTGTCTCACTCCACGAGTCACGGGGAAGGGTTCTGTGACCTGGCCCTGGCGGCCCCACCTAACTCTAGTAAAATTTCCCTTATGCATCCTGATGGTAAATTCTAGGAGCGCAGAAGGAACTCCCATCTTTCTTAATGCAGCCCACATCTTTCCTCTGGGGACCAAATCAATGGCTGATTTGAGGTCCACAAATGCAGCGTATATCGTGCCACCTCTCAAAAACACAGTTTTCCAGTAGATCATAACAAATCTTAAGATCTGATCTACAGTACTAATGTGAGCCCTAAAGCCAGCTTGTAATGGAGAGAGAATGTCAGCTTCGGTCATCCAGGTGTCGATTTTTCCTAAAAGCATTCTAGCCACTACCTTTTGTAGGGCATCAATAAGACTGATGGGTCGGTAGTTTCCTGCATCAGTTTTGTCCCCTTTTTTATACACGGGCAGGATCTCTGCCCCTTTCCATGAATTTAGATCCTGGTCCCCCTAGCTATCGCATTTGCTAGGGTAGTTATGTACGGAACCCAATGCACCTGGTCATACTTAAAAAGGTCCGCTGGGACACAGTCCATACCGGGGGCCTTACCGTTCTGGACTTGTTTAAGAGCAACTACAGTTTCTGTTTCTGTGAAGACAATGTGGTCAAGTATGGGCACCGCAGTCTGTACACTGGCATCTTCCCAAGTGTGGGAGATCCGTTCCGTGTTACTAAACTGTGTCGCGTAGTGCTTGACCCATTGTTCTGCAGGCACATGGTTAACAGGGACTTTCAAGTCCCCAGTCCCACCCCACCTCACAACCTCCCAGAATTTTTGTTGGTTAGATGAGGTGCTTGCTTGGTATAAATCTAACCAGCGCTGTTCGTCCCAGTTGGTTTTTGCCTCTTTAAGTACTTTCTTGTAATTAACCCTAGCTAGCCTAATATCATTGGCTGACTTGGATTTAATAGCAGCTATTAGGGTGCTATGGGCAAGACGACAAGATTTATCATACCATTTGGTCCTAGTTGGTACTGGACCATTATTCCTTCCTTTTGTGGGTTCATTAAAAAAAGTTTTAATCTTATTAAACAGAGACTCATGGATCGACCCTATTTCTTCCAGGGAAGTGCCTTCATTAACTATGGGTACCATCGAATTGGTGGCTGCTGAGACCTCCACCGCAACCCTTTCTAATACGGTAGGGTTGTCTATAAGCCTAGTCCAGCGTACCCGTCTACAGTCATTCGTGAGAACAGCCTCGGCTGTAACGGTAGTGGATGCAGAATCCAATCTGAGACCCTCATTCAGTAGTAATTTAATTGCCAGGGGATTATGGTCACTTTCAGGTCTTTGGACTACTTCCATATCCTCTAGGATTTTCCAAAACTCTATCTTTATTAAGAAGTAGTCAATACGGCTCGAATGCTGGGAATTGTCAAAAGTGACCTTTCCCATCGAATCTGATTTATTTCTACCGTTAGCTGCGCGCAGATCCCATTCAAGGCAGAGGCCTAACCACTGCATTGCGGCCTCTGTAACTTTTTTAATTGGAGGGATGGTTAATGGTGGAATATTCCAAATTTGATAGATTTCCCCATATCCTTCTTTGTCAAGACTAGGAAAAGGTTCAAAAGAACAATTAAAATCACCTGCCACCATTATACATTTGTCGCTAGTAATATTGTTTAATAGGGAATCTAAATCGCTAGCTGCTCTCGCAGGCTTCCCACCAGGTTGCCCTCTTGCATATATGTTAATCAGAAAAAAGTCCTCGTTATTTTTACCAGACAATTTCAAGGCAAGAATATCACTACTTAAGGTAGGAATGTCTATAATTTTAAAGGCTAGGGATTGTCTGATCCAAATAACCAGACCACCTGAAGGACGACCTTTAGGTCCTTTACAGGCTGGTTTATAGTAGTTAAGATAGCCAACCCGAAAGATGGCATCAGTTGACCAGCTTTCCTGTAAAATGATAACATCAAAAGAGTCCACATAAGAGCCCCAGTCATCCTCAGACATTTTCCCTTTTAATCCCGCTATATTCCAAGACAAGACTGTGAGGGTATTACTTGTTTCTTTTGGCAAGTTGTTAAATGGATTCACAGTCTCCTCAGGGACCAGGGGTCTATATGTGGGATTTGGAAGTTTTACCCTTTCTGCCTCCCCTTGGGAATTACCACTCAGCCCTTTTACAATCTCAGCCCTGGGAGATGGAGTAGGGTTAGGGGAACTCAGTACAACTTCACTCGGCCCGGGAATCGGTAGTAGATTGTCAAGTCAATCCACACCTTCCAAGCCGGATAGCGGAGCAAACCGGTTTGTGAGGTGCGGGTGAAACAAAGGGTAGACTGGGGTATCAAAGTGAAATCTCCCTCTTGGCCTGTCTCTTCTAGAATGTTGAAATGGGGTGTGGGGTCTACTTGTATATAAAGCAGAATAGAAATAATTCAACAATAATGTTTGCACATCCCCAACTCTTCCGAATCTAGGTTCCCTGCTGATAAATTCAGCCACCCATGGCTCTCTGAAACTTATCACCACACAGTCCCCCTCAAGATCTTTCTTACCATAACCTATCCAATCCACCCTTCTTACATTAAGAATTTCAGGATTCATGTTGGGTGGGAGCGGGCGATTTTTATTAAGCCAGAATGTTACTTTATTGTAGAGATCCTTGTGTGTTTCTCTTTTACCATCTACTAAAGGAGCCACGCCAGTTAAGATGATGGTGTAAGGCTGTGACTCTGGGGGGAGATTAACACATTGTTTCCTTGGGATAGGTTTGATATAGGGCCGGATGTTTTGGTCGTGACTACTAAGAGTTTTCTTGGCCTGGGGTTGCTTTGCGGCCTTCTGTCTAGGTGCGCCCTCAGAGCTAACTGTTTTCTTGGGGGCCGATACAGTTGTTGGCTGCGGGGCTTTTAACGTAGTGGGTCCCGCTTTTGAACTTGAGGCCCCTGCTTTGTTATTCACCAGAGTAGACTTCGATGATGACAGGGCAGTGGGGGGCAAGCCTTTGGGGGCTAAACTGGCAAGAGTTCTGTTTGTAGATGCTATATTATCTTTAACCAACCTATCCAAGAAATCCATTTTTGTATTCAATAGTCTTGTCCTTTCGAATAGTGGTAAGAGCAGGGATTTCATTAGTAACTCTATCTTAGCCAGAAGTATGCCTTCTGCAATACTAACTGTGGTGTTATGGTCTTCAAGTTGAACCACCACATTAGTATTAGGCAACTGTATAGGTGAGTCAATAGTACTTCCCGCCCCCTCAATATGTTCATCTAAGTCGGGAGAGTCTAACCTTTTACGTTTCCCAGGGTTCTGTGAGGGTAGAAGTTGTGAAAGGGGAGGGGAATTCACTTGCTCCTTACTGATATTAAGATTAGGTGAGTCCGAGAGACCTGATTTCTCTCCAGGCTGGTCTAAAAAAATAGTAGTCCCTCCATTTAGCATATTATCATGTGCAGTGGTATATGAGCTATCTTGACCCGTCCACGCTAACTCCACAGTTTGGGTCTCAGGAACAGTTACAAGCACTAAATCTGTATTAACATCATTGCTATCAGTGTCTAAAAGGGAAAGCGGAATGGGGGAGACTGCCTCATTAATTTTCCCAAGAGAGGATCGCTTGCCTGTAATTATATCTAGTGAAAGACGTTTTTCAACTAGAGCGATTTCTTTCTCCAGTATGGCAGTAGAGCGTTTAAAAAACTGGTCAATTGTACCCGTAAAAGTGCCATTAGAGGTGGAGACCTGGACTTGCCTCTCTTTGCCAGATCTTAGGGTCATCTTTAGATATACAAGTAACCAAATTAACACCAACCTCAGACCTCAAATTATGTACAATAATGGGCAAAGTTAGGTCAAAGCGGTTATACTAACAATGAGGACACAAGCCTGGTTATGGTCAGATGCAATGTTTACAAAATAAACATTTAAAACGTCTGTTAGGTGATACCATTAGATGTTATAAATATTGAGTGGTAAATGTTAGGAAGGTGGCCCGGCCCGGCCTCATTCGGCCTCTGACCGCCACAGACGGTCCCGCCCTTGTCCCGGGCTTCTCCCGGCGAGCTCCCGCGCGCTCCCGCGCAGCGGTATTCACACGTTAATATATGGCTCTTACGGTGATCACCCGGTCGTTGGGGGCGGGGCGGGGAGGGAGAGCAGCCCAGGTGGAACGGGCGGGGTTACTGGGACTCCTGGGAAATGTAGTCCCAGCCCTCTTGCTCGCAGCCCTCAGCCCCTGTCTTACCCCAGGAGCAGCTAACAGCCCACGAAGGAGAGCGCCCCTCTGCGAAGCGGGACCCGCGCAGCGGGTTCCGCGAGGCGTTGGTGGAGATGCAGGGAATCCACGGGCAATCCAAACAGCAAGGCAGGTTTGTCAAGGTGTCCCACGAAGTGCAGGGCAAGCTGGTATTTGATCACCCGGTCGTTGAGGGCGGGGCGGGGAGGGAGAGCAGCCCAGGTGGAACGGGCGGGGTTACTGGGACTCCTGGGAAATGTAGTCCCAGCCCTCTTGCTCGCAGCCCTCATCCCCTGTCTTACCCCAGCAGCAGCTAACAGCCCACGTTGGTGGAGATGCAGGGAATCCACGGGCAATCCAAACAGCAAGGCAGGTTTGTCAAGGTGTCCCACGAAGTGCAGGGCAAGCTGGTATTTGATCACCCGGTCGTTGGGGGCGGGGCGGGGAGGGAGAGCAGCCCAGGTGGAACGGGCGGGGTTACTGGGACTCCTGGGAAATGTAGTCCCAGCCCTCTTGCTCGCAGCCCTCAGCCCCTGTCTTACCCCAGCAGCAGCTAACAGCCCACGAAGGAGAGCGCCCCTCTGCGAAGCGGGACCCGCGCAGCGGGTTCCGCGAGGCGTTGGTGGAGATGCAGGGAATCCACGGGCAATCCAAACAGCAAGGCAGGTTTGTCAAGGTGTCCCACGAAGTGCAGGGCAAGCTGGTATTTGATCACCCGGTCGTTGGGGGCGGGGCGGGGCGGGGCGGGGAGGGAGAGCAGCCCAGGTGGAACGGGCGGGGTTACTGGGACTCCTGGGAAATGTAGTCCCAGCCCTCTTGCTCGCAGCCCTCAGCCCCTGTCTTACCCCAGCAGCAGCTAACAGCCCACGAAGGAGAGCGCCCCTCTGCGAAGCGGGACCCGCGCAGTGGGTTCCGCGAGGCGTTGGTGGAGATGCAGGGAATCCACGGGCAATCCAAACAGCAAGGCAGGTTTGTCAAGGTGCCCCCTCTGAATGAATCACACTGTGTAACTGGATGTATAGGTGTATGAGTACACATGATGAGTGAGTACATGTATGGGTGACTGTATAGGACTGTTGGTAAATGAGTGGATGTGTGTGTAGATCTTGGAATTACTAAATAGGTGTGTTGTAAGTGGTATTGGTATGTCCATTGTTTTGAAAATGTTAGTTTATATTTTTCAGTGTGTGTATCAAAGGTTATATCAGGGTGAGAGGAGGTCTACCACTCTATCAGAAGGATGATGTAATCAGTGATGTAATCAGTGATATCATTTGAGACGTCATCGGTGATGTCCTGCGTTATGTCACTGACTATGTCATGAGTGATGTAATATGTGACGTCATCAGCAGTGCATTGAGGGCGTGCGAGTTATAGTTAGCTGAACTAACTATAATGGGGGAATTTCAATGGTTTTATATGAGTCAAATGTCCAACTAACTATAACGCCCCGGAAACCTATGTTTTTTTCTGTGAATTTCTAAGGTTTTTTAAATGCTAATTCCTAACTATAACATGCATGAAACCTATGGTTTTTTCAGTGAACTTTAAAGGCTTTTTAAATTCTAGTTCTTAACTATGCCTACAGAGATAGGACATGTGAAGAAAGAAGAAAAAACACACAGAAAGAAGAAAAAGAAACAACAGAAGTCCTCAAAGACGATGAGAGAGGGGAAGATTTTACTATATAAATATCCTGGGACGTTCTTACCACTTAGCTAGCATGAACCCCTGTGTAGGCCCTACTGTTCAGCATTATAGGCCTTGATTAGATTGGCCGGAGTACTGCCATTTTGTGTTAAGAAAGCAGAAAGCAGGTCTGACCAAGACTTCACCCAGCCCCACTTGTCTGCGAAGCTTCTCCTCCTGTTTTAGAGCCCCCACCCAGCGTGTGTACTAAAGGTCTACTTCCATCCAATTCTTTCGGCATGACAGAAGGCCACATCCTCTAACTGTATTTGAGAAAAGAGGAACTTAGCTCCTCAGCCCTGCCATGCAGCAGTGATGGGCGTCGTAACAGGATATACAGATGGTACATCCTCACATAATATGTACTGTAAGGCGCTTTTTCTGTTAAACTACAACTAAAGCTAATTTACGGTAAACCTCAAGTCAACAAGGCATTACCTTTGGCCTAGCATAAAGTACCATGTTTGCGGGAAAGGGCTGCATTTTGAACATATGGATGGGAAGGGTACGGAACAGACCATAAATGACGGAGTAAGAATAAATAGCACGAGGTGGCGCAAGATGACATTGTCATAGACCCCTCACCATCTTAAAGAGTATAAAAGGGAGGTTCACAAAGACCTCTTTGAATTACTCCTCGTAAGTGAGTTCTTCCCAAGGATTATTTGAGAACCCTTGTATTAGTACATGTACTTTAATTTTGATGCTTTACGTTATATTCTGGCTTATGAAATGTTACATTTGAAATGTTGCCTTTGCTATATATTCTGTTAACCTTGCTTTTTCCTCATGATATTTGAAGTGTTTAACTTGTAATTGTAGGACTTCTCACTTATAGTCAGATATGAGTATTTCCAAGGTGTCTTTAAGGTATTAGACCCTTGTCCTCTAGCAGTTTCAAAGCTTGTATTGAGTAAATGCAATTTTCAGTACTGAAATCTATATCCACGTGGCAACCAGAGATTGCGGAGCACTGGATATTGAACTAATGTGATTTTTATGCCTTTTTCAAGAAGTTGCATCTTCTTAATAAAACTGTTAACCTTTCAGCTTCTACTTTGGAAGCACCTGGAAGGCTAGTTGGCCCCCAGGGGCCCTCAGAATTGAAGGGAAATTATTAATTCCCCAACTTAAAACATGCCACACGGTCTGTTTGCACACATCACTTCAGGCCAGTCCCCTCCCTTCACCACTGTATAAACGCACCCTGTGGCTGTTCTGAGTTGAGAGATTAAGTCCCCTTGAATCCTAAGGGTCCCTAGGGTCAAACTATCCCACTAGGTGGCTCCAGTAAGTGCCACAGAACTGCATTGCAGAGAGGTGTAAAAAGGAGGCTGGCATTTGAACACCTGTCTGCAACGCAGCTCCCTGGAGCATTCTGGAGATACCTGTTGGTCTAGTTGGCCCTCAGAGACCCAAAGTATTTACAGAGAATTAATTCCCCAACTTACAACTCGCCATGGGGTGCATTTGCACAATGATGAAGGAAGGGCAAGTGGCGTTTTAAGTTGGAGAATTAATTCCTCCTCAATCCTGAGGGTCCCTGGGGGCCAACTAGCCCACCAGGTACCTCCAGTATGCACCAGAAAGCTGCGTTGCAGAGAGGTGTTCAGAGGCCCCCCAATTATAATATTTAGAGCCTGGGAGGTGGCACACTCCAGGGCTTGGGGGGCCTTTGAGCCCCCACACCCATTTATTTTGAATGCCCCGGGGGGGTGGCGGTCCCCGGGGCTGGGGGGTCTGTTGGCCCGCCTGCACATAATTTTATAAAGAGTGGTGGTCCCCAGGGCTGGGGCGCCCCTTTGGGCCCCCCAACCCAATAATAATATTGCCCCTGGGATTTGGCCCCCCTGGGGGCTGAATATTAACGAAGTGCGGGAGTCTGCACTTTGTATTTTTCCCCTCAGCAGGATCCGTGCAACCTGCGTGGATTTCGCCAATTTGTTTTAAAAAGAAAAAAATGTGGCCCTGGGGATCCTTGTGGGACCCCCCTAAGCAGGCCTAGGGGGTCAGGGTATTTTTACCCTGCCCCCTTTTTGCATTTGCGCCCTTGTTTTCCTTTTTTCTTGTGCCTCGGTTCTACAGAGGCACAAGATGGCTGCCAACACTTCCTGGTTTGGAGTGTTGACAGCCAATTGGCATACAGCTTGTGATCGGCAGGGTGTACATAGGGTGCGCAAAGGGTGTGCGGATCTACCGCGGCCGTAGAGATCACTGTCTTTATTCCTTAAGTTCTCAAAAACTACTGAACGAATTTACACCATTTTTAAAAAGGTCACTTTTTGAGCCAAACAGTACCTTTTTGCCAAATTTGGTGTAATACTGTTGAGCAGTTTTTGCTACAACAGTGTCTAAACTTTCCTATGGGAAAATAATTTTTTCACCACTATTTTTTTAACTTCTCAGGAACTACTGAACGTATTTACACCTTTTTAAAAAAAGGGCGCTTTCTGAACCAAGGGCTACTTTTTTGCAAGATTTGATGTAATTCCGTTCAGCAGTTTGGGCTGTAGCTGTGCCTAAAATTTCCTGTGGGGAAATAACATGGGAAAATGTATTTTGGGAGCCCCTTTTTTCTCGGCCCCCGCTTAACGAATCATCCTCAAACTTTTAAGATAGGAGTGGATCGGAGCGGGCCGTAAGTTTTGAAAATTTCGCGAAGATTCGTCAATCGGCGCCAAAGTTATTGCAAATAGAATGTTGGGAATTTTCTTATGGAAAATAGGTCCTAACTATACCTACCTACTGCAACTGCCAGTAGGATATATATATATATATATTTAACACTCTTCCGCAATTAAGACGAAAGTAATGGGCGCACTCCCTCTCAGTTCCACAATCAGATTTATTGAAATATCTTCAAGTTCAGCATGAAAACAAAACGATCTATACGTTTCAGTGCACCTAGCACCTTGCTCACGATCACTTTCTCAAGTTTTTTTCAACATATTTAAAGCAATCACCAGTACTTGATGTTACATCACATCCTGTTCTTGATAGCTAAGCATTGTGGTATTTGTGGTTTTTCAAAGTTTTTTATAAAAAGAGTCTCTAAGTGGAATTCAACCAAACATTTAACAAGAAAAATCAAAACCCCTTATTCTCATGTTTGAGCTCTTTTCAATATTAGCTGACAAACCGATTTAAATAATTCAATTTAGATTTTCGCCATTATTTCTGGTTTGCTAAATTTATTTTGTCCTTTTCAATCCCTCTAGTGGGCTTTGTCAACCATTTGTTCGTTAATTGGGGTCCCTTTATTTTCTGATTTTTCTGAGTCTTGTTTTTGAAAACGGTTTCAACCTCACAAGCTCACTTTTTCACGTTCTTCATTTGTCCATATTAGAGATGAATATATAACTCCTCTGATTGGTTAAGGCCGTGCGGGCTTAGGGTTCTGAAATTTAGGATGTGGCGTGACTCTTTTTGTCTCAAGATTTTTTCACGGTCTCCTCCACGTATGTTCTTTGGTACTGTTTCTATCCCGAAAAATTTCAGTTTCAGCCAGTCCCCATTATGTTTTTGCTCCATATGTTTTGCCACTGCATTCGCTCTGTCCTTGTGTGTTGTGGCTCTAACATGTTCCATTATTCGTTTTTTTAGTTCTCCCTTGGTGCTGCCCACATACAGTAGGGGACAAGGACATTCTATTCCGTAGACTGTAAAAACCGTTTTGAAGGAAATTAATTGTCGTATCTGCCATTTTTTGTGATTGGGCATTGATATTTCCTTGGTTTGTTTTGCAATTTGGCACATTTTGCAACCATAACATTTCACGAAGCCAGTCGTTTTGAGCCAGTCTTTCTTTTTGTTGATTTTGCAATGGCTGTGAATCAGCTGGTCCTTTAGGTTCGGTGCTCTCCTGTATGTTACAACTGGGTGTTGACCCACTAACTTCCCTACTGTTTCATCCAAATGTAGGATCTTCCAGTTTTTCCTCAGGATTTGCACAAGTTTTTTGCTGTTTTCCGAGTAGTCAGTAATGAGTCTGATGGGCTCTGGTTCATTTATGTTCTCATTTTTTTATATATATATATATATATATATTTCTCTCTTCCTTGCCTCGGAAGATCGTCACCGCCTCCAGACCAACGGGTGTCTCACCTGGAACAGAGACCTCCGGTGCCGGGTCTCTTTAATTTAACAGAAGCAACGAGTAGAAAAACCACACGCTGGCGAGACTGTGTACCAGACAAATTAGTTTATTTGTCAACCCTCAGACGCGTTTCGCCTGACCCGCAGGCTTGTTCACCAAAGTTTCATTACAAACATTCACCTTTTAAAGTGCAAAAGTGTTGGGTCACTTGATCGGAACCAGGTTACAACAGTAGGAATGGAAGAAAGACTTATGGTTACTCCCATTACAGATTTGGTAAAATAACTGTTCAACAATTCATTGTTAATACACTCAGCAGCTTAAATATCACTTTAAAGTATTTTAAATTCATTGTTGCATTGTTAAAAAGCCCGCATACGGAGAACAATTTTAACGAGAAGGAGGGCATTCCGACAAGGCATGTGTACGCCGTCGGTTCAAGCGCTAATGTTTTTTTCTCTCCTGATTTTGCTAAAACTTTATTAACCCCAGGTAAAATTTCAAAGTGCTTACAATACTTGCACAATCTTGCTCGGACTTCAATATATCTGTCCTGATGGCTAACGCCCAAGCGGGCAAATAACCCCACAATTAGTGCAATCAATATATTACAATGCAACATATTTCAGAAATAAACCGTATCTGTGCTGCCCGATTTACAGAAAATACAGCCCAAGTGGGCAGTTGCATTTCAACTGTTTACCGATGTTTGCCCAAAATGCATGTGCCACACTTAAAACAAATTGTGCAATTAAAAACAACAACAACTTCATCGAAGGAGCGGGAATCATCAACCTGCCTCTCCCCATTTTTCTAGAATTTGCACAGAACCCATAGATCAATTTCCTATGACAATGTAGACTCAATCACCTCTTAGAGAGATCCCTCTCTAAAGTTGTGTTTTTAAGACCTCTTCCAGAGTAAGGCCCCCAGGGGCCTTGGCATTGAGTTCCAGGATGTACCTGGATTCCAAGCGCCTCAATTTTTGTAGACGATCCCCGCCCCGAATGCTGTTCGGAATGGAGTCAATAACAAAGTAGCAGAGCCCTGTTACATCCTGATTATGGAATGCCTCAAAGTGCCGGGCCACCGGGTACGTTTGGTCTGCATGCTTAATGGCTCTCATATGCTGTAAGATGCGTACATGGACTGGATGGATTGTGCTGCCCACGTATCTCAACCCGCAAGGGCATTGAAGCACGTAGACAGCATAGTCCGTTTTGCAATTAAAGAAACCTTTTTGAGATTCCAGCTTGGTATGTGCGGGTATTGATTCCCGCAGTGCACGCCTTACATTTTGAGCATTTTAAAAAGCCTGATTTCCTTTTAAGCCAGTCTACCCAGCTTTTTTGTTTTTGAGGTGCTGCCGGTAGCATGTTAGAGATCAACATTTGTTTGAAGGATCTGGCTTTTCTGAAGGTAATCTCGGGTCTCTTTTTCACCATTTTTTCAAGTACTGGATCGTTGGCTATAAGATGCCAGTGCCTATTGATTATACCCCTCACTGCCTTGTGTTGTTTGTTATACGTCGTGATCATCCTAATTTGGTTCAAGGAATGATCCTTTGCATTGTTTTCAGAGGGTTTCTTGAACAGGATATCTTCCCTGCTTCTCATTTTAGCCTTCCGTATCGCACTTGTGATA
Organism: Lissotriton vulgaris; assembly: GCF_964263255.1. Classification (NCBI taxonomy): domain Eukaryota; kingdom Metazoa; phylum Chordata; class Amphibia; order Caudata; family Salamandridae; genus Lissotriton; species Lissotriton vulgaris. The sequence goes on along the minus strand of NC_141696.1, from coordinate 884,345,015 downwards.
TTAGAGTGCGAGTAACCTCTAGCTTTGAACCTCTTCTCAAGGGTGTTAAGCTCCCTTACCTGCCCTTCAGCATCACTGCAGTTACGTATTACACGCAGACTTTCCCCATAGGGGATGCTTCTAATGAGGCTATTAGGATGGAAACTGTCCGCGTGTAGCAGTGTATTCCCTGCTGTGGGTTTTCTGAATAGCTGAGAATGCAGTCGGCCATTTTTCACATAGATTGTTAAATCTAGGAAATTTAAGGAAGTAGTGCTGATTTCACTAGTGAATTTCAGATTGAGATTGTTGGCCTGTATTTTCTTTACAAACTTCTGTGCACTGTCTTCTGTACCTTTCCACACCACAAATAGGTTGTCTATGTTACGACTCCACTGTAGTATGTTGTCCCTCCATTCGATGTGGTACTCCGCTCGGATCACCTGCTCCTCCCACCAGCCCATATGCAAATTAGCATAGCTGGGGCGAAGCAGGTGCCCATCGCGGTTCCACATATTTGTTTGTACAGAGATGACTCAAAAAGAAAAAAGTTGTTGTTTAAACATACTATATATATGTATATATCTTTACAATTGCTCCCACGAAGACCCCGGAAAGCAGTAAGTGGCACACCCAAGCTGAAACTGTATCCTTTAATCATTGCAGCAACAGCACTCCCTTCATCTTCCCAACGCGTTTCGACAGTTCGTCTTGATCATGGGATTGACAAATACAGGAACTCCTCACTCCCACAGGTGATCTGAAAGAATGCAAAGAAAATGTGCGTCATCGCTGCAATGCATCCTGGGCAAGGTAGTTTCAATTGTCATAATCATAGGGGTCAATATGCTGCAGTCAAATTTTCGAGGGTTCAGCTTGTTCCACCACGGGCCCACAATCAAGATGGCCCAGGTAGACCCTCAAACGTGGCATTCCGCGGTGACTCACACAACCTGTCTGAGAATCTGCAGGAGATATGACGTAGTTTTGGAGGTGACGCCCACTTCTACCGGCACTGGGCTGTGCCGCGAAATATGTCTTTACAATTGCTCCCACGAAGACCCCGGAAAGCAGTAAGTGGCACACCCAAGCTGAAACTGTATCCTTTAATCATTGCAGCAACAGCACTCCCTTCATCTTACCAACGAGTTTTGACAGTTCATCTTGATCACGGGATATATATATATATATATATATATATATATATATATATATATATATATATATATATCTATATATATATATATATATATATATATTACCTACTGGCGGTCGCCAGTAGGTATATATAGTTAGGATTTTTTCCCTATGGGATTTCTGAAAATTCTATGCCTAATAACTTTTGCGTTTGTGGACGGAATTGGCTGAAATTTTCAGGAAAATGGCACATTTTGTTTCTGAGCAGCCCTTGAAAATTTGGGGGGGTTTTGTGGAGGGGGGGCCGAGAAAAAAGGGGGGTCCCAAAACACCTTTTTCCCATGTTAATTTCCATAGGGCGGTTGGCCTCACTTTTAGCCCGAACGGCTGAATGGATTTTCACGAAACTTGGCAAAATTGTAGGGACTGTTAGCCTGATGTGCCTTTGCTAGGTCTCAATATATGTGCTTCAGTGGATTTTGAGAAATTAACGTTTAAATCAAGATATATATCTGTAACAGCGCTCCGGGCAGCTATCCGGTTAGCGAACCTTTCGCGTAACGGAACTTTGCGATGAGAAGCTGATTGGCCCTCCGGTGTCTGTCAACATTCTAAACAGTCCGGAGCGGCCGCCATCTTGTCTCTCGGTAGGATCGAGAGACAAGAGGAGGCCAAAACAAAGGGGGAAATTACCATAAGGGGGCATAGTAGATCCTCGTTGACCCCCTAGGTTTTATGTGGAGGTTTTAAAAGGGCCTAGGAGGGTCCAAAAAAAAAAATTTTTTTTTGCGTGGTAAGCGCCAAGTTCGCGAACCGGATAGCTTTCTGGGCAGCGAACTTTATGGATAAAAGAATGAAAGACTTTTCTAATACTGTATGTTAATTGTTTGTTGTTTTTCTTGTTTTTTTTTGTTTTCTTTTTTTTAAAGTGTTTTTTTTATTTTGATTCTTTTTCATAATTTATTAAACTTTCTAACATTTCAGTGTCTGAAATGTCATTATTTTCTTGAAATATTGTTTGCAATCTGTGAGGTTGCAAAATGTCCTCATTTGCAAGGAGGACATCTACTGCTTGGACACATTGCAGCAGTTCATTATCCAAGCTTTCATCCATAAATTCCATGTCAATTGGTTCAATTAATTCCTGGCTGCTCTCTTGCAGGTCCATCTCAAAAGAAACTTGCTGCTCGCCTTCCATTTTGCCTGAAATTTGGATTAAAAAATATATATTAGTAGAGATAGGGCACTGTTGGGATTAATTTTAGATAGGCAGTTTTTATCAGTGAATTTATCTTTTGGCAGTGTATAGTATGAGAGTGGAAATAGGACTATAAAAAAGTGTATGTGATTTAACCAAGACAAGCCTTACTCCATTGATAACTATAACAGAGAAGTCTATCTAAATACATTACTACTACAGAGGGATAGTGTATATCTAGCAGAAAAAGTCTACTATATTAAGTCATAGTGCACAATATATTAAATTATAACTTACCTTCACAAAGAAGTTGAAGTTTTTTGAAGCTATTGAAATAGGAGGTACAACAAGAAGTAGTAGTCAAAATGGCTGTGTTTCCTTCTCTCCCTTTATATATATACAGGTATATAACCAATCAAATGTCAGGTAATAAAAGTAGAAAATGAAAGTAACATTTTCATTGGTTGTCAATTCCAACACTTCAGATGTGTTTTGTGAAGTAATTTACCTCACGGTACTTGGAGAGGTCTACAGGCTAAATGGCTAAATGAAATGTCAATGAAATTTGTGAGAATGGAAGGGATTGTTATGTAGTATGAGCTAATGTATATTTGGTGAGAGTGTCTCTAGTCGTTTTTCTGTAAATTACTTTCCCGCCTTTTTTTTGGACCGCTTTCCGGGAAGCGGCCCGGTTAGCGAACCTTAAGCGTCAAAATATCTAAATATATTTTGGGATTTAAAGAATAATACATTTTACAGCTACAGATGTTAGCTTTTAAAAAACCAATGAAATTCACTGAAAAAACCATAGGTTATAGACCATATATAGTTAGAAATTTGCATTTAAAAAACCATTGAAATTCAATGAAAAAACCATAGGTTATAGACCATATATAGTTAGGAATTCGCATTTACAAAACCATATTTTACTCGCACAAAACCATTGAAATTCCATATATAGTTAGTTGCACTAACTATATATCGCGCACCCGCAATCCACTGCTGATGATGTCACATATTACATCATTCATGACATGGTCAGTGACATCACTGATGACATCACTGATGACATCTCAAATGACATCACTGATGACATCACTGATGACAACATCCAGTGACTGTATGTTTCTGTAAAGTTAAAATATGTCTTACATATTGAAGAATGAGTGGATGTATAAGTGTCTGGATGAAGGATTTAGTAGGTGCATGACTGACTGTATGAGTGAGTGATTAAATGTGTCTCACTGAGTGCATGGGTTAGTGACTAAACTGTCTTAATTTGTGCATCATTATGTCTGTTGTTCTGTAAACTGTTGCATGTGTTGATAAGTAGCTATATGAGTAACTATATGGGTTATTGATTGGTTGCCCAAGTATTTGTATGGGAGACTGAGTGTGTGTGTGGGTGGCTGGGAGGTGTATGACTCTGTGCATAGATGTGTGAGCAGTTGATTCACTAGATGTATGGTTTCAAAAGTGCATGTGGAAACAGCTGTATGGGCGGTTGACTGTGTGCATGAGTGTATTGGTGAGTGAATGGATATCTCAGTGCTACATGTCAAAGTAAGTACACATGTAAAACACAGTACATGTGAGAGTTGACATATATAAATAACTGTGCATAAGAGCCAGTGAATGTGTGAGTGGCTGTATGGATCATTGTGAACTTGTATCAGGGAATGTATAAGAGAGTAAATATGTGTTAGTATATGTTTGAATAAGTAAAGTTTGTATAACTGTATAGTTGAGGAAATGGAGGTGTGATTGATTCTTTGCATGACTGACTAGGTGTGTGAGTAACTCCATGGATGAGTGACAGTCTGTGAGTGTCTGTTTACACTGATTGTATCTAAGGTTATATTAGAGTCTGAAGAGGTTCATCGTATTATCACATGAATGAGATCATCAGTGATGTGATCAGTAATGTCAAATGAGATGTCATCAGTGATGTCATCAGTGATGTCATTTGAGATGTCATCAGTGATGTCATTTGAGATGTCATCAGTGATGTCATCAGTGATGTCACTGACCATGTCATGAATGATGTAATATGTGACATCATCAGCAGTGGATTGCGGGTGCGCGATATATAGTTAGTGCAACTAACTATATATGGAATTTCAATGGTTTTGTGCGAGTAAAATATGGTTTTGTAAATGCGAATTCCTAACTATATATGGTCTATAACCTATGGTTTTTTCATTGAATATATATATATATCTATATATATCTATATCTATCTATATATATATATATATATATATATATATATATATATATATATATATATATATATATATATAGAGAGAGAGAGAGAGAGAGAGAGAGAGATATATATATATATAGATATAGATATAGATATAGATATAGATATAGATATAGATATATATATATAACGGGGTTGCCTGGCAATGGATGAAAACCTCCAATCAGATCCCGCCAAACGAAGAGAGCGCCGCAAAAGAGGACATTATTGTATGCCAGGGTGGGTCACTGTACCTCACCTTGGACTCTAGAGGCATGTTCCAGGTGGCGAGATCTGGCCACGGCATCCGGGGACTTCGGAAAAGGAAAGCGGCGAAAAACACTCGTGAAATGGAACTTTCCCAGTCCGCTTTCCATGGCTATAACATCCAGCCAATAGGAGCCCTCGGCAGGACTTATGAAAAAGTCCCGCGAAAAAACAACATTTTGAAGCGCACTCAAGACATCCCGGCACTGAGGAAGGCAACCGCCGAAACGCGTCTGCCAGGGACAGAGAACTGTGTGCAGTACGCGCTATTTTATGCTGTAAATTGGAGGTAATAAACCATTGTGAGCAACCCCAGCATGTGTCGGGCCCGTTCTTAACCAGGGCGGGACTGGAGGAGTATGGAAGCAAAGGCCGACCAGGCTTTATCCGACACGCCCCTCGGTCAGGAGCTCCACGTATGCCGGCAACTTTCTGGATTTAGTGCACAGACTGCACAACGTGGCGCCCCCCCGACCTGGACTTTTGTAAAGGAAACGGGGAGAGGGAGCAGATGGTCTGCTAACGGGGTTGCCTGGCAATGGATGAAAACCTTCAATCAGATCCCGCCAAACGAAGGGAGCGCCGCAAAAGAGGACATTATTGTATGCCAGGGTGGGTCACTGTACCTCACCTTGGACTCTAGAGGCATGTTCCCGGTGGCGAGATCTGGCCACGGCATCCGGGGACTTCGGAAAAGGAAAGCGGCGAAAAACACTCGTGAAACGGAACTTTCCCAGTCCGCTTTCCATGGCTATAACATCCAGCCAATAGGAGCCCTCGGCAGGACTTATGAAAAAGTCCCGCGAAAAAACAACATTTTGAAGCGCACTCAAGACATCCCGGCACTGAGGAAGGCAACCGCCGAAACGCGTCTGCCAGGGACAGAGAACTGTGTGCAGTACGCGCTATTTTATGCTGTAAATTGGAGGTAATAAACCATTGTGAGCAACCCCAGCATGTGTCGGACCCGTTCTTAACCAGGGCGGGACTGGAGGAATATATATATTTTGTTTGTTAAGATGTATTAACAACGTAGTTTAACCATTCCAACATGGCCGAACCAAACCTTTGGGCTTGTGACCTGCGACCTGTGTCCTTTGTCTATGTTGTTATTGTTTCAGTATTTACACTGCACAAACGCGTTGCACAAACTTACGTGAACAAGGCTTCCCGTAAGCCGAAACATGTTGTAAGGGGTCATTAAACACCCTTGGAACCTGCTGATGTCTGGCGTTTATTGAGTGCCTGAGAGCGTGGTACAATTTGTTACGAAGTGTCTGACAATCGAATTTACCGGCTGGCTCTACCGGCGCCCACGCCACTTCCCGCGGGGCCGACCGCAACCTTTTGGAGCAACCGAGGAATGTGAATATATATATATATATATATATATATATATATATATATATATATATATATATATATATATATATATATATATATATATATATATATATATATATATATATATATATATATATGGAAGAAAAGGTTGCCACCTAGGTGGGAATGCACTTACAGGTAGGAATTAATGCCAGCGCAAGGGCACGAGCTGCGAACAGAGTCCCTTTCCTGCCAGACGCGTTTCGGGCCAACGCCCTCTTCAGTGGCAGCACATGTGACATGACGGCAGCTGCAGGCACCAGTAAATACCCTCAGTGATTATGCACAGGTGTGAAACCTGAAGCAATGCTTTCTGGGACTGGTGGTTCGATAAAACCCAAGTGGGTCGCCGCCGCCATTCGCATGCAAAAAAAGTTTTAAAGGGATTGCCAATGTCCCCGCAAGCACCCCGCAAGTAAAGGCACCTCCTGTACCACAAAAAGCTGCCCAAATGAGGCAGCCGTGGACCCGCAGTTTGTCCGCGGATGTGCAAACCCGCGACCGTGGCCGGCCGCTAACAAATGGAAGAAAAGGTTGCCACCTAGGTGGGAATGCACTTACAGGTAGGAATTAATGCCAGCGCAAGGGCACGAGCTGCGAACAGAGTCCCTTTCCTGCCAGACGCGTTTCGGGCCAACGCCCTCTTCAGTGGCAGCACATGTGACATGACGGCAGCTGCAGGCACCAGTAAATACCCTCAGTGATTATGCACAGGTGTGAAACCTGAAGCAATGCTTTCTGGGACTGGTGGTTCGATAAAACCCAAGTGGGTCGCCGCCGCCATTCGCATGCAAAAAAAGTTTTAAAGGGATTGCCAATGTCCCCGCAAGCACCCCGCAAGTAAAGGCACCTCCTGTACCACAAAAAGCTGCCCAAATGAGGCAGCCGTGGACCCGCAGTTTGTCCGCGGATGTGCAAACCCGCGACCGTGGCCGGCCGCTAACAAATGGAAGAAAAGGTTGCCACCTAGGTGGGAATGCACTTACAGGTAGGAATTAATGCCAGCGCAAGGGCACGAGCTGCGAACAGAGTCCCTTTCCTGCCAGACGCGTTTCGGGCCAACGCCCTCTTCAGTGGCAGCACATGTGACATGACGGCAGCTGCAGGCACCAGTAAATACCCTCAGTGATTATGCACAGGTGTGAAACCTGAAGCAATGCTTTCTGGGACTGGTGGTTCGATAAAACCCAAGTGGGTCGCCGCCGCCATTCGCATGCAAAAAAAGTTTTAAAGGGATTGCCAATGTCCCCGCAAGCACCCCGCAAGTAAAGGCACCTCCTGTACCACAAAAAGCTGCCCAAATGAGGCAGCCGTGGACCCGCAGTTTGTCCGCGGATGTGCAAACCCGCGACCGTGGCCGGCCGCTAACAAATGGAAGAAAAGGTTGCCACCTAGGTGGGAATGCACTTACAGGTAGGAATTAATGCCAGCGCAAGGGCACGAGCTGCGAACAGAGTCCCTTTCCTGCCAGACGCGTTTCGGGCCAACGCCCTCTTCAGTGGCAGCACATGTGACATGACGGCAGCTGCAGGCACCAGTAAATACCCTCAGTGATTATGCACAGGTGTGAAACCTGAAGCAATGCTTTCTGGGACTGGTGGTTCGATAAAACCCAAGTGGGTCGCCGCCGCCATTCGCATGCAAAAAAAGTTTTAAAGGGATTGCCAATGTCCCCGCAAGCACCCCGCAAGTAAAGGCACCTCCTGTACCACAAAAAGCTGCCCAAATGAGGCAGCCGTGGACCCGCAGTTTGTCCGCGGATGTGCAAACCCGCGACCGTGGCCGGCCGCTAACAAATGGAAGAAAAGGTTGCCACCTAGGTGGGAATGCACTTACAGGTAGGAATTAATGCCAGCGCAAGGGCACGAGCTGCGAACAGAGTCCCTTTCCTGCCAGACGCGTTTCGGGCCAACGCCCTCTTCAGTGGCAGCACATGTGACATGACGGCAGCTGCAGGCACCAGTAAATACCCTCAGTGATTATGCACAGGTGTGAAACCTGAAGCAATGCTTTCTGGGACTGGTGGTTCGATAAAACCCAAGTGGGTCGCCGCCGCCATTCGCATGCAAAAAAAGTTTTAAAGGGATTGCCAATGTCCCCGCAAGCACCCCGCAAGTAAAGGCACCTCCTGTACCACAAAAAGCTGCCCAAATGAGGCAGCCGTGGACCCGCAGTTTGTCCGCGGATGTGCAAACCCGCGACCGTGGCCGGCCGCTAACAAATGGAAGAAAAGGTTGCCACCTAGGTGGGAATGCACTTACAGGTAGGAATTAATGCCAGCGCAAGGGCACGAGCTGCGAACAGAGTCCCTTTCCTGCCAGACGCGTTTCGGGCCAACGCCCTCTTCAGTGGCAGCACATGTGACATGACGGCAGCTGCAGGCACCAGTAAATACCCTCAGTGATTATGCACAGGTGTGAAACCTGAAGCAATGCTTTCTGGGACTGGTGGTTCGATAAAACCCAAGTGGGTCGCCGCCGCCATTCGCATGCAAAAAAAGTTTTAAAGGGATTGCCAATGTCCCCGCAAGCACCCCGCAAGTAAAGGCACCTCCTGTACCACAAAAAGCTGCCCAAATGAGGCAGCCGTGGACCCGCAGTTTGTCCGCGGATGTGCAAACCCGCGACCGTGGCCGGCCGCTAACAAATGGAAGAAAAGGTTGCCACCTAGGTGGGAATGCACTTACAGGTAGGAATTAATGCCAGCGCAAGGGCACGAGCTGCGAACAGAGTCCCTTTCCTGCCAGACGCGTTTCGGGCCAACGCCCTCTTCAGTGGCAGCACATGTGACATGACGGCAGCTGCAGGCACCAGTAAATACCCTCAGTGATTATGCACAGGTGTGAAACCTGAAGCAATGCTTTCTGGGACTGGTGGTTCGATAAAACCCAAGTGGGTCGCCGCCGCCATTCGCATGCAAAAAAAGTTTTAAAGGGATTGCCAATGTCCCCGCAAGCACCCCGCAAGTAAAGGCACCTCCTGTACCACAAAAAGCTGCCCAAATGAGGCAGCCGTGGACCCGCAGTTTGTCCGCGGATGTGCAAACCCGCGACCGTGGCTGGCCGCTAACAAATGGAAGAAAAGGTTGCCACCTAGGTGGGAATGCACTTACAGGTAGGAATTAATGCCAGCGCAAGGGCACGAGCTGCGAACAGAGTCCCTTTCCTGCCAGACGCGTTTCGGGCCAACGCCCTCTTCAGTGGCAGCACATGTGACATGACGGCAGCTGCAGGCACCAGTAAATACCCTCAGTGATTATGCACAGGTGTGAAACCTGAAGCAATGCTTTCTGGGACTGGTGGTTCGATTCACACCTGTGCATAATCACTGAGGGTATTTACTGGTGCCTGCAGCTGCCGTCATGTCACATGTGCTGCCACTGAAGAGGGCGTTGGCCCGAAACGCGTCTGGCAGGAAAGGGACTCTGTTCGCAGCTCGTGCCCTTGCGCTGGCATTAATTCCTACCTGTAAGTGCATTCCCACCTAGGTGGCAACCTTTTCTTCCATTTGTTAGCGGCCGGCCACGGTCGCAGGTTTGCACATCCGCGGACAAACTGCGGGTCCACGGCTGCCTCATTTGGGCAGCTTTTTGTGGTACAGGAGGTGCCTTTACTTGCGGGGTGCTTGCGGGGACATTGGCAATCCCTTTAAAACTTTTTTTGCATGCGAATGGCGGCGGCGACCCACTTGGGTTTTATCGAACCACCAGTCCCAGAAAGCATTGCTTCAGGTTTCACACCTGTGCATAATCACTGAGGGTATTTACTGGTGCCTGCAGCTGCCGTCATGTCACATGTGCTGCCACTGAAGAGGGCGTTGGCCCGAAACGCGTCTGGCAGGAAAGGGACTCTGTTCGCAGCTCGTGCCCTTGCGCTGGCATTAATTCCTACCTGTAAGTGCATTCCCACCTAGGTGGCAACCTTTTCTTCCATTTGTTAGCGGCCGGCCACGGTCGCGGGTTTGCACATCCGCGGACAAACTGCGGGTCCACGGCTGCCTCATTTGGGCAGCTTTTTGTGGTACAGGAGGTGCCTTTACTTGCGGGGTGCTTGCGGGGACATTGGCAATCCCTTTAAAACTTTTTTTGCATGCGAATGGCGGCGGCGACCCACTTGGGTTTTATCGAACCACCAGTCCCAGAAAGCATTGCTTCAGGTTTCACACCTGTGCATAATCACTGAGGGTATTTACTGGTGCCTGCAGCTGCCGTCATGTCACATGTGCTGCCACTGAAGAGGGCGTTGGCCCGAAACGCGTCTGGCAGGAAAGGGACTCTGTTCGCAGCTCGTGCCCTTGCGCTGGCATTAATTCCTACCTGTAAGTGCATTCCCACCTAGGTGGCAACCTTTTCTTCCATTTGTTAGCGGCCGGCCACGGTCGCGGGTTTGCACATCCGCGGACAAACTGCGGGTCCACGGCTGCCTCATTTGGGCAGCTTTTTGTGGTACAGGAGGTGCCTTTACTTGCGGGGTGCTTGCGGGGACATTGGCAATCCCTTTAAAACTTTTTTTGCATGCGAATGGCGGCGGCGACCCACTTGGGTTTTATCGAACCACCAGTCCCAGAAAGCATTGCTTCAGGTTTCACACCTGTGCATAATCACTGAGGGTATTTACTGGTGCCTGCAGCTGCCGTCATGTCACATGTGCTGCCACTGAAGAGGGCGTTGGCCCGAAACGCGTCTGGCAGGAAAGGGACTCTGTTCGCAGCTCGTGCCCTTGCGCTGGCATTAATTCCTACCTGTAAGTGCATTCCCACCTAGGTGGCAACCTTTTCTTCCATTTGTTAGCGGCCGGCCACGGTCGCGGGTTTGCACATCCGCGGACAAACTGCGGGTCCACGGCTGCCTCATTTGGGCAGCTTTTTGTGGTACAGGAGGTGCCTTTACTTGCGGGGTGCTTGCGGGGACATTGGCAATCCCTTTAAAACTTTTTTTGCATGCGAATGGCGGCGGCGACCCACTTGGGTTTTATCGAACCACCAGTCCCAGAAAGCATTGCTTCAGGTTTCACACCTGTGCATAATCACTGAGGGTATTTACTGGTGCCTGCAGCTGCCGTCATGTCACATGTGCTGCCACTGAAGAGGGCGTTGGCCCGAAACGCGTCTGGCAGGAAAGGGACTCTGTTCGCAGCTCGTGCCCTTGCGCTGGCATTAATTCCTACCTGTAAGTGCATTCCCACCTAGGTGGCAACCTTTTCTTCCATTTGTTAGCGGCCGGCCACGGTCGCGGGTTTGCACATCCGCGGACAAACTGCGGGTCCACGGCTGCCTCATTTGGGCAGCTTTTTGTGGTACAGGAGGTGCCTTTACTTGCGGGGTGCTTGCGGGGACATTGGCAATCCCTTTAAAACTTTTTTTGCATGCGAATGGCGGCGGCGACCCACTTGGGTTTTATCGAACCACCAGTCCCAGAAAGCATTGCTTCAGGTTTCACACCTGTGCATATTCACTGAGGGTATTTACTGGTGCCTGCAGCTGCCGTCATGTCACATGTGCTGCCACTGAAGAGGGCGTTGGCCCGAAACGCGTCTGGCAGGAAAGGGACTCTGTTCGCAGCTCGTGCCCTTGCGCTGGCATTAATTCCTACCTGTAAGTGCATTCCCACCTAGGTGGCAACCTTTTCTTCCATTTGTTAGCGGCCGGCCACGGTCGCGGGTTTGCACATCCGCGGACAAACTGCGGGTCCACGGCTGCCTCATTTGGGCAGCTTTTTGTGGTACAGGAGGTGCCTTTACTTGCGGGGTGCTTGCGGGGACATTGGCAATCCCTTTAAAACTTTTTTTGCATGCGAATGGCGGCGGCGACCCACTTGGGTTTTATCGAACCACCAGTCCCAGAAAGCATTGCTTCAGGTTTCACACCTGTGCATAATCACTGAGGGTATTTACTGGTGCCTGCAGCTGCCGTCATGTCACATGTGCTGCCACTGAAGAGGGCGTTGGCCCGAAACGCGTCTGGCAGGAAAGGGACTCTGTTCGCAGCTCGTGCCCTTGCGCTGGCATTAATTCCTACCTGTAAGTGCATTCCCACCTAGGTGGCAACCTTTTCTTCCATTTGTTAGCGGCCGGCCACGGTCGCGGGTTTGCACATCCGCGGACAAACTGCGGGTCCACGGCTGCCTCATTTGGGCAGCTTTTTGTGGTACAGGAGGTGCCTTTACTTGCGGGGTGCTTGCGGGGACATTGGCAATCCCTTTAAAACTTTTTTTGCATGCGAATGGCGGCGGCGACCCACTTGGGTTTTATCGAACCACCAGTCCCAGAAAGCATTGCTTCAGGTTTCACACCTGTGCATAATCACTGAGGGTATTTGCTGGTGCCTGCAGCTGCCGTCATGTCACATGTGCTGCCACTGAAGAGGGCGTTGGCCCGAAACGCGTCTGGCAGGAAAGGGACTCTGTTCGCAGCTCGTGCCCTTGCGCTGGCATTAATTCCTACCTGTAAGTGCATTCCCACCTAGGTGGCAACCTTTTCTTCCATATATATATATATATATATATATATTCACAGAAAAAACCATAGGTTATAGACCATATATAGTTAGGGATTAGCATTTAAAAAACCTTATTTTATTTGCACAAAACCATTGAAATTCCATATATAGTTAGTTGCACTAACTATATATCGCGGACCCGCAATCCACTGCTAATGATGTCACATATTACATCATTCATGACATGGTCAGTGACATCACTGATGACATCACTGATGACATCTCAAATGACATCACTGATGACATCACTGATGACAACACCCAGTGACTGTATGTTTCTGTAAAGTTAAAATATGTCTTACATATTGAAGAATGAGTGGATGTATAAGTGTCTGGATGAAGGATTTAGTAGGTGCATGACTGACTGTATGAGAGAATGATTAAATGTGTCTCACTGAGTGCATGGGTTAGTGATTAAAGTGTCTTAATTTGGCAATCATTATTTATGTTCTTCTGTAAACTGCTGCATGTTTAAATCAGTAGCTATATCAGTAACTATATGGGTTATTGAATGGTTGCCCAAGTATTTGTATGGGAGACTGAGTATGTGTGTGGGTGGCTGGGAGGTGTATAACTCTGTGCATAGATGTGTGAGCAGTTGATTCCCTAGGTGTATGGCTTCAAAAGTGCATGTAGAAACAGCTGTATGGACAGTTGACTGTGTGCATGAGTATATTGGTGAGTGAATGGATATCTCAGTTCTACATGTCAAAGTAAGTACATATGTAAAACACACTCCATGTGAGAGTTGACATATATAAAAAACTGAACATAAGAGCCAGTGAATGTGAGAGTGGCTGTATGAATCATTGTGAACTTGTATCAGTGATTGTATAAGAGAGTAAATATGTGTTAGTATATGTTTGAATAAGTAAGGTGTGTATAACTGTATAGTTGAGGAAATGGAGGTGTGATTGATTCTTTGCATGACTGACTAGGTGTGTGAGTAACTCCATGGATATGTGACAGTCTGTGAGTGCCTGTTTACACTGAGTGTATCTAAGGTTATATTAGAGTCTGAAGATGTATTATCACATAAATGATATCATCAGTGATGTAATCAGTAATGTCAAATGAGATGTCAGTGATGTCATCAGTGATGTCATTTGAGATCTCATCAGTGATGTCATCAGTGATGTCATTTGAGATGTCATCAGTGATGTCATCAGTGATGTCACTGACCATGTCATGAATGATGTAATATGTGACATCATTAGCAGTGGATTGCGGGTCCGCGATATATAGTTAGTGCAACTAACTATATATGGAATTTCAATGGTTTTGTGCAAATAAAATAAGGTTTTTTAAATGCTAATCCCTAACTATATATGGTCTATAACCTATGGTTTTTTCTGTGAATTTCATTGGTTTTTTAAAAGCTAATATCTATAGCTGTAAAATATATTCTTTATTAAGTGACGTATCACGTAGTCCGTGAGACGCCTCATGATGCATCGCATAACCGTGACGTATCGTCTCTGCAGCGCAAACCAAACCCAAAACGTAAGCGCGCCAAAACACGCTTAAAGATATATATATATTTTTTTAACCTTAATTAGACAAAATCCACACGTGCACATATCACAAACGTTCAAAAAACACAATATGTCGGACTCCCGTTACGCTGCCGGTTAGCTGCCCGGTTAACGTACCAGGAAGCACCTTTACCGCGAAAAATCGCATTTTTTTTTCACCCCCCAGGGAACTTTAATAGCCCCCTCATCAATCCTAGGGTTCAGGAGGGGTCTGCCTTACCCCTTTCATTCATTTACACCTTTTTTCCACCTCTTGTCTCTCGATCCCACAGAGAGACAAGATGGCGGCCGCTCCAGACTCTTTACAAAAATAACAGCCAATCAGCTTCTCCTCAGACTCCCGTTACACTGCCGGTTAGCTGCCCGGTTCGCGTACCAAGACGCGTCTCTACGGCGAAAAAATCGGAATTTTTTTTTTTTTTTTTTGGGCCCAGCGTGGCTCTATAATATCCCCTCATCAATCCAAGGGGGTCAGAAGGGGTCTACCTTGCCCCTTTCCTTCATTTCCCCCTTTGTTTTGGCCTCCTCTTGTCTCTCGATCCTACCGAGAGACAAGATGACGGCCGCTCCGAACTGTTTACAATGTTGACAGCCAATCAGCTACTCGTCAGACTCCCGTTACACTGCCGGTTAGCTTCCCGGTTAGCTGCCCGGTTCGCGTACCAAGACGCGTCTCTACGGCGAAAAAAACGGAATTTTTTTTTTTTTTTGGGCCCAAAGTGGCTCTATAATATCCCCTCATCAATCCTAGGGGCTCAGAAGGGGTCTACCTTGCCCCCTTTTCCTTCATTTCCTCCTTTGTTTTGGCCTCCTCTTGTCTCTCGATCCTACCGAGAGACAAGATGGCGGCCGCACCAGACTGTTTAGAATGTTGACAGACACCGGAGAGCCAATCAGCTTCGCTTCGCAAAGTTCCGATAAGCGAAAAGTACGCGAACCGGATCGCTGCCCGGAGCGCTGTTACAGATATATATCTTGATTTAAACGTTAATTTCTCAAAATCCACTGAAGCACATATATTGAGACCTAGCAAAGGCACATCGGGCTAACAGTCCCTACAATTTTGCCAAGTTTCGTGCAAATCCATTCAGCCGTTCGAGCTAAAAGTGAGTCCAACCGCCCTATGGAAAACTCAATGTTAAAAACGCGTTTTGGGACCCCCCTTTTTTCTCAGCCCCCCCTTGACGAAACCCCCCCAAATTTCCAGGAGCTGCTCAGAAACAAAATGTGCCATTTTCCTGAAAATTTCAGCCGATTCCGTCCACAAACGCCAAAGTTATTAGACATAGAATTTTCAGAAATCCCATAGGGAAAAAATCCTAACTATATATACCTACCGGCGACCGCCAGTAGGTAATATATATATATATATATATATATATATATATATATATATATATATATATATATATATATATATATATATATATATATCAACTTCAAACAAGAGGTCCCTGGGTCCCTCCCGGGACCAGGTGGTGTGCGATGCTGGTGGAACCACCTACGGGATTCGTAATTCATAAAATATTCAAAGTAAGCACGCACACTCAAAAGTCCATCTATCAGGAACTGATGATTTATTCCTCAACAACGTTAGCGTTTCGCCAAAACTAATGGCTTGTTCACACGCCGAAGTATCCGAGAAATCCGCGTACCTGTGGGCCACAATCTTGACGAAGAGTTAGAAACTCACCTGTATGAGAATTAAGTAATATGTGTAGTTTTTATGAACTTAGCTCCCTGCTATTTTTGATGCCTATGTTGAACAGCAATGATTAATGACAAATACACCTAAAGAACTATGCACTTAATAATTTTACTTTTACCCTTACAGTTTCTATCCTCATTTGAATTCAGGATTTTAAATGTAATGTCTGCAATTTGTGCTTTTTTATGAGTTTAAATGTATAATATTAGTTTTCTTATCTTTTTTCACAGAAGGAAAGGAAGGGACCCACCACTAGAGAGTTGGTCACTACACATGTTCCCTACCCTTTTCTTCACCCAGGCTTGGGCTAGCACTCACAATAAGATAAAAACCACTATTTTGTTATTTGACTCTCATTTTTTGGATTGGTGATAACACAGTTGTTTAAAATTTAAATTCGACTACATAGGACCTTTTATTTGCCACATGGCACATGAATGAATTTTCAGAACTTTCAGAATCTAGTCATTGAATAGGACTTCAAACTTCTTTGGCACACATTCACAGAGACTTTAAACGCCCTTGAACTTCCATAGGCAAAAGTGTAAGATGTAGAATGTATACAAGCCACTTGGTGTATGCATATAGCCTCATTACACCATTCTGCTTGGGCCTGGTGAATATGGTAACACGAGTACCTTGTTTTTGTCAGAGCCTTTTGACTGTTGGATTTACGTGTTATAGGACTTATTTATCTTTACCATATCAATATAAAAGTAACAGACAATGTATATTAATTATGCACATAAATCGTTCATGGTAATAATGTACTCTAAATATGGTTTTATATCTGTTTAAACTGTATGAATGCCCTCAACAGTGGATTCAGTGATGATACTTATATTGAAACTTATATATATATACATGTGCCTCGGATGCAATATTATCCAGTCCAATATGGCCAAAATATTTCTAAGGACAGCTATTTGTATGTAACATAGAGTCCTATGTTGATTTAAATTGTTTATTTATGCACGTAAACTTGGATACTTCTGGGTGTCCAAACAAGCCATTAGTTTGGCAAAATGCGTAACATTGTTGAGGAATAAATCATCGGCTCTTGATTGATGGACTTTTGAGTGTGCGTGCTTACTTTGGATATTTTACGAATATATACATATATATATATATATGCAAGTGACTGCTCAGGAAAACCGCTTCTCACATGGAACTCCAGCAAGCAGAAAACAAGCAGACACGGACCCAAGCTGTGTGCAAGAACTTCTGCGTTTATTCTTTGTCGGCCATAACACGTTTCACCACCGGAGTGGCTTGATCACATGACAGCGCTAACATATCAACGGACCACTTAAGAAGCTGCACCTATAGCACGTGATTGTGAAGTAAGTGATAGACATAAAAGAAATCTTTTTCGTTCCCAAGCTACAGGTAAAATACACTGTTTATCCAAGCTAAAACAAATGTGTTTTTCAATAGGTTTACATGAGCGGCCACGGAGTGAAGGAAAACATTCAGAATTGCTGTATAAATACATGTATTCTAAAAGGACCAAAAACGAAAAACCAATGACCATAAAAATATATACATATTCGACTATCAGAAAATATATGTATGTATATGGTTATGTACAGAAATATATGATATCTATGTTAAAATCATTTCATATATGTACATTTATAATAATAAACAAATCAATACTAATTGTATTAAAAATATCATCATAAATGCCCAAGTGCAACATGGCAAGAAGCATTATGGTTTCCAACACTGGCCAAGCATGAAGAAATTGCGGGGGCCCCTGTTCTAATTGGGTGCCGCAATGTACTAGAGCTGGAGTGCCTGCCTGGTTGGGAACAAAAGTGCGGAAGTGCTAAGGGTGATAAAAAGAGAAGGTTAAAAACCACAGTAAAATTTGGTGAGGAGACGTGGTCGGTGGCTGTAGGGATTCAAAAGATGTTCCACAAGGGAAATATGGAAGCTCGCCATAATAGTAGGGATATTAGTGTGGCAATAGGGTCATGTACTAACATGAACTAATGATTGCCAAGTAGAGGACACTAAATGAAAAGGACGCATGGGGTAAAGCTCAAGTGGTGGTGTGGAATCCTATTGAGCGGGGAGGCTGGGTGATATTATATATTACAGACAAGTGTGCAGGCCTTCAGTGTTATTGAGACCTCCCGGGTTTTTGCTGTTGAAATTAAGAATATCGTGGGTTTCTAATTAGCGCATTTTGTGTTCCCTGTCCCCGCCTTGTTTAGTTTTGGGGACTGTGTCAATGACATAGCATCGGTGGTCATGTAAGTTGTTATTGTGGACCTCGTGAAAAATGCCTGGCCACGGGGTAAGTGGGGGTCATGATTGGTGATGGCCCTCATGTGCTGTAAGACCCTCATGTTGGCTGGTAGCTTAGTGCTACCCACGTATCTTAAGGGACACGTGCACTCAAGAACATAAATGGCAAATTCCGTCTTGCAGTGGAGGTTTTTAGTGATTTTGACTTCTCTGTCACTGAAGGCTGTGCGGTAACTGGTTTTGTTGATACCATATTGGCACGCTTTGCTAGAGTGACATTTGGTAAAGCCATTGGGTGCCTTAAACCAGTCTTTGGAAGACTTAGACTCAAGGCAGTTGGAGACAAGGCTATTATGTAGAGATATGGCCCTTTTGTACATTATGCTGGTCTTGGCGGGCATGTCCATGCCTATAATGGGATCACTACGTATAATAGACCAATTTTTGTTGATGATTTTGTCTATAGCGGTTTTTTGGGCATTGTATGATACAATTAATCTGACCCCTGTGGCACTGTGGGAGGAATCACCTGTGGTGTCATTAGAGTTTCCGGATTTTTTAGGAGTGAGGAGAAAATTTCTGTCTAGCTCCTTGGTTTTGTTAATAGCTGCTTCTATGGTTGTTATCGGGTAACCTCTGGAGAGAAATCTCTACTTACATTCCTGTTGGGCATTGGCTAAATCCATTGGGTTGCTGCAGATCCTTTTCATTCGCTGCATTTCACCGTAGGGAATGCTGTGAATCAGGTGCTTTGGGTGGAAGATAGAGTAATGCAGGATAGAATTACCTGCAGTCTCCTTCCTATATAGTTTTGTTTCCAAAGTGTTGTTGACAATATACAAATATATATATTTTTATTCCATCAAAATTGTTTCCACATCATAAAGAACAAAACAATGTCCAACCCGCGTGTGTGAAATTCATCAGCGTGTATTTAATTCAGTAACTCTCACTCTACGCATTTCGGGGGACAAATCTCCTTGATCACGAGTACGAGTGTATGTTTTCACAACATTTAAATACATGTCACGTATTTCACCATAAGTGCAGACATAAACAACAGACTCCCAGAGCAGATTGCTACGTTCGGAGCTGAAAGGCAGACTCTTTTTGCATGTATTGGGGATTTCAAAACAGATGTTGTTACACAATTAAGAGAGTTGACTATTTTCTGATAATGAGAAGCATTGCACGTTTTATTGCCATTCACAGCAACAAGAAATGTTGGATGCAACTGGTGCTAGAAAATATTACCTTCTGCCCACTGGGCCTAATGTGCTAAATAGGAATTTGGGATGATTCAGTATTTGAGCCAATACCTCCATAGAAATGAATGGCACAAGCAATGCCTGTCAAAAATGCATGTTTCACCAAATGCTGAACAATCCGATTTACTTTATTGTATTTTTATTTTCATTTTACCGCATGAAGGTGTAATGAGTATAGCAATGAACTGTACATGTTCGTGCTTAATTGTGTAACGACATCTGTTTAGAAATCCCCAATGCATGCAAAAAGAGTATGCCTTTTAGCTCCGAATGTAGCAATCTGCTCTGGGAGTCTGTTGTTTATGTTTGCACTTATGGTGAAATCACGTGACATGTATTTAAATGTTGTGAAAAATACACTCGTAATTGTGATCAAGGAGGCATGTCCACTGAAAAGCGCCGAGTGAACGTTAGTGAATTAAATACACGCTGATGAATTGCACAAGTGGCCTGGACATTGTTTTGTTCTTTGTGACGTAAAAACAATTTTGGTGGCAAATCGGGAGTCGCAACCCCATCCGGGTAGCCGCTGCGAGTGGATGGGGTTCATTGCGAACTGTGGAGTTGGAAATATATATATATATATATGTTCTCCATTGTTGGTTCCATTTGCCAATTATGCAGCGCTCAGAACGGGTGCGGCGCCCTGCAGCTGAACCACGCTGCTAACACATCAATCACTATTCCTCCAGAGAAGAACAAATCGGGTCGCACTCCACAGGTCGTTTCGGTATTCCAAATACCTTGCTCATGATCGTGAGCAAGGTATTTGGAATACCGAAACGCGTAGATTGTAACAACTGCCCTTGTTTTTGGAATGTAAAGAAAAACAATAAAAAAATCGCAAAACCGACCTGTGGAATGCGACCCGATTTGTTCTTCTCTGGAGGAATAGTGATTTATATATATATACATATATATATATATACAAGGGCGCCTGAGCCCGAAACGCGTCATCTGTCGACTGCTGTTTGGTTAATTAAAACATCTTGCCTGAATTCAGAAGTGGTTCGTGTCTCTCTCTTCGCCGCCGGGGGTTCTCTGGTGGAAGTGGAAGGAGTACTTGTTCGAAATATATATATATATACTCCAACTCGCCTTCAAAGTGCCTCGTGCACAGAGCGGGTACGCAGACAGCAAATAAGAACGCCAGAGCCGGACTTCAAATTGTGATGCTTTTATTTAGTGCAAATTCGGTGCATGTCGTCAGACGCGTTTTGGGCACGTCCGTGCCCTTGCTTACTGATACTGGACTGTTACACAACACTGCATTTTAAAAGGACGGGTCCTCAACTGTTTTTTCGCGCCAACTCGTAATTAGAACATGGCAATAGACATAGGACTATGGAGTGAACGTCATAGATAAAACTTGGGAACTACGGACGCCATTTTAAAATGCATATGAAATAACATTTTGACATCAGACAACTCGATACAAAGTAAAAAAATATTCACATTAAAGCTTTGTTTGTGTCCTCTATGCGTTGTTGGAACTTCTTTAAAGTGCAAAAGTGCTATTGGTTAATAACAAGAGTAGTATTTTTTTAAATATATATATGTGTGTTCAATCCATTTTCCGCATTGCTCCTTTGCCATCAAATGGTCGCGACCCCCGAATTTGTACAAACACCAATCCCCAAAATCTGAAAACATTGCGCCAAGCCCAAAGTCCTTTTTAGCATGATTTATTCAATCAAAAGCATATGGCAAACCCTGCCCAACGTGTTTCGGAACTGCAGTTCCTTTATATATATATAGATATCCACAACAACTGTTTGTTTCTTAGTCCAAAAATGATGCCACAAGCCACAAATCCTTTGTGCAGCGTGATTTTTATTCTTAGCTTTCGGCCAAGTCACTCGACGAGTTTCGGAGTAAACCTCCTTTTTCACGAGTACGAGTGTAACGCAAAATGAAAGTGTTTATACAATACCAGTGACACACCTCCTCTTAATAAACAGGGAAGACATATGCAATGACATACATGAGTACACGGAGCTAGAAAACAGACTTTTTTAAATCATTCAAATCATTTCATGGATAATCGTGAATTGATTGTGTTTGCGACGGAAAATAAATTGTCAAATTGCTGGTCATCAATGCACAAATTAAATATACAAATATGAAAAAAACATATTCTTGCCTAGCACACATTTGTGATCCTAAACTCGTGTTCGCCCTTTAATTAAACAATAAAGTTGAACCTGAATTTTATTGTCCAGACTCGCGTTTAGGTTTTCAACGCAAATGTAAACTTAAATTGAAAACCTAAACACGAGCCTGAGAATAAAAAACACGCTGTTCAAAGGATTTGTGGCTTGTGGCATCGTTTTTGGACTAAGAAACAAATGATTGGGCCACGGCCAACTGCTGAATATATATACGCTCCAAACTTGCCCTAAGCAATGAGTCGCACTCCAAACACCAACATAAAGCAATGCTTTTATTCAGTTGCGAACAGCACACGCCAGTAGATTCAATCAACAGCTGTTCCCTCGAGTCTTCCCCTCACGCATTTCAAAGGAATAACCTTCTTCTTCAGAGGCAAATGAAGCAGACAATTCTTTGCAGTTTTCTGTTCAGTTCCACTTAATTAATGCTAAAGTCCACGCCCCCAGATGGGCTGCTCGTTTGAGATACCCGTGGAGCATTCTGGGAACTGTAGTCCAGGAAAATTCCTTGCTAGTCATTGGAGCACAAATGCACTGTAAATAACCATTTCAAGCCCGCAATGGGCTTCCGCTGACGGGCGCTGCTCTTCATCCTAATTGGTGTTTCCAACGGCAGGGCTCGGTTACATCAGACCCCTTGGCCCCCTCATTCTGGGGTGGTGCGTCCTTGGCAGCCGGGCACGCCGCCAAAAATATACGCTCCAAACTTGCCCTAAGCAATGAGTCGCACTCCAAACACCAACATAAAGCAATGCTTTTAATCAGGTACGAACAGCACATGCCAGTAGATTCAATCAACAGCTGTTCCCTTGTGTCTTCGCCTTATGCGTTTCAAAGGAATAACCTTCTTCTTCAGAGGCAACTGAAGACAGACAATTCTTTGCAGTTTCCTGTTCAGTTCCACTTAATTAATACTAAAGTCCACGCCCCCAGATGGGCTGCTTGTTTGAGATACCTGTGGAGCATTCTGGGAACTGTAGTCCAGGAAAATTCCTTGCTAGTCATGGGAGCACAAATGCACTGTAAATAACTATTTCAAGCCCGCAATGGGCCTCTGCTGATGGGCGCTGCTCTAAATCCTAATTGGTGTTTCCAACGGCAGGGCTCGGATACATCAGGCACCTTGGCCCCCTCATTCTGGGGTGGTGCGTCCTCGGCAGCGGGGCACGCCGCCAAAAATATACGCTCCAAACTTGCCCTAAGCAATGAGTTGCACTCCAAACACCAACATAAAGCAATGCTTTTAATCAGGAACGAACAGCACACGCCAGTAGATTCAATCAACAGCTGTTCCCTCGAGTCTTCGCCTTACGCGTTTCGAAGGAAAAACCTTCTTCTACAGAGGCAAATGAAGACAGACAATTCTTTGCAGTTTCCTGTTCAGTTCCACTTAATTAATGCTAACGTCCAAGCCCCCAGATTGGCTGCTCGTTTGAGATACCTGTGGAGGATTCTGTGAACTGTAGTCCAGGAAAATTCCTTGCTAGTCATGGGAGCACAGATGCACTGTAAATAACCATTTCAAGCCTGCAATGGGCCTCCGCTGATGGCCGCTGCTCTTACTCCTAATTGGTGTTTCCAACGGCAGGGCTCGGAGACATCAGGCCCCTTGGCCCCCTCATTCTGGGGTGGTGGTTCCTCGGCAGCGGGGCACGCCGCCAAAAATATATGCTCCAAAGTTGCCCTAAGCAATGAGTTGCACTCCAAACACCAACATAAAGCAATGCTTTTAATCAGGTACGAACAGCACACGCCAGTAGATTCAATCAACAGCTGTTCCCTCGAGTCTTCGCCTTACGCGTTTCAAAGGAATAACCTTCTTCTTCAGAGGCAAATGAAGACAGACAATTCTTTGCAGTTTCCTGTTCAGTTCCACTTAATTAATGCTAAAGTCCACGCCCCCAGATGGCTGCTTGTTTGAGATACCTGTGGAGCATTCTGGGAACTGTAGTCCAGGAAAATTCCTTGCTAGTCATGGGAGCACAAATGCAGTGTAAATAACCATTTCAAGCCCACAATGGACCTCCGCTGACGGGCGCTGCTCTTATTCCTAATTGGTGTTTCCAACGGCAGTGCTCGGATATATCAGGCCCCTTGGCCCCCTCATTCTGCGGTGGTGCGTCCTCGGCAGCGGGGCACGCCGCCAAAAATATACGCTCCAAACTTGCCCTAAGCAATGAGTCACACTCCAAACACCAATATAAAGCAATGCTTTTAATCAGGTACGAACAGCACACGCCACTAGATTCAATCAACAGCTGTTCCTTCGAGTCTTCGCCTTACGCATTTCAAAGGAATAGCCTTCTTCTTCAGAGGCAAATGAAGACAGACAATTCTTTGCAGTTTCCTGTTCAGTTCCCACTTGAATTCAACGTGTGCCTTCCCTACGCGTTTCGGTCTCCTGACCTTCTTCTTGGGGAAAATGGCCATATGTTGTTTGATATGCAAACTGTTCACCCTTATACTGTTGGCTCCTCCCTCACCAACCAATCAAGATCATGCAGATGGATTCTTGTCTTCGTAGTTCCTCCAAATTGTAACTCTTCGATACGGGCAAAAGCTATCTTAATATATCATAATTTATGTGTCACTCTATGCCTGAAAGGTTATTGTTTTGACTTATACTAGGTGCTTCCTTGTGTCTGGACAAAGCTATACCTCTCTGAAGAGCTCTAACTAGAGCAAAACACTGTGTCAGGGGATGCTTTTTCTCATTTCAGGTTTGCTTGGTTTGTATTTTACCAATTCACAGCTGTAATACTGTGCCTGGAGTGGAGTGTATATATGGCGGATTTTGCTGGGCTACAATATGCACAATAACATAATACAATTGATCCTTGAGGACTCATTTATCTCTCAATTAATGTTTTGTAAAGTCACAGCAGTGAACATAATTTAACAGAACTCATAAGGTTTATAACAAAAACAGCTTTTTATGTGATAGGGTGAATCAATTATTACAATCAAATCATTTTTGCAGAAAATAGAACAAAATTCATAAATCAACATCATGTTTAGCAACACAATAACCACTGTTAAGAATCCTTTTCATATACACAGTGGATTCTGACACCTTTTGTTCACATATGAGCCATGCATAGAATCAGTCATATATAATAATCAATTCTGCGATCTTCAAAATATTTACAGAGCATCCATTGTTAACATATATACAAAAGTCGTGTTGTTGCATCGACGTTTCGGTCTTACATCCGGGATTCAAATTCACCAGTCATCATCAGGACAGCTGTTTCACCATGAATCTAATAGTGATAATAAAATATATATAAATTGACAGACTGTCTAAATAATAACATAATTCTGGTGGGTCTACAGGTGCGGAATGTACCAGTGATATTTGTAGACAATGAGGATTTTAAAGTAGGGTTTAGTTTCGTTTCAAATAAATGCTCTAGAAGCTGGATGGTTCTCAGTATTGAAATGGCTCTTAAAAATATAGAAAGATTGAAGAGTGAGATTGCAGTATTGGAAAAACAAATCATGGAAGATACCACTCACACTGATGCTCGTGAGTTTTTAAAGAAATTAGAGACCATCATAGCTGATTTCCAAAGAAATAATATTCTGAATAAAACTGACAAACTGCAAAAAGATATTAAGAACTACACGAGACTTGCACTGGCTGCCTGTTGCCCACCGTATCCAGTTCAAGGCCCTTACTCTGGCTCATAGAGCCCTGCATGGTTTCGGCCCGGTTTACCTCCAGAGGCGTTTTTCCTTCTACACGCCTCGTAGAAGTCTCCGCTCTACCACTCTGTGCCTGACCACCGTTCCCCGATTTCGAAGGGTTTGGCTAGGGGGTAGCTCCCTCTCTGTTAAGGCTGCGGAGGCCTGGAATTCCCTCCCTTGGAACTGTGCAACATCCAGGATACCATGCTATTTAAGAAACAGTTGAAGACTTTCCTTTTTAACCAACCCATCTAAATATGCTGCTCGCTGTTATGGTTCACCTCCGCGCTTGGACACTCTTGAATATCCAGGCGTTAAAAATGTTTAATAACATAACATAACATAACATAACAAGGGAGCGTACATACCCATACCTAAAGAAGGATTATTTCGAACAGAATCCAAATCAATCAAATTGGGCACAAAAACATACTACGTTCTCTGATACAGCTTCTTCGAGCTCAGATGAAAACACAAGTCGAGGGAATCCTAACCATAGATTTGTGAGAGGAAATAATCCGGCTTTTAAAGCCAGGGCCCATCCTCCTCAGAGGGGGCGGGCTCGGAACACTCGGAGGCGATGGTACAGGAATCAATATACCCCTGGGTTTTGTCAAACCAGGAACAGCTACTGCGAATGGTAGAACCTGAGTTGATTACAGATCCATCTGTAATGAGGAATCAGAACAATTCTGTTTTAGAGGTCATACCTATCTTTAATCTATCTTCTTATGAAATGAGTGCCAAAGAGATTGAGTTTTTAAGCCATGGACTATCATTCGTGCCAACAAAAAGAAATGATACGTTCACAACCCAGGTAGAGTTGTATACATTTTTCAGGACTATTCGATTGAAATATTGGTTTAACAAAAGTCCTGTAGTAACACAAAATATTATCACTGGGTTACGATGTGCATCGACATTTTATCCAGCAACTAACCTGATGCCAAAGGAATTGATTACATTGAGAATGTGGTACTAACTGAGGTTGAAATTTTTTTCCATGAGACTAAATATGCCAAATATAATTTCTCGAACGACGAACATATGACTCTCAAGGCCCTTGCCAGTCGGGATGATATTATTATCAAACCGGCTGACAAGGGGGCTAGTATCATTGTACAGGATAAGGTTGATTACAACAAAGAAGCCCGTAGGCAATTGAACAATGTAGGACATTACATCAAATTATTGGGTGAACCTACACAGAAAATCAGGAAAGAAATCTTGATAGTGACACGTGCAGGTCGAGAGTGTCTATGGCTTAGTCAAAAAGAATTTGACTATATGAAGAACAAAGATTTTTCTATCCTGCCGTTCTATACGCTGCCAAAGATTCATAAAGATAATAAGAACCCACCAGGGAGACCTATCGTGGCCGGTGGTCAATCCATTTTACAACCACTTGCAGAACATGTTGACTTTTTCATAAAACCTTTTGTACCCCTCACAAAATCTTTCACAAAAGACAGTACCAGCGTTATCACACAACTGGAAGGTGAATTATTTGATCCCACAGTGAACATTCTGGTTACTATGGATATAGAAAGCTTGTATACAAGCATACCTCAATCACAAGCCCTCAATGTCATCAGAGAGTTATTAGATGAAAGATCACACCCACATCAGGTTCCAACTAAATGTATTGTTAATTGTGGCAAAATTGCATTGGAACAAAATTACTTTATATTCGATGGAGACTTTTTTGGTCAAATACATGGAGTCGCCATGGGCTCAATTTTTGCTCCAGATTTAGCGAACCTTTACGTAGCAGCATTTGAGGATAAGGTAATTTACAACAATAATCCTTACCTATGCAACATCAAAAAGTATTTACGATACATTGACGATGTATGTATCTTGTGGGAAGGGAACATTACAAAATTACATGAGTTCCACATATGGTTGAATCAGCAAAATCAAAATCTGCAGTTCACAATTGAATATGACAAACAATCGATCAGTTTTCTTGACTTATGCATTTGGAATGATGGGGGCGTAATAGCTACACGCCTTTCCACAAAACCCACAGCGAGAAACACGCTGCTAAAATATACGAGTCATCACCCACGCAGTTTGCGTGATTACCTCCCTTTAGGACAATTTTTACGTATTAAACGGAATTGTACCAAGAGGGAGGATTATTTTAAAGAATCAAAAATCATGCAAACTAAACTAATGATGAGAAACTATACATACAGAATGGTTAAATGCTCGTTAAAAAGGGTGCGGTATTATGATCGTCAAGCTCTATTGGAAACCAAAAGACCTAAGGAGAATGAACCAGAATGTGTCACATGTGTTACCACCTTTGGAACAAATTCTTCAAATGCCATTAAAAAGATAGTGAAAAAAAATTGGCATCTGATACAAAAGATTGAACTACAACCTAAACCACCTCGTTTTGCATTCAAAAGAGCGATGAATTTGAGACATCACCTAGTGAGAGCTTAGAGAGAACATGTTCCAACAACAATTCAAAACAGCTGGGGGTTGATGCCGATTCTAGGTCACTATCCATATGTTCACTGCGCGGCTTGCGCGACTACAACAATGATGAAATCGTGCAATGTAATGGCAAGCAATGGACATTACGCCACCACTCAAACTGTCTAACTAGGAATGTCATCTATTGTATACAGTGCCTGTGTCAGATGTATTATATAGGCAAAACTACACAGGAGGTAAAGAAGCGAATAACTCAACATCAGTCACGTATACGATGCCAAATTGTAACAGCACCTCTAGTTGAGCATTATTTGGAGAAACAACATGCTCCACTGGATATGAAATGGTTTGTACTAGAGGTAGTAAAAAGTACTAAAAGGAGACAGAATGTTGAGCGTTTGCTTGCACTTAATGAAAACAGGTGGATCTGGTCTAGTAAATCAGTTGAAAAAGGCTTGAATGCTTTTGTTGAATGGCAGACTCTGGCAAAATTAGAGACAGTCTGGTGCTAGTAAGAAATGTATAGTTGTTGCATATAGAGTTCATAGTCTCCTAAGTAAGTATGGGAGAATTTTGCGAATCTCGCGTTCGCGAATTTTGCGGATTTGCGAACTCGCAATCCGCAAAATCCGCGAATTCTTGCGAATTTGCGGATTTTTTTTTTTTGTGTTCGCAAGGATTTCTGCCAGTTTGCGAGGGTTTCGTACCAGTTCGCAATTGCGAACTTACATTTCGTCGCGCAACGGTCGCGAAATATGTTGTTTCTACGTCTGGTTCATCATCACAGGTTCCCAGCACCCTCTGTTTCACCACTGCAACCCTCTGTTACATCAATGCCACCCTCTGGTTCATCATTACTGTAGATTATGGGGGGGGAAAGCAAGCACACCAGCCCTGCTTCAACTGAGATGAATTAATTTGGGGTTAGTTTATTAATGTGTCACTGTCTGGCACCTGCTTCCTTATCTGTAATTTTGCTTTCTGTTGCAGTGCATTTTTTTTTCCCCAGGAGTCAGGACCTTCTTTGTGGCCTACTTGTAGCTATTGTATGAGCCTGCTGTGAGGGTCAGAGCAGGGTCATACAATTGTTGCAACTAGCAACTGAATTCTGGAGGGGCCCCAGTCAGGAAGCACTACCGGGAATTGTTACTAATGATGAGTTTGAACTCTTGCCCCTGCCGAGTGCTTTCAGTTTTGAAAAACTCGTTTTTCTGCAATTTCGCGGGGTTCGCGGGGTGCGAACACGCGCGAGATCGGATTCGGAAGCCGCAAATTCGTGCGAATATGCAATTTGTTTTTTTTGCGGCGTGTTAGTTGGCAAGGTTTTGTGCGTTTTTGCGAGCCGCTCGTAGCGCAAGACGCGAAGTTACCCTCGCGGTCGTTCAAGGGCGCAGCCATCTTGTTTGCCTGACGTATTTCCGTTTCCGGGCGCGACGTGTAATCTCGCATAGTCCGCGGCTTGCCAGTACAGTCTCGCGCGTGTTCGCAAGGAAAATCTCGCGCGAACTTACCCGCGCGGTCGTGAACGGGCGCGGCCATCTTGTTTCTCATTCATTGCTATGGTTCTGGGCATGGTCTTTGTATCCTCTGTCAATCTCTGCCATCCTTTGCTTGTTTGAAGTTTTTTTTGATCTATTTTACTTATTATCTATCCCTCTATTTTTCTAGCCCTATATTTTTGTGTTTACTGCTACTTTTGGTTAATTTTAAACTACTTTTGTAAACTCTTTTCTTTTCTTCTCTTCCCTATTCTATTTTCTTTATTCCTTTCCGCCCAGACCATGGTGAAGGGAGCCGGGAAGCATCCCGAGAAGGGAAAGGGTCCCGCACCCCGTGTCCGGCTCCCGTGCGGGCGTTTAAGGGGGGAGCTAGTGATGCCACGGGAGATCTTTACCCCGGAGGAGGTGGCCCAACTCATTTTTTATGTTCAGCGCCGCCTCCCCAGGACCATCATGGGAGGCGGCAGGATCAGTGCCGGGTACAGGGCCCGGGAGCGCCGGAAGCGGTGGGAGAAGGTGTGCCAGGCCATTTACCACCACTCTCGGGTCTGGCGCACCTACAACCAGGCCACCCACCGCTGGACGGATGTCCTGACCCGTGAGCGAGATCTGCTCGACCTCCTTGGCCTTGAGATCCCCGGGCTTGGTGAGTAGTAGTAGCTATGTCTTTACTACTATGTTTTCTCCTGCTGTGTTATTATATTGCAAATTTTTGTTTTTTACCAAGAGCAATAATGCTGCTCATTACATTGTAGGTAAATTTTATTTCAAAATCTTCTGTGCATTTCAGGTACACTGCTCTCCTTCTTCTCAGTAGTGTTGCTACTATGCTTATTTGTTTTAGATTTTGTGTTCATTTCATTGGCCTGTGAAATTATGTATGAGTGTAGTTGAAAGAACTGCGTAATGCTACACACTAAGGTTCAGATTTTTAATTACCGGCGCATCCCTGCAAAGTTGCAGGGATGCGCCAGTAATTGTGCGTCACGCCACCATCACCCATGGTGCGCCGTATTTACAATGCGGCGCGCCATGGGCCCAAAACGTCACCAAAGCGTTACGCATCTGTGCCGTAAAGGCGGCGCATTGCTGGAGTTGCGTCGCAACGATGGTGCAGCTCGATCAATGCTCTGGGGTGCCCTATCTCCCCAATGCTGCGTCAAGCCGTACGTCTGCTTCAAGCAGGCGCAGGGTTTGAGTCACGCATCATTGTCCTCAAAGTGACTGATTGAAATCTTGTAGATTTCCCTCAGCCACTTTTAGGATGCGTTCCTGCGCAGGAATGCCCTCCCTTGCGCCGGAACACCCCTTTTGGCGCAGGGCTTTACAACGTGATGCATCTCCCAGATGCGTCACGTTGTTAATATACGCCGCACCATTGCGCCTCTTTTGTGCTGTCGCTGCGTCACAAAAGTCACGCAACAATGGAGCAAAAGAGCCGCAAGGGCCTTCTAAATCAGCCCCTACAGACTCAAGTCCAGTCCTTCCTTTGTACACATGGCGATAAGAAGAAATAGTAGTGGTGGATTAATAGTTTGAGTATTTTAATGACTGGTGAATGTAGTAGGAAACTTTAGTGTTGTCGCTGATCTTCAATCACGATGGACTTTGGCTGTCACTTTGCGTGCTGCGGACTGCTGCCTGCCAATCCTAGGCAAACCTTTTTAGTACTTTGTTTAGTGAGTTACATAGGGTAGTTTCCAATTCGACGGTCCGCAAATCAAGCAATACTAAAGTAATGACGTAGTCGACCACATGAGATTGGTCAATAATATATCCCATGGAGTCGTTCCCTATTTGCTATTTCGCAAAAATATTTTGTTACTTTGTTAGTTCTTTTTTAAATGTTTGATTTGGTTGAGAAATATCATCCATGTTTTCTGTTTTTCTTTCTTTCATGTTCATCAGCTTCCCCCAGGGGCAAGAGGAGGACACAGGAGGAGGAGGAGGAGGGTGCTGTTGTCGATGCAGGCCAGGACCGGGCAGTCGAGGGCTCCTTTGCTGGCCCCAGTAAGTTTTAATTTTAATATAAAGTACTTATTTTTTCCTAGCGTTCCTCATTCGATTTTTTCTAAATCGTCTTTGATCTTCTTGTAGACAGGATCTAAATTCTTATCCGGCCTCGACTATGACTCCGTGTGGTATTACTAGATTATTCTTAATAGTCTGTCTGTGTAGCTAACTAAGATTGCACATTTGGCATTTCCATTGGACTCCCATTCTAGTCAGCAATAGCTGTATGCACTGAGTGTAGTCCTCTGGGATTGTCCATAATGTCTTTTCAAGTATTCTAAATGTTTATGCTTTGACCATTGCCAACAATAAAAAGGTGAATGACCACCACCAAGAAATAATAGGATACTACTTTACTTTTGGTTTGGATAGGAGGGCAATCCATTCTACTACTGTTGCAGGGACAAATCTGCACAAACAGAACTATGGACACTAAATAATGCATCGCTTAGCTTATCAATTATAATAGGTGCTGTAACTGTTAGACTTTCCACATACCTCAGTGATAACAGACTTTGTAGTTGAACCCCCAATCTCCTTACTGACTAGATAGTGTGGCAGAGTCATTTAGCTCCCAAAGTCACCGATGGCAGAGGCACGGACTCATGCTTGCAAAAATTCGAAAACCTTTAGCTCATCCACTCTAGTCTGGAGGACCAAAAACCACAGAGTCTACTCAAGTTTAAAAGCTTTATTAAAAGTAAACACATTTATTAAATTCAAGTTTGTCATAAAAGTGAACGTGTAACTGAAAATGGAAAAGTGCTTAGTGCTGACGATTAATTGGACACATTTCTTGTGGTCGAGCCGAGCTCTCACCTGGTTTGAACTTGATCCTGCTCGTGTTCTTAGAAGTCAAGGTTCTGTCTGTTAGGAGAAAAAGTGGTGCGTGTTAAAAAGTAAAAAGCAAACATTCATCAGTTGTGCCAAAAAGTGCAGCAAGACAACAGCCTTCCCTGGAAAAAGGGACATTTTTACTCTAGAGTAAACAGTCAAAAATTATTAAATTGTACACTTTTTTCACATTTCTTTCTTCCTCCTAGACCAAATATTATATAGTAGTGAGTGGTGTATTCTAACATTATTAAATGTACTTTGTAGGTGGAACATCTGGAGATGGGGCCAGCACGGAGGTGGTGGTGGCATTGGACGAGGAGGACAACTCTGGGGAGGAGGCGGTGCAAGTGCCGGACAAGGACATGCCTGTGAGGGTTCACACGGTGGTGGCGGGCAGAGGTAAGCTATACATTCCTTAGTCATTGAGATTGAAGACTGCAGAGTGTGCTTTCTGCATGGGTGTATTATAAAAAAAGCAGGTAGTAGCCTCCTCTAAATGTACTTCGACTTAGCTGTGAAGTTTTTGGCGAGAAGAATCCCAATCAGATCCGAGGTGAACTTGATGGATGGGATGAACGAAAAGCGAAAGAAGGGTGTAAGTAAGTGTGGAAGCACGAGAAATGTAATGATGACTGGCAAAGAAGAATGATATGTGTTTGCTTGGTCCCCGAGGTGGCTGGGAAGGTAAGAAAATGGTATGGTGCATGGCTGGGTGAATGATGAAGCAAGGATGGGTGGAAGGAGAACAGCCTGGGTGGGTGAGACAGAAACTGTATGTGTGCAATATACTTTGAATGGATGGATGCCTGGATCATTCATGGTACTATCTGACTCTTAGATAGCATATGTGAATCTAGAGAGAGTAGACGGTCACTGGATGAACTAAGTGTTACTTTGAAGAGCATGTAACACCGCACCCGCACGTCCGTTCCAGTGTAGGAAAGGCAAGGAAAAGAAGTTGTAACGTTGTCCAAAGACTACCATGAATAGTAGCAGTAGTTTGTATTGCAACTGCAAGCACAGCATATATCCAGTTATTACGGTGGACACTCCCTACCTCCCTTAATAACTTTAGTTTAGTAGTAGTACGTCATTCATGTGTGGAGGTATCACTGTTCACTCAATAATAAGCAAAGCACCTAAAGTCATCCCATATGTCATCAAATACATCCCATGTGAAGTGATAGATAATCAGATAATTTAGCTTCTTCATTTTCCTTTTCTAATACTCATTTGCACTGTAGGGTGAAAGCTAAATTAATTAAGCAGTAGCCCTTTTAACAGAGTATTCTCAGTGCCACCCGTAATAGAAAAGTAAGAGCTTCACCACCTGCATGTACTGGACCGGTACAGTAACGCAAGTCTGTCTCACTCACCATGGTGTGCGTCTGTTTTTCTCGGGTGCAAGTTCACTGCGCTGGCATTATGGCGGCTTGCATAAGATAACGTACCAATTTTCCTAAACAAGAGAGAAGAAGAAGAATAAGAGTGGTGTACTGTCATAGTCGACTGTAATAGAAGTCCATAGTGCTCGTAGAATTTGTTCCTTAAACTCCCACTAATGTTAGAGCAAGGATGAAGAAGTCGGAGGTTACATAGATACTGTCCTCAATAGTTATGCACTGTGCTTTCAATTTGCTACTTGTACTGTGACAACTTTCTGCTCAATCATTTTGTGTTAATCTTAAGGAGCATTGGTTACAGACTATGTCTTTCTTTTTTCATGTAGTTGCTCCTTCCAAATCCAAGACACCATCAAGGAGGAAGGAGCTGGCTCGAATGGCCCGGCAACGGAGGCTGGATGCCACTGTTGCTGAATATCGGCGGCTGGTGGCCCTGGAGGAGGAGGAGACGCAGTCTGGTACAACAACAACGTCCACTGGGACAGCTGCATCCTCCTCCGTGCGTGCTGCCAGCCAGCGCAGTGCTCCAGCGGTACGGAGCCGGGCTACCAAAGCCAAACGCCACCGCCCAGCAGCAAAGAAAGCAGCTGTCCCTCACAGGATTTGCAAGGCACACCGGCGCCGCTTATCCCTCAGACTGTCCTACCTGGAGCAGGAGGTCCATAATTATAAGAACGTGGTGGAGGGCCTCCGCTTCGAACTTGCCACCCTCCGCAAGGAGCATGATGCCCTGGCTGCTAATTCCAACAGCACCCTGCCATAGTGTCCCTTGCCCCTTTTTTAGAGACTTTTGGGGGGTGGGAATTGGGAGTTGTGATTTTTGGGGACTTTTGAAGGACAATCGTTGGGGTTAGGGAGGGTCTTGCGGGAGATTCTTTTGTTAGGGCTATAAAAATATACTTTTTGAAACTTTATCTGACCATACCTGTTTTTTACTGCTTTTGAGTCTGGTGGGTGGGGGTTTAACATAACAGTAAGTTTGTTTTCCTGAATAGTCCTAGGACTTTAGTAGTACTACCGTCAATTAAATCTCTCGTCTCTCCTAATACTCCATTATACTACCTCCAACCAAACGCCTATCTTACCTGTAATTTCTGTTTGCAAGTAGGGCTAGGCCCAGGGCTGGCTCCACGGGAAACAGCAAATAAGGTTGGCAATCCTGGGCGGATAAAATTTCCTCATAGCGGTGGTAGTAGTGGTGTGACACAGTGGCAGTTGCTTGCCTATGAAAAAAAAGAAAATGAAATCTGGTTTGTCCTCCTGAGCAATACAAAGGTACAATACAGAATATAGCAGGTGACAGAAGTACACTAGAACAGTGCCACATTGTAGCCTAACAAATGTTAAAGTATAACTAATTTGGTTGAAGTTCTTTGACATTAGCCATGGGTCTTTGTCAAGCAGAGTAAGAATATATCCTCGGATTTCTTCACCAGCCTGTTGCTATCACCTTATCCTCCCCAGCAAGTGTGTGGATTTATTGCTGTAATTTAGTCACACATCAATCAAAACCACACAGCCCGGGGGAAGAGCGTTAGGGTTTGAAAAATGGATGGGTACGGGGGTGTTTGGGAAAGGTTTTGGGAGACAAGAAAAAGTAGCACAGCATGGACACACAATTGTGAACATAAACAAATCTTTGGGTACAAACCTATCCATCAATCTTTGAAAGTGCATACACTACTGCATGCATGTCAGTTAAAAGTAAGTAGTACTTTCGACAACTGTGGAAGAAAGAATGCGACAGTACAGGGCGTGGGTGGAAATATTGATAACTATATTCAACATAAGGTCTCTGTAGCCAGATACCTGAGAGCCTTGCTGGTCACTATAAATCCATTCACAACAACACTCAATGGGGTTGGTCTGGAAGGTATAGTAGATAGAAAAGGAGAAATTGCTTTTTTTCTAGGTGTCCCCTCACTCACCAGGGTTGCCCCTTGGTGACATGCTTCATCATTGGGGCCATCCCAGTCCTCTACGGGCTGGGGCGTGCTGCGACTTGCGAATTACGTAGGAGCACTTACAAATGACTATGTGTGGTGCAGATGTGATAGTGGAGTGGACTAAGTGATGTGTTAAGGGATCAATTTAGAAGCCGAGAGAGATCCAAGAAATGCAGTCACACTCAGAGAAAAAGGCAAGGGATACTGTATCTATGTGGTTGTAGTGGTCCTGTTGGAAGTGGTAAGTAAGTTGCCTGCAGAAAAAAAAATCCTCCTTTTAGCAGCACTCCTCCATTGCAGCCGACGCTTCGTCCATCGATGTTAGTCACCAGAAGACACCCTGTAAAAAAAAGCACAGCATAGACAAACAATGGAACATAAACAATTCTTTGGGTACAAACCTATCCATCAATCTTTGAAAGTGCAGGAACTACTGCATGCATGTCAGTGAAAAGTAAGTAGTACATTCGACAACTGTGGAAGAAAGAATGCGACAGTACAGGGCCTGTGTGGAATTATTGATAACGATATTCAACATAAGGTCTCTGTACTTAGCCAGATACCCGAGAGCCTTGCTGGTCACTATAAATCCATTCACAACAACACTCAATGGGGTTGGTCTGGAAGGTATAGTAGATAGAAAAGGAGAAATTGCTTTTTTTCTAGGTGTCCCCTCACTCACCAGGGTTGCCCCTTGGTGACATGCTTCATCATTGGGGCCATCCCAGTCCTCTACGGGCTGGGGCGTGCTGCGACTTGCGAATTACGTAGGAGCACTTACAAATGACTATGTGTGGTGCAGATGTGATAGTGGAGTGGACTAAGTGATGTGTTAAGGGATCAATTTAGAAGCCGAGAGAGAGCCAAGAAATGCAGTCACAGTCAGAGAAAAAGGCAAGGGATACTGTATCTATGTGGTTGTAGTGGTCCTGTTGGAAGTGGTAAGTAAGTTGCCTGCAGAAAAAAAATCCTCCTATTAGCGGCACTCCTCCATTGCAGCCGACGCTTCGTCCATCGATGTTGGTCACCAGAAGACACCCTGTCCACTGCCTGCCTGATGCTGAATTGTGGCTCGCTACTGTGAAGCCTGACTCCATCCTTTTTTCCCCATTGCAGAGACTGAAACCCGGCCTGTAATTATTCAACGAAAAACAGGAAGTGATATAATATTACAACACCACTGATAAATAAATATAAGGTATGTAGGCTGTGGAGTGCAAAAAGTCACAATTTGATTTTCCTAGTAGACAGTACAATATTTTTGAAAGTGCGTACTCTGAGTCACCTTTTGAAGGATAAATAAGTATGGGCAAATTAATGTAGCGGATCTTGCCCCTCAAGCTAGGTGTACTGTAAACTGTGTTTTAGAACAAAATTAGATCTTCCTAGCAGTGCTCCCACCCAGACCCTTACTAAAGCCAGTCGCAAAAATGTAGAAGACCCCCAATCAAATCTCAAAAAACGAGGCCTAGCAGAAAACTGGTGACAAAACTTACTTTGAAAGTAAAAGTAGGCCGAAGTACCCCCTTCCTAATTACCCATTACCCACTGTGGATTGCATTGAAACCACTTGCAAGCAACCAAGCAAAAGTAGCCATAGCCACCATCGCTCCAAGACTCGAAATCCCCCCCACTCAAACACATGCAATAGAAATACTGCTAACCCTAACAAACCCTAAGTTAAGAATAGTGGCAAAGGCTTTCTTTAACTATGCCAAATCCCCCCTTTCCCACCTTGGATTTTCTTCAAATGACTTGCAACCAAAATTACACATTCTCACGAGTGCTCTAAGACCCCAGAACTCAGTTGGAATAATCTAGAACACCCCGAAACACATGCAATCCTGCTGCTAGGGCTAACCCTAACGAACCCTAAGTTACAAAAAGTGCCAAAAGGCTTTTCCGCGAGGATTTTGTCCCAACCACTTCTACTCGGTATTAGACCTTCCCAGGAATGCCCCAAGACCCGCCAACCCACCCGCCAAGAAGCATAACACCCCCAAACAGGCCAAAAGCAAAATCTCATACTTGCAATATTTCTGGGCCTTCGGTCCAAACGCGCTGCGTAGCTAGGCCATAAGTCGGGGTTGGCACAACGGATTTCCTGAAAAGCAAATGCAATCAAGATTAGAGTGTCCCAGCAATGCTCCCAGACCACGAAACTCACCCACAAACAGACGGAACCCCCCCTAAGAGCACCTCAAAGGCAAGCAAGTCATCAAAAACACAAAAAAATTTCCGCCTGGGATTTGGTCCAAAACACTTTTATCCGGTATTAGAGCTTCCCAGCAATGGCCCCAGAGCCGTCAACCCAGGAGAAAACGAGTAGAAGACCCCCAAACAGCCAAAGAGCAAAAGTACAAAAATGGGGACTTAGTCAATTTTTCACAAATTTCCCAAATCTCTCCGCGCGCGCTCTGCAGCTAGGCCCTAACTCCCCTCTGCCACCATGGATTTGCTTCAAACCTCTTGCAAAGTAAAGTATATATAGCCAGCAGTGCTCCCAGACCACGAAACTCACCCACAAACACCAGGAAGCCCCCCAAACAGGCCCCCGAAAATGCTACATAGAGCAAAATGTCAGAAATAGCCAAAAAAAAAATCGGCCTGGATTTTGTCCCAACCACTTCTACCCGGTATTAGACCTTCCCAGGAATGCCCCAAGACCCGCCAGCCCACCCGCCAAGAAGCATAACACCCCCAAACAGGCCAAAAGCAAAATCTCATACTTGCAATATTTCTGGGCCTTCGGTCCAAACGCGCTGCGTAGCTAGGCCATAAGTCGGGGTTGGCACAACGGATTTCCTGAAAAGCAAATGCAATCAAGATTAGAGTGTCCCAGCAATGCTCCCAGACCACGAAACTCACCCACAAACAGACGGAACCCCCCCTAAGAGCACCTCAAAGGCAAGCAAGTCATCAAAAACACAAAAAATGTTCCGCCTGGGATTTGGTCCAAAACACTTTTATCCGGTATTAGAGCTTCCCAGCAATGGCCCCAGAGCCGTCAACCCAGGAGAAAACGAGTAGAAGACCCCCAAACAGCCAAAGAGCAAAAGTACAAAAATGGGGACTTAGTCAATTTTTCACAAATTTCCCAAATCACTCCGCGCGCGCTCTGCAGCTAGGCCCTAACTCCCCTCTGCCACCATGGATTTGCTTCAAACCTCTTGCAAAGTAAAGTATATATAGCCAGCAGTGCTCCCAGACCACGAAACTCACCCACAAACACCAGGAAGCCCCCCAAACAGGCCCCGAAAACGGTACATAGAGCAAAATGTCAGAAATAGCCACAAAAAAAATCGGCCTGGATTTTGTCCCAACCACTTCTACCCGGTACTAGACCTTCCCAGGAATGCCCCAAGACCCGCCAACCCACCCGCCAAGAAGCATAACACCCCCAAACAGGCCAAAAGCAAAATCTCATATTTGCAATATTTCTGGGCCTTCGGTCCAAACGCACTGCGTAGCTAGGCCATAAGTCGGGGTTGCCACGACGGATTTCCTGAAAAGCAAATGCAATCAAGTTTAGAGTGTCCCAGCAGTGCTCCCAGACCATGAAACTCACCCACAAACACCAGGAAGCCCCCCAAACAGGCCCCCGAAAACGCTACATAGAGCAAAATGTCAGAAATAGCCAAAAAAAAAATCGGCCTGGATTTTGTCCCAACCACTTCTACCCGGTATTAGACCTTCCCAGGAATGCCCCAAGACCCGCCAACCCACCCGCCAAGAAGCATAACACCCCCAAACAGGCCAAAAGCAAAATCTCATACTTGCAATATTTCTGGGCCTTCGGTCCAAACGCACTGCGTAGCTAGGCCATAAGTCGGGGTTGCCACGACGGATTTCCTGAAAAGCAAATGCAATCAAGATTAGAGTGTCCCAGCAGTGCTCCCAGACCACGAAACTCACCCACAAACACCAGGAAGCCCCCCAAACAGGCCCCCGAAAACGCTACATAGAGCAAAATGTCAGAAATAGCCAAAAAAAAATCGGCCTGGATTTTGTCCCAACCACTTCTACCCGGTATTAGACCTTCCCAGGAATGCCCCAAGACCCGCCAACCCACCCGCCAAGAAGCATAACACCCCCAAACAGGCTAAAAGCAAAATCTCATACTTGCAATATTTCTGGGCCTTCGGTCCAAACGCGCTGTGTAGCTAGGCCATAAGTCGGGGTTGGCACAACGGATTTCCTGAAAAGCAAATGCAATCAAGATTAGAGTGTCCCAGCAGTGCTCCCAGACCACGAAACTCACCCACAAACACCAGGAAGCCCCCCAAACAGGCCCCCGAAAACGCTACATAGAGCAAAATGTCAGAAATAGCCAAAAAAAAATCGGCCTTGATTTTGTCCCAACCACTTCTACCCGGTATTAGACCTTCCCAGGAATGCCCCAAGACCCGCCAACCCACCCGCCAAGAAGCATAACACCCCCAAACAGGCCAAAAGCAAAATCTCATACTTGCAATATTTCTGGGCCTTCGGTCCAAACGCGCTGCGTAGCTAGGCCATAAGTCGGGGTTGGCACGACGGATTTCCTGAAAAGCAAATGCAATCAAGATTAGAGTGTCCCAGCAATGCTCCCAGACCACGAAACTCACCCACAAACAGACGGAACCCCCCCTAAGAGCACCTCAAAGGCAAGCAAGTCATCAAAAACACAAAAAAATTTCCGCCTCGGATTTGGTCCAAACCACTTTTAGTGCTTCCCAGCAATGGCCCCAGACCCGTCAACTCACCTGCAAAGAGGTAGAACAACACCCCCACAAGTGTTGAGTCTTTCTTCATTGGGCGTAAACCAGCCCTCTGCTTTGATGGAAATAGGAGTCTGGAGGAGGAGGATAGAGGAGCATGTTCTTCTGAACTTGTGAACCTGAGGAATGCAGACTGCGGCACCTTCAAATCAATTAGCAAACAAGTGAAGACAGTACTGCTGATGGGCTTGTTTTTGTGATTATCTGATTAAAGTTTGAATTATATTAACTGAGCACAACAAAGAAAGACAGACACACAGGAATAAAAGTGAATAAGGATCAAAAAGAAAGTTATTGATTCGTTGTCTCATTTTCAGGGCTCGGTATCACGGTCCAGGAATAAGAATAAGGCTTCATCATCATACTCTGCGAATTCAGGCAGGGTGAGCTCAGTGTCACCTGACAGAGTAGAAATTCCCTCATCTATGTTGCTGGCCACCTCCTCTTCATCCGGCACGCTCTCTCGTACTCTGAAATCTGGTGGTATGAGGTGCTGATTCATCTTGATCATTGTTAACCTCTCCACATTTTTGGGCGAGAGGCGGCTCCGTTTGGGAGTTACAATCCCACCAGCCGCACTGAAAACCCGTTCAGAAGACACGCTTGCGAGTGGGCAAGACAAGTAGTTTAAAGCCAGGTTGGTGAGCTGTGGCCACAATTCTTTTTTCCCATGCCAATACGCCAATGGGTCAGAATTAACATAGACCTCTGTTGAGTCATTCAGATAGTCCTTCACCATCGACTCAAGGTCCTCATCCAAGGTTCCTCCACTTTGCTTAGCTCTTGCTGTGCCTCTGACCTTTTGAGAACCAAACCCACGCAGAGCTAGCCAATCCTCTTCAGCCTCCAATGTTTCTGTTGTCTTTCGTGCAGATGATCCGGTTGCCGGTGTCTTTAACGGCTGAGAGGTCACTTGTGCCACAGCCACAGGTGCAGAAGTGGATTGTTTTGACTGGGGATGGCCTGCTGATGTACTGCCATTTCCTTCAATTTCCAGCCGTTCTGTTTCAAACCTCTTGGCTGACAAGGCTAGCCAACGTTTGTACTTTGGAACATGTTCAACATCAAAAGGAAAGAATGCTTGGCCTGCCAGCGCCTTTTTGTAGCGTGGATCCAGAATAGTAGCACAAATGTAATGCTGTTCTGAGTGGATCTTTTTAAGACGTTCATCACCTTGTAGGAGCTCTAATAATTGCTCAGCCAGAAGCAAAGAGTCTTGGTTTTTGTCATCTTTTCCAAACACAGAACACACCTCCTTCAGTTGGTCCTCCAGCATGTACAACAATGGGATAGATTTTCCCAAATTAGAGTCCTCCTTGCTGACTGCACGCGTGAAGAACTCAAAAGGACGAAGCATGCGTGTCAGGCTTTCAACTATGTTCCATTGCGGCCCACCCATCCTCAGCTCCTCTGTACCCTCTTTAAGGAAATATTGATCGAGTTCCGTATACTGCTCATACAGACGCTCAAGCATGTAGAAGGTTGAGTTCCAACGTGTTACCACCTCCTGGATGAGTGCTTTCACTGGCATTTGACGTTGATATAGCAGGCTCCTCAGCTGCTTCCGGGCCTTAAAAGAATGCCTGAAATGCTTGCACATTTTTCGGCAGGTCTCCAATACACTGTACGCTGCACTGCCTTTATTACCCAAGAATTTTTGGACAACCAGGTTTATACAGTGCGCCAAACACGGCACTCTGAAATAGTAACCGTCCCTCATGGCCTTAACTATATTGGCGCCATTGTCCGTGGAAACATAACCAACCTTGCGTTTTAGTGGGGACAGCCAGTTAAGGACCTTTGTGTTAAAGACATCCAAAATGTTTTCTGCTGTGTGACGTTTCTCCAAACCAAACATGGCTAGTGTTGCATGTTTCCGAGCACCTTTAAAAACAATGTTCGTGTCAACACCTGCGTTTAGCTTTGCTTTAGCCCCTGAAAAAGAGACCCAGTGTGCAGTGATGCACATGTAATCAGCGCCTGCGCCACTGGTCCACATGTCTGTTGTCAGATGTATAGTGTGAACAGCACTCTTCTGCAAAGCTGCCCCAATCACCTTCAGAACATCTTCCTGTAGTGCTGGAACCGCAACTCGGGCAAAATAGAACCGGCTAGGAACCTTCCATTTAGGGCAGAGCGCTGTCACTAATTCTAGAAAACCAACCCCTTCTACAAAAGAAAAAGGGAGAAGGTCCAGAGCTAGCATTTTAGCCAGCTTAGTGTTATACAGACGGGTCATTGGGTGGTTGCGTTCATATTGCGCTTCTGTAAACAACATCTTTTTAATGTTGCCCTGGACCAAGGATTTACGGGATGATGATGATCTCTTCGACCCAGTTACGCTCGCTGATGAACTTTTCCGCATTGATGTCTCACTCTCTCCCACACTCTTAGTGTGGCTCCCATGGGGTGTGCTGCTGACAGGGGAACTGGGTGTAAGTGAAGTGTTTGAATCGTCTTCTTCCTCCTCGTCATCATCAGATGAAAAATCAACGTTTTCATTGCGTGCAATTCTGGCTTCCTTGATCGCGTGTAGGTGCGCAAACCATTGGACATCGTGCGTTCTCCTAAGATGACCTCTCTGGCCTCCGGTACCATAGTTGGAACCCAACTTACCACGACTAACTCGATGCTTACAAATGCTACAAATGGCTACGTTTTCCTTTTTTGGGCAAACACTAAAGAAGTCCCAAACTGGAGACTTGAAATGTCTTCTGGGCCGGAGGAGGCGGCGATACTGGTGGTGGTGGTCCTGCTGCTAATGCCAGATGAAGTGGAGAATGTGGATTGCCGAACTTCAGTACGTTTTGCACTTTCACCACCACGAATTGAGGTCGAGGACGAGGTGGGTACCTTCTTGCGAGGAAGAAATATGGAAGCGGTTGGTTTTGGTGTACTACTTAACTCCAAATCTAATGATTCCATTTCCATTGCCTCCTCGCCGACATCATCATCACGCTCAGCAGCTTCTCGGGATAGGGTCAAAATGTCTCTTTGCTGCATGCCCGGTGGGGCTGCAGTGACCTTTGTGATGACTGGCTCGTCGTCATCGTGAGAGGCTTCATCACCAGCAGTATCTGTCACTTCTTGTTGAGCCTCATCACACTCCATAGGTTTGAGTTTTTGGACGACCTTCCTTTTACGCTTAGGTACCGGTGTCAGATCATGGTGTGCCTCACTGTCAGACCGCAGTTGTGGTTCCCAAGCTGGATCTGTATCATCAGAAGGAGGTGGGCTTGAAGAAGATGTAGACACCCCCCTTGATCTTTTCCTTGCTAGGGATGTGGAAGACAATGAATGATCATCAGGAGGAGTGGCTTCCAATGATACCTCGGCTTCATTGTCGATTTCCTGATGTGCCCCTACTTCGGGAGGAACAACTATTGTGGGCACTTGTGAACCTCCATGCACCTTTGCTTGCGCATCTCCTTTTGCTGCCTCTCCTTCGACATGTACTTGGGCGTGTACTTGCACATGGTGTTGTTGTTGCGACTGTGGTTGTTCAACACTTGTCAGATGAGTTACAACAACCTGTGTTGATTCAGGGACATTGCTGCTACTTTCTTGCGATGAGCCAACATCACTGGTCGATGGTGATTGGAGAAGTACACTGACTGCCTCTGAAGCACTCAAGGGCTTTGACTTAAGTTGGCGTGGTGGTGGAGGCACTGAACCCAATGGAGCAGGGGTGCTGCTCCCAGCTTGGTCCCCAGCAGATCCTGCTGCTGCAGGCGTACTTTTTTTTTTCTCCCAAAAAACGTGGCGGGTGGCACACCAGCCTCCTTGGTAACTTGCTTCTTCTGCTCCTTACTAGCAACTTTCTTGCTAGAGGAGCTACGGAGAACTTTCTTTGGGGCCATCTTCTTCAGAGCAGGTCAGACAGCAGGCCGCAGTTGCACGAATTGTAGAGTTGTCTGAGGCCAGACGTGACGTCGCGTGACGTTATGCTGCACACACACACCGCTGCAGGACTTCTTCCTGGCACTGGTGGTTCTCTTGAGTCTTGTGCACCTAAAAAAAAT
This sequence comes from Lissotriton vulgaris, assembly GCF_964263255.1. Taxonomy (NCBI): domain Eukaryota; kingdom Metazoa; phylum Chordata; class Amphibia; order Caudata; family Salamandridae; genus Lissotriton; species Lissotriton vulgaris. Next base: position 884,300,756 of record NC_141696.1, on the reverse strand, counting down.
GGAAGACAGAGGAACATCAGTTCAGTTATAGAGCACAAAAAAATCGAAAAACACTGCAAAATCAGCACAATCCTATTCCATCCATGGCCTCCATGATGTTTAAATTCAAGACAACCCACAGAAAGACTAGGCCCATGCAAGACTCACTACCCCTGGGCATAAATAAAGGTTGAAAAGTAGGCAAAATGGTTGGAGGCCTAACAACAAAGCCTGCATTCAAAATGGCCACTTGCCTCCTAGCACATGGCCAGGGCCTGCCTGTACCAGCACTCAAAATGGCCCCCACCCACATGGCCTGTCCCCATGAACACCCCCAAAAATCGAAAAACACTGCAAAATCAGCACAATCCCATTCCATCCATGCCCTCCATGATGTTTAAATTCAAGACACCCCACAGAAAGACTAGGCCCATGCACCACTCACTACCCCTGGTCAAGGCCCCAACAACAGGTCAAAAATCGAAAAACACAGAAAAATCAGCACAATCCCATTCCATCCATGCCCTCCATGATGTTTAAGTTCAAGACAGCCCACAGAAAGACTAGGCCCATGCTAGACTCAAATACCCCTGGTGAAAAGGCCACAAGTACAGGCCCAAAAAACGAAAATCACTGAAAAATCTGCACAATCCCATTCCATCCATGGCCTCCATGATGTTTAAATTCAAGACAACCCACAGAAAGACTAGGCCCATGCAAGACTCACTACCCCTGGGCATAAATAAAGGTTGAAAAGTAGGCAAAATGGTTGGAGGCCTAACAACAAAGCCTGCATTCAAAATGGCCACTTGCCTGCTAGCACATGGCCAGTGCCTGTAGCTGCACTCAAAATGGCCACCAGCCACATGGCATGTCCCTCCCCATGAACACCCCCAAAAATCGAAAAACACTGCAAAATCAGCACAATCCCATTCCATCCATGGCCTCCATGATGTTTAAATTCAAGACAACCCACAGAAAGACTAGGCCCATGCAAGACTCACTACCCCTGGGCATAAATAAAGGTTGAAAAGTAGGCAAAATGGTTGGAGGCCTAACAACAAAGCCTGCATTCAAAATGGCCACTTGCCTCCTAGCACATGGCCAGGGCCTGCCTGTACCAGCACTCAAAATGGCCCCCACCCACATGGCCTGTCCCCATGAACACCCCCAAAAATCGAAAAACACTGCAAAATCAGCACAATCCCATTCCATCCATGCCCTCCATGATGTTTAAATTCAAGACACCCCACAGAAAGACTAGGCCCATGCACCACTCACTACCCCTGGTCAAGGCCCCAACAACAGGTCAAAAATCGAAAAACACAGAAAAATCAGCACAATCCCATTCCATCCATGCCCTCCATGATGTTTAAGTTCAAGACAGCCCACAGAAAGACTAGGCCCATGCTAGACTCAAATACCCCTGGTGAAAAGGCCACAAGTACAGGCCCAAAAAACGAAAATCACTGAAAAATCTGCACAATCCCATTCCATCCATGGCCTCCATGATGTTTAAATTCAAGACAACCCACAGAAAGACTAGGCCCATGCAAGACTCACTACCCCTGGGCATAAATAAAGGTTGAAAAGTAGGCAAAATGGTTGGAGGCCTAACAACAAAGCCTGCATTCAAAATGGCCACTTGCCTGCCAGCACATGGCCAGTGCCTGTAGCTGCACTCAAAATGGCCACCAGCCACATGGCATGTCCCTCCCCATGAACACCCCCAAAAATCGAAAAACACTGCAAAATCAGCACAATCCCATTCCATCCATGGCCTCCATGATGTTTAAATTCAAGACAACCCACAGAAAGACTAGGCCCATGCAAGACTCACTACCCCTGGGCATAAATAAAGGTTGAAAAGTAGGCAAAATGGTTGGAGGCCTAACAACAAAGCCTGCATTTAAAATGGCCACTTGCCTCCTAGCACATGGCCAGGGCCTGCCTGTACCAGCACTCAAAATGGCCCCCACCCACATGGCCTGTCCCCATGAACACCCCCAAAAATCGAAAAACACTGCAAAATCAGCACAATCCCATTCCATCCATGCCCTCCATGATGTTTAAATTCAAGACACCCCACAGAAAGACTAGGCCCATGCACCACTCACTACCCCTGGTCAAGGCCCCAACAACAGGTCAAAAATCGAAAAACACAGAAAAATCAGCACAATCCCATTCCATCCATGCCCTCCATGATGTTTAAGTTCAAGACAGCCCACAGAAAGACTAGGCCCATGCACCACTCACTACCCCTGGTCAAGGCCCCAACAACAGGTCAAAAATCGAAAAACACAGAAAAATCAGCACAATCCCAATTCATCCATGGCCTCCATGATGTTTAAGTTCAAGACAACCCACAGAAAGACTCAGTCCACCCACCACTGAGTACCCCTGGGCAAAAGGCCCCAAAACAGCCCAAAAATCGAAAATTCCAAAATTTTAATTGCAGCAACTGTAATGCCCCAAACAAACTTACTTGTAAAATTTCTAATCCAACAGTGATCCAAAGAAAGTCAAAAAGGCCTCAAATCCAAATATCCAGCAGCATCCACAAAAAGTAACCCTTCCAGCTCCAGACCCAAATGAAAAGTGACCAGGAGATGGACAAAGCACTGGGAGGAGCCTGCTGAACAGGAACAGGAAGTTGAAGACTGTGGGGCACTTCCTTCCTCCCACCCCCCTGCCCCCCTCCCCAAAATGGACTCCTCGCTAAAAAAGTGCAGGCAAATGTCAAACTAAGGAGTTATTCAGATAAAAATCATCATTTCTAGAAGGTTTATGCTGCTTGCTGGTGGATTTCTTGTGCAGAATTGCAAATTTATATTTTCGCTCGCCGCATCTCAAATCTCGCAATTGCGAAGTACCGCGAGACGTGATCTCGCCGTACTCGCGTTGACAAACTATCGCTGGCAAGCCGCGATGACGTAATCGCGCTCGCCAATTCCCGCGGGATCACACAGCAAGATCCAAAATGGCGCAGCACTCGCAAACTATCGAAAAAAACAACTCGGCAAACGATGATAAACGCCGCGCGCCGCAAAAATTGTATCACCAACGCCGCGCGCCGCCAAAAAAATCCGCTGCGTGCGAATTTGCGGATTTTGCGGGAAATTCGCAAATCTCGCGGATTGCAAATTTCCCAAAAATCCGCAAAATCCGCGAGCGTAACGGATTTTCCGCCCATGCCTACTCCTAAGGACCATGGATCTGTGCCCTGTGGTTAAATATGTTTATTCAGCGTAATTCCCAGGTGGAACAACATGGATTTTTTGTCATATTTTTGACTGTGTCTGCTACAGCCGGTGGCAATATGATATGCTGTAACTGTATCTGAAGACGATACACAGTGGGTGTTTACTGTGGACTTAAGAGAGTTTTTCCATGTTGTTTGACTTTTTATGAACTTTTAAAGAATTTTTTAAGAGTAGGCGAGTAATTTGGATTATTATCAACAACTTTAAAGAAATGGTTAAGAGGTCCTTAAGAATTATTGGCATTGCTGGTTTGGCTGTTCAAAGTCCACACTGCTATTTATAACCCGTGAATCATGTACACTCTAAGATGGCCGTCCGTATTTGGTGCACTATCAGTGGACATATTGGGATGCGGTGTTCGTAATTTCATATGCCTACTTTAAAACTCTAACATATGCCTAATGTAGTAGATGGACTACAATACCCTTCAATACTAGAATAGAATGATGAATATCGCCTTTTAAATGATTAATGGTAATCGGGCCTGTTGAGAAGTAAAAACACATAACATCGCATTTTCGACTTTCTCTTTAGAGAGCTGATTCAATCGGCAAATAAATAGTGAGTACTTTTCCTATTCTTGTGGTGTGGTGGTAGCTGTCTTGTAAAGAGGTGGGGTGACTAAAACACTGCATAATATTGTATATATATATATTTCTTGTAGATTGTTGCTGAAGGTGAAAACCAGTAAAGACTGAGTTTTGAATATTCTTTTAATTTAATACCAAGGCTGGATAGTGTACGCCTATAAAATCTAATGATGACTATGACTATTGTAGGTTCTGAAAATAAAAGATTTGGATTATGTGAGTAGAAAGTCCTGAGAGAAGGACAGGCATTTTTATTTGGTAGAATCGTGACATATCTAGGCAATGGTGAATTCAATTGGTGGAGGTTTCCGATTTCTCTGTTCCTTTGAGAAACAAGGTATTTTGAAACATTGTCACTTGAGGTGAGTTGTGCTTCTATGCGAACACTTGGAAACGTTGCATGAAGGTAGCACCTGTTTTCTCCCCTTGTTTTGTTTGGGTGTAAGCAGACGATCCACATTGAAACTCATGAGGTTTGACAAATATTTGAACATTATGTATATTTTATTATTACTATTAGATTCATGGTGCAACATCTGTCCTGATGATGGTCTTGTAGATTTGGATTCTGGATGTAAGACCGAAACGTCGACGCAACAACACGACTTTTATATATATGTTAACAATGGATGCTCTGTAAATATTTTGTAGATTGCAGAATTGATTAGTATATATGGCTGATGCTATGCATGGCTCATATGGAACAAAAGGTGTCAGAACCCACTGTGTATAGGAAAAGGATTCTTAACAGTGGTTTTTGTGTTGCCAAACATGATGTTGATTTATGAATTTTGTTCTTTTTTCGGCCAAAAATTATTTGATTGAGATAATTGATTTACCCTATCACATAAAAAGCTGTTGGGTTCTGTTAAATTATGTTCACGGCTGTGACTTTACAAAATATTTTTGAGTCCTCAAGGATCAATTGTATTATGTTATTGAAGATACCCAGTTCCTTGGGGAATATCAGGTTGCCCTATTGTTGTGGTAAAATATGCACAATAAAGCACTTTAAAATTGGCACCAGAAACCAGGGTTTACTCCTCGTCATTTCAGCTGGAAACAGGTTGTGATTTGTGGCAAAAGTCTTACATATATATATATATATATATGCATATATGTGATCAAGGCCACTTGTGGTGGCCGAAACGCTTCATAGACATGACTGAGCAATAAATATTGGAGCACTTTATTTTTGGAGTCCATGTCTGTTACTTTTGGACGTTTATATACAGTTGGGATGGTTTTATATGTATACTCCCAAATCTCTCCCAACTGAGTAACCATGTCGCAGTCCACTATTCCACAGGCATTGTTAGGAAAACAGCACACAAGGGGTACGTTACTCCAAATTATGTTTCATATCATTATTTCTTTATTTAACCATTTCTTTCCTCAAAGTGCAATGTGCTAACTGACATTAACAGTGACCTACGCGTTTCGGTGAATGCCTTCAATATATATATATATATACATTACAGAGTGGTGGTAGCCACTCAGTAGTCATAATTAGGGTGACTAGAGATAGGGACTTTTTGGATTTTTGTCCCTTAATAACTTTGCAGCTGTTAAATAAATGTCCATCAAACTTTGCTGATCTGATGCCCCCGTTTCATCCTTTCACTCCTAAGACCTTCACAGCATTTCATAAAGGGAGTGCAGAGAAAAAAAGGGAGTCAGAAAACAGGCATAAAAGCCACTGCATTTTACTTGGACTTTTGAATTTTGCGTAGCATGAAAACATCAGTCAGATTTTGACAAAATTATATATTATGGTGCGTACATTATTCTTTTGGGTACTGCACATAAAAAGGTAGTGATTTCATAAGTGTTAATTTAGCTATATCTGTGGCCGCGGTAGTACTGTAGTACGCACAAGGTATCTAGCGATGACAAGCCATTAGCTGAATGGCTAATGACAGCTTTTACAAAAGTGAAAGGCAGCCATCTTGTATTCAGCTATAGTTTACCTGTGTTTAGCGGTGCACCATTCAACGTAGGGAAATATGTATAGGCACATGCATCATTGTTGGCTTTTACGATTTCTTTATTGCGATTTTTAAGGAATCGCAATTAAGAAATCGCAAAAGCCTATGCATGAAGAAATCGCTGAAAAATTTGCGATTTCTAAACATTCCTTAATTGCGAATTAAGGAATGCCTCCCCATTCATTCCTATGGGTTTAGAGGCCCATAGGAATGAATGGGAAGACATTCTCAATTTGCGATTCGCAATTAGCGAATCACAAATTGAGAATGCGATTTGGAGAGTGCAGGGATGTCCAAAGGACACCCTGTTGCACCCCTGAAATTAATCTGTGCACATATGTTGTGCACACACATGCCCTAAGGGCATATGTGTGCACAACATGAAACTTTGAAAAATGCACAAAAGGGCATTTTTCAAAGTTTTCGCAAATTACCATGAGGTTCATGCTCATGGTAATTTGCTCCCTCTAACTGCGAAATCGCTATTTTTAAAACTTTCATGCATTGCATTTAAGGAATCACAAAATGCGATTTCTTAAATGCAATCGCAATTTGAGAACTCGCAAATATTTGCGAATTCTCAAATTGTGAGGGCCTTCACCCTTGATGCATCCCAAAAGCTGATTTTGCAATCGCAAACGGCTGATTTTTGAGATTCACACCGTTTGCGATCTCAAAAAGCTTTGATGCATGTGCCTGTAAGTGTAGTATTTTTCATATACCAATTAACACTTCACAAAGTGATAATAGGTAGATACAATTACTTATAAGTTTATATATATTGGAAAAAATCAATAATACAGCAGTATTGAAAAGAAAAATGGAAAAACACTATAAGACACTGTATTTTAATAATATAATGTCCTAAATTGTTATTTCAAATTTTTACATATCTTAAGTGCACATAAAAGTGTACGGAGTAGTGCAGTAATTACTAAAAGTTACTGTGCTACATTTAAAAAATGCACTTTACCATACACTGGTACCTCCTGTGCTTCTCCATAGCTTTAAAAAAAACTATATATACATTTCTAACTAGTTTTCTCTTTATATTGCCACTGTACCTAAAAAAAGCATGTCTGCTTTAAATTTTTGTAAAGGCAATGATTACCTAATCAGCTAATGACTTGTGATAACTATGTACTGTAGAACTACTACAAAATACACCCACATTTTGCCAAAATTTTAATGACAAATATCACTAATTTTCTGAATATTAAAACTTAGAAAATAATTACATAAATTACCTGCACTACTACACAAAATAAACATGTGCATACCATAGTATGTAATCCTGCCAAATTTAAACAAATGTAACCCCCTTCAGCCAACCTTGTGAAAACTTTACTCCTTCAACAAGTACACCAATTGCAGAAGTCTGCTAAAATGTCCAGACTTTTCTCAAACAGATGCAGAGTTATTAAGGTATAAAACATATTTTTTTTTAAACATAGGTCGATATTATAGAGATTTTTTTAAAACTAAACCCTTAATCTATTTTTACTTCATAAAAGTGGAAATAGGTTGTTAACAATAATAAAACGTAATAATTAACTTTTATGTAACACCCTTACTGAAAAGTCAGAGAAACGCTGACTGTACAATAATGTAAAATTGTCATGAAAACCACATGGCTGATTTTGACCTTTGGTAAACACAGCCATCAGCCAATCACATCAATAGTTCTTAAACCCATGTACTGTGGTATACCGTAAACTTTGCACACTAAACCATAGAACAATATATAACTGTTTTATACAATATATAGGTTTACAATTACTCACACTACTTATAATACAGCTGAACATTTAACATTTGGATATTAAAATGCATGTTTTTCATATTTAACATTCCCATTCCCATGTGTTCATATTTTTTTACCTTTCATTTTGATTAACACTCTACAATATGCCACACCAGTGTATAACAATTGACTTTATGCCAATCCACTTTATAACACTCCAGTATATGCCATTAAATGTACACCAATCCAGTGTACTTTATTTCACTGTACTCCACCCAACGCCACTTAACGCCACTCCAATTTACACTACTATACTCTATGTTAATATACTGTTCTCCCTTGTATTCGATTACATTTTTCTGCAGGCCAATTTCCTAGTTGACCCCATACTGTACCCAATTCCACTGTACTCAACTCCACTTTATACTTTTCCACCAGATGCTATTCCACTATGCCCCCCTTTATGGAACACTACTGGAGTGTACACCATTCCAGTCTAGGCTACTCCACACTAACACACTCGATTCTAATAAAATGCAGTATACGCCACTGCAGTGTGCCACAATATACTGCATGCTGTTTCACTTTTCAAAACTTAACCAAACTAAACAAAACTAAATGAAAACTACAGTGTACATCACTAGACTCTACATTTCTATAATTAGCCCTATTGAATTGTACCACACTCTACTGTATAGTACTCCACTATATGCCACACCAATGTACGTCTCAAGATTTAACACCAGTAAACTATACGTTATTACAGTAAACACTACTTAGTGGTACGCTTCTCCACTCTATGGCATTACAGTTTAGGCTATTACAGTATACGCCATTGTACTGTACCCTACACACTGCACACCACACACCACTGTTATGTATGTCATTCTGCTCTGCAGCACTGTACAGAACTCCAATATACACCACTGCCCTTCACGCAACTGTACTTTGCAAAACTACACAGTACGGCACTAGAATTTACATATGCCCATTATACACCACTGAAATGTACGCCACTCTGCTGCATGGCACTCCACTGTACCCCACTACAGTCTACACTATTCAAATTTAAACCATAGAGATCCTGTTATAGTTAATGTAGTGTGGCCAGTTAGGTGAGAAGACTGTGTACAGACGTGTGTGAGTTATCTGAATTTTAAGGTGGTGCCTAAGTATAAGTGTGAGTTACAAGTATGACTTATATTACTTTAGAAGTGGTGCTTAAATGATAAATAAAGATATAACTATAAGTATAGAATTTCTAATGTTTGTATAGTTTAAGTTGAGTTCGTATCCCAAACATAATGTTTTTGTAACAATAACGTATCTTTAACCTTTCGTGCTTTTTGTGAATATATATACATATATATGTGGATAGGCAACAGCATAGCAAATGGATTAATTTCACTGGCAAGTGCAAACTGTTAGTCCCATGTCCATGTCAATGCCTGTCCTGTGTTCATGTGCATTTACAGTATTTAGCTTCTGTTTGTACGATCTCCACAAACAGTGCACGGATAGCGTATTTGGGGCAGAAACTCCACCTACTGTGAGCACACACAAAATTACATGCCGGAACATCAAGTCAGACATTTTGTTTTCAGTCTGTACATCTTCACCTCCGACAAGAATCCTCCACTATCCTGCTGGTCCTTTTCAGAAACAAGGACCCAACATGGCTGAGGGACGTGAGACAAAGGCCCCCACCTTTAGTGACATAGATTGAACATCATCTTTTAGGGAATCGTCTCCAAGTTCTCTCACCTTTATGGGAGCCCGAATACCAAGCAGAGCAATGCAGCACATGCTCAGATATGGAGGAACATCACCACACACTGCAGTGGGTGATCATAAGCGGTGGGATAAGATGTGCCACAAATCCTGGGAGGATCTGCATCACTGGGCCCGCATAAGGCCCAGGACATTATCGGTGTGTCCTCCCAGCCACATACCCAGCATCCCTGGATGACTCCACTGTACAGACGAGTCCAACAAACTGCCTGGGCAGCCCTCAATGCTCAGTGAAAGAGTATGAGCAGTACAGACATGGTAAGTGCTATTGTTTTCTCATATATGTTGTTATGAGTGGTGAGAGACATCCTCTGTCATGTGTTCCTTGTTATCTGTAACATAGCCTGAGTCTTAGATGGCCCATCAATCACAATGTAATTTTATGTAAATGTAGTGCATGAAATTCTAGGAGTTGCAGTCCTCAACTCACAAATAGCTACAATTGCATTACAATTATTTGTTTTAAGTCATAAATAGTGGGAGTGGCATTACTACTGGCACAAAGATCTTTTCAAATGTGATGCTATGCTGATTTGTTTCACTTGCACATGTTCATTGTTAGGTGACTGTGTGATATTATTATATTGCACCAAGGATGCTTTTATTAGTTTGGTTTGACTTAACAACTATTTGCTGTTTCTAATATTGACATGGCTGACATTGTGTCATTTTACCTAATTACTTATAATACATACATATATGGAGACTGACTATGCAGTTGTAAAGATACTACATGTAAAACTAAACGCAGTTTGTGTATCCAAAAAGATCGTAAACTTACTCAAAAGTATACGTTTACCATTTTTGAATAGGCGTCTATGAGAGGAACTCAATCAGGTAAATTGGTGCAACACATTGTTAAGGAGGTATTGCATGGGTTACATTATCATGTATAAAATAGTTATTCTGAACCTGTTTATACTGTATAGATAATATGTCTTCTGTCATACTATTTTGTTTTAGTATCACATGCACTAATGGAATATTTAGAAACTGTCAAACTTACCATGCCATGTATTAAAGGATTAAGCCATTATAATTATATATGCATGAAAACTGGTAAATATAGATATATAACTGATTTGTATTTTTAATTGTATATCAGTCTTGAGAAAAGTGGTAACTTGTGAAACACAGTGCTAGGTCTGCCAAGGTTGGTAGCAGTCAAACGGATAAGGTTGGCACTAGGTTTGAAGCATTTAGATATTATTGCATTTTAATCATGTACCACCCTCGTATGTGATATTAAAAATAGATGTGATACATTTTCAGGACAAGTCCATACAGAACTCTTTAAAAGTGCATGAAGAAAAGTCAAACCACTTGTTAAATGCTTCTCTGAAGTAGGTGCCACAATGGCTATTACTTTCATTGAGCTTCTTTAGGCTCAGTTGACACATTCATGTCAATTTAATAGTAAACATCATAACACGAAGACTTACAAAATTGAATAGTGTACGGTTATTACTAGCAAATGATCAGCCAGTTTGTAACCTGAATACAACATGCAAATTCAATCATCACACTATGTGGATAAAGACCTTGTCCCAATTAGGACTGAATTTATGGATTTTGGTCTTGGTCGGCACCTACTATTGCTGGTGTATATGAGGAGGTTAGTCATTCAAAAGAGAAAAGTTAGAATATATTATGCTAAAACCACTTGCACACAGGTCTGGAACTATGATGTAGGTGCAAAGGATTAGTCAGATTTTGGGAATAAAGCATTAGCCATCACATTAGGGCAAGATCCAGGTGCCAATCAATAGAAATTATTTCAAGACTGTTAAATACAGCTTATTGGAAAGCAATTTTATATTTGATACACAACGAAATGTATTCACAATGTGGTGCAAAGTCTCGCAAGGGAAGTAACTTTCCAGAACAAAAGTTATTTACGTTCAAATAGTGCTTTGCAGTGCCTTTGTTACTGGGATTTAACTTAGAAGGATCAGAGCAAATATCTATTGTTTTGACGCATTGTTTTGGAGATGTGTACAAGTTCATTTTTTATTAATTAATTTCAATGATTTGAAAGCAGTTAGTTTTATTGTATAATCTAAGACTAGTTTGAATGATTTACTACATTTAATCAGTCTGATGAACTTTTTTGGAAATGAACAAACAACTAAACAGGAGAGAAGAACTGAGGAAAAAGCATAAAATAGAAAGGAAGTAGCAGTTCAGCTAACGGCACAATATTTAAGCTTTTTTCGTTGTGTAGGTCAAGCCTACTAATCAGCGCAAGCATTAAAGACATATTTTGGGTTTACCAAGAACATACAAGGACTTGTAGCCCACCTTTGCTTACCTTTGGCGGGCATTACTCTCGCTCTCTTTTGTCTGCTTCTTACTCAATGTCTGTTCTGGCCCATCTTGTTAATCCTGCCTTTGTCTTCCTCATGGAGCACAGTCGTGTTTACCAGCTCTCTGATTGGCTGAATTCTGTGCTTCCACTGCTCACTCTTTGGGAACTACTTTTTCCTTTCGTTTATGCAGTCCGTGAGAGCGCGTTTTGAACAACTGTCTAACTCGTGTGGTTTTCAACCCTCTGCTGCTCTCTCTTGTCCATATAACACTTTTCCACCCTACCTCCTTCACCCCATTCTTTCCTCCCTCTTGTTGCCAGGTACCTTATACAAAGTCAGCTTCAATCACTGAGTGATTAGGTGGTGTGTACCGAATCACAGAATGTTGAGCCCATGCTGGGCCTCGAATCCGTTTCAGCAGCTTTGAAGTCGGCAACTAAGGCCATATGCTCTCCCTTGGCTGCCGAGCTTCTGGGAGCTCTTCTAATTTTTACAACATGAGATCATTTGACTCGATTCAGAACAAAGCAAGTCAATGAACTAGAACTTGTAGAAAACACGTTTCTTTTTACAAACCATCTTATCTCCGTCAGTGAAAGATATGGAAGCGCCGTCGTCCCCGGTGGGATCGTGCAGGCTATCACTGGATGAAATGACCCATACCTTGTAAGCATCTCCTGGCAGTTCTCCATATAATTATTTGTTGGGGTATATTACCGTAAGTTTTGTAGTGCACATTTTTGGCACCTGTTTTACTTTGTAAAAAGGGAAGGGCTGCCTCTCCATTGGCCGTGCACTCTTTTTTTGTTGTGAATTGCATACAGATGTCGTGCATAATTCTCTCGGTGAAACTAGCTAGAAAATGCTACCGGCTGTGTTAGTTTGCATTAAGGTGCTTAATTGTACATACTTATAATTCTGAAACACATATCGAGCACGGTAGATACTGGTTGCTTCTGTCTGTATCTAATTGGATTGTTTGAGATCTGTCGTGGGTATGGTAGTCAGCACAAAGTGCTTTTTCATATTTATATAACACGAACTCGACGTGAAGGTATTGGAGTGCTTTACATGAGCACTGGTTACTTACACATTCAGGCATGGGGAGATGAAGTGATCTGCCCAGAATCACATTCTGTGGACGCGACCCCGAGGCTCGAACCCTGGTCTCCAGCACCAAAGTCGGCAGTCTAGCCACAGACCACATCCTCTCCCCTGCTCTTGTGTGATTGTAGTTGTACATAATTTAAAGCGAATACGTGTTCCTTTAATGACACCGACCACTATAGACTACATGATTTTTGTTAAATACAGTAGGTCTGCCTGCTTGCGGGGGCTTTGCTACACCCCTCCTCAGCCCAGACCAGTAGAGCAGGGTGTGTTGTTTTGGAGTGCGCTCCCAGCAAAAGGAAATTCTCAAATCGGGTGAGGCCCTCTCCTCTGCTGCTCTTTGTTCGCAGTGCTCGTTAAACATGCAGTCACATTGGCGGAGTTTTGTACTATAAACAACGCTGTTTTTTGTTATTTCAGAAAAGTAATTAGCAACAACAGAGGCTGTCCAATAACCCTGAACCGGACAATTGATAGTAACACCAAACAGGAGGTTCAGGTACCAAAATTAAATAACAAAATACAGATTCACATGAAAGGAAATTCATAAAGCAAAAGAAAAGAAGAAAGAAGCCTATATTCCCAAATTGATGTTAAAAAATGCTCTTAATTTATTAAATATGTAAATTCAGATAAAACACATTACAGATAAAACAAACGCTCAGAGAGAAGTGTTGGCAAAAAACAAAGGCAGTCAACTCCTATTACCAAACACGTGGCTAACATACAGACATTACATGTACAAAAGGAACAACAAAAACAAATATAGTGTGTCCTTCACAAAATGTGGCCACAAAAAGGCGTCAACGGCGTTTCAACCGCTGGTTAACTATGCGGTCATCATCAGGACGGACAGTGATTTGAGGGTTTTTGATAACAGCATTAGAAGCAGATCATTCAGAATTTGAACGGCAGATGCAGTACATTAAGATATAATAAGTAAGTCAATTATCACACATAGAGAATACGCTACTTGCTGGGGGACTCTGTGATGTTTAATGTTACACTTGCTATGTTGTTGCTAGCGTCCCACCCACCCGTAGTACACTCCCCCCCAGGAGACAGGGTACCGTTGAGCCATTGGGTCTTAGACCATTCTAGGACCATGTGTGTACACAAGGTTGGCTACCTCCCTTATGGCGTATGCACCGTTATTTGTTATGTACCATTTGTGCACCATTGTTGGGCCCAGCGCAGTTTAGACGTTGTGCCAAGTTTTGTTCAAACTGTTAGAGAAAAGGGACTCCTGGTCAGTACTGCCTTGATAGTGTCACGCAGAGCTGAGCTCTGCTTCCACATGGAACCATGACAGGGACTGCCACCACAATAAGGTTGTACAATTTGCTCACATGGAACGTGAGGGGCCTGGGAGCAATACAGAAAAGACATTGTATACATGCATTCCTCCTCAGGCGTAGGACACGAGTGGCATTCCTTCAAGAGTCTCACCTGACTGACTCCAAAACTCAGAAAATTAGGATAAAATGGAGAGGTACCATCTACTCCACTGATTATTCCGCTGTCGCCAGGGGGGCAACTATCTGGGTGCGTTATGGGGTTCCCTTTGCTGCACTTGAACGCCGGGTAGATGATCAGGGACGGTACATACTGGTACGGTACATACTGGTGAAGGGCACACTTGATGGTTCCCTGGAGGTCCTTGGGAGTATTTATGCTCCCAACTTTGATCAAGACCGATTTCTGAATAAGCTGAGTGGGGTCTGGGCTGATTGGGTCGGGATTCCCTGGGTGCTGGGAGGGGTTTGGAATGCAGTGATGGATATCGGCCTGGACAGATCACATCCCCCTCTACAAGGTACAACCACCGGTAAGATCGTAGACCAATTCGCTACATGGGCAAGTGGGTGGACACTCTCAGACGCGTGGTGCTGTCTATACCCGACACATAAGGGATACTCCTTTTACTCCCCGGTGCATGGCCTTCATATCAGAATTGATTGGTTCCTCTGTTCAAGTTCAGTTCTTGCGAAGGTCCACAGCTCCACATATCTAGCCAAGACCTTTACCGGCCAAAGTCCCCTAGAGCTCACGCTTCAATGGGGCATGGTACCCACCCAAGTGCCTACCTGGAAGTTACACCCACACTTACTCAAGGACGCCCCCTTTCGCACGAGACTCTACAACAGTATTAACAATTACCTGGCCGAAAATTGGAACACTGCGACATCTCGCCTGATCGAATGGGACGCGCTGAAGGTAGTCGCCAGAGGCGCAATGATAGGAGAGGTGATGGGGACTAGATAAGAAACACACCAACAGCTGCAGTACATTGAGAGCAGGTTACACGTACTGGAGAGGGAGGCAGTGTTAGACCCTGTCAAGCAAGAGATGTTACAATACACTCACATAGACCACGCAGAGACTCTGGAGATGTTGTGGACAATAGACTACAGAGCATTCCTTCAGCGTAAACATGCGGAGGCGGACAGATTAGGTACACTGCTTGCCTGCATGGTTAGAGACAGACCCGACCTGCCGATTATATCTAGTATCTTCACCTTGGCGGGACACGTTGCCCACACACAGGCAGAGATTAACACTGCCTTCCATGATCACCTAGAAAAGCTCTATGCAACCCCTCCCTTAGTAGACAGTTCTCTAGTTGCAGACTTCTTTTGAGACCTCCCCTTCCCTACCCTATCGGAGGATGTGCAGAAAAACATAGAAAAACATAGACGGTCCTATTACTCAACAGGAGATCCATACTGCGATTAAAGGACTAAATCGTAATAAGACACCGGGTATGGATGGGCTCCCTGTTGAGTTCTATCTTACATACGCGGAGTCCTTGGTGCCTACCCTGGAGACCGTCTACAAGGCGGCTCTGGAGACGGGCCGATTACAGGATTCCACGATGCAGGCACTGGTCATGTCTCTACCAAAGCAGGGACGGGACTGATTATAAATGTCAAACTATAGACATCTCTCTATGTTAGCCACCGAATACAAAATACTAAGCAAGGCCCTCGCCAACTGCATACAACCGCACCTCTCCGTGCTCATTCACAGTGACCAGTGCGGTTTCCTCCGGAACCGTAGCACTTTGCTTAACACTAGACGGTTACACGCAGTCATAGCTGCCATCCCAAGAGCCCACCGCCATGCTGGGTGCATTGCGCTAGACCTCAGACAGGCATTCGATTCCCTATCATGGGATTTCATGTTTGCCAAATTGCGGCAATTTGGGTTTCCGGACACATACTTGAAATGGGTCTGTTTATTGTACACATCCCTGATGGCTAGGGCACGAGGCAGGGGTGCCCTCTGCCCTCTTTGCTGTTCGTGCTGGCATTAGAACCACTGGCCCTGGCTCTTCGAAGATCGGAAAACCAGCTTGGTATTTGCGTCAATGGTGTGAATCATCTACTATCTATCCATGCAGATTACATACTTTTTGTTGGACCCGGCCCATTAGGCAGGTTCACCCCTAGACTTTTTGCTTTTTCCTAGCCTGTTTCGGGAACCTGGTGTTGGTGATTTTAGGCCTCTGCGCACTTTTTCACTGTGGTACAGTGTAAAGTGCTTGAGCTCTCTGTGAATGAGTGGTGAGTGACCTGCCCTCCCATAGGAATGAATGGGGAATATGTATGCCCATGGTAGTTCCTGATGTGTGGGGAGTGCAGGGGCGAGTTTGGTATGAGCGAACTCGTGAGAATGAATGCTGCAAAATGATGTACGCGGCAAGACTGTGTCTAGTCTGGAAGTACTACTTTTGGAAGTTGGCATATTTGTGTAAGTTGGTCCTAGCGTGTGATTGGCTTGTGAGCCTGGCCCAGAGTGCCTGGGCCTGCTTGTGGATTGACTGTCTGGTTTGAGGATGACAGGGTCTGGAGAGCCCAGGAGGTTGTCTTGAGTCAGCCCATGGATGAAAGGCAGCATCTGCTGCCAGGGAAGTGGGAGGAGGTTAGCACCTGATAGTGAAGGGCTGTTCCTGTGTGACTACAAAGCTGGCTCCACCTCCCGCTGGGCGACTGGCACCTCTGTCCCTGATACTGAAAGGGACTTCCCTCTAAACCAGTCCAGCTGGTTCTCACACTGCCTGCTTCAAAGGACTTCAAAGGACTTCAAAGGATTTTCTGTGTATAAGAAGGGGCTGTGCCCCCTTCCAAAATGTTCTTGTTTCTGACTTGAATCTACCAGGGGCGGGCGCTGCCCAGCCCCTGGATGCCTGGAGGACTCCTGGGGAGACCCCTCTGCCTGGCCTGGGCTGAGGGGGGACTTTGCTGGACTTTCTGCCCCCCTAAGCACCTTGAAGTGCTTTTTCTTTGCTAGCGCTGGGAGCGCTGGATTTGTCCTTATAGCGCCTGGAGGCGCTGTGATTTTCCCCTATGACCTTTTGGGCATTTTCTTCTGACTGCTGGGCAGAGCGCTGTGGTTTTCCCTTGTGGGGAAGCGCTCCTGTCCCTGGTGTGCTCGAGTGACGCAAGTCAAAAAGAAATTCCCTTTGGGTGAATTTGCAAAAGTACATAAATACTCACAGAACATACATTAAACTATTGACATGGAAGCAACGTAGACACTTAAAAATTACAATATATGTGAAAACACTCTGGCAAAGAAATGAAATATAGAACAATTTATTATGCAAGCATTACATCAATTAAAAACTAAAAGTTGGGAAACGTATATAGGACGGTACAATTAACAATAAAAACAACATTCCAATTAAAAAGGAGTGCACAGGGAAAAGGATTAAATCCAAACACAAGCATAGATTTTGAATTTCTCCTTGACTTATAGTCCCTGATTAACTCCTAGGGCGTCGACGCGTTTCGGCGGTACAATCAATCAGATCCGCCTTCATCAGGACTTTCTACAGAATAATGTTTCCCAAATAAATTCTCGAAATAGATGATAGATATAGCAGTGTGTCAAAAAGGGGTATTTTGCCTCCTTATTTATATGTTGAGGTTTTTCGTCCAGCGAATATTCCTCTGTTAGTATTCAAAGTATTTTTAAAATATCATTGAATCAGCTTATTTAATTTACATCGGGCTATCAAGCTCGCATCCAGCTAGATTTCTGGAAGCTGAAAGAAGGCAAGCCATTACTAATCAGTATCCATTCCGTTGGCAATAGATAGTGTTTATATCTTAGTTCCGTCTACTCACACAGCAAAAAATGTAGCTGTCTCAAAAACACGCGGTAGTTTTAAATACAGATCCAATTCCTGCTTAATACACCACCTTCTTCACAGATTAGTGGCCACACACAGAAGGGTAAGGGTTTCCGTCTCTGCTTACTCGTGTGTTTACCGAGGAGATTCCCTCTCTGGAACCCTTCTGAATCTTATCGGTGTGCGTCCCGCGTGTAATCCTGCTCGTAATCCCGGCTAACTGGAGCAGACCGGAGCAGACCCGGAGCAGACCGGGAGAGTGAGGCCGGCCCCGCAGCGGAGGAAGGAGCCTGCCCTGGTCCCGACGCCGGAGAGAGAGGAAAAGCAGCCGGTGAGTTGGGGCCGGTGTGGTGGTGGCAGAGGGGCGCCTCGGGGCACATTACCGGTGCCCCCCCCCGTGTGCTGCTAGCATGTAGGGCGGCCCCAGATGGCAGCGGGCTGCCCCACCGAAGAGGGCATTGTTGGTGTTGAGCCGTGAGAGAGGCTCGTGGGGGCATTTTGGTCTGTTTGGAGCCCGAGGGGCTCCCTGCCGCATTTCTTTTGCTCGAGTCCCCCGTGAGGGACTCCAACGACCCCCGCAGTTTGTTGAGAGCCTGTTGAGCCTCACAGGGGCCATTTTGTAGGACGTCGAGCCCCAGAGGGGGGCTCCAACGACCCCATATTTCTTCAAAGAGCTTGCTAAGCTCACAGGGCATTGTTGTGGCCAGAGCCTGAGAGCTCCAACGCTGGGGGCATGTGCTATGCAGAGCCTGTGTGGCTCCAACCCTGGCGCGGTTTGTTCCTGGGGCTAGTGAGAGCCCCCAGCCGCAGTTTTGTTGATTCTCCAGTTGCCCAGCACTTTGTGGGCAACTGCCACGTTTAGGCTTTTTGTACTCTTGGACTGGCGCTGCATGGCAGCGCGCCCTGACATTGGACACAGGGCATCCTTGCCCCATCAAGGCCAGTTGGCCTAGGGACTGCCACAGGTGGTGGCTTAGGTAGTGTTGGCGCAATGTGATTTCTATGCTTTTTAATAGTTATTGCTAATGTGAGTTTTTGCGCTATTGAGTTATTATGCACCTCTGAATGTGTTACGGCATCTTGTGTCTTTCTTTCCATGTGCTGCACCTCTGAATGTTTAGTCATCATGTGTCTTCTTGCGCTGCACCCCTGAATGTATTTTATTGCATCATGTGCTCTATTCTTAACACCTCTGAATGTATTTTATGGCATCATGTGTTTCTCTTTATTACTCCTCTGAATGTGTTCATGCATCATGGGTAAGGTGTTCTGGTGTATACCCCTAAATGTGTTTATTCTTAGGTGGTTGTCTTTTCTACTCCTCTGAATGTAGGTTTATTGCATCATGAGTAATGTATTCTTTCTTAGACCCCTAAATGCTGTGTGATACTTAGGTGGTTCTGCTTTCTTAGTACAGGTGGTCCTAGTAAGGTCCTGGTTCCTGTTACCAGTGGTTCCTGGTTGTTATCTTTGATTATTACTTGATATTCTACATTTTATCTAGAAGTGCTATATCTGAATATGACAGTGGCCCTTGTGGCCCTGTCTTGTGTACATAATCCCTGTGAATATTGCCCGTGCCAGTTGGCACCATGTATATGTGTGATTTTATCTGATGTGTTTTTACAATACAAAAGTTATTTTTAGAATAACCTTGTGTGGAGTCTCTTCTGTGGTGTGCCTAGTATGTTGTTGCTGTTGTGCGCTGGCGCAAATGCTTTACACATTGCCTCCGAGTTTAGCCTTACTGCTTGAGCCAAGCTACCAAGGGGGTGAGCAGAGGTTATCTTGGCGTGTGACTTCCTTGCCCTGACTAGAATGGTGGTTTCTGCCTGGCTTTGGCGTCAGCCTTAGCCTACCAGAAATAGCCAGTTCTAACATTGTTGGTCAGCGGTGCGGATTTTGGACTTGTGTTTGCGCAGTGCCATAGCGACAACTGGCTACATTACAAAACTCTGCAATTGTTTTTTTCAGATAGTCACATGTTTGGGATTATTGTTTTTGATTTTTTTTCTCAAGAATGTCATTTTCAAATGTGTTTCTGCGCTTTATGTTTAGTGGCAGATGAGAGAAAGTGACAGGGCGGGACGCCATTAGAGGGGGGGAGGTTCCCATAGATTAGGAATCCCTTGCTGGGTCCCGTGTCCAATCCCAAATCCTGTCCCTGTGTGGGTAGATGGAAGAAAGGGAGTGTGAGGAGAAATGACTAGCTCAGGAGGGTGGTTGTCTGGATTCCCCAGTGTGGTAGGATCCAGTGGTGGCAGCTTTAATTTGTCCAGTGTGTTAATTCCCATTCCCCGCTCCCAGAGTTTGGTACCTGGGTCACGTGTGGTCAGGTTGAGTGGTCAGGGGTGGTGGAAACTGCCTTACCAGTCCGAGGGAGGGGAGTGTGCGAACGAATGATGTGCTGAACTGGAGGAGTTGGTGTGAGTTTTCTTTTTGTTAAAGAGCTTGCATGAGAGGTGCACCTCTGGTGGTGTGCAGGAGGTCCTGCAGAAGCACTGGACAAAAAGGTGGATGTCTGGCGGTGTGCTAGATGTCTTGCAGAGGCATTAGGGAGTGGTTCCAAAAAGAGTGGTTTGTGTATCTGATGATCCTGTGAAGGGGAAGAGGTTACTGTGTAACCCAGTTAGGTCCCAGTAGTATGGTAGGGGTGTAGGGGCTCACGCCCTGTCTCAGTGGAGGCGGAGTGAGTGTGGGACGGTGTGTTCCACGTTGGCCTGAAACCCTACCTCAGGGCCTGGAGGGTTCCCTAAGGAAGCGCCAGGTCAGGGGCCTAAGCTGTACATAGGTCATTTGAGGAGGATCTTCCTGTGTCTAGAGGACGCGGAGTGTCTGTAACCAGAACTCCGGCGGTCCTAGTGTTGGGCAGTACCGCTCCTAAGTGGAGGGTGCAGAAGTCCTGGCTCGCTGAGCATTTGACCGTCTAGAGTGCTTGACCATTTGTGGGGCCTCTGGAGGTCGTTCCCCGAGGAGGGGGGAAAGCCAGGTTGGGGTTGTGGCCTGACCTGGGAGGAGTACTGGAGGAAAGTGGGTCGCTGATACGCCGCTGGCGTGTGCTCTGTCTAGCCTGGGACATACTGAGAATAACCCTGTGATAGGGAGTACTGGAGGAGTGTGTGTCGCTGATACGCCGCTGGCGTGTGCTCTGTCTAGCCTGGGACATACTGGAACTGGAAGGGGGTGCAGAGGGACGGTGTCCTTACTTCTGACCCTCGTGTAACCTGAGGGGTTAGATCTTAGGTTGGGAGATTAGGAAATTTCTAGGTCAAGAGGAATCTCTACCAAAGTGGATCAGCTGAAGAGACTGAGGGGGCTGCCCTTACTGTGTGTTCTGGGGCTCACCTGCAGTTTGTTGTTTCCACCAAGGCAGAGGAAAGGGGGCTTTGCTGTGTGCTGTGTCCCCCCACCTGCTTGAAGAGGGACTGTGCTGTGTGCTTTGTACCTCAGAAGTGGAATAGTTTCCAGGCGGTAGACCAGTGATGGAGTAAGGTCCTGATCTGGTAGTAGAATTGTGTTCTGGTGAGTGCTTCTCTGTGAGGGTGCGGAAACCCAGAAGTAGAGGTAGGGTGGGGCATTCTTGCCCGTGACCTCTGGTCAGCCTGAGGGTGTGGACCCTAGGTTGTTGTATCAGTGGTAGTTGTAGCTACACTGAGAGAGAGAGTGGAGCATGGATATTGTGTGCCAGGGGTTACTACCCCCCACTCTGTGGATTAGTTAGGACCTGTGATTTGGATGGCCTATGGCCTGGTCTTGGCTGTGGATGACTAGTGTGTACCAGTGGGGTACCCTAGTTGAGTCAGAGAGTTATTATTTGGAGGAAACCATGTAGGTTCAGAGTGGCGAAAAACTGGACAGTGTCCCTGCTGTGCGAGGCCGTGTCCGTGGTTTTGTCGCCCAAAGCAGTGAAGCCCATCAGTGGTGTGATTGGTCTACCCTGCGTTTTGGCTGGAAGGGGGTTGTGTTGGACCCGGCCCATTAGGCAGGTTCACCCCTAGACTTTTTGCTTTTTCCTAGCCTGTTTCTGGAACCTGGTGTTGGTGATTTTAGGCCTCTGCGCACTTTTTCACTGTGGTACAGTGTAAAGTGCTTGAGCTCTCTGTGAATGAGTGGTGAGTGACCTGCCCTCCCATAGGAATGAATGGGGAATATGTATGCCCATGGTAGTTCCTGATGTGTGGGGAGTGCAGGGGCGAGTTTGGTAAGAGCGAACTCGTGAGAATGAATGCTGCAAAATGATGTATGCGGCAAGACTGTGTCTAGTCTGGGAGTACTACTTTTGGAAGTTGGCATATTTGTGTAAGTTGGTCCTAGCGTGTGATTGGCTTGTGAGCCTGGCCCAGAGTGCCTGGGCCTGCTTGTGGATTGACTGTCTGGTTTGAGGATGACAGGGTCTGGAGAGCCCAGGAGGTTGTCTTGAGTCAGCCCATGGATGAAAGGCAGCATCTGCTGCCAGGGAAGTGGGAGGAGGTTAGCACCTGATAGTGAAGGGCTGTTCCTGTGTGACTACAAAGCTGGCTCCACCTCCCGCTGGGCGACTGGCACCTCTGTCCCTGAAACTGAAAGGGACTTCCCTCTAAACCAGTCCAGCTGGTTCTCACACTGCCTGCTTGAAAGGACTTCAAAGGACTTCAAAGGATTCTCTGTGTATAAGAAGGGGCTGTGCCCCCTTCCAAAATGTTCTTGTTTCTGACTTGAATCTACCAGGGGCGGGCGCTGCCCAGCCCCTGGATGCCTGGAGGACTCCTGGGGAGACCCCTCTGCCTGGCCTGGGCTGAGGGGGGGACTTTGCTGGACTTTCTGCCCCCCTAAGCACCTTGAAGTGCTTTTTCTTTGCTAGCGCTGGGAGCGCTGGATTTGTCCTTATAGCACCTGGAGGCGCTGTGATTTTCCCCTAGGACCATTTGGGCATTTTCTTCTGACTGCTGGGCAGAGCGCTGTGGTTTTCCCTTGTGGGGAAGCGCTCCTGTCCTTGGTGTGCTCGAGTGCTGCTGCGCACTCTATTGCGAGAGCCCACCTCGCTTATTGGGATTTTAATTGGCACCGCGGCATTGCCGCCACCTTTATCTTTTAAAAATCACGTTCCGTGAGGGAGCCCACTCCTCGGGAAAATCTCTGCCCGCCTGCCTGTCTGGAAACGGGCCGCCGCGCTGCCCCCGACGACCCGGAAGTGGATGGCCGGCCGGCCAATCCCAGCGCGGCCGGCCGGAAGCCCCGCCCCGCAGCCCGAGGGAAGGAGAGGGGCTGCTCGAGTGGCGAGGAGAAGCATGGCGGCTTTGCAGGGCTTCCCATAAGCGGAGGGAGCCCTGCGGAAGAGAGGAGGTGTGGACGGTCTCCCATGTCTGGAGGGAGACCGGAGAAGACCCCGAGTGAGGAGAGAAATGGCGACCGCGAGAGGAGCAGACCGGGAGAGTGAGGCCGGCCCCGCAGCGGAGGAAGGAGCCTGCCCTGGTCCCGACGCTGGAGAGAGAGGAAAAGCAGCCGGTGAGTTGGGGCTGGTGTGGTGGTGGCAGAGGGGCGCCTCGGGGCACATTACCGGTGCCGGCCCCCCCGTGGGCTGCTAGCATGTAGGGCGGCCCCTGATGGCAGCGGGCCGCCCCACCGAAGAGGGCATTGTTGGTGTTGAGCCCTGAGAGAGGCTCGTGGGGGCATTTTGGTCTGTTTGGAGCCCGAGGGGCTCCCTGCCGCATTTCTTTTGCTCGAGTCTCCCGTGAGGGACCCCAACGACCCCCACAGTTTGTTGAGAGCCTGTTGAGGCTCACAGGGGCCATTTTTAGGACGTCGAGCCCCAGAGGGGGGCTCCAACGACCCCATATTTCTTCAAAGAGCCTGCTAAGCTCACAGGGCATTGTTGTGGCCAGAGCCTGAGAGCTCCAACGCTGGGGGCATGTGCTATGCAGAGCCTGTGTGGCTCCAACCCTGGCGCGGTTTGTTCCTGGGGCTAGTGAGAGCCCCCAGCCGCAGTTTTGTTGATTCTCCAGTTGCCCAGCACTTTGTGGGCAACTGCCACGTTTAGGCTTTTTGTACTCTTGGACTGGTGCTGCATGGCAGCGCGCCCTGACATTGGACACAGGGCATCCTTGCCCCATCAAGGCCAGTTGGCCTAGGGACTGCCACAGGTGGTGGCTTAGGTAGTGTTGGCGCAATGTGATTTCTATGCTTTTTAATAGTTATTGCTAATGTGAGTTTTTGCGCTATTGAGTTATTATGCATCTCTGAATGTGTTACTGCATCATGTGTCTTTCTTTCCATGCGCTGCACCTCTGAATGTTTAGTCATCATGTGTCTTCTTGCGCTGCACCCCTGAATGTATTTTATTGCATCATGACCACACTCCCAAAGATTTTGGTAAAGGACAGATATTTCATCCAGAGAGATAAGATGAAACTTGTTAAAGTTTTAGATATAGCCACTGTTTACACATACACCCTATTGTTAACTTGCGAAGGCATGGAACCCTATCTTTCTTGGATAAAGGCTCCAGCTCAAAGATTCCATTGGACTCATATTCGAGTAATCACAATTCACTTTTTAGTGCCCTTAACAGAACTTGGTTTGATTTTTTTCTTTGTTGTCCATGTGGTGGCAGATCCAAACAGTTCGCTCAGCACTCTATGTTATTCTGCACCTTATACTTTGATTTTAGAACCCATTTTTTACGTCCTATTTTATCAGGAAATGGCCTCACAAAACACCAAGAAGGCTTATTGACAACTCTTTGAGAGTCCATCAAATTGCCATGCAGTGCTAAACTTCATTAACCAGGCAATAAATCTTAGGAAAAAATATGCAGCATTATTTTAACTCTATTGATATGGAAGGCCAATGATCATTTGACCTGACTTGACAGTACATTCAAAAGGATGATACCATCAGTCACATTTCTAACTTGTTTTTGTATTTTCAAAAACAAAATCCCAAAGTGGGATTTTGTTTTCGAATAAACAAACACTATTGACCCCTAGACCATTGGAGTTTTCTCCAAAGGTCTGGGGGTGGTTTAAATGTTTTACTGTCTCTAACTACCACGTTTTTCACTGTGGTAAGAGAGAGTAGAAACTGGCCATTCTGCAACCCACTCTAAATTGGGTATGCAATTGAAAAGCCAAACCTTTGACGCCCCTCACTCTGTTGGGCCGTCAAAGGAGTATTATGGAGACAGTTGTCTCCTTCATTGACATGCTTAAGGTTCACCCAATTGTGTGTAAGGAAAAAGTGCCCCCGAATAATTTAAGGTCCAAGAGGAGGGGGAAAAAGTAAACAAATATAGAACAAACCTCTTATTTAACCGATGTAATTTCAATAATGTTAATCACTCAAAAAATGACATTTCCCCATGGACAAAATCTCATCACATATGATTTTTCTCTTCTCTTAATTTTATTATTTATCAAAACACTTATGCTTATTTTTTTTGTATATAATATTTTTCTTTTTTTGGTGCACATGTGATCATAAAAAACATTTCCAAATATAGTCACATTCATATAAACATTTATATTTGATTAAACATTAAAGTATTAAATCTCTTAGTTGTGGTAACCCCCATACAAAACCATCATACCTCAATTCTCACCTCTCATTCTCGTCAAACATACTATCAAACATACCACACAAAGAGTGACAATAAAATA
Source organism: Lissotriton vulgaris (assembly GCF_964263255.1). Taxonomy (NCBI): domain Eukaryota; kingdom Metazoa; phylum Chordata; class Amphibia; order Caudata; family Salamandridae; genus Lissotriton; species Lissotriton vulgaris. The sequence continues at coordinate 884,275,211 of NC_141696.1, read as the reverse complement.
GACATCTGAGACGGGATCCTACTAGCTATTATTGTCTAACATGATTTTAGATATCAAAGTTAGCATTCAAAAGTCTGCTCAATTGTTTCTGATTGATTCTTCTTTTGTCTGATTCTTGGGTAGGATTCCCAGATGTGTAATAGATGGTCTACGCACGTTTAGGTGAATTTTTTTTATATCACCTACTTCAGGACCACAGAATGTCAGGGCTGTCTCTCTCCAGAGCTGACTTGGAAATATTCATCACTGTGCAAACTGATTCCTGCTTCTCACAAAATGCAAAGGCTCCTGTGGGGTGGGTTTTCATGCAGGGCAGTAGGGGACTTTTATACATGGGGAGTGCCCTCATGTCAGCTATCTAGGATCCAATAGATCTAATCAATATGCAGGTGAGTAAGCTATGCTCAAGGGGCTGGACAAACATAGAATAGGGAGGAAAGCAGCTTATCCAAATCAGAACATTCCAATGGACAAGAAAATCCTCTAATAAAAAGAGCCTAGATTACTTGGCAAAGTGTGCATCACTCACAGACCACAAAACAACAACAACAAAATATTGTCAATAAAAATTGACCAGATTCTCCTAATCAAAGAACCTATGTTCTAGGTTGGCACGTGTTTCATAATTCTTGCCTACAGGAAGAAAACATTCTCCTACTTTCTCCATCCAAGCTCCCAAACTAATGAATTGTCTACCTGGAAAGATTATAACCTCTGAGAATCACTTACAGTTCAGTAGAATGGATTAAGACCTGACTATTTCCAATGCAATCCATAAGAGAATTTAAATGATCTTGTTCACAAAAAAGTGCCATCACTAATTTTGTCTTTTCTGCCTATGGACAGATGACTCTGCAGAGCCCGCTAAGATTAAGGGAGAACCAAATCATCAAACTTCCATTACTAACATCTCCTTACTAATATCAGTGGAGAACCAAATCTCGGTGCTGAAGTGCCACCGATCCATATGTTTCCAACAGATACATAACAGAATGATCAATGTAAATCACAGAGATGGTCCACTCCTTTACATTTTCCTGTCATGCCTATAGAACCAGCTACCAGGACACACTATATAACACAGTATCTCAAATTAGAAAGAGTCAAGTATGAAGTTGAAACAAAAGAAATTAACCTTTGCTGTTAAGGTAATTTATCAAAGCATAAACTGCTTAGCACCATTACCAATCAAATCAAACAACTAAAGAGGTAACAACATAAGCAACTAAACACAGTCAAAAACCATCAACCCTTTGTTCTACAGCTTCTACAGCAGGAGACTGCATGCTATCTCAAAATCCATCTCTCACTATATTGATAGTACCCTGCATAAAAAATGACCATGAATTAAACCAATTCAGTGTTGTCTGTCCTTTCTTTCTATTGAAAGGCCCTCTACTTACCCTCCAGCCTCAGCATGCCATGTTGTCCCAGGCGTAGCTTACTCTGTTGCATGCATGTCTGCTTTAGTCTCTGTTATACTTTTGGCAACTGACCATGCTTAATAAATAAATACATTTCAAAAAATCTATTTGTATAATCAGTTTTGTACAAGCTAGACTACCACACTGCAGAAGTGAATTACAATGCATGAAAATACAATGCAACCACTACATCAGTAGTAACTACTTTGGAAGTGCGAGTACTTCTTCACTACGAAAGTAATTTGCACAGCCTTAAAACTGTTGCATGAATATTGTTATATACACATTTTGTGATGTCAAGAATCGTAAGACTGACTATCGCAGGTAAGAACATATTTAAGTGTTTAATATCAGTTTTTGTATAATAGCTGTATATATAATATATATATTCTTGTGGGAGGAGGAGACCTGCTAAGACACTGACAAAAGCACAGACTTCATGAAGGTGGTCCTCTGGTTACGCTATATAGATGGTCTGTTTGTAATTTGGAACAGTACCGAAGAGGCCATTGCATTCATTAACAAACTCAATTGCAATTAATACAATATAAAACTTTATCATAGCATGAGCAGGGAGAGCATTGATTTCCTAGATGTCTAAGTAGAATTGTGTCAGGGTACTTTACAAACTAGTCTTTTCTGCAAAACCACAGTGTGCAACAGTCTTCTCCATGCTCTCAGCAGAAAACCCAGACAATATGAAGTGAAGCATCCCATATGGTGAGTTACTGAGAGCAAGGAGAAACTGCAGCACCAATGAAGCCTATACCATTGAACAAGAAAACATAATCTCGAGATTCAGGGCAAGAGGGTACCCAAACTAGGTTCTGAAATGTGCCATGTTGAAGGCTGCCAAGGTCAGTACATCACAAACCCTTAGTGAACAGACGAAGGCAACAGACTCCACAGAAACCACTCATACCAAGGTTAGACTGACATACAGTAACAATTCACAGCAGATACACAACATCTGACACACACTTGGGACATCCTTACCAGTGATCTGATTGTTGGACACACCCTTCATGACAGATCAATGGCACATACACAAAAGGCCGCAGTCTGAGGGACATTCTTGTCCATAGTGATACATTCCTCATGCACCACCATGGGGATCACAATTTACAAGGTTTTTTTTCCATGTGGACACTGTAAAGCCTGCCGCAATATCTACATTAAAAAGGAATTCACCAAACCCAGTAAAAACAAGACCAAAAAAACACACAATCTTCGACGTGCAGTTCCACTTTCATGAAATATGTCCTCGAATGCCATTTGCAAATTAAGGTATGAAGGGAGTACCACCTTTATGGTTAAGAAGAGAGTATTAGAGCACATGCGTGCTATCAACAATAGAGACACCCACTATCCTATTGCAAGGCATTTCCAGGAATACCACTTATCTAATAGATCCCTCTTAAGTTTCTTTGCAATTTAACAAATACATATGGGCTCAAGGGGTGGCAATCGGAAACTCATGGTCCGCAAATGAGAATTGAAATGTATACTTGAGCTTGAGACAAAACATCTTGGGGGACACAATTTGGATGAGGAATTGGAGATTCATCTCCAATTCTCAATTCCCATTTCTCCTCTTACCTTAAATTATGAAGTTTTCTCTTAGAATTATAATGCTATTTGTGACATAATTCTGTAGAATTGTGTAAGGTTTTAGTCATCTGTATTTGTTGTTTTCACAGGAGGAAAGAAAGGGACCCACAGATGGCAGAGGGACACATTGCATGGGTTCCCTACCCTTTTCTTCCACGGTTTCAGGCTATGCATATCTGGGAAATAAGAAACTTCGTTTTTCTGTTGTTGATTTTTACAGCAGTACCATACCGTAATTTCATTTTTATGTTTGTGGTCATTGCTATTTTTCACTTCGCACTTTGTTCATCCAATATTTGGGTTCGAACTTACCTTGTTTATCATTGGAGACATGTTGATGTCAAGACTTACCATCTGCCACTTGGCGAATTAATTTAATGTAATATATTCCTTATACATAACATGCAATCTATCCATTCTCTGCTACAATGCCGGAATTATCGTTCAAACAGTGTATGCCTGTGTTTGATTCCACTTGGGGAGCATTGTCCATATATCTAGGATGGTTTAAATTATCTATGACACAATTGGCTCTTTTTACACATACTTGTACAGTCTATGCAGGCATGATATATTAGAATGTGGTATCAACACGTTACAAGATGGCCTCCTTCTATATGCTCTTATCACTGTATGTCTAAATAACATATTGTCAAGCTTAGGCCTACGAGCAACTTAGCAGGTCTCAATTTTGCCTCATTATCCATCATGCTCTGTGCGACTTGCAGATGTCCATAGCCACTAGGGATTTTGTACACACATTGTTGCAGGTGGACCATGCAAGTACAAACATGTTTCTTCATTTTCAAATCATGTTTTTCAAATTTGTCAACATCATTGAGAGCCTGTAATTATTCATGATGGCTCATTGTAGTCTCATTGGTACTGTACCTTCCTTATATGTAGGAGAGCATACATTATGCCAATTTGATGCATTGTATTCTCATTTCGTTACAAGATGGCCCCCCCACAATTGTCTGAATTCATCTACTCCAGTTGGAGTGCTTTGTTTCTGTCTGTATAATAATAGGAAGATCATTACCTGACTATCCGCAGATAACATATAGCCGGAATCAATCTCTCAGAGACCAATTAGTTAAGAGCCACTATGAACCTATTCCGTTTGTTTCCAAAATTAGCAAGGTCACAGGATTTTTTCCTTGCTCAAAATGCAAGGCTTGTAAGAACAGCCCAAGAGTTCTGTCATAAAAAATACCTGGCATGAGAAATCCCAAAGCAATAACCGCATTTTTAACATGCAATACACCAATTGTCTCTACTGTCCTTGCACTAAAAAGTACATAGGAAGTACCATTCACCCCCCTAAAAAGAGAATTTTAGAACATGCCCGAGCAATAGAAAACAAAGACTTCACGTATCCTGTGTTACGACATTTCGCCCTACATCATAACAGTGACAGGAATCAGTTAAAATTCTTTTGCTTGGACCACATACCTTCAAATGACCGTGGGGGAAATAGGGACCTCAGTTTCAGTTTCATACGTCTTTATTTCGATTTTTAAACCATAAAAGACATCATATACAATACATACATAATTCATAAAATTCAATACATAATCAGTTTAACATTTATTAAATGTTCACATTATTCTCTAAAAACATCATCAATCCATTAAAACTTAATTAAATTGACTCTAAAGATGTACAGAAATTAATTCGTAATAAAAATAAGAAGTATCACCTAATCATATGACTAATGGATGCCTAGCTCTTATGACCCATGCCCACCCTAAAAATTTAGCCACTCCTATAGTCACGCACTCAGAGGTGTTAGATCTTAAAACCCAGAGAGCTTCCATGCACCCCCGTGACTTTATACTCCTGCAAATGGGTTTAAGCCATTTGCGCCGGGGAGCGGTATATGCTGGACAGGCGAAGAAGATGTGACCAATGGATTCCCTTTGGCCACAACACCAGGGGCAGGACTTTGTTTGCTGTCCACGCCATTTGTATGTGGACATCCTTACAGGTAGCGAGCCAACTCTAAACTGATGATAGAGTTTTCTATCCAAACTTCTGGTGATGCTATCCCAATAGGGCTCTAAGCGGGAGTCTACCTTATGACTCAAAAACAAGCCTGTCAAGTTTGCAGACTGTGATAACATGACATATTGTTCTTTTACAGTCGCCCAATATAATAGTTTAAATTCTTTCTCAGACGGAAAAGCATTGTTTCCCGGATCTGACCACTGTAAACTTAAGCCCATGTTTTGCAATGTGGACTTCACAACTCGGAACCACGGGAGGTTACCTGTCCCTATAATTGATCTTAAGTCTAAGATTTCCTTAGCAAATAAAACCAGTTCTGGTGTGGACCATATGCGTCTCCACAGAGCCACCATCCTAAATCGAGCTAGATCTTTAATAGAATGACAGCCCATATCTAGTAGAAGGGGTTGTATCGGGGTAGATTGTGGGAGACTAGCCAAGCTGCGCTAAAACTTTTTTTGAATTTTGTCCAAAGGGGCAAGATCTACAAAACCGCATAGATCTGCTCTGTAAAGGATTGCAGAACTTATTTTTGCATGGTAAATTTTTAATGCTGGCAATATCCTTTTGGTTTGTGAACATCGTTGCTCCTTTACTAGACACCCCGTTAAGCGGGCACATTTTAAGCAGAGGGCCTCGATCTGTGGCTTCCATCGCAGCCTATTATCTAAAACCACCCCCAAATAAGTCATGACATCCACCTGTTCTAGGTCAATGCCATTCATACTAACATGGCTCCGTTGCGGTTTATTTTTGGTTAAGACCATAAATTTTGTTTTGGACACATTTATCTCTAGGTCATTAATTTTATAGAAGTCCACAAACATGTTTATAGCGGTCTGTAGCCCCGTCTGGGTTTTTGCCAAAATCAACGTATCGTCTGCAAAAATGAGCAGAGGAAACTTTCTGCCGCCCAGATCAGGCGCGTCAGTAGGGGTGTCTTCTAGGAACTGCACTACTTGATTAATAAATAGTAAAAACAGGGTAGGTGCAAGGACACAGCCCTGCCTTACACCACGGGTAACGGGGAAAGGCTCAGTCACCTGTCCCTGCCTGCCCCATCTAACTCTAGCAAAGTTATTCTCATGCAATCTTGCAGTTAGCTCCAAAAGTTATGGTGGCATTCCCATTTTGCCCAAGGCAACCCACAACTTCTCTCTCGGGACAAGGTCAAATGCGGATTTGAGGTTCAGCCAGTTATTATCAGCTGACTTGCACAAAGGTCAATTAACTCCCTCCAGACCACAGAGCGGTTCGTACTGATTCAAAAGTTGGGGAAGGAACGGGGAATGTGTTACCAAATCAAAGGGATGTCTTCCTCTAGGTCTGCTGTTTTGGTGCAGTGGTATTTGGTAAGATTGGCCACTAAATCTGCCTCTTTGGGGATAGAAATAGTGCAGGGATAGCGATTGAACTTCACCCACTTTTCCAAATCTTGGTTTTCTAGTAGCACTAAAAAGTACATAGGAAGTACCATACACCCCCTAAAAAGAGAATTTTAGAACATGCCCGAGCAATAGAAGCAAAGACTTCACGTATCCTGTGTTATGACATTTCACCCTACATCATTTTTTTTAAAAAAAATTTTATTGTTGCATCTTAGCTCCTGGGTACAAAGTGGACCAATGGCCGGCGTGGCGTTAACATTCAGCCACGGTCAGCCGTGCGTGCAACTTTTCTAAATACAAACTCATGGTAATTGACATTTCTTCTATTAAACAGTACAGACCGGTCAGGTGTGTCATCAGGCTGGAGGTTCCGTCATCGTGCTCCGTGAGGGAGGAGGGAGAATACTAGTGGGTGTGTGAAGTTCTGCCTTGGAGGCGCAGAATCGGGGTCTGTACAGTTCTTATAACGGAATTACCAGTAACTGGGGGACAGAACTGTGGGAGGGAGCATATAGGGGTTGGCAAGAGCACAGCAGTGGAGGGCAAGTGTAGGGTGTCGGGAACATTTCGCCCTACACCATAACAGTGACAGGAATCAGTTAAAATTCTTTTGCTTGGACCATATACCTTCAAATGACCGTGGGGGAAATAGGGAACTCAAACTAATAAGGCTTGAATCAAGATATATAATCGACATGCAAACTGTAATCCCTGATGGCCTCAATACAGAGGAAGAACTTTCAATTCACCGAGGTTAAGATGATAAGATAGAAATCAGCACATGCAGATTGAAATTGAAGACTGATGTCTGGTTAATACAGTTGAGGAAGTGAAATGCGAAAAGAATGTCTGCTGCACATGTAAAATACGCACATATTGATATAATATTGGGTCAACATTAATTATTTTTTGTTAATAGATGATATGGGGCCTGAAAACTTGAATTTAATTACCTGATAATATCATTTATGCATTGATTGTAAAACTGTGATGAGTGCCCATGCAGGGCTCAATTTTGTTTCAATGAATTTACCAATAACATGCAATATAGAGGAGTTAAAAGCATGTGAAGGGTTCACGAAAGCGCGGAATTTGAAATTAGTATCATTGCCATCATTTTTCCTTTTTTTATCTGAAAATGTCTAAAATTGTATGAGGTATGATCAAGGCATTCAAAATTACCTACAAGCGCTTGTAAATATTTTTTTCCGTTTCAAAAGTGATTCCTATTTGCATATACAAATATTTATCTGCATAAATGATAACTGAATTTGAAATGTTAATACGGCGCCCATGTTTCTATATATATTTTCTTTTGTGGGGAAGTCCTCTCTCTATATCATTGATTCATGTGAAGTAAACATTGCTGGCGACTGTTTAAAATGGCAACTACGCTAGTGTGCACTTTGTATTCAGTAGGAAAAAGGCGGCTAACGCCGAAACGTAGACTGGGTTTTTAACTAATGCACCAATAAACTATCTGGTGAGAGAGTACCCTACGAGTGCGGCCCGTTTTTTACTCATTATCGGGGATCAAAGCTGGAGCGACGTATATACATATACATATATATATATATATATATATATATATATATATATATATATATATATATATATATATATATTCCATACAAAAAATAAAGTCGCGGCACACTTCTTGGCTATCAAGCAGTTATTTTAATCTAAACGTGACACAAAACTCCTACGCGTTTCGAACCGTAGTTCCTGTTCACGGCAGTGTTTGTGAATTGTCCCTTTTCGATTTCTATATTTATACCAATGCACACCCATGTGGTCCCTGGGGCATGCTGGACCGTGTAGTTTTCAGGGTTTTTACAGCCAAATTGCAAATATCATGCATTGCACATTGAGGGTTGTGTGTGTCAGCAAGGTTTTTTATTATGTTACAACACTGAAAGCGTTCCTAAGATTATAGGACATGGGCGCTTTCTTACATTCGTGTGATACACAAGCGTTTTTGATCAAGAATCAGTGTACCTGATAACTGATCAAGTGTGTAACTTGAGACTCCTCCATCCTGGTAATAAGATTGATATTTTTTATGACTTGGTGATGAACCAAGAAGTGTGCCGCGACTTTATTTTTTGTATGGACTTAACTTGAGACACTGCCCTGGTCTCAACACTGGCACCCATTGGAGGTGTGATTGATTCAGTGCATGACTGACTAGGTGTGTGAGTAACTCCATGGATGAGTGACAGTCTGTGAGTGTCTGTTTACACTGATTGTATCTAAGGTTATATTAGAGTCTGAAGAGGTTATTCGTATTATCACATGAATGATATCATCAGTGATGTGATCAGTAATGTCAAATGAGATGTCATCAGTGATGTCATCAGTGATGTCATTTGAGATGTCATCAGTGATGTCATTTGAGATGTCATCAGTGATGTCATCAGTGATGTCACTGACCATGTCATGAATGATGTAATATGTGACATCATCAGCAGTGGATTGCGGGTGCGCGATATATAGTTAGTGCAACTAACTATATATGGAATTTCAATGGTTTTGTGTGAGTAAAATAAGGTTTTGTAAATGCGAATTCCTAACTATATATGGTCTATAACCTATGGTTTTTTCAGTGAATTTTCAAGGTTTTGTAAATGCTAATTCCTAACTATATATGGTCTATAACCTATGGTTTTTTCAGTGAATATATATATATATATATATATTCACAGAAAAAAACAAAGGTTTCACACCAGTTATAGTTAGGAATTAGCATTAAAAAAAAACTATGAAATTCACTGAAAAAAACAGAGGTTTCACACCAGTTATAGTTAGGAATTAGCATTTAAAAAACCTAAGAAATTCACTGAAAAAACCATATGTTTCACACCAGTTATAGTTACATGGAAATTTTACTGACATAAAACTAATGAAATTCCACGTTATAGTTAGTTGGACTCACTATAACTAGCGCGTGTAATGCACTGCTGATGACATCACATATTACAACACTCATGACATGGTCAGTGACATCACTCATGACATCACTGAAAAATAAATATGTTTTATATATGTATATGTAAAGGTCGATGGAAGAATAAATGTTTAAATTATTGTCTTAATTAATGTTTTTTTTTTAATTGATTGGTTAACTGGCTTATTAAGTGTATCTTAGTGAATACATATATTAGCGAGTAATGTTTAAATATTTAGATATATGTATCAGTGTTTCACTTTGTGTATAAGTGGTTGCATGGGTTGGTGAGTAGCTACATGTGTGTGTATATGGGTTATTATCTGTTTTTTTAGTATCAGTATGAGTGTCTGTATGGTTTGGTGGGGGTGTTACTTATCACATAGATGCATCAATGACTGACTCTCTCTTTGTATGTATTTTGAAGACAGCATATGTGCAGGACTGTATGAGTGGATGAGTGTGTATATGTGTGTGTTAGTGAGTGAATGACTGCCTCACTAGTGTCTTTATCAGTAACTAAATATGTTTTAATCTAGTATATGTGAGTGTTGATGTATATAAGTGAGTATATGTGAAATTGAGAGATTGAAATATTTCCTGTTTAAATAAGTATGTGTTTCTATAAGTGATTGTTTAAGAGAGTAAATATGTGTAAGTTTCCTTAGAAGTAAGGTGGTGGTGTGTGTATATCTGTATATGCAAATAAATGGATGTTTATTAATTTATTTGCATGTGTGAGTATGTGTGTGAGTAACTTTTTGATGACTGTCGGTGTGTAACAGGATGTATAAGTGTGATGAGTGAGTATATGTATGAGTGACTATATAGAACTGTTGGTGAATGTGTGTACATAGATGGTGGAATTACTGAATTGGTTGTTGTTGTAACTGGTATGGGTATATCCACTTTTTTGAAAATGTTAGTTTCTATTTTTGAATATGTGTTTCAAAGGTTACTTTACAGTGAAAGGAGGTCTGTCACTCTGTCACAAGGATGGTGTCATCAGTGATGTCATGAGTGATGTCACTGACCATGTCATGAGTGTTGTAATATGTGATGTCATCAGCAGTGCATTACACGCGCAAGTTATAGTGAGTCCAACTAACTATAACGGGGAATTTCATTGGTTTTATGTCAGTAAAATTTCCATCTAACTATAACTGGTGTGAAACGTATGGTTTTTTCAGTGAATTTCTTAGGTTTTTTAAATGCTAATTCCTAACTATAACTGGTGTGAAACCTCTGGTTCTTTCAGTGAATTTCATAGGTTTTTTAATGCTAATTCCTAACTATAACTGGTGTGAAACCTTTGGTTTTTTCTGTGAATTTCATAGGTTTTTTAACTGCTAATTTTTAACATTTTATAGGGCTTCATACCTATGTACTTTTTAGTGAATTTCTAAGGTTATTTTTTCGCAAATGTCTTTAGCTGAGAAAGGTATGTTTTTCTAAAAATGAACCCTATATTGTATATTAAGATAATATTTTTGTTTTAAAATAGTATTTTCTTTTTTTATATATAATTCACTCTGGTGCGCTCCCGGTGCGCGTACCGGTGAAGGCCCCGGTGCGCGTCCCGTCAGCGCACCAACAAAAAAAAAAGGAAAAAAAAATAATGAAGGAGTGAGCATGAGGAATGGGGACAGAGAGAGTGGTGTAAAGAGAAAGGGAGCTAGAGGGAGGAACACAGAGGGACTGTGTAATAGATAGTAAAACAGAGAAAAGGTGTAAGAGGAAGTATCTGAGAAAAAGAAAATGAATAAGGGAGCAAAAGAAGAGAAGAAAGAGGAAGAAGACTAAAGCAGAGGTTCTGGGAAATTGTGAATGGGTGATGAAAGTAAAAGGAAGGAGACTTAAGTATGGGGAATGACAGATAGTGACGGAACCAGAGAAAAAAAACAGTAGTGACGGAGGGAAAGAAAATAGCAGTGAGTGTAAGTAAAGAGGAGTGAAAGAGGGTGGATATAAGTGAATAAGGGTAAGACATGGGGAGTGACAGAGAGAAAGAAGAGAGAGAGTAAAGAAAGGAGTGTCAGAAAGGGACTAAGTGAACCAGTAAAAAAGGTAAGTGAAGGAGTGTGGATAAGCAGAGGTACTGAAAGAAGTTGAATGTGGTAGGAAGTAAACATGGAGGATGAGAATAAGTGAGGGAAGCAAAGTAAGGAAACAGGGGTGAGGTAGGGTGAGAGAAAAGTAGTGAGGTTAAAGCAAAGGGTGATAACAAACTACATTTTGTAAACACACTTACCATATAATTAATGAAAACTTACTTGTATCTGTGAAAGACAAAAGAAAAAACACGTTATAATTAGTAAAAAATATATATCAAAATAGAAGAAACAGTTAAAGAGGTAAAAAATCCAAAAAGTTTACTAAGAAATAAAGCAATGGTGAAGGATACAAAAACAGAAATAAAGTAATGTAGAAAGAGAAAAAAGAAGGAAAAAGAAATAGAAAGAGAACAAATTACTGAAGGTAAGTAAGATACTAAAAGAATGTGAGATACCAAAACGAAATCAGGAAAGATAAGAAAGTAAAAGGAAAATGAGTGAAAAGGAGAGGAGTCTAAATGAGGAACTATTAATAAAAAAGAGGAATAGAAGATGACTGAGAGTGAGTGAAGGGGAGTCACAGAGTGAAGGTATGAAGGGAATGAGGTTAATATAGAACGATGGATGAAAAAGGAGTGAGAGAGTAAGTACACAGAAAAACAAAGGAAAGGACTGAGTGAACTACAGTACAATGAGTGCGAAAGAAAAAAAAAGGAGAAAAAGAAAGAAAGAGAGGGGAAGAAAACTAAAGCAGTGGTACTGAGAGAATGTGAAAAAGATAAAAAGTGGTGGAAGGAAGAGAGGAAATGCAGACAGTTCAAATTGGATTGAGAAGTTGTGAATGAAGTGCAGTAAAGGAACAGCGATGAAACAAAGTTAAAAAAGGCAGTGTAAATGAGTAAAGATAGGTAAATAAGGGTGAAAAAGGAAAATGAGTGTGAGACAATGTGAATACAATATAAATTACACAATGCAAACTATAGAATAACTTCTACAATATGTTACATTGTTTATTTTTGCTGTTCTCAGAATATATTGAATTTCACTTAAATTAGTGAGTTCAAAGTCTTCATCATATAACAGCGGGAAAAAAAAACACAATCTAAAAGATTGTGTTTAAAAAAACCTATTCAAACTTACATCTCATATATGTACACTAATCATTGATTCACTTACTTTTCCGTGAGGCCAAATAGAAGATAGTGAAGGTCCTTTTGGTGGAAAAAAAGTCTGCTGTGCTCTATAACTTCCATTTCATCGACTTCCTATGAAAAAAGATCTAAGAACATCAAACCTTACACTTTCCTCACGGCCAATTTGTGTCAGATATATCAGTATTTTTTACTATGAGATCCACTTACAGTACCTATATGAGATAAATAATTTTAAACATTAGATTAACTAACTAATTAACTTTTATTAACTGCACCCGTCTTCAAAGGTCAATTCCCTTTACTAAAACTTTGGTTTTAAAAACACTAGGTAAGAATTTTTAAAGTCATAAGGCAAACGTTGTTTATAAGTCAAATGAGAATCATTGCAGTAAGTCCAACCTTTTTTACATTTTAAGTAGCATGTATAATGTCCTGATGTTGTTGAAGGACCGTCATGATAAATAATAGCTTCAGTTGTAAAGGTTCTTCCTGAAATTGATAACTGAGAAGCCACAAAATTTTTGATAGAAGTTGTCAATTTAGTTCCATCAGGTCTACATCGTTGGAAAACTAAAATGATATACTGACCATAACTTTGTATAAATAATGTGGATAGCATTGGGCATTTACATTGGGTACACACCATATTATGATCTGCTGCTTTAACTAGATTTTTAAATAATACGTGTATTACAGTCTGGTAAAGTCAAATATATAAATCTTTCAGTGTCTATTCTAGTATAACTTGATGAACTACAATTGTGGCAGTCATGCTGCCATTGATAAGAAAGGCTAAAAAGATTATCTACATCTACACCTTCATTTTCCAAAACACCAAACATATACATTAAAAATTCCTGACAATCCTGCTGAATGTTCTGTGAAAATGTATCTTGACAAGAACACATATCTAAAATATTTCGAATTTCTGTTACACTTTCTATTTTTGCTCTATCACTGCTACATTTTTCAAACACAGAATTCAATAAACCGCACAATCTTTGATCTAGATTTTCAACAATCTGTTCTTGTAAAGTTTGAAGAAAAAAACAATATTAACCACTACATTAGCATAGCAGTTGACACCAGATCTATTTTCAAACTGAAATCCAACAACATTTTCATCACAATCCTTTTTCTTTCTGTTTTGAATTACAGTTTCATCTACTTTTTGTCTTTTTTGCTACTACCTCACTGCAATTATCCTCATTTCTTCTTTTTCGGCCTACGACACGTTTTTCAAACAGAGGATATTGTGGCAAATGTGGAGCATATTCTCTTCTTAACCTATTGTATTCTTTAACACAATCTAGATCTGCACAAATCTTTGTCTCATCACACTCAATCAAGTACAATCCTGATAAAGTTCTGACTCGGGATAATGCCACATATGCCATACCCTCTTTAAACACAGATCTTCCAATGTTTACCAAAGCACTATCTACACTTAAACCTTGAGATTTATGAATTGTTACTACATATGCCAAACAAACAGGAAACTGTTTTCGGTGAACATATAAGTCTTTTACAAGTAAAAATCTAGCAGAACAACAACTTATTTGTTGTACTTGCTCAATACCATCAAATTTTATTTTTAAAAATTCAATTCCATCTCTATTTCTGTAATTCACAAAATCAACAACATAACCCATTGCTCCATTTACCAGACCTCTTTCAACATTTAAATTCCTTCTCAAAATGATACGACAATTTAAACACACATTCAGAGTCTTTTCAAAACCAGCTGTTTTAGAAATACTTTTCTCTAATGAATTCAATTTTGTTTTCAAATTTTCTGACAAAACAATTGTTGCACCCATATGCTCTATTTTATCTATTGTTTCCAGTTTCACAATCTCTTCATTTTCTAACTTTAACATTTTGTTGTTGAAGATGGAACATTCTTGCAGAGTTGGAATCAAACATATCCCAGATTTCTTCTTAGTCATTTTTTAAAAATATTCTCTGGAAGAATGTTTTCATTTGGATACAAATTTGAAATTAATCGAGTATGTAAAGTTTCCTTCCCAAGCTCACTAACCTTTCCAATTCTTACATCTTGTAGAATATTTTTATAATCTTCATCCTTTGCCTGTCGCATATTTTGAAGCAGTTCAGCATATTTAAAATGTAACCATATATTAACATTTCCAATGCTTCCAAGGGACTTCCTGGTATCTTCATGCGTGAGCATTTTAAACACTGGTTGTCCTTTTACTGGAGTCAACTGCAATAGATCTCCAAAAACAATAATGTGTTTTCCTCCAAATAACACATCATACTCTGTTCTAAGAATTTCTTGCATTCTCAAATGCACAAAAGCAAGCATTAGATTTGAGATCATGCTTACTTCATCAATGATAAGAAATTTCATTTTCTTCAAGACTCTTGAAACTTCAGAACACGCATCTCCAGATAACTTGATGTAATGCAATTTATTATCATGCTCAACTGGCAGCATCAGTAAACGATGTAGAGTAATCCCTTTAATGTTATGTGCTGCCAGTCCAGTTGGAGCAGTTACAACACAAGACAGCGGTGAATCAGTCCTTTTCTGCAGATAAGTTGAAATGACTTTAATCAGAAAACTTTTTCCTGTTCCCACTTCTCCACTTACGTACAGTCGGACTGGCTCAAATGATGTACATGAGCACTCTTTTTTCTCATGTTTGAATCCATGTTCAATCTGTTCTGTGACTTCGTCATATATCTTTTTCTGCTCAACGTTTAGTTGCTTTATCAAATCTTCTAAGTTAACTCGATCCTCTTGAGCTAGTTCCATAGTTCCTTCCACCTCATCCATTGCAGTGGCAGCTTCATTTTGGATAATAGGTCCTCCTAGTGGATCCTGACTCAATGAAGTAGAACTCTGACTGTCTTGAGAACTGTCTCTAGCAATCTCTTCTGCAATTGTGGTTTCTTGCTCTATTTCTTCGTTCAACATTTGCAGATAATTTAGAAAAATAGGACATTCTATGGTATCCTTAGTTGCATTAAAAGAGTCTTCATAACAGAGAAAATCTCCAAGTAGTTCCTCTTCTGTACGCCATGGCTTAAAGAGTTGCAAAAGAGCTAAATAGTAAAATTCTCTTTTGTCTGGAGCTTCGCAACTCAATTTTCGATGATTAATCGAATGGCCTTTTTTCTGCTTCACTAGACATCCTTCATAGCCAATGACTGCATATGTTCCATTATTGATATCTTCTGTGATGTTCCTCTTATAACTGTAGTTTTGCAGAACTTCATACAAACAAGTGTTCTCAAGGTGAGTACTTCTATTTGGATAGTATGTATCCAACATGTTTGTTTTCAAAATATCTGTACTGTTTGGTTCTTTCTCCGCCAAATATTCAATTTCTTGTACAGATTTCAAAACTCGGTTTCGTGTTGCAGCAAGACCTAGACTCACCCAAATGATTGTTCTAGATTTGGCATAGAGACTTGCTGATGATAACCGATCAGAACATTCATATGCTCCAATTTCTCGATGCGACAACATCTTCAGACTGAAACTGTATAATTTCTTGCTTAGACTCTTTTCATGTGAAATATCCGCCCACATTTCCTTCAGTTCTGTCTTTTCTTTTTTTGTGATGTAAGATATCACATATCGAGCCACAGCAATAGAGTTGTCAGCAACGAACTGAATATCCATGTTAGCATTCCACATGGACAAAATCACTGGGTTGTAGTCGTTGATGTACTTGGACTCTTCGTTTCTTTTTAAATTATATGTATTTTTGGGAGATTTCCTCGTCACAGTATGTTGTAGAGATGACATCAAATTATTTGCTCTTCCCTTAGAAATCACTGGTCGTGGAAACGCAAAACGACATTTCGTGTAGTACTTTTCCTTGTTTTTGAATTTTCGACGACAGTACTTTCCACAACGATGAGATTGAAAACGTAAAACTTGTTGCCTTAAACTGTTTTCTTCAGTAGTTTTTGGAACAGCACATGTTGAATACTGTTCAATGAAACTCATCACTGTTTCATCCGTATGTAATCCAAATTTGGGTGCAACTTTAATCCATAACAGCATATGTATATGAGGAGCACCTCTCGCTTGATATTCCTTCCTCCAAAAGAAATCCAAAACCTCTCCAAGGGGAGGATTTTTTTGTTCGTAATAAAAGACATCATAGCTCCAAATCTATGATTAAAATATCTGCAAACATTCACTGGATCCAAAGAACACAATTCTCCAGGTGTTTTCAATTCTATATTTTGTATGTTTCCATATGTCTCTCGTAGAAATTGAAGTAAGTCGTCCCATGCATACTCAGTACAGCTAAGAGTGAGGAACCATGTAGGAGTTCCTACGTTTCTTAGCATATATTTTAATTCCCCATGACGACGGAACCAATACTCGTTTGTTCCACGCTGACATGCCATGAGATTGATTAGCTGAGATTCCAAAATACTGTCTTGCAGATTGACTTTCTCCATAAAGTCCCTTGCTGAAACATTTTGCAGATGAGCTCCACTTTTCAATATCTGATTTACTGCATAAGAAAGCCCAGACAAATCGCTTTCAAACAGTAGATGAAACAAATACGGTATGCATTGCCGAAACCTTGGACCTTCAGCATATAATCTTAAAGTCCGGTATTCAGCTGCAGGAATTTGAACTGGTTGATCGTCATATCGTCCACCACGACCTGTTGGAAATAACTGTGGAAAACAATGAGCTTCCAAACTTTCTTCCCATACACTAATGGGACTTCCTTTTGCTGCTTTCATTTGAAACAAGTCAATTGCATTTCCCATTACTTCTTTGGAATGCAAAGGATGAACAGTATAATGTTCAAATATTTCTTCACTTCTAGACACATCAACTTTTTCAATTTGGCCAACTGAACAATCACTGTCTTCTTCTGTAGCTGTTTCCTCTGCTCCAACACTTACATCTTTATAGTACTCATTGTTTTTGACCAAATACAACGTTGCCTTTTTGACTTTCCTAACATCCACTAAATCTTGCCAGATTTTCTTACTGTTTGTCGGAACCCCATTAACTAGAATATCTAGAGGATCCTCTTCTACTCTTTCTACACCAATTGTATCAATATTTTTCTTGACATCTAGAGGCAAATAAACAACTCTTCCCTTTAATCCTCTTTGTAAATCTGTAGGAGGTAATTTCCCTGCCTTAGGCTCCATGCGAACAATAGTTTGAAAAGGATGGACTCATTGAATCAAAATTGATTCATAAGTATTTAAATCCATCAATTCAGAAGGAATATCTATCAACTGAAGATTATTATGAACTGCTTTAGCAGGCATTCTATTTTCATTTAATTTTTTCAAACAATAATTACAAATACGCTGATCAAAACTCAAATCAAAAGAATTCTCCATCAACAAATAACTTACAAAATCCTTCCATTCACTATTATTTTCCAATTCACATTTTGCATATAAATCAACTAACCTAGTCTGAATCTTATAATGAGTCCGTCGACAACACACACAAGTTAAATTAGGCCTTTCACTTGATTTCACCTTAAACCTGGTAATTTCCTCGTCAAACTTTTCTGTACTTGAAATCTGTCCATTGTCTTCCACATTACCATCCATTACTATATCCATTTCTACACTGTCCTCTTTGTTCCCAAAATAACAAAACTCAATTTCTTCACAAATAGTCTTCACATCCACTTCAGATCCATGCAAAAGAGCACTGTTTAACTGTTTAAGCTTAAGTGCTGGACTTTTAGCATAATACAACTTTCTCACTAATTTCCTCACCTTATTATGATGCACTGCTAACATCCTAAAATGATGAAAAACACTCTGACATACTTTTCTAGAAAGACAAACCAGTGAATGCCCATGCAAACCTGTGCTTTCTCTCACTCTGCAAGGATCTAACTCTTGCAAGATCTTCATTTTGTGTTTGAGACTTTTCTTACTATAAGTACGTAAGAAATTTCGAAGCAAATCGATTGAATCCTGTTGCACACTACATATACTACTGCATTTCCATGTATACACTGGACCCTTAGTACGTCTCCCTAAAACTTCTTCAGCTAACACCTCTTCTGCATCTCTAGACACAAGTTTCTCTTTTTCCATCACACAACCATCTTTCACCTCATATGCTCGACCACTGGTGTCAACTGCATGCACCAAATCATTTTCCTGAAAGTAACTCTCCTCATTGAAAAATGGCTCAGAACTTGAACTATGCATCCATTCGCCAGAAAATACTTCACAAAACTTAGTCCGATTAATAATTATTTTCCATCTACTGTTCGATTTGAAAACATCAATTGCCTTATTAAGTATCCTAATTCTATTGATTACTAAAATAAATAATTTTTTCTTAACTTCAAAAGCCTGATCAACAATCTTCTCTACATTTTTCTTTTTCTTATAAAAAGCAGTTCTCTGTTTACCTTTCTTATCATTTTTTAGCAAATTTAAAACTACCCGATTACAAAACATTCGCCTACGAATGTCCCTAAATTGATTTACCCTTCTATTGCTATCCATTCTCTTCTCTCCTACTCCAATCGAGACATTTTTTGTGGGCCTCTCCTTCCTTTTTAGATTTGCTGTCTCCTTCTGAATATTCACATTACCAATATCATTTCTTTTTGTACGACATATGTTGCGAAGAAAAGACTTAATTGTCTTACCAGGAGCTTTTCTGGTGTTTTTTGAAGTAGTTGTTGTAGAGGATTCCATAAATTCTGTTGCAGACGTTCTCCTTTTACGTATGGTATTTTTGATACTTCTTTGCCTTGAAGGCATTTTTGCTTGCTTTTAAAAAGTTGATTTGAATCTGTTGTTCTGAAAAAAAACACATTAAAGACCACTATTAGCAAACAACAAAGTAATGACAAAAAGCAAACAATATAAACAATAAAATGCAACATATTTAAGTTTATACAACAGCAACTCAGGGCCTTATTTATGAAGGCCTTGCGCCACCAGTGCATCCCATGTTAAAAGAGACATACCGGCGCCACAAGACAATCATAAATAAGACCCAAATATAAATACCATTGATTGGCACCAAAAATCGTTTTTTGAATAACATTTAAAAAACACAGGACAGAACCTATGTACAAGCACTGAATTTCACTTTTGAAACCTCACTGTTTCCCAAAATACAAATCCTCTACCTTGCAAATGTTGATATCAAGCATTATCAAAAAGCAGAACACAAACCAAGAGCAAAGAAACTCAGGGCCTTATTTATGAAAGCCTTGCGCCACCAGTGCGTCACTTTCTTCCCATGTTAAAAGTGACATACCTACGCCACAAGACAATCATAAATAAGACCCAAATATAAATTCCATTGATTTGCACCAAAAATCGTTTTTTGATTAACATTTAAAAAAACACAGGGCAGAGCCTATGTACAAGCACAGAATTTCACTTTTGAAACATCACTGTTTCCCAAAATACAAATCCTCTACCTTGCAAATGTTGATATCAAGCATTATCAAAAAGCAGAGCACAAACCAAGAGCAAAGAAACTCAGGGCCTTATTTATGAAGGTCTTGCGCCATCAGTGCATCACTTTCTTCCCATGTTAAAAGTGTCATACCGACGCCACAAGACAATCTTAAATAAGACCCAAATATAAATACCATTAATTTGCACCAAAAATCGTTTTTTGAATAACATTTAAAAAACACAGGGCAGAACCTATGTACAAGCACTGAGTTTCACTTTTGAAACATCACTGTTTCCCAAAATACAAATCCTCTACCTTCCAAATGTTGATATCAAGCATTATCAAAAAGCATAGCACAAACCAAGAGCAAAGAAACTCAGGGCCTTATTTATGAAGACCTTGCGCCACCAGTGCGTCACTTTCTTCCCATGTTAAAAGAGACATACCTACGCCACAAGACAATCATAAATAACAGCCAAATATAATTTCCATTGATTTGCACCAAAAATCGTTTTTTGAATAACATTTAAAAAACACAGGGCAGAACCTATGTACAAGCACTGAGTTTCACTTTTGAAACATCACTGTTTCCCAAAATACAAATCCTCTACCTTCCAAATGTTGATATCAAGCATTATCAAGAAGCAGAACACAAACCAAGAGCAAAGAAACTCAAGGCATTATTTATGAAGGCCTTGCGCCAGAAGAGCGTCACTTATTTCCCATGTATAAAGTGATGCACCGGCTGCACAAGGCAATCATAAATAAGGGCCAAATGAAAATACCATTGATTTGCCCCCAAAGTCGTTTTTTGAATAACATTTAAAAAACACTGCACAGAACCTATGTATAAGCACTCAATATCACTTTTGAAATGTCACTGTTTGCCAAAATACAAATCCTCTGCCTTGCAAATGTTGATATCAAGCATTATCAAAAAGCAGAACACAAACCAAGAGCAAAGAAACTCAAGGCCTTATTTATGAAGGCCTAGCGCCACAAGAGCGTCACTTATTTCCCATGTTTAAAGTGATGCACCGGCTGCACAAGGCAATCATAAATAAGGGCCAAATGAAAATACCATTGAATTGCACCCAAAATCGTTTTTTGAATAACATTTAAGAAACACTGCGCATAACCTATGTACAACCACTCAATATCACTTTTGAAACATCACTGTGTCCCAAAATACAAATCCACTATCTTGCAAATGTTCATAATAAGTTTTTATCAAAAAGCAAAAAACAAATCAACAGCCAACAAACTCAGGGCCTTATTTATGAAGGCCTTGCGCCACAAGAGCGTCACTTATTTCCCATGTTTAAAGTGATGCATCGGCTGCACAAGGCAATCATAAATAAGGGCCAAATGAAAATACCATTCATTTGCACCCAAAATCGTTTTTTGAATAACATTTTAGAAACACTGCGCACAACCTATGTACAACCACTCAATATCACTTTTGAAACCTCACTGTTTCCCAAAATACAAATCCTCTATCTTGCAAATGTTGATATCAAGCATTATCAAAAATCAAAAAGCAAACCAACAGCAAACAAACTCAGGGCCTTATTTATGAAGGCCTTGCGCCACAAGAGCGTCATTTATTTCCCATGTTTAAAGTGATGCACCGGCTGCACAAGGCAATCATAAATAAGGGCCAAATGAAAATACCATTGATTTGCACCCAAAATCGTTTTTTGAATAACATTTAAGAAACACTGCGCAGAACCTATGTACAGGCATTCAATTTCACTACTGAAACTTAACTATCTGCTTCCAAATATTCTCCATAGAGCAAACAAGTCTCTATCTAAATTAAATAAATCATTACTTACCTGTACAAATGCTTTGGGAGATCGAAAACAGTGTCAGACACACACACCAATTTTTCTTTAGCAGAGCAAAAGGTGTGCACTCAATACACTGAAACCAAGACTGGCATAAAAAATCTCTAACTTTGAACACATATGCCTTATTTCAACCAATCAACAGTCTTCCCTCACTATTTTCAAACCAACACCCTTCCCCCTCTCAGATCTTTCTATCTGTTACCATAGCAACTCCCTCCTAACTGAACTCTCAGGTTCAAAAGTTTATTCTACAATGTTGCAAATTAAGTCAGCAAGGATGTTTGACCTCTCAATACACCAGCTTATCTAGGGCATTATTGCTTTTAGTGACGTTTTCTTAACCATTCAAATTGCTTCTTACACACAACACAACCATGCACCCTAACTTTCTGTTTTCAACTAACTGAATCCACCAATCATTGCTTGTGATTCAACAGCAGGGAAACTCCACAATTATTTTTTTGTAAACTCCTACTGTTCCAACTGCCAATTCATTCCCACACTTCATCTGACTGCACCAGAACCTTCTCACATCATGTATTCTGTATGGATTATTGGACATAGCTACATCCACTGGGCTCAAAGGTATGCAGCAAGCAGAAATTATCACAACCTTGACTTATCAAATGTGGAAATCAAGTGGATTGGCCAGAGAGGATTGAGATGTCATCAATTGATACCATTGGTGAAAACCTTTTTGCATCTGCCAAACCCTGACCTCTTAATAGTGCACTGTGGAGGAAATGATTTGGGCACTATGACTGGGGTTGGTCTGGAAATGCTCTTAAAGGACACCTTTGATCAATTGATGACACTTTTTCCACAAACTGCCTTGGTATATTCCAATATATGCCAAAGACAGAAATGGAACTGGTCCAACCAATTTTCTCCACAATTTGAGAAAGCACGGAAACATGTGAATAAATCTGTTTCTGCTTACATGAGAGACTGTGGAATGGGTTCAATATACAATAATAACTTGCGTTACAACATGCAAGACATCTACAGAGGAGATGGTGTGCACTTCTCAGATGAGGGGAATAGAATATTCCTCCTGAATTTAAGACTGTGCATTGGAACCTACTTATAGGTACCTTATGGCTGAGATACCCGCCACCCCCTCTCGACGCAATCCCCAAGGATGGGAAAACGGAAACGGTTCTGAACTTTTGGAAGGCGGGAGGGAGTGACCCTCCCTGCCGTATTTATTAAAATATGAATCAAAATCAAAACATTAAAATAACAGTTTCATATTATGTACAATTTCATTTCCACATTATGATGTTTGGCTAACCTTAACATATTTCTAATACAAAGGTTCTCCTAGCCGAACTAACATCCTACAAAACATTTACTTGAAATTGTACATCCTAACGTTAAGGGCCAACGGCAAGGTCGTAACCGGTGTCAGATCCCTAAACCAGAATTACCCCCCCCACTTGGGAGGGGCGACCGCACAGAGGCTGTACCTCACATGCATCTACCAATTTCCCTTGACTTGACGGGGGCCCCAATGAACTCGACGCCATTTAAAGGTCGTCCGAGGACTCGTGTGAGGTGTCTAGAAGGTAGAGTAAACCCCCTCCCCACCCCACACAACTTACCACATCTGCCGTCGCAGGTGTCCTGGCCCCGGGAAATTCCCCAGGAGGGGCCCGTAGCCCCTCCTATCAAGGAAGGGGCCTTGACCGCCTTTCCTTTACTTTCGGCGGCCCATCCTTAGAAGGGACCGCCTCCCCGTTGAGGGGCCAATGGCCACCTCCCCCGGGCGCTCCCATCCGTAATGGGTGACACCCCCCCATAGGGATCTTCCAATTACTACTCACCGATCATGACCTTACCGCCCGACCAAAATAAATACGACAATTAACTAAATTACTAAATTAAAAGACAACCATAACTACTTCACGTATGATTACTGATCAACACTAGTGCAAAACTTTATTCGAAAAACATACTTTAGATGATCATTCTCTTAATTGCATACACAGACAACACGTCCATCATCACAACCTGTAAGAAATAGGGTTACCACATCAAAACTTTATTTAAAAACCACTTGCTGTCTTCAGGGGCTGGTGGGTGGGTCAAAATTGGCTCTTCGTTCCGTCTCGAGCTCACGTGCAGCGGGGAGGTGCAGCTTCAGAGCACAGGAACAAGAGGATGCTTTCTTGGCTTGTTGCTCCTTTTATCCGTCTTCGGGTGGGCGTAAACCCGCCTCCGCCTGCCCCCCGGGGGCGTGGCCGGCGGCGTCAGCGTCTAGGACAACCCACTCCAGGGCGGGAAAAGGCGCGCCCCGGCTACGCCGCTTTGGGCATACCAGCCGAGACGCGCCTCCCGCCCAAGATGGCCTCCCGGGAGGATCGGGGTACTCCACCATACGTTGGGGGGGACCGAGTGGTCGCCCCTTTCCATATGGCTGAGATACCCGCCACCCCCTCTCGACGCAATCCCCAAGGATGGGAAAACGGAAACGGTTCTGAACTTTTGGAAGGCGGGAGGGAGTGACCCTCCCGGCCGTATTTATTAAAATATGAAACAAAATCAAAACATTAAAATAACAGTTTCATATTATGTACAATTTCATTTCCACATTACGATGTTTGGCTAACCTTAACATATTTCTAATACAAAGGTTCTCCTAGCCGAACTAACATCCTACAAAACATTTACTTGAAATTGTACATCCTAACGTTAAGGGCCAACGGCAAGGTCGTAACCGGTGTCAGATCCCTAAACCAGAATTACCCCCCCCCCCACTTGGGAGGGGCGACCGCACAGAGGCTGTACCTCACATTCATCTACCAATTTCCCTTGACTTGACGGGGGCCCCAATGAACTCGACGCCATTTAAAGGTCGTCCGAGGACTCGTGTGAGGTGTCTAGAAGGTAGCGTAAACCCCCTCCCCACCCCACACAACTTACCACATCTGCCGTCGCAGGTGTCCTGACCCCGGGAAATTCCCCAGGAGGGGCCCGTAGCCCCTCCTATCAAGGAAGGGGCCTTGACCGCCTTTCCTTTACTTTCGGCGGCCCATCCTTAGAAGGGACCGCCTCCCCGTTGAGGGGCCAATGGCCACCTCCCCCGGGCGCTCCCATCCGTAATGGGTGACGCCCCCCCATAGGGATCTTCCAATTACTGCTCACCGATCATGACCTTACCGCCACAGGCCGGATAGTTGACCGGCTATCCGGATCCCCCACAATAACTCCTGCCTAAAGGTCATGTTTTAAACTCTTTAGCCAAGCTATGAGGTCTCCTATGAGTAACTCATTCCCCACCCGGGACAAAAGGATCCCATCTCCCAAATACATACTGTCCCCCTTGATACAACCATGCGGAATAGAATGCAGTGAATTTGAACGAAACAATCTACCCAACTTATTATTTACCTTCTTCACTGAGTGATTCAGAGCAGAAACCGAAATCGCCCCCGCCACACTTTTCGTGGAATCATATGGGACCATGCAATTGTGCACCCTGGAACTCTTCTCGCCAACCAACTTATAGTGGAAAGCATTGCCTCGAGAAGCAGTCGTCTACCAGTGGTCACCAAATCATTACCCCCAAGATGGACTATGATTATAGACGGCGGTGACCTTGTCCGCCCTAACAAACCCTCGAAAAAGGATTGAAACTGGTCAATACAGAGCCCGCCCCTTCCGTAGAAGGTCACCCTGCACCCGTATTCCCCAGCTATGTGAATCACGTCACCTGCTTTGAATACGTCCGCGGCACGCCTCACGTATGAGTGGCCCACGACCCACACCACTTTTTTCGCAGCCGGTGATGTCTGACCGCTGGTTCCCAGGTGTCGGGTCGACTGCACAGTCCGCCCCGCCTCGTAAGCTTGCGAAACTGTAAACCAAACAAAAACAAGAAGCGTGAGTACATGATAGCTGCTTCACAACATGTGCAACCGCACATACCTTTTGTAACAATTCGAGGACCAACGCCCCAAACGTTTCACTTTTTCTACACTCAGACCCCTGGCTGTAGCCTCAGTAGCAGCCCCTATCCGAAAGGAATGGGTCCCAAACTCGCCGGGGTTCAAGCCCGCGGCCGAAATTGCCATTGTAAGCACCCGCTGGAACTGAAACCTCGTCAGTGGGGTGGCGTCGGAGTGTCTCAACAAGGTCCCCTCCCATGATGCCACCCTCTGCGCTAAATATTCCTCTACGCAAACAACAGGGCACATGGGAGATCTGGGCATCCTATGTATGACTACGCAGTCCCCGACCGCACCCTGATCGGCCTTGGACCTGACAAACGAGACAGTCATCGTCTCCCCCTTAACCTGAATGTGCTCTCGGCACAGTCCCCCCACCGTATCCTGCTTGTTCTTCGCCACCAGTTCGCTTACCCGCATTGCCCCATGGAATGCTAACGCAAAGGCGGCCCGGAATAACACTGTTTCATACCGGGATGAACATGTCGCAGGGAGTACGGATAACAACAGGGCCAATCTATCCAGACCTATCGGGTGCCTCTCATCTACTCTGCGACCCTCAAGGCGTTGCCACCCACGTAGCGCTTTCTGGACCACGAAAGACGCTGTCGGGTCCTGGATCCCATGAGCCCTTGCCATAAAGGAAATGGCGGCCCGATGCCTCTGGGCCGTAGCTACTGACTTGCCTGCCTGATGTAAAGACAGCAAAAATTTTACGACAAGCTCTTCCTGGCCCCAAAGCTCCCCCCTGGCAGAACCCAAAAAGGACCAATAGGAACGGAACGCCCCTTCATATGCCTTCCTTGTCCTGGGTGCTAAACTCTCTCCCACGAGGTTTTGTAGTTCGGGGCACTGAGAGACCAGAGAGCTTCGGGAAAGGATGCCGCCACCGGGTCCGCTGTGGGCAGAAAACCCCAGAAGGCCTGCATACGGAAACGAGAAAGCGCATCAGCCGTTTGGTTCAGCACCCCCGGGACATGTCTCGCCCTAAAGAGCACATTCAACTGCATACACAATAACACAATTTCTTTGAGCAGTCTCAGAATCCATTTGCAACGTGCTGCCTGACTGTTGATACACTCAACCACGGTCATGTTATCAGACCAAAACACCACAGAGTGATCCCGGAACCCCTCAGGCCATGTTTTCAGGGCCACCAAAATGGGGAAGAGTTCGAGAAAAGCAATGTTACTCGTCAGCCCGCACTCGTGCCACCATGACGGCCATCTTTGAGCCGACCATTGCGTACCAAATATGGCGCCAAAACCTATACTCCCCGCCGAATCTGTCCATAGCCCCAGCTCCTCGGAGGACACCGCCGGCTTGTTCCAGACAATTCGACCATTGAAATCCGCCAGGAATGCCAACCAAATACGCATGTCCTGGCGAATCTCTGCCGAGAGCCTCGTGCGGTGGTGTCCCTTTTTAAGACCGACCATGGCTTGTGCAATCGAGCGGGAAAAGGGGCGGGCCATTGGCATTACTCTAAGGGCAAAATTCAACTGGCCCACCGTTTGCTGCAATTGATGCAAGTTTACCTTAGGCTCTCGAATACATGTTTCAAGGGAGGCCCTGAATTTTACCACCTTTTCTTTGGGTAACCGAAAAACAACCCTCCACCGAGTCGAGCTCTATCCCAAGAAATTCGAGTGAAGTCGAGGGACCCACAGTCTTACCTGGTGCCAATGGCACACCAAAATGATTCATTAAGCCACAAAATTCTTTTAAGGCCTGTCCACATTCTGGATCCCCGGCTGCCCCCAGAAACAGAAAGTCATCGAGATAATGCATAACATGCTGAAAACCCGTCTTTCTTGTGAATACCCATTGCAAGAAACAACTGAACTTTTCAAAATAAGCACAAGATATAGAGCATCCCATTGGCATACATTTATCCATGTAATAGCGACCCTGAAACATGAAACCAAGGAGACGCTGATCGTCTGGGTGTACCGGGAGCAACCGGAACGCTGACTCGATGTCTGATTTGGCCATCAGCGCTCCGGGCCCCAGGCGATTCAACATGGCGACGGCCTCATCGAAAGATGCGTACCGCACCGAACACACTTCCGGGTCTATCGTATCATTCACGGAAAGACCTTGTGGGGCTGACAAATTATGTATTAGCCTAAACTCCCCCGGGTCCTTCTTGGGGACCACCCCTAAGGGGGAACAAACAAAGTTGGCAACCGGTGGTAAATCGAATGGACCGGCAACCCGCCCTCGAGTCACCTCTTTCCCAATCTTTACCTGTACCACCGCCGTATGCTGCAGGACCGACAGTTGGTTCTTACAACTTGTTTCACCCTGAAAATCCCCCACTGGAATGCGGAAACCATACGAAAACCCGTCTCGCAACACCCCAGCGGAGACATGATCTGGGTATTCATTGAGCCAAGGAATCATTGCCATGGTATCAACCGGGGTAGGTAAAGGCGCCCCTCGGACTATTTCAGACCTGTTTGGCGCTTCCCCTACCACCGTTATCACCCGTCTTGGCTCTGCACATGGTCTCGGGATGAGAGGACTGTCCACACCCCCCACATTCGTGTCTAAACTTGCATGACCCCTGAGGCCTTGTACATTTTCCCCTGTTAAAATTCCAACAAATCCCCTTTTTACCTGCGTTGCCACTCGACTTCGAGTGATGTTCGTTACCTGCACCCGTCCGAAAGGGTGTCCCAGAGGTTTGGCGGGAAGACTCACCCCCGCTACCCCCCAACAATGGTACCTTTAACATGCCTGAATTCTCCATTTTTTGCCAAGAAATAGAGTCATAACAATCCCAAGTTAGAGCTGGGTCGTGCTCCTTAGCCTTCCTGAAAATATTGTCATAACAAAACCACTGATTGCCCTCGTACGCTAGAGAATACTCCATAATACGTGTCTGATAAATGGGCAATTCCGTCAACAACTCAGGCCTTCGCTCACCCATAATGGAGGTGAAAATGCCAAACGCTCTGCCCCAAGTACCTATGGTCTCGTCGACCTTAAAGGCTGCCATTTTTGCGCGCCAAACACTCGGATGCATAAGCTCTTTTTGGGCCTTAACATGCTCGATCTCGTAATGGTCGGTAAGCAAAGAAAACATGTTCACATACTTATTAGCCCAAATCTTTTCCTTAATTTCGAGTGGAACATGCTGGGCCACTTTCTCCCTTCGCGAGGGTACAGACCCCTCCCCCGCAATCGGCAGTAGCCGCTTACCTGAACAAGGTGCTGTACTTGCAGCCGAACTTGCGCCTGCTGCGATCTCAGCCACCGGAACCTGCGGGGGAACATAAGATGGCGCCCTCGCAGCCTGTCTAGATTCCCGCAATTGCCTCATCATTGCCCTGGCGTCGTCCGCCGTGGTGCCCTCACTATCCTTCCCCAACCACGCTTCCAGTTGTGCAGCCAACTCGGGAGGCATATCTTCTCCGTTCACGGGGGTAACTACCACAGGGATCGGATGCCCCTCCTTCGGAACCGGGATTGGCTCCTCTATCGGTGTATCGGGAACCGGGGCCTCCCCCCCAGGTGCCACCCTCTTGGACCTCCTGCCTCTCCCGCTAGGGACTACTCCCGGCACTGCTGGTCTGACGATTCGCTTCGGGCCTCCCTCCCCGTTCTTTACCGCCATCTGTTTCTTCAACTCGGCTACCTCCTTTACGAGCATGCGGAGCATCTGATCGGTACCGACCCGCTTTCCGACCTTCTTGCCCGGCATTCTCCAACGAAGATATCTGAAAAACAAGAACAAAATTACAACGCTCAAAATTGGCTCTTCGTTCCGTCTCGAGCTCACGTGCAGCGGGGAGGTGCAGCTTCAGAGCACAGGAACAAGAGGATGCTTTCTTGGCTTGTTGCTCCTTTTATCCGTCTTCGGGCGGGCGTAAACTCGCCTCCGCCTGCCCCCCGGGGGCGTGGCCGGCGGCGTCAGCGTCTAGGACAACCCACTCCAGGGCGGGAAAAGGCGCGCCCCGGCTACGCTGCTTTGGGCATACCAGCCGAGACGCGCCTCCCGCCCAAGATGGCCTCCCGGGAGGATCGGGGTACTCCACCATACGTTCGGGGGGACCGATTGGTCGCCCCTTTCCAAAATCAGCCACAGAACCCAAAAGCTCTTTTCAGAGCTACCCTACCTCTGATCACTCAAAACGATTTTCTTTTTCTAACTTTTTTCACTATTTTTCACCAGGGTACGACCCCCGGTGCGCGTACCGGGCGCTCCCCCTGCGAAGTTTTTTTTAAAAATTATTTTTATTCTGGCATATATGCCCCTCCTAAACTCCCCTCAGAAAACCTAGAGGGTCAGGAAGTGTCTACCGTGCCCCCTTCTACCCATTCCCAACGTTGTTTGTCCTCCATCTTGTGTCTCAATTCTACCGAAACACAAAATGGCGGACTCCCGTAGCGCTCCCGGTGCGCGTACCGGAGCACGCACCGGTAAGCGCTCCCTAAAAAAAGGTGGGAAAGTTATTTACAGAAAAAACACTGGAGACACTTTCATCAAATATAGAATAGGCCCTAGTACATAGCAGTCCCTACCATTTGCCCACATTTGGTGGAATTCCATTGAGACATTTAGGCTACAGGCATGTCTAAATATCCTGAGGTAAATTACATGACCAAAACACATATGAAGTGTTAGAATTTACAACCAATTAAAAAGTTTCTTTCATTTTTTACGATTATTTCCTGACATTTGATTGGTTATGTACATGAATAAATAAAAAAAGAGAAGGAAACACAGCCATTTTGACTACTACTTCCTGAAGTACATTTGAAAACTTCAACTGCTTTCTCATAGGTAAGTTGTTATTTTGGAAAGTGAAGTATGTTGTGCACTTTAAGTTAATTTGAGAAAAAATATTCTGTTAGTTATATACTATCCCACTGTAATAGTTTGAGATTAAGATAGGCGTCTCTGTAATAGTTATAGATTAAGTTACACTTCTCTTATATAATTATAAATTTACTTAGGCTTTATCACATACACTTTTTGATATTTCTAATTCCAGCCTGATACCATACACTGCCCAAAGATAACTTCACTGTTAAAAAATCCAAACTACATGACTGAACTTAAACCCAACAGTGCCCTATCTCTACTGATATAATTATTTTTATGCAATTTACAGCAACAAAATGGAAGGAGAAAAGAATATTTCTTTTGAAATTGTTTTGGACAACAACCATGATGGAAAAAATGCTGACAATGATAACATTTACTTTATGGATGAGTCTCTGGACCTTGAATTACTTGAGTGTGTGGAATCAATGGAAACACAGATTGTAAATGAGGACATTCCAGACAATATATTATTAGAAGTTTTATTAAATTATGAAAAAGAATCAGAAGAATAAATTTATATTTAATAATCAAAAATTGTTCGAGCCATTATTCATTTTTATATGTAATTCATCAAGTAGTTCAAATTTTTTTTAAATATAAAGTGAGACTTACAGTATACTGTGCAACTTTTTTGTGTTACATAGAAAGTTTGCTCATTGTTACTTCCTTTCTCCCACTATATTATCTCCAATGTGTATTTAACATCTCTTTATCATCTCCTGCCTCCATGTTGTTTCTGCTTTCCTGACAGACTACGCTATGAATTCCATATACAACAATAACTTCTGTAACAACATGCAAGATATCTACAAAGGAAACGGTGTATATTAAATTATAGACTCTGCATTGGTACCTAGATGTTGGTACTTAAATTAAAAAAAAGAAAAACAACAAAAAGAACAATTAATAAACATACAATTTTAAAAAGTGATTCTTTCTTCCTCATAGTACGCTCCCCGGTGCGCTCCCCGGTGCGCGTACAGGGCGCTCCCCCCGCGAAAATCGAAAAAAAATAAATAAATTGACCCCGCGGGGCCCTTTTATGGCCCCCACATCAAACCTAGAGGGTCAGGGGGGTCTACCCTGCCCCCTTATGGTCAATTCCCCCCTTTGCTTTTGCCACCTCTTGTGACTCGATTTTACCGAGAGACAAGATGGCGGCCGCTCCGGACTGTTTCGAATGTTTACAGACAACCGAGAGCCAATCAGCTTTCCGTGCACAAGTCGCGTGGCGCGCTTGGAGCGCTCCCCGGTTCGCGTACCGGGGCACGCCTATAGATATATATATTTTTTTGAACCTAAAATACTCAAAATCCACTGGAGCACATATCTTGAGACATAGCAAAGGCACATCGGGCTACCAGTCCCTACAATTTTGCCAAGTTTGGTGGAAATCCATTCAGCCGTTCGGGGTAAAAGTGAAATCGACCGCCCTGAGGAAATTAACATGGGGAAAACGCGTTTTGGGACCCCCCTTTTATCTCGGCCCCCGCTTTACGCAACCCCCCCAAACTTTCAGGGAAGGACCGGAACGCCGCGAGGCCATTTTGACAAAATGTTCAGCCAGATTCGTCAACCGGCGCCAAAGTTATTCAAAATAGAATTTTGAAATTTAACATTGAAAAAAATCCTAACTATAACTACCTACTGGCGACTGCCAGTAGGTAATATATATACATATATATATATATATATATATATATATATATATATATATATATATATATATATATATATATATATATATATATATATATATATATATACATATATGTTTGTGTTTATATATTTATATATATATGCTTTCATTAATAAATCATTTACTGGTTTTTTCCAGTTAGGATTGCGAATGGCAAGTTTGAACCCTGCAAAGTCCAACACTGTCCCTACTTTTGAGTTTGGAATGAGAATAGTAAATCTGAACCCTCCAGAGTCCTTCACTTTCCCTACTATCATTTCGGATGGAGTGGGAGTAGTAAATCTGACCCCTCCCAAGTCTGACACTCTCCATACTGTTGGTTAGGTTTGAGTAGAAATAATAGACCTGATCCTTCCAAAGTCGAACACGTTTCCTAATGTTGCTTAGAATAGAATGCAATAGTAAACAGGCCCCCTCTAAAGCTCAACACTTTCCATACAATTTTTAGTTTTTTACAGTTTTTATATAGCGCAAACTCTACCTGAAGGTATTGGAGCACTTTACATGAGCACCAGTTACGTTTCACAAGGACACATTCATTTTTAGTCGGCCCAGGGATTTGCCCAAAATCACAGGATGTTGAGCCGACGCCGAGACTCGAATCTAGTTCCCCAGCTTCAAAGTCGGCAGCTCTGACCGCTGCACCACATCCTCTTGCTAAGGTTGTAGTGGAAATTATGGATTTGAACCATCCAAGGGCCATCACTTTTTCTAAAGTTCTTTAGATTGCAGATGTAATGTTATTTTTTTATTTATGTGATTTCCAATTTTTGTTTGAATAGAGGTATAATAGTAAGCTTTTATATCTATTTTTTATTTTTATTTCTTGGCAGTTACAATTGTAATTTTTTTGTATTAATGGTGTATTTATTTATTATCAATGCTTTTAGTATATATAACCTACTGGCGGTCACAAGTAGGCAGTTATAATCAGGACCGAGTTTCCATAGTAAAAGTATTTTTTGATTTGCCAATAACTTTAGTGGCATTTGATGAATTTTGTCTCAATTTTCAAAACGATTAGGTCGGTCACGTCAGATGCTGTTTTGAAAATTCCGGAGTGATCCGTCAGTGGGGGCCAAGATAAAGGGGAGTCCCAAAATGCTTTTTCTCTATGGTAATTTCCATAGGAAACTTTTGACGTGACTACAGCATGAATTACTTTACTGAATGACACCAAATTTGGCAGAAAGGTAGTTCTTGGTTCAGAAAGTGCTTTTTTTGTTAAATGGTATAAATTTGTTCAGTAGTTCCTAAGAAATGTAAAGATTTCTCAGCCATACAACTGTGGTCCCAATGGATCCATGAACCCTCCAGTTCTCGTGCTTGAGATCTGATTGGCTGCCAACACTGTGATGCCAGCCATCTTGTGACTAGGTTGAACCAAGTCACAAGCAAAAACATTAAAAAAAGTAAAAGGGCAAGGTAGAAACATCTCAACCCCCTAAGCTTGATCAAGGGGTCCCCCAGGGCCAAAAAAGGCATTCTTTTTTTAATTGCCTCAGGAGTTGCATTGGATCCCCAAATCCCGCCAAACTACCTTTTTTTAAAACGAACCACGGGTTGTCATGTTTTGATAAATTAAGCCCGCAGGTGGATCAGGTTGCTGGGACAATAAATAATAATGATGGGGGCTACCTCACAGCACCCCTGCAGCCCTGGGGACTACCACCTCCAAGGGCTATATTTAAATAGGAACCTTGGGGTGGCTCTGGGTCCCATGCAATTCAGGGGACTGCCAACTCCCCGGGGCTACTTTACTTAAATGCGGGGGCCACATGCTTCCTCCACTTCCCCAGGGACCACCACCTCCTCAGGACAATTTTTAAGATAGGAGGTAGGCCGCACAGCCTTCCTCCTTGAGCAGTAAAGGGCCCAGGGGACGGCCATCCCCCAAGGCCAGCTACAGCAATGTCCCAGGGTGCTCTCCCTGGGACATTGTAGTTTGATATGTGCTCCCACCATCCCATGGCAAACAAGTGTGCTCCAATTTGAGCAAGCGAGAACATTTTGCTCACACTTGTTCAAAGCGGAGTACACTTTGCTTTTTACACCCAGGGAGCTGCCATTTCAGCAGCTCCCTGGGTGTCAAAAGCAATGCCAGCTCCCCCAGAAGGTGGGACCTGGCTGGGACAACGGAGGCTTCAGGCTCCCCCTTGGTCCCCAAACAGCTGGCCATGCCCCAGGGTATTGGGCCCCTGGGGGCAAAAATGGTCTGAGAAGGAACTACCCCTCCTGTTATTTCCAGTAAGTCCCACACAGCAGGATTGCTGAGAAGTTGTCAGAGGCATCATCCCCTTTCTCCACCACTCTGCAAACAAGCCTCTCGGCACACCACTAGTTGGGGATAAAGTCCCCTTGTCTCCAGAAGTAGCTTGGGGGCCAAGAAGCCTCCTGGTACCTCCTGTGAGTCCTACAAAGCAGAAGTCCTAAGAGATGGTCGGAGGCCCAGCCCCCTTTCTCTACCACTCTGCAAACATGACTGCTAGTTCAAAAACCTTAGAAATTCAATAAAAAAACTAAAGGTTATAAGGACATTATAGTTAGAGTCAGATTTTATTCATACAAAACCAAAGAAATTCAGCAGTCATAGTTAGCTGAGTTAACTATCCCTCGCGCCCCACCATGCATTGCTTATGATCTCACATATTACATTACTTATGACATGGTCAGTGACATCCCTAATGACATCTGAAATAACATCACTGAGCACATCAGCAATGATATCATCCAGTGACTGTGAGTGTTTTTAAAATGTGTTTTTGATATATATATATATATATATATATATATATATATATATATATATATATATATATTATATATATATATATATATATATATATATATATATATATATATATATATATATATATATACATTGTCTCGTTTTATAGATTTCTATCTTGCCCCGATGGTTAAAGATCTCCCATCCTACGTGAGAGATACACAGGACTTTCTCCGTATTATGGACAACATTGCCTGGGAAGAGAACATGCTATTGATCACACTTGATGTGGTCAACCTTTACACATGTATAGACCATGAAAAGGGCCTAGAGGCAATTAATTGGTTCCTGGACAGAAAACATGAAAAATACAGGACACACAGTGCAATGTTATTAAGTATGATACGCTTTTGTCTGTACCATAATATCTTTTTGTTTTCTAAACAGATATATAAACAAATAAGAGGTACTTCGATGGGCTCATGCTTCTCCCCAAGCTACGCGAACTTGTTCGTGGGCTGGTGGGAGAAGCATTAAGCGTGGGCAGAACAAAATGAAACATGGACGAACAATATTTTGATGTGGACCAGATATATTGATGACCTTTTTATTATCTGGCGTGGCGATAGGACCTCGGCTGAGGATTATATCGCCAAACTGAATAATAACACCAACAATTTCAGGTTTACTAGTACTATAAGCACTACTAACATTTGCTACTTGGATTTGGAGATCTACATAAAAGACAATAAGTTACAAACGAGACTCTACAGAAAACCCACAGCGGGAAACGCTGTCCTGCATGCGGACAGTTACCACCCCAAGAGTCTTGTTAGAAATGTACCCTATGGTGAGCTATTACATCTTAAAAGAAACTGCTCCATGGATACCGACTTTCAGGCAGCAAAATCAGAGGCCAAACAAAGGTTCCATAATAGGGGTTACTCCAAGAGCCTGTTAGAACAAGCCTCAGAAAAGGCATCTAGAATAGATAGGAGGGATCTCCTAATACCAAAAGATGGGCCCAAGAAAGGGGAGGATGTTAGAGTGATTACCAAATTTAACACTAGATCAGGCGATCTTACTCACATCCTGAAAAAACTCTGGTCCATCCTAATGACAGACAACGTGCTGAAAAAACATCTCACACAGCAACCCCTGGTAACATACCAACGATGTCAGTCACTATCCGACCATCTGGTCCATAGTCATTATTCGACTAAATCGAAACCAGTAAATTTGTCCAATGTGAAAGGATTTTTTCCTTGCCTACGCTGTAAAGCCTGTAAAGGTAGTAGAAAGACTCTAGAGTACCCCAACAGAACAGGAGGGAATGGCCCCAACAGAAAAATCATGAAACTGTTAAACTGTAACTCCGAATTCACTATCTATTGTCTCGAGTGCCCTTGTAAAAAAAAGATATATAGGGAGCACTATTAATCCAACAAAGCTTAGAATTTTAGAACACATGAGGGCTATCATGAACAAAGATAGATCTTATCCGGTAGCTCGTCACTTTGCCGAACACCATCAGAGCAATAGAGACTTACTAAGC
The DNA here is from genome assembly GCF_964263255.1 of Lissotriton vulgaris. Lineage (NCBI taxonomy): Eukaryota > Metazoa > Chordata > Amphibia > Caudata > Salamandridae > Lissotriton > Lissotriton vulgaris. Next base: position 884,238,590 of record NC_141696.1, on the reverse strand, counting down.
TTTTATTGCATAGATCAAGTGAATAAACAAGAACGAGGAGGTGACAGAGAAAGGGCCTTAAGAATCTTGGAGTCAAGGTATATAATAGATCTTAAAACCATGACCCCTTGGGGCCTTAACAACGATGAAGAGTTGTGGGTCCACCTCTGACAGGAATGCATGGGATCATGCACTGCACGTAAAATTGGTGGTACTCAAGACTATGTATGATATAACTATTACTACCTTTTTATCTTGATAAATATTCCGTCCGCTGCCAAATGTCAAGTAGTTGATGTTAACAATATGAATGCCCATACAGGGCTGCAAAGCAGAATAAAAAATCAATGACAACAATCAAAGGGTCTCAGAACATCAAAAAAATTATGAGCAATAGGGAATAGATCCCCAAATGCGATATAATGAAAACGCATATATAACTCTAATTAATATCTTGATCCTCAATATCAGTTAAGTTGTCAATATTGTTATAACACCAACTGGTATGTTGATAATGAAATAAAATGTTTGTTCTACAATATGTTTTTAATGAGCACTGAGCACTTTACAATTTTTATTGCGTTATGTTTTTTAAACCATATATGCCTTAACTAAAAACATGTTAAAAGATGGCCGCCAAAGTAGCATTTTATGGGACTTCAATTATGTCAACTATGTGGGTGGTGACCTATAGGTTTAAAACTACGCAACTTTGCACAAACCAACTGACACTGACGAAGCTAGAGTAGCGAAACGCGTCTGTCGGGGGTGAAAAGGGGGGTTTGCAGAATAAAATTTCTTAATCAGATTCCAGTGTGCTCGCCTGTTTTCTACTACGAGAAGTGGAAGTGTTGTATATATATTACCTACTGGCGGTCGCCAGTAGGTATATATAGTTAGGATTTTTTCTCTATGGGACTTTTGAGAATTCTATGTCTAATAACTTTGGCGTTTGTGGACGGAATCGGCTGAAATTTTCAGGAAAATGGCAAATTTTGTTTCTGAGCAGCCCCTGAAAATTTGGGGGGGTTTCGTCAAGGGGGGGCCGAGAAAAAAGGGGGGTCAAAACGCGTTTTTCCCATTCATTTTTCCGTAGGGCGTTTGGCCTCACTTTTAGCTCGAACGGCTGAATGGATTTGCACGAAACTTGGCAAAATTGTAGGGACTGTTAGCCCGATGTGCCTTTGCTGGGTCTCAATATATGTGCTCCAGTGGATTTTGAGAAATTAACGTTTTAAAAAACAGATATATCTGTGACAGCGTCCCGGATAGCGCTCCGGTTCGCGAACTTTTCACGTAACGGAACTTTGCGAAGCGAAGCTGATTGGCTCTCCGGTGTCTGTCAACATTCTAAACAGTCCGGAGCGGCCGCCATCTTGTCTCTCGGTAGGATCAAGAGACAAGAAGAGGAGAAAAACGAAGGGGGAATTTAATGAAAGGGGGCAAGGTAGACCCTTCTTGACCCCCTAGGAATGATGTTGGGGTTATTAAAGGGTCCCGTGGGGCAAATAAAAAAAAATTTGTTTTTTTGCGGTAGAAGCGCTTTCCGGTTCGCGAACCGGGTAGCGAACCGGGACGCGAAACGGGAATTCGCCATTTTGTGTTTCGTTTTAATTCAATTACAAGATGGAGGAAAAACAATGTGAGAAATGGGTATAAGGGGGTACGGGAGACGTATCCTGACCCCCTATGTTTTCTGAGGGTGGCTGAGGATGCTCATATATGTTGATACTTGTCTTCCAGCGGCTGCGCGTGAGCGTTTTTTTGTTTGTTTTTTTTTGCTGCGTGATGTCTGTTAACGTTCGATTCGAAGGAAATCAGGAAGTGTTGACCGCCATTTTGACACTGCGAGTAAATATATTGTTAAAAATAATTGTTATAAATTAATCCGTATTGATAAACATTGTCTGCGCCATCTTGTTTTTTTCCAATGCCACACTTTTGTCGTGCACGGCAGCCATTTTAGATGCCTTGACCAGACCCACTCTCTGCACGCCGCCGATCGTGACGTCTGTTAACGTTCGATTCGAAGGAAATCAGGAAGTGTTGACCGCCATTTTGACACTGCGAGTAAATATATTGTTAAAAATAATTGTTATAAATTAATCCGTATGAAACATTGTCTGCGCCATCTTGCTTTTTTTCCAATGCCACACTTTTGTCGTGCACGGCAGCCATTTTAGATGCCTTGACCAGACCCACTCTCTGCTCGCTGCCGATCCTCAGCATGGCTCCCCACCCTCGCAAGCATCTCCCCCACGCACTGGTCACCCCCGCTCTCTGTCTTATGCATGGGCCATAAACCTCCCCCCATCTGCGCTGCTCTTCCCTGAGAATCACACCCTGTGCCCGCCCGACACCTCCCTTTCATCCTATTCACTACCGCACCCTCTGACACTCCTCTTCCTCTGTGTCTGATTATCCAGGTCCCAGGTTATCACCTAGCCCTGCGGATGTAGTTTATGGCCCCAACTGTAAAGAATCACCCCTTTTCAAAGGAGTTACAGTAGATCAAGGCCCCCACCCTATGAGATCCGTCACACCACACGCGTTCCTACTATCTGATAACGATCCTGTATTGTGATTGGGGAGGGGATTCTCACTGTGAGGGTGTGTGGGACCGAGCCTGAAGTGGAAGATTCCAGGGATGCCTTTTTGTACATCAAAGTCTTCACAATTATGTGTCACATTAAAAATATATAGCACTCCAACAAAGTAGTAGGATTATAACACTTTAATAACTTATAAATATATACAACGCAACCAAACAAACCAACAAAGTAAACACGTTAAAAAAAAACATTTAAAACAAAGCAATAATGGTCTTCTGTGAGATGGCGTCAGTAGCGGTCTGATGTGCGAATAGTCCGAAGGCAGCACAACACGCTGATTTCTGAACGGCAGACAGGTGATGTCCTTTACTTGCCGCACTGGTCTTGGCATCCTACAATGCTGCACCGAAAAACTGTGTGGGGCGCCCCGGGGGGGGGGGAGGCAGCGTGAACGGGCCTCCCCAGGTGGAGGCTCATCTGCTGCAATGGGGCGCCCCTTTAGCGTTTCATTTGCCATTCAGCGGTTTTCCGCCCGCTTTTGCTGCACTGTGCCTCGTCAGTAGCGGTCTGTTGTGCGAATAGACCGAAGGCAGCACAACGCGCTGAGATCTGGACGGCACCCAAGTGATGTCCTTTACTTGCCGCACTGGTCTTGGCATCCTACAATGCTGCGCCGAAAAACGGCGTGGGGCGCCCCGGAGGGGGGGGGAGGCGGCGTGAACGGGCCTCTCCAGGTGTAGGCTCCTCTTTTGCAATGGGGCGCCCCTTTAGCGTTTCAGTTGCCATTCATCCAGTTCAATTGCGCCCACTCTTGCGGTGCAGCGATAGGCGGCTGCCACAGGACTCTTAAAATGGCGGACGGCTCTTTGGATTTGGGCCTGGTCCACTAAAATGGCCCTGGGACACTTTGGAACTCGGACGCTTGCCTGCTAGGGCTTGGGCCCCATTCTCGAAAGCGTCCCCTCAGCCTTGAAGATTCTACAAAAGTCATGGGGGCCCCCGACTCCCGCAGGCTTCCGGTGGGGAGCGGCTACCATGATTGCTTGCGGAATGGCCACGACGGAGCTACGAGATGGTGGTGCTCTCATGCTGACGCCAGCTTCAGTCTGAAACATCCAGAAACAATATAGACTATCAATTCGATGACTTCTGGTAGAGCCTCAACGTGACCCGGTAGGGAAGAACTTGCCCTCCCCTGTTTTGACTGATGGTTCTTGTTGCCTGTCCCCTCTGTTGTCATATAACGGAACCTTTTTGGATTGCCGAGTGAGAAAAAAAAAGGTGGGGCTTTCATCGTTTGGGAAAAAAAAATGTTTTAATCCAATGAAAAGTGTTATTTTTAGGTCATATGATCAAGCAATTCATCATTAGGAAACCAAAAGTAAAATGAACCAATGAAAAGTTTTATAAACACGTCACATGACCTGTTATGCGGCTTTGGGCTATAAAAAGCCTACAAAATCTGTTGGCCTGTGAGGCGGCGTCAGTAGCGGACCGATGTGCGAATAGGCCGAAGGCAGCACAACGCTCCGAGATCCGGATGGCACTGAGGTGGTGTCCAGCAAGTTGCCGCACTGGTGTGGCCATCCTACAATCCTGCGCCGAAAGACGGCGTGGGGTGCCCGGGGGGGGGAGGCGGCGCGAACTGGCCTCTCCCCCCTCCCTAGGTGGAGGCACCTCATGTGCAGTGCGGCGCCCTTTGCCGTTTCACTCGCCGTTCAGCTGAGTTGCGCCCGCTCTTGCGGCGCAGTGCCTCACCCTCCATCCAGCTGAGTTTCGCCTGCTCTTGCGGTACAGCGACTCGCCCGCCATCCAGCTGAGTTTTGCCCGCTCTTGCGGTACAGTGACTCACCCGCCACCCAGCTGAATTTCGCCCACTCTTGCGGTACAGTGACTCGAACGCGCCGAGATCCGGATGGCACCAAGGTGGTGTCCAGCAAGTTTCACTGGTGTGGCCATCCTACAATGCTGCGCCGAAAGACGGCGTGGGGTGCCCGGGGGCAGGGGAGGCAGCGCAAATGGGCCTCTCCCTCCTCCCCAGGTGGAGGCACCTCATCTGCAGTGGGGCGCCTCTTAGCGTTTCACCCGCCTTCCAGCTGAGTTCCACCCGCTCTTGCGGTACTGTGACTCACCCGCCATCTAGCTGAATTGCGGTTACTCTTGTGGTGCAGCGAAAGGCGGCTGCAACAAGACTTTCAAAATGGCGGCCGGCTCTTTGGATTTGGGCCTGGTCCACTAAAATGGCCCTGGGACACCTTGGAACTCGAACGCTTGCCTGCTAGGGCATGGGCCCCATTCACGAAAGCGTCCCCTCTTTTGACTGATTGTTCTTGTTGCCTATCTCTTCTGTTGTCATTTAACGGAACCTTTTTGGACTGCCGAAAGGGGTTCTGGTCCGACCGCTTGTTGGTGGAGACATTTTGACTATATCCTGGACCTGCCCGGCCTTGCCCAAAATGGCGCCGGTATAAATGGGACTCGTAACTCCTTGTTGTGTACTGGTTGCCCAACCTTGATATCACGAGATACGTATGCAGTTTTGAAGCACA